>NC_058143.1:12115918-12740684 GCF_011075055.1 Mangifera indica | reverse complement strand
TTACTTCTTTATTAATTATTATGTCTTATCCATAAATCCTAATCCCAAAAGAAAGTAGAGCTTTAACTTGAAGGGTTAGTCATTGAAACTAGTTTAAACAAAATTCTGAACCTTGTTAAATAATCATGAATAAACTTCAAGAATTGTATGAAACAAGATTATTCTAAAAGCAGAAGAAATCAAATATTAATATAGGGAACCCTCGCAGTGGAATAGAAAACAAAGAACTTTGGAGGGCTGAAAATCATCACTAGAATAATTAGGGCATCACATAATACAGCTCTTCTAAAGAGAAGCTGATAAGTGATTTTCAGAAAGGCATGAACATAGATGGTCATCCTTTAATCCAGCTATACATAAAGGTGAACGACTTCAACAATGACCTGGCATCAATTTCACTTTTGTATAATATTTCTTTGAATAGATGTTTAAAAGAGCTTCAACCATTCATAGTAAGAAACACAAAACATTCGAATCTGGAATCCCAAAAACAGACTAAAACTTCTCATATGGGGTGTCTGAAAATCAGTACTTCTGCAGTTTTTACTTTGCCGAGCCAATATTACAGAGTTATTCAGCTGGTTATAGAACGATGGAGAGAATATTGACGAATAAGGTAATATTTGTGCACGAATGACCAATCTACTAAGAAGCACAGAAACGCACCTGCATTTCCAGAATTTTTTCGCTTTCAAAACGCCTTGAAATTAGTACAAAACATTTCGGGCGTTTCGGAAATATAAAAAAATTGTAGTGTGTTTTAGAAAAAGAAATGTGTTTCTTTTCTTTATTTTTTAATCTATTAAAAATCGATTTTATGTTTCAATTTCTTTTACAATTTTAAATCCTAATTCTTACTTCGCACTAGCTATTTTTTTAACAGAAATATAGGTAGTATTTTTTTTTATAAGATTTGATATTTATAAAATTATCTTTATATTTTTTATATTTATATATTTCTTCACGTTTTTGTTTTTTAGGTGTACACATTTTTAATACACGATTTAGACACACAAGTGATGCATCATTATGTGATCGGATAATTTTGATTTAAATATGAAATAACACCTACTCTATTATAATACATTATATGTGTATACAAATTGTGTATCAAAAGTGTGTATACATAACATTGCTCTTTTTCAAAAAAAATATGTGTACACATTTTTAATACACAATTTGGGTATACAAATGATGCATCATTATATAATTAGATGATTTTGAATTAAAGATAAAATAATATCTAATCACATTATAATATATTATATGTGTATACAAATTATGTACTAAAAATATATATATATAACACTGCTCTTTGCAAAAATGCGTTTTAGAGTTTTTCGTTTCCATACTACATTGCCAATCAATGGAAGTCCAGAACATATAATTCTGATGTAAGATAAATTGCAAATGGATGTCAAATTCGTTTCTCAATTATGTGACTTGTACATGAAAACCCTTACCATCCTTTTTCAACAGGGTCATTGACTCCTTGGAGCATCTTCCTAGGAAAACTTTAATGGATAACATTATTCCATGTCCTTTTCACAAAACATTTCATTTCAATCCATTGGCTTTTCAAATATTCAAGAAGGACACCGGATTTTCATCATTTGAAGTAGAAATTAAACTAATTAATCAAGCTAAACCTTCTTATACTTGTGATTAATTATAGTATAAGTTTACGAACTGGTTAATAAAGCATCTAAAAGGAAGAATAAAAAAGCTAAAGACAGAAAAGCTGAAAAGGGTTAGAGTATAAAAATATGCACCAAGTACGATAATGCATGTAAGGAAGAAAGAACAATCTCTCTTCCTGGACATTATAAATATTGTAAGATTCCTGAACCAGAAGCACTTACTATGCTTTTTACTAGAATCTTATGAGTTTCAAGAAAGAGTACTGAACTCTCAACAGCTATAATTTTGAATCCATTGCAGTTAATCATGGATGATACTTTGAAAACTAACTTCAAAGCAAAGAAACGATGAAATCAAAAAGATATGCTTGAAGTAACAAGTGCTCAATTCTCAGGATCTCATTCACGTTACCAATGCTAATTTGCTTGTCTTTATATAGACAAGTAAGTTACAAAGTAGTTTTTAGGTAGTTTACAAACCAACTAGGGAGTTTTCTAGCTGCATGTCTTAATCTAGACACAAATAAACTCTTAGTAGTTGTTTCACAGTTATTTCCAACTGCTCCCATGTAAATCCTCTTTTAATTTATATATATATTTTTAATTTTGAACAAAAGGTCCACACAATCTTTCTATTAGTAAGAATCTGTGAGAATCTGATATTATTTCTATTAGTAAGACAGTTTATGGGTAGATTATTAGGAATTTTTGTAATTAAAGATGGAGTTTATGATGGGACTTTGTTGCAAATATATATGCACAGAAACAAAATACCTGAATTAAATAATCATGAAGAAACTTTCAAGAATTACATGAAACAAGATTATTCTAAAAGAAGAAGAATCATGAAGAAAAATTGGATAGATACAAGGAAAAAACAAAAGTGCTTATACCTATAGAGAACCCTCATGGTGGAGTATAAAAGAAAGAACTTTGGAGGGCTCAAAATCATCAGTAGAATAATTAAGGCAACACATAATAGTGCTCTGCTAAAGAAAAGCTGAAAAGTTATTTCAGAAAAGCATGAACATAGATAGCCATCCTTTAATCCAGCTATGCATAAAGGTAAACAACTTTAAGCCTGGCTTCAATTTCACTTTTGTCTTATTTTTCTTTCAATGGATGTTTAAGAGAGTTTCAACCATCCATACAAAGAAACACAAAATATTCGAATCTGGAATCCCAAAAATAGACTAAAATTTCTTACATGGGGTGTCAGAAAATCAATTATTTGACTTGTACATCAAGGATATTTCATATTCAGGAGGTTTTGAAACAATAATTACCATCCTTTTTCAACAGGGTCGTTGCCTTCTGGAAGCATCTTCCTAGGAAAACTTTAATGCATAACATTATTTCATATCTGTTCTTTTTACAAAACATTTCATTTCAATCAATTGGCTTTTCAAAATCATCAATAGGGACACCCGATTTTCATCATTTGAAGTAGCAATTAAACCAATTAATTGAACTAAACCTTCTTATTATATTTGCGCTTAATTATAGTATGCAAAGTTGAATCAAAAGTTTAAGAATATCAAAATATGCACTATAACATCCCTGGTCCAATAACCTGGCCCACTGTCAAGATATTGTCCACTTTGGAAACACAGTCCATCATGGGTTTACTTATAGGCTTTACAACCCAAAACGCGTCTTAACAATTTAAGGAGCTCACAGACTATTTAACCAGTCAAATTCTCCCACCACTAACCGATGTGGGATACATGGACAGAGTATACATAGACCCAGCATCTCTCCCGTGCTTTGTCGATGTGGGATTCGTCTAAGGGTATCACATACACCCCCCCCCCCTTATAGGACTCAGCGTCCTCGCTGAGGTTTGCCCCACCATCGTTCAAGAGGACACGCGGAGCTGCTCTGATACCATTTGTAACATCTCTGGTCCAACAACCCGGTTCACTATCAAGATATTGTCCACTTTGAACACACAGTCCATCATAGTTTTTGTTTTTGGGTTTTGCAACCTAAAACGCGTCTTAACAGTTAAAGAGCTCACAGGCTATTTAACCAATCAAATTCTCTCACCACTAACCAATATGAGATACATAGATAGACTCAGCATCTCTCCCGTGCTTTGTTGATGTGGGATTCTCCTAAGGGTATCACATACACCCCCCCTTACGGGACTCAGCGTCCTCGCTGAGGTTTGCGCCACCATCATTCAAGAGGACACGCAGAGCTGCTCTGATACCATTTATAACATCCCTGGTCCAATAACCCGGCCCACTGTCAAGATATTGTCCACTTTTGACACAGAGTCCATCATGGGTTTGTTTATGGGCTTTGCAACCCAAAACGCGTCCTAACAATTTAAGGAGCTCACAGGCTATTTAACCAATCAAATTCTCCCACCACTAACTGATGTGGGATACATGGACAGAGTATAGATAGACCCAGCATCTCTCTCGTGCTTTGTCGATGTGAGATTCGCCTAAGGGTATCACATGCACCAAGTACAATAATGTATGTAAGGAAGAAAGAACAATCTCTCTTCTTGGAAATTATAAAAATTGTAAGATTCCTGAACCAGAAGCACTCACTATGCTTTTTACTAGATTCTCATGAGTTTCAAGAAAGAGTACTGAGTTCTCAACAGCTATAAAATTGAATCCATTGCAGTTAACCATGGAGGATACTTTGAAAACTAACTTCAAAGCAAAGAAATGATGAAATCGAAAAGATATGTTTGAAGTAACAAGTGCTCAATTCATTCAACTTTACCATTGCTGCTTGTATACTTGGAAACATACTGCAGGCCAAACCGTGGATCATTCTTTGAAAATTACAGTGACTTTGAAGAGAAGAGATGAAGAAATAAAAAAATGCTTAATTACAATAACAGAGGCTCAAATTCATTCAACTTTATCATTGCAGCTTATAAATCACGGATTACTCTTTGAAATTTACAGTGACTTCGAAGTGAAGAAATGATGAAATCTCAAAGATATAACAGTTGCAATAACAAGGGCGCAAATTCACTCAATTTTATTGGTATATATGCATCAATTGCTTACAATTTCAAGTAAATTAAGCATTCCATTTTGTACAGAGAAAGGTTAAGAGAGATGTGCAGAAATAACAAGGACATAACAAGAAATTAATAAACTGATATAACACTTGACAAGTAAATGAAAGTAGCTATATCTGCTATGATGTTCAAGCTTTCCCAGTTGCAGTTCCTGGTTGATAAACAACATGAAGCTCAGATTGTGAGAAGCGAATCGTGTGGAATTTGGCGATGAAATCTTGAGCTTTCCTGTCAATACCAGGCTCAGCAACCCAAGAACCTTTGTCTTCATCGCTAGGCCACACCCTTCTCCCACTTCCTGTGTTATCCTCCCATGCATAATCATCATCAGATCTTCTAGACCTCCTTGGTTTGAACATGCTGAAAACAGAGAAGCCTTTCTTTTGCTTGTTGCTCCCCATTATCTCAATATGAATGCTGAAATTGCTTCACACAATAATACCTTGAGAACTAAGTAAGAAAGTGTACTTTGTTTAGCTTAGCTCTTGTTGTTTTGAATGCATGGAGGGGTTGATGTATTTATAGAAAGAAAGTTAGGCTAAGTTTGAAAAAATCATCAGACAGAATATAGAGAGAACGACTACGATTGATACATGTGTAAGGTTTAGATTGAAAGGATAATAGTAATAACATAGTTGGAATTGAATTGACAGTATGCCGGTAAAATTGGTAGCAAAAGCACATGGCATTGCTTGATTAACCCAAAAATCATTGGTTGGGAGTTCAAGCCACAAGTCTTGGGTCTTTCTTTAGAATACATTTTTGCTTCTGAAGAAACCATTGAATGCCCTTCTATTAATGTTAAAATACTCCCATTTATTTGACCAAACCATGGAGTGTGTGTGGTATTAATAACACAAACAATAACTTTCAAGTCAAAATTAATAGTTAAAAAAAGAATATGTGCGATTTATTTTGGTTCATCCAAAACAAGATTACATTTATCCAAGTCAATATGATTTTAATATCACTTTTTATTTTTTTCTTGTTACAATAAATGTATTTGTCAATAACTCACTCAAGAGAATAATATTTTTATATACTAAGATTTTATCCCTAAGAGAATGTGTTTAGTTCGGATAATCTATGATTACCAAAAATAAAAGATTGTTATAAAAATAGATTAACTATAAGATTACTGTATATAAATTGTTATTATGTTTAAAAAAAAATTGCTACGTAAATATATTTGTTGTGTTTTTTTGATAATATTAATAAAATACTAAGATATTATTTTACTTAAATATCTTTAAAAAGATTGTTGGATATAAATTAGTCCTGCAATTGGTTTAACTATCATGTCGTTAAATATTTGTTTTGTGTATTTTTTGAAATATTTTCTATTTTAATAATATATTATGATTTTCATGTGATCAAATTATGAAATTAATTAATGAAATTATTATTTTTTCAAGTTATTAACCTATTCCTGATATATTTTTTTAACTAGTCTTACCTTGGTAACCCAAACAGTATGGACTGGATATAAAAATTTAGTATCTCTCTTATACTTTGTTAATATGAGAATTTTTTAGAGTCGTCAAACATTCTCATATGTGCTTATATGTGCAATCTATTGAAAATGTTAACATAATTCTAATAAAATCATTGTGCCTTTCACTAGGAAAAGTGTGATGAAAGTTGAAACTACTCCATCGCTGATGGATGCAAGGAGTTGCTAGCGAGCAATTTTTAAGTAGTGTACTAATGAAGAGATTTAATTATAATAATTTAGTTAATTAACCGCCATTGATTTGGTGAGTGAGATATTTTTCCCAGTGCTCATTCAAATGTGAAAATTTGATAATATTTCTATTAGTAAGACACTTTACCGATAGATAATTAAGAACTCTTGTGCTTAAAGAGGGAGTTCATGATGGGACATTTTGCATATATATTCACAGAAACAAAATTTCTGAACATTGTTAAATAATCATGAAAAAACTTTCAAGAATTACATGAAACAAGATTATTCTAGTAGAAGAAGAATCATGAAGGAAAATTGGATAGACACAAGGCAAAAACATAAGTGCTTAAACCTATAGAGAACCCTCATAGTGGAGTATAAAAGAAAGAACTTTGGAGGGCTCAAATTCATCAGTAGAATAATTAAGGCATCACATAATAGTGATCTGCTTAAAAGAAGCTGAAAAGTGATTTCAGAAAAGCATGAACATAGATAGTCACCCTTTAATCCAGCTATGCATAAAGGTGAACAACTTCCACAATGCAATAGTAACTTTAAGCCTGGCATCAATTTCACTTTGTCTTATTGTTCTTTGAATGGATGTTTAAAGAGTTTCAACCATCCATAGAAAGAAACACAAAATATTCGAATCTGGAATCCCAAAAATAGACTAAAATTTGCCATATGGGGTGTCAGAAAATCAATTATTTGACTTGTACATGAAGGATATTTCATATTCAGGAGGTTTTGAAACAATCCTTACCATCCCTTTTCAACAGGGTCATTGCCTTCTGGGAGCATCTTCCTAGGAAAACTTTAATGCATAACATTATTTCACGTCTGTTCGTTTTACAAAACATTTCATTTCAATCAATTGGCTTTTCAAAATCATCAAGAGGCACACCGGATTTTCATTATTTGAAGTAGCAATTAAACCAATTAATTAAACTAAACCTTCTTATTATACTTGCGTTTAATTATAGTATGCAAAGTTGAATCAAAAGTTTAAGAATTGGTTAATAAAGCACCAATTAGAGAATAAAAATGTAAAAGACAGAAAGCTGAATAGGGTTAGAACATCAAAATATGCACTAAGTACAATAATGTAGGTAAGGCAGAAAGAACAGTCTCTCTTCTTGGAAATTATAAATATTGTCAGATTCCAGAACCAGAAGCACTTACTGTGCTTTTTACTAGAATCTCACGAGTTTCAAGAAAGAGTACTGAACTCTCAACAGCTATAAAACTGAATCCATTGCAGTTAACCATGGATGATACATTGAAAACTAACTTCAAAGCGAAGAACCGATGAAATCGAAAAGATATGCTTGAAGTAACAAGTGCTCAATTCATTCAACTTTACCATTGCTGCCTGTATACTTGGAAATATACTGCAGGCCAAACCATGGATCATTCTTTGAAAATTACAGTTACTTTGAAGAGAAGAGATAAAGAAATAAAAAAACACGCTTAATTTCAATAACAGGGGCTCAAATTCATTCAACTTTATCATTGCAGCTTACAAATCATGGATTACTCTTTGAAATTTACAATAACTTTGAAGTGAAGAAATGATGAAATAGCAAACATATAACGCTTGCAATAAAAAGGGCTCAAATTCACTCAACTTTAGTGGTATACATCAATAGCTAACTATTTCAAGTAAATTAAGCATTCCATTTTGTACAGAGAAAAGTTAAGAGAGATGTGAATAAATATTTTTTTCTGGCATTTATTGTTGTGTTTCACAAGCTTTGAACATGATTACAGGAGTTAAAAATAAATAACAAACTCATAAAAGAAATTAATTAACTGATATATATAACACTTGACAAGTAAAAGAAACTAGCTATATCTGATATGATGTTCAAGCTTTCCCAATCGCAGCTCCCGGTTGATAAACAACATGAAGTTCAGATTCCGAGAAGCGAATAGCGTGGAATTTGGCAATAAAATCTTGACCTTTCCTGTCAATACCAGGCTCGGCAACCCAAGAACCTTTGTCTTCATCGCTAGGCCACACCCTTCTCCCACTTTCTGTGTTATCCTCCCAAGCATGATCATCACAAGATCTTCTAGACCTCCTTGATTTGAACATGCTGAAAAGGGAGAAACCTTTCTTTTGCTTGTTGCTACCCATTATCACAATATGATTGCTGAATTTGCTTCTCTAATCACCACTCTTTCACACAATAATACCTTGAGAACTAAGTAAGAAGGTGTACTTTGCTTAGCTTAGCTCTTGTTGTTTTGAATGCACGAAGCGGTTAATGTATTTATGTAGAAAGAGAGTTGGACTAAGTTTGAAAAAAACATGAGACGGAATCTAGAGAGAACCACTATGATTGGTGCATGTGTAAGGTTTAGATTGAAAGGACAATAATAATAGCATAGAATTGAATTGACGCTATGCTGGTAAAACGTGGTAGCAAAAGCACATGGCATTGCTGATTGACCCAAAAAGCATTGATAGGGAGTTCAAGCCGCAAAACTTGTGTCTTTCTTTTGCATACTTTTTTGCTTTTGTAGGAAGAAACCAAAAATACCCTTTTATTATTGTTAAAATATTCCCATTTATTTGGTGAAATTAGAATGTGTGATATTAATAAAACAAACAATCACATTTAAATCAATATAAATAATAAAGAGAAAGAATGTGTGCAATTTATCTTAGTTAACCTAAAACAAGAAAGGCACCGGATTTTCTTCATTTATAGTAGCAATTAATCCAATTGATTAAACTAAACCTTCTTATCCTTGTGATTAATTATAGTGCACAAAGTTCAATCAAAAGTTTAAGAATTGGTTAATAAAGCACCTAAAAGAGAATAAAATTGTTAAAGACAGAAAGCTGAAAAGGGTTAGAATATCAAAATATGCACCAAGTACAATAATGTAAGGAAGGAAGAAAGAACAAGCTCTGTTCTTTTGAAATTATAAATATTGTAAGATTCCTGAACCTGAAGCACTTGTTATGCTTTTTACTAGAATTTTTATGAGTTTCAACAGCTGCAAAATTGAATCCATTGCAGTTTAACCATGGATGATACTTTGAAAACTAACTTCAAAGAGGAGAAACAATGAAATCGAAAAGATATGTTTGAAGTAACAGGGGATCCAATTCATTCAACTTTACCATTGCTGCTGATTTACTTGGAAATATACTTCAGGCCAAACCATGGATCATTCTTTGAAAATTACAGTGACTTTGAAGTGAAGAGACAAAGAATAAAAAAAATTCTTAATTTCAATAACAGGGGCTCATATTCATTCAACTTTACCATTTCAGCTTACAAATCATGGATTACTCGTTGAAATTTATTGTAACTACGAAGTGAAGAAATGATGAAATCTCAAAGATAAAACACTTGCAATAACAAGGGCTCAGATTCACTCAACTTTATTGGTATATATGCATCAATTGCTACAATTGCAAGTAAATTAAGCATTCCATTTTGTACAGAGAAATGTTAAGAGAGATGTGAAGAAATAACAAAGACATACAAGCTCTGAACATGATTACAGGAGTTAAAAATAAATAAAAAAGACATAACAAGAAATTAATAAACTGATATAAAACTTGAGAAGTAAATGAAAAATAGCTATAATATCTGATATGATGTTCAAGCCTTCCCAATTGCAGCTCCAGGAGGATAAACAGCATGAAGCTCAGATTCTGAGTAGCGAATCGCATGGAATTTAGCGATGAAATCTTGAGCTTTCCTGTCAATACCAGGCTCAGCAACCCAAGAGCCTTTGTCTTCATCGCTAGGCCACACCCTTCTCCCACTTCCTGTGTTATCCTCCCACGCATAATCATCATAAGATCTTCTAGACCCCCTTGATTTGAACATGCTGAAAAGAGAGAAGCCTTTCTTTTGCTTGTTGCTCCCCATTATCACAATATGAATGCTGAATTTGCTTCTCTATTCACTGCTCTTTCACTACCTTGAGAACTAAGTAAGAAAGTGTACTTTGCTTAGCTTAGCTCTTGTTGTTTTGAATGCATGGAAGGGTTGATGTATTTATAGAAAGAAAGTTAGGCCTAGTTTGAAAAAAATCATGAGACAGATCTAGAAAGAATCACTATGATTGGTGCATGTGTAAGGTTTAGACTGAAAGGACAATAATAATAACATCGTTAGAATTGAACTGACAGTATGCTTGTAAAATTGGTAGCAAAAGCACATGGCATTGCTTGATTAACCCAAAAATCATTGGTTGAGAGTTCAAGCCGCAAATCTTGGGTCTTTCTTCTGCTTACATTTTTGCTTTTGAAGAAACCATTGAATGCCCTTCCATTAATGTTAAAATATTCCCATTTATTTGACCAAACCAGAGAGTGTGTGGTAACAATTTAAATCAATATTAATAGTAAAGAGAGAGAACATATGCAATTTATTTTTGTTCACCCAAAACAAGATTTTCTTTATCTGAGTCAATATTATTTTAATATCTTTTCCATTTTTTTCTTGATACAATAAATTTATCTGTTAATAACTTACACAAGAGAATAATATTTTTACATATTAAGATTTTTATAATTAAGAGAGTATTTCATTTAAATAATTTATAATTACAAAAAATGAAAGATTACTACGAAGATTACCTACAAGATTATTGTATATAAATTGTTATTATATTTAGAAAAAATTGTTACGTAAATATATTTATTGTGTTTTATTGATAATATTAATAAAATACTAATATATTATTTTACTCCAATATTATTGAAATATTGTTGGATATAAATTAGTGTTGTGATTGGTTTAACTATCATGTCGTTAAATTTTTTTTTTTGTGTGTTTTTTGAAATTTTTCTATTTCAATAATATATTATGATTTTCATGTGATGAAATTATGAAACTAATTAATGAAATTATTATTTTTACAAATTACTATCTTATTGCCAATATATTTTTTAAACCAATCTTATCTTAATAATTCAAATAATGTGGAATGCACATACAAATTTAGAATATTTTTCATACTTTGTTAATATGAGAATTTTTTTAGGGGTGTCACACATTCTCATATGTGTTTGTATGTGCCATATGTTGAAAATGTCAACATAATTCTAGCAAAATCATTGTGCCTTTAGCTAGGAAAGTATGTTGAAAGTTGAAACTAGTCCATTGATGATAAAAGCAAAGAGTTGCTACCGAACAATTTTAAAGTAGTGTATTGATAAAGAGTTTTAATTATAATAATTTAGTTAATTAATAGCCATTATTTGGTGAGTGAGATTTTTTTCCAGTGCTCATTATTTGGATAGATACAAGGAAAAAACAAAAGTGCTTATAGCTGTAGAGAACCCTCGTAGTGGAGTAGAAAACACAGAACTTTGGAGGGCTGAAAATCACCAGTTGAATAATTAAGGCATCACATAATAGAGCTGTTCTAAAGAGAAGCTGAAAAGTGATTTTCAGAAAAGCATGAACATAGATGGTCATCCTTGAATCCAGCTATACATAAAGGTGAACAACTTCAACAATGCAAATGTGACTTTATGCTTGGCATCAATTTCACTTTTGTATTATTATTTTTGAATGGATGTTTAAAAGAGCTTCAACCATCCATAGAGAGAAACACAAAACATTCAAATCAGGAATCCCAAAAATAGACTAAAATTTCTCATGTGGGGTGTCAGAAAATCAATTATTGGACTTGTACATGAAGGATATTTCATATTCAGGGAGTTTTGAATGAGCCCTTACCATCCCTTTTCAACGGGGTCATTGCCTCCTGGGAGCATCTTCCTATGAAAATTTTAATGCATAAACATTATTTCATGTCTGTTCTTCTTACACAACATTTCATTTCAATCGTTGGCTTTTCACATCTTCAAGAGGGACACCGGATTTTCCTCATTTGAAGTAGCAATTAAACCAATTAATTAAACTAAACCTTGTTATACTTGTGATTAATTATAGTATCCAAAGTTCAATCAAAAGTTTCGAATTGGTTTATAAAACATCTAAAAGAAAGAATAAATAAGTTAAAGACACAGCTGAAATGGGTTTGAATATCAAAATATGCACTAAATACAATAACAAAAGGAAGAAAAGAACAATCTCTCTTCTTCGAAATCGTGAGATTCCTGAACCAGAAGCACTTAACTATGCTTTTTACTAGCATCTCATGAGTTTCAAGGAAGAGTACTGAACTCTCAACAGCTGTAAAATTGAATCCACTGCAGTTTAACCATGGATGATACTTTGAAAACTAACTTCAAAGCGAATCGAAAAGAGATGCCTGAAGTAACAAGGGCTCAAATTTATTCAACTTTACCCTTGCTGCTTATATACTTGGAAATATACTGCAGGCCAAAACATGGACCATTCAAGAAGAGCTTAATTTCGATAGCAGGGGATCAATTTCATTCTGCTTTACTATTGCAGCTCACAAATCAGGATCATTCTTTGAAATTTCCAGTAACTTTGAAGTGAAGAAAAGATGAAATCGCAACGACATAACACTTGCAATGACAAGGGCTCAAATTCACTCAACTTTAGTGGTATATATGCATTAATTACCTACACAATTTCAAGTAAATTAAGCATTCCATTCTGTACAGAGAAAGGCTAAGAGAGACGTGAAGAAATATTTTTTTCTGGCATTGATTGTTGTGATTCACAAGCTCTGAACATGATAACAGGAGTAAAATTAATAACAAACACATACAAGAAATTAATTAACTGATATAATCATATAATACTTGACAACTAAATGAAACTAGCTATAATATCTGATATGATGTTCAAGATTTCCCAATTGCAGCTCCAGATTGATAAACAGCATGAAGTTCAGATTCTGAGTAGCGAATCGCGTGGAATTTGGCGATGAAATCTTGAGCTTTCCTGTCAATACCAGGCTCAGCAACCCAAGAACCTTTGTCTTCATCGCTAGGCCACATCCTTCTCCCACTTCCTGTGTTATCCTCCCACGCATAATCATCATAAGATCTTCTAGACTTCCTTGATTTGAAAATGCCGAAAAGAGAGAAGCCTTTCTTTTGCTTGTTGCTTCCCATTATCACAATATAAATGCTGAATTTGCTTCTCTATTCACTGCTCTTTCACACAATAATACCTTGAGAACTAAGTAAGAAAGTGTACTTTGCTTAGCTTAGCTCTTGTTGTTTTGAATGCATGGAAGGGTTGATGTATTTATAGAAAGAAAGTTAGGCCAAGTTGGAAAAAAATCATTCGACAGAATCTAGAGAGAACGACTATGATTAATACATGTGACTATGATTGATACATGTGTAGGGTTTAGATTGCAAGGACAATGATAATAACGAAGTTAGAATTGAATTGACAGCATGAAACTTGGTAGCAAAAGTACATGGCATTGCTTCATTGACCCAAAAAGCATTGGTTGGGAGTTCAAGCCGCAAATCTTGGGTCTTTCTTTTTCATACAACTTGCTTTTGAAGAAACCATAGAACACCCTTCTATTATTGTAAAAATGTTCCCATTTATTTGACCAAACTAGAGAGTGTGTAGTATTAATAAAACAAACAATTGCATTCAAATCAATATTAATAATAAAGAGAAAAAATATGTGATTTATCTTGATTTACCGAAAACAAAATTATATCTATTAGAGTCAATATTATTTCAATATCTCTTTTCTCTTATTCATGTTACAATTAATGTATTTACTAATAACTCACACAAGAGAATAATGTTCTTATATACTGAACTTTTATCCCAAAAGGAGTGTTTGGTTCAAGTAGTCTATTATTAAAAAAAATAAAAGATTACTATAAAGATATATTACTTAAAAATTTATTGAGTGTAAATTCTTATTATTTTTTGGAAAAAATTGCTATGTATATATATATATATATATATATATATTTGTGTTTTGGTAACAATATTAATAAAATTCTAAGATATTATTTTACTTAAATACTTTTGAAAGATTATTAGATATAAATTAGTATTGTAACTGATTTAACTATATGAGTAGTGTTATTTGTATAAATAATGATTTCTTATTATGTTATTAAATATTTTTAAATTAAAAATAAAATTATATATATATGGGGTAGATACTACTCTTGATGTTGATGTTGACGGTAAAAGCATAAAAACAAGTTTTGTCAGTGATTTTATTGCTATGAACAGTGAAGAAAAAGAGAGTTTTGTTTAAAGAATTTAATTCGTGTAAGGCGAGATTAGTATTAATTAATTGCTTGTTTGATCTTGAAAAGGAGAAACAAATTGTATTATAGAATTGAAAAAGAGCAGTCAAAAGTTTTCTTTTTGAATAGTTTGGTTTCATTTGTGCATTAGTTTGTAGGCTCTAGGGCTTTCTTTCTCATAAAAAAGGTTTATTCTTTTAATATTAAAAAACCTAGCTTCCATTTTTTATGCACCCACCAAGATCTCTACAATCTACCAACACCAAATTTAATAAAAGGGATAATAGCACTTAGTATATCAAATTGTCACTTTTTTAATTGAAAAGTTGAACCTTTTTTTTTCAATTGAAAAACGAAATTCTTATATTTTTTAATTAAAAAAATCAAACTTTTAAAACTTTTTTTTTTATAGATTGAAGAGACTAAACTTTTAATATTTCTTTTTAAATTTTCAAACAAATATAATTATAATTATTTATTTTGTTTATAATTAAGATAATTAATTTGTAATTATTTTCAATAAAAAATAGTTTAAGTTTAATCTCTTCAATAAAAAAATTTGTAAGTTTAGTTAATTTAATAAAAAAATTCAACAATTTCAATTAAAAGAATAATAGCTTGATTCCTTAAACAGCCGTTATTCCTCAATAAAATTAATATTCATTTCTACTACAAGGAAATTGTTTGGTCACCTTTTATCTATGGGTTAAAAACAATGTCATCCTCTGGTTTTAGAAATTAATAATGTCATTACTTCTTTATTAGTTATCATGTCTTATCCATAAATCCTAATCCCAAAAGAAAGTAGAGCTTTAACTTGAAGGGTTAGTCATTGAACCTAGTTTAAATAAAATTCAATTCAACTGCTATCCTTCGATTTCGAAAAAACGAAAGTACTGTCTTTATATGTTACAAAAAAATAAAGTTTTTTTTTCCCCACCAGCGTTTTACCACCCAAATGTTTAGAGGATAAGAATAACCTCACCCTCTTGGTTTAACCACAAGAAAATTGACATTTCCAGATTAATTGCATCATCTCACCCTGATTAACAATAACTTCTTTGAAAATCAAGAAGTCATGTTGTTA
The DNA here is from genome assembly GCF_011075055.1 of Mangifera indica. Classification (NCBI taxonomy): domain Eukaryota; kingdom Viridiplantae; phylum Streptophyta; class Magnoliopsida; order Sapindales; family Anacardiaceae; genus Mangifera; species Mangifera indica. Next base: position 12,725,066 of record NC_058143.1, on the reverse strand, counting down.
GATTCTAAAATTAAGAAGGCCGTCGACATTGCCTTTATGCCTGAACTATACCGAAACCCTTGGTTTCAAAAATTAACAAATTCATCCACCACCCAATTTTCAAATCCACATACTAAATTAATTTAAAGCAATATTATATATATATATATATATATATATATATATATATATATATATATATATATATATATATATATATATATCAAGTTTTAAATATTTAATTAAGTATTCGATGATATATTATCATATAATTTGATATTATTTTATCTTTAATTCAATAATTTAAGTGTCTAATCAAATATTTAAAATTAAGTGTATATAATTTTATTGATTAATTTAATCAAGGCAAGCTGGACAAGAGATGATGATGCTTGTTTTAGAATCCAAGAGGACAAGACTATTCTTACACCATAGAAAGGGTTTTGAATAGTACAACTTAACATAATTTAATTGATTAGTATTCATACCTTAATTTTTCAAAATACAAATAAAAGTTTGCATGCTTTTGAAAAACTCATCTTAAAATGATGAAATTGCTTTTATGTTCAGCAACAATGCATGCAGGTTGTCTGGCTTTAAGGTATCTTCTAAGAAACCCTAGAGGGGGCCCGAAAGTTTGGTACGATGCCCATGTTTTATATATAAATTAAAGGCTAAAGGACTATTTCACCCCCAAGTTTTAGTGCATTCTTAAGTCACAACCGCCGGGTTTGAAAAACTCGAAATCCTACTCATGAACTATCTTTTGTTCAAAAAATGTACAAGTAAAATCGTTATTTCATTAATTATATTAAAAAATATAAAATTAATTATGTTTTCCCCCACAGTTTTAGAAACTAAAAAATTTACTCTTATTTAAGGTTTTCTAACTTTCAAAAGTAACATTTCCCCCTCTAAAATTCAGGGTTTATTTTCTAGAGACTCTCCGACCACCATCTCTGGCCACCGAAGAAATAGCTTTAACCACCATCTCACTGACTATCTCCAAAGCTTTTAGATGACCCATCGGAGACTCATCTTCGTCGATTCCACAAGAGAATAATATTTTTACATATTAAGACTTTTATCACTAAGGGAGTATTTCATTTAGATAATCTATAATTACAAAAAATGAAAGATTGCTATGAAGATTATCTATAAGATCATTGTGTATAAATTGTTATTATGTTTGAAAAAAATTGCTACGTATATATATTTATTTTGTTTCCTTGATAATATCAATAAATTATTAATATATTATTTTACTCAAATGTTATTGAAATATTGTTGGATATAAATTAGTGTTGTGATTGGTTTAACTATTATGTCGTTAAATATTTGTTTTGTGTGTTTTTTGAAATTTTTCTATTTTAATAATATATTATGATTTTCATGTGATGAAATTATGAAACTAATTAATGAAATTATTATTTTTTCAAATTATTATCTTATTGCTAATATATTCTTTAAACCAGTCTTATCTTAATAATTCAAATGATATGGAATGCACATATAAATTTAGAATATTTTTCATACTTTGTTAATATGAGAATTTTTTTAGGGTGTCACACATTCTCATATGTGTTTGTAAGTGCAATATGTTGAAAATGTCAACATAATTCTAGCAAAATCATTGTGCCTTTAGCTAGGAAAGTATGTTGAAAGTTGAAACTAGTCCATTGATGATAAAAGCAAAGAGTTGCTACCGAACAATTTTAAAGTAGTGTATTGATAAAGAGTTTTAATTATAATAATTTAGTTAATTAATAGCCATTATTTGGTGAGTGAGATTTTTTTCCAGTGCTCATTATTTGGATAGATACAAGGAAAAAACAAAAGTGCTTATAGCTGTAGAGAACCCTCGTAGTGGAGTAGAAAACACAGAACTTTGGAGGGCTGAAAATCACCAGTTGAATAATTAAGGCATCACATAATAGAGCTGTTCTAAAGAGAAGCTGAAAAGTGATTTTCAGAAAAGCATGAACATAGATGGTCATCCTTGAATCCAGCTATACATAAAGGTGAACAACTTCAACAATGCAAATGTGACTTTATGCTTGGCATCAATTTCACTTTTGTATTATTATTTTTGAATGGATGTTTAAAAGAGCTTCAACCATCCATAGAGAGAAACACAAAACATTCAAATCAGGAATCCCAAAAATAGACTAAAATTTCTCATGTGGGGTGTCAGAAAATCAATTATTGGACTTGTACATGAAGGATATTTCATATTCAGGGAGTTTTGAATGAGCCCTTACCATCCCTTTTCAACGGGGTCATTGCCTCCTGGGAGCATCTTCCTATGAAAATTTTAATGCATAAACATTATTTCATGTCTGTTCTTCTTACACAACATTTCATTTCAATCGTTGGCTTTTCACATCTTCAAGAGGGACACCGGATTTTCCTCATTTGAAGTAGCAATTAAACCAATTAATTAAACTAAACCTTGTTATACTTGTGATTAATTATAGTATCCAAAGTTCAATCAAAAGTTTCGAATTGGTTTATAAAACATCTAAAAGAAAGAATAAATAAGTTAAAGACACAGCTGAAATGGGTTTGAATATCAAAATATGCACTAAATACAATAACAAAAGGAAGAAAAGAACAATCTCTCTTCTTCGAAATCGTGAGATTCCTGAACCAGAAGCACTTAACTATGCTTTTTACTAGCATCTCATGAGTTTCAAGGAAGAGTACTGAACTCTCAACAGCTGTAAAATTGAATCCACTGCAGTTTAACCATGGATGATACTTTGAAAACTAACTTCAAAGCGAATCGAAAAGAGATGCCTGAAGTAACAAGGGCTCAAATTTATTCAACTTTACCCTTGCTGCTTATATACTTGGAAATATACTGCAGGCCAAAACATGGACCATTCAAGAAGAGCTTAATTTCGATAGCAGGGGATCAATTTCATTCTGCTTTACTATTGCAGCTCACAAATCAGGATCATTCTTTGAAATTTCCAGTAACTTTGAAGTGAAGAAAAGATGAAATCGCAACGACATAACACTTGCAATGACAAGGGCTCAAATTCACTCAACTTTAGTGGTATATATGCATTAATTACCTACACAATTTCAAGTAAATTAAGCATTCCATTCTGTACAGAGAAAGGCTAAGAGAGACGTGAAGAAATATTTTTTTCTGGCATTGATTGTTGTGATTCACAAGCTCTGAACATGATAACAGGAGTAAAATTAATAACAAACACATACAAGAAATTAATTAACTGATATAATCATATAATACTTGACAACTAAATGAAACTAGCTATAATATCTGATATGATGTTCAAGATTTCCCAATTGCAGCTCCAGATTGATAAACAGCATGAAGTTCAGATTCTGAGTAGCGAATCGCGTGGAATTTGGCGATGAAATCTTGAGCTTTCCTGTCAATACCAGGCTCAGCAACCCAAGAACCTTTGTCTTCATCGCTAGGCCACATCCTTCTCCCACTTCCTGTGTTATCCTCCCACGCATAATCATCATAAGATCTTCTAGACTTCCTTGATTTGAAAATGCCGAAAAGAGAGAAGCCTTTCTTTTGCTTGTTGCTCCCCATTATCACAATATAAATGCTGAATTTGCTTCTCTATTCACTGCTCTTTCACACAATAATACCTTGAGAACTAAGTAAGAAAGTGTACTTTGCTTAGCTTAGCTCTTGTTGTTTTGAATGCATGGAAGGGTTGATGTATTTATAGAAAGAAAGTTAGGCCAAGTTGGAAAAAAATCATTCGACAGAATCTAGAGAGAACGACTATGATTAATACATGTGACTATGATTGATACATGTGTAGGGTTTAGATTGCAAGGACAATGATAATAACGAAGTTAGAATTGAATTGACAGCATGAAACTTGGTAGCAAAAGTACATGGCATTGCTTCATTGACCCAAAAAGCATTGAAGCCGCAAATCTTGGGTCTTTCTTTTTCATAGAATTTGCTTTTGAAGAAACCATAGAACCCCCTTCTATTATTGTTAAAATGTTCCCATTTATTTGACCAAACTAGAGAGTGTGTAGTAGTATTAATAAAACAAACAATTGCATTCAAATCAATATTAATAATAAAGAGAAATAATATATACGATTTATCTTGATTTATCCAAAACAAGATTATATCTGTCAAAGTCAATATTATTTTAATATCTCTTTTCTCTTATTTTTGTTATAATTAATGTATTTATTAGTAACTCACACAAGAGAATATTGTTCTTATAGACTGAACTTTTATCTCAAAGGGAGCGTTTGGTTCAAGTAATCTGAGATTAAAAAATAAATAAAAGATTACTATAAAGATAGATTATCTAAAAAATTATTAAGTGTAAATTCTTATTATTTTTAGAAAAAAATTACTATGTATATATATATACATGTGTGTGTGCATGTTTTGGTGACAATATTAATAGAATTCTAAGATATTATTTTATTTAAATATTTTTGAAAGGATATTAGATATAAATTAGTATTGTAATTGTTTTAACTATATGAGTAATGTTATTTGTACAAATAATAACATCTTACCATATTATTAAATATTTTTAAATTAGAAATAAATTAATACATAATTATATGATAAAATATTATATATATATATATATATAGATGGATGGATGGTAGAAACTACTTTTGATGTTGATGTTGACGGTAAAAGCATAGAAACAAGTTTTGTCAATGATTTTATTGCTATGAACGGTGAAGAAAAAGAGAGTTTTGTTTAAAGAATTTAATTTGTGTAAGGCGAGATTAGTATTAATTAATTGCTTGTTGATCTTGAAAAGTAGAAACAAATTGTATTATAGAATTGAAAAAGAGCAGTCAAAAGTTTTCTTTTTGAATAGTTTGGTTTCATTTGTGTATTAGTTTGTAGGCTCTAGGGCTTTCTTTCTCATAAAAAAGGTTTATTCTTTTAATATTAAAAAACCTAGCTTCCATTTTTTATGCACCCACCAAGATCTCTACAATCTACCAACACCAAATTTAATAAAAGTGATAATAGCACTTAGTATATCAAATTATCACTTTTTTAATTAGAAAGCCGAACTTTTTTTTTCAATTGAAAAAACTAAACTTTTATATTTTTTTATTAAAAAAACTAATTTTTTAAAACTTTTTCTATAGATGAAAGAGACTAAACTTTTAATATTTCGTTTTAAAGTTTTTAAACAAATATAATTATAATTATTTATTTTGTTTATAATTAAGATAATTAATTTGTAATTATTTTCAATAAAAAATAGTTTAGTTTAATCTCTTCAATAAAAAAATTTGTAAGTTTAGTTAATTCAATAAAAAAATTTAATCATTTTAATAAAAAAAATTCAACAATTTCAATTAAAAGAATAATAGCTTGATTCCTTAAACTGCCGTTATTCCTCAATAAAATTAATATTCATTTCTATTACAAGAAAATTGCTTGGTCACTTTTATCTATGGGTAAGAGCAATTTCATCCTCTGGTTTTAGAAACTAATAATGTTATTACTTCTTTATTAATTATTATGTCTTATCCATAAATCCTAATCCCAAAAGAAAGTAGAGCTTTAACTTGAAGGGTTAGTCATTGAACCTAGTTTAAACAAAATTCAATCCAACTGCTACCCTTTGATTTCAAAAAAACAAAAGTACTATCTTTATATGTTACGAAAAAACAGAGTTTTTTTTTCCCCACCAGCTTTTTACCACGCAAATGTTTAGAGGACAAGAATAACCTCACCCTCTTGGTTTAACTACAAGAAAATTGACATTTCCAGATTAATTACAACATCTCACCCTGGTTAACAATAACTTCTTTGAAAATCAAGAAGTCATGTTGTTAGATTCTAAAATTAAGAAGGCCGTCGACATTGTCTTTACGCCTAAACTATACCGAAACCCTTGGTAAACTAACAAATTCATCCACCACCCAATTTGCAAATTCACATACTATATTAATTTAAAGCAATATTATATATATCAAGTTTTAAGTATTTAATTAGGTATCTGATGATATACTATCATATGATTTGATATTATTTTATCTTTAATTCAATAATTTGAGTGTTCAATCAAATATTTAAAATTGAGTGTATATAATTTTATTGATTAATTTAATCAAGGCAGGCTGGACAAGAGATGATGATGCCTGTTTTAGAATCCAAGAGGGCAAGACTATTCTTGCACCATAGAAAGGGTTTTGAAAAGTACAACTTAACATAATTTAATTGATTAGTATTCATACTTTAATCTTTCAAAATACAAATAAAAAATTGCATGCTTTTGAAAAACTTATATAAAAATGATGAAATTGCTTTTATGTTCAGCAACAATGCAAGCAGGTTGTCTGGCTTGAAGGTATATTCTAAGAAACCCTAGAGGGGGCCCGAAAGTTTGGTACGGTGCCCATGTTTTATATATAAATTAAAGGCCAAAGAACTATTTCACCCCCAAGTTTTAGTATATTTTAACAGTCATAACTATGGGATTTGAAAAACTTGAAATCTCACCCATGGACTAACTTATGTTAAAAAATGTAAGAGTAACATTGTTATATCATTAATTAATTAAAAACTATATAATTGATTATGTTTTTCTACCACAGTTTTAAAAACTAACAAATTTACTCATGTCTAAAATTTTCTAACTTTCAAAAGTAACATTCCCCCCCCCCCCCCCCCCAAACCTAATGTTTATTTTCCAGAGACTCTCTGTCCACCATCTTCAGCCACTGGAGAAAGAGCTTCAACCCACCATCTCATCAGCCACCTCCAAAGGTTCCAGATGACCCACCAAAGACTCATCTTCATCGATTCCAAAAGAATTGACAAAGACCCATCTTTGTCTATTCTTTTGGAATTGATGAAATCTTTGTCGATTCTAGATGAATTGATGGAGATAAGGGTTTTCGTCGATTTCAAAAGAATCAACGAAGATGCTCATCTTCATCGATTCGTTTGGAATCGACGCATCTTTGTCGATTCATCTGGAATTGATGAAGATGTGTCTTCATCGCCTCTTCTTCCATCGGAGAGTGAAGATCTGATGGTCGATGAGTAGTTGGTTGAAACATTGTCTTTGATTGTCGGAGATAGTGGCTGGAGAATGTTTGAAAAATAATCCCTAGGTTTTGGTGGGGGGGCGAAATATTATTTTTGAAAACTATAAAACTTTAGATAGGGATAAAGTTGTTAGTTTTTAAAATTGTGAGGGGAAAATATAATAAATTTTATATTTTTTAATATAATTAATGAAATGACGATTTTACCCATACTTTTTTTAATAGAAGTTAGCTCATGGGTGAGACTTCAGGTTTTTTAAACCCCGTGGCTGTGACTGTAAAAGCCACTAAAACTTGGGGGTGACATAGTCCTTTGGCCCAAATTAAATGTATTCACCATCGTTTCTTTTGCAATTATGCTTAATTAATATTATATAGGTTTGTCTTTTATAGCTGTAATCAATCTTGCTAATTATATTCAATTATGAGAAGAAGAATATGAAATTAAAAGTTCATTGGTCTCAATCGTTTTCATAAGATTCTTATTAAACTAAAAAAGTAAGGTGTTAAATCCAAGTAATTAAGGGTTGATTAACCTTTTTAGATCAAATTATTTGGTAGAATATAATTATATATTACTTATGGATCAAATCGTTTATGATCTTTTGCTTGTATAATCAAATCTTTGTATTTGATCAAGATGAAATATTGTAATGTATGCATACGCATCTTTGACCATCTAAGGCAATCTGGAAAAACCAAATAAAATAAAAATAAATTAAAACTTATCTTGTTATTGAGCTATTTAATTGTTTATATTCTTGCCTAATATACTTGTTTGGTAGTATTTTTCAAACTCTCTTCCTTGAGGATGATCCAGAAAGTTTATATTCTATCTCTACCTTCATTTCTTTCAAAGTATATATGTGTGTGTGCGTGTATTGTTTTCTAACTGTATTTTATTTTTAGCATTGACCGAATTTATAGAATGTAAAAGATGATAATAATTTATAAACTTTGGAACAGGATGCCTCAAAGATAGTTTTGTTTTTACTTCATTAGTGTAGCGTGGATAACTCTCTTCTAGAAAATTTATATATTTATTCAAGAATGTTAAATAGAAGTCTGGCCAAGCTGAGCTAAAGACAATTCAAACTCGAGCTCACTAGCTTGCGAGCTGTTCATGAGCTCGACTCGAATAGACTTAATGAGTCTGAGCCGAGCTTGATGAGCTCTACGTATCTTATTCAAAATACATGTGTTTTTTTTTCTTCCTTTATACCAGCTAAAAAAACCAAAACCCATCATCCTTCCTTACATGTTTATAAGTTCCAAAATAGGGATTACAACCAAACCTTACAAACTTGGTAGTTTGAAAGTTGTGATATAATATCATTAGTAAGTGGTCATCAGTGAGAGTTGAATCACTAACCTCTTGTTCAAACCAAATTCCTTAATCACTCAAACCGACCCTTCAAAATTAGAAAGGAAAAGTTAATTGGTAGGCCAAAAAAAGACTGGGATTAATTGAATTTCCAATATATCACTTCATAGTATTGTTTCCATCCAAGGAATCCCTACAAAACTCCTCAGTTTCTACAGAATTGCGACATGGTTAGCTCAAAACAATAACAATTATATTTTATGGATTCCTAGGATATTTATGGAGTAATGGAAACAAATTGAAGAATTGGAAATTGCTATAAATCAAGGGAAGAATCACTTGCACAATATGAACCCGAAATTGTAAAGAGTCAATTAAGATGACATCCTCCCTTCAGTATGCATTGAAGTTGCTAATAATATACAAGTGTAAACAAAATCGTCAAAATCAAATCTATAAGAAATTACACATAGGAGTGTGGTTGCAGATACAGCAACAATGAAACAAAAGATAGCTATCTCACTGCAAACTTTAATTTTATTTTACATTTTCTTCAAAATCAGAAACTAAAATAATGATTTCAAAACTTCTAATATTCATATCAGAAACTGAAGCTTATAAAACCAATAGAATAGAAAATGGACAATAAAATGACATCTCGACAAGAATTTTCTTTTCTTCACATATTAGTATTGATAAACCACCCATCCAAAACATAGAGCTATTTTATGAAAACTTACAACTACAAACAAAAGATATTGCCCACGTAAAAGAATCTCAAGAACTAAATTGATTAAATTATAGTCACAAAACTCTAATAGAGAAAAAGATATCTCCCAGTTAAGCATTCTCGAACTAAGTGGTAGTAGTATACTATAATCATTGAAGGCTAATGTGCGAATAAAATACTTACATTGTCTTGATCAATTTCTTTGATTATTTCATCCAATTAAGTGTCACCAAGACCAAACTCTTGGCAAACCTCTTAAAGCTCATCAATGGTTATGTAACCACTACCATCTTTGTCAAAATAGGTGAAGGCAGCAATTAAATTCTCTTTTCTCTCTATCTTGTTTAAGTGTAAGTTAGTAGCAATGAATTCATGATATTCTAGCATTTTGTCATTGTCCATATTAGCTTGCCAAAGTTCCATATACAAGAATTTAGTGAATCCAATATGTTTATGTCGTAAGTAACGGATGAGAGAATTATACTCAGTCTATTAGAAAAAAGTAAAACTTCTACATCATACCAACTAAATTTTTATCCCCTGCAATGCACCAGAAAATTTGAAACTAAGTATTGAAATATTACATAACAAAGACTCATTTGGGATATGTGAATAAGATTATAGCAACTAACAAAATCTATTCAAAGCCAGTTTCCTTCTTAAATGAAATCTAATTTGATCTTAAATAAGCCAAATTGATAGTAATATCAAAGCATATATAACATAGAAAGAGACAATATTATCACTTTATATCAACTTAGTTACCATTTCATATTATAAATATATCTATCTTGCTCTCATTAAAAGATTTATACATCTAATATTACATAGACTACCATCTTAGAGGTTCAACACAAATGATTAGCTAAGGAATATAAATTATGTAACAAAAACATAGACCAAGAGCAAAGACAGAATAGCTAAATCTTCTAGTAGAAGTTTGAACAATAAATTATGAACTAACCCAACCAAACAAGCTACTTCGGTAGATAGACTCATTGACATCTATCAATTTAATCTATTTAAGCCATAAATCAAGACTCCTTGTTTCTGTTTCAATACATGCATAGATGATACTGCAACAAAAAGCATTCATTTAAAATTCCAAAACAAAGGATGCCAAAGAATCAAACATACAGTAAATCATCCATTTAAATAAACACAAGAACAATTCAACCTTAATTAGCACTACAACAACACAATAGCAAGCCAACAACACAAAAAAGCAAGTATGATAAAACTCCCAATTTAGAAACCCTAATTCCAAAGATAGGTTTCAATAAATTCAAGGCAAAAATTAACAAATTCAAAGTAAAAAAAATGGAAAAACCCAAACCTGAAATGTCTTTGTGTTGTCATTTTGCCAAACTTATTGTCATCGAATTCCCGCTTGCTAGACAAACAGAAAATAGAAGTATTCCAATGTCGAAATCTTCTATTGTTGTGTGACTAGACTTGAACTAACAAACTGCTTAAACTAGAAAGTTAGATGGAGTCTACTGGAATCGACATTGTCGATGGAGAAGAGAGACCAGAATTGAAAATTAAGGGTAGGGCTAGAGTCTGGAAACTGAAGACTTAGAGAGAGACGCATGAATGAGATTTCATAAGATGAGTAAACAAAGTCAAAACTTTGTTTATTTTCATTTAATGTAAAACGATAGCATCCTAGTGTGAGAAATGAGAATGGGTGAGTTGCCTTGGCTCGTGAGCCTAGCTACTCAACTTAAAGATTAGGCTCGAGCTCAAGTTTATTTTTTCTGGTATATAAAGCTCGAGTTCGGGCTTGGGCTTGCTTTGGGCTCATTCAAATCAAGTTCGAACTCAAATAAACTCGATTTGAATCCCACCCTATATATTACCTTCTAGGTTGAATTGTCACAACATATAGGTGTTCTTCTTAGCAAGAATTATTGCAATAAAGGCTATTATGGCATTAAGATTTTCAATGTTTCGCAATGGTTTAGCTAAGGATCCCACTACTCATTGTATTTGATTTGGTATTACCATGCAGATGACTTTGAGGGGCCATTTGATTCTCGATTAATAAAGATTTTCTTGGTAATCTATCTTTTATTATTTATATTACTTTGTTTGATTTGTCAGTAATAAAATATTACGAAATTGTCTATTACCAAAAATGATTTAACATGTAATATAAACGGTAATCTGATTATCACATTCACCTTAAGTATTAAAAAATTACCGATGTTATATTGATTTTATTATAATTATATTTTTATTTATTAATTTTTTAGACAAAATATAATCACATTTTCAATTAATATAACAAGTAATATAAAAAATATTTTAGAATAATTATACCTAAGGAATTTAAGTAAAATTATTTACTAGTATTTTTTTATTACTTCTATTCAAATATAATAATTATTTATATTTATTAAATTTTATCAAATATAGTAATTATTTATAACTCTTCTAAGTAATCTATTTTCAAGTTAATTTTTTAATTTTTTAATTTTAATAATAAAATATTATCCAAATCAAATGTTCAATGACAATCATAATAATATTATATAACAACACCCTTATCAGAATATCTTTGCTTTGGCCAATTGGCAAGAATTTTTCTCTAAAATTCCATTAGTCTCTTTCATGCAGCCTCGAAAGGAATTTTGAGGGTTGGGTGACTGGATTTAGTGCAAGAAAGTATGAACCCAAGAAGATTTTTAGCACGGTTTGTCCTATATTTCAGAAGCCTGCGTCATGTTGATTGGCAACATGTTAGTTCATAAGTGTTGTACAATTTCGTATTTTGACTTCTTCTCTTTCAGCTTGTTAGTAATGCTTTTATGGGTTTTGGTATCAATTTTGGTGGTTATGGATTTTAGTTATTGATGTTGTGAATTCGTGAATTTTGGTGGTTGAGGATTTTGACTTGTTGATGTGAATTTCATTTTGTTGATACTGGATTTGGGTTTGTTGAGATTTTGTCTAATTTTTTTATGGTAAGATTGTTCATGATGTTGGATGATGACGATTGCATTGGGTGGTAGGTGGTAGACTGCATGGTGGCTGGAGATAGTTTACAAGGACTAGGTGTGCTAGGGAGAGTAGAAACTTATTTGGTAGGAAGAAGACGTAAAAAAGGATGAAGACAGGTGAATAGTATTGAGTACCTGAAACTTGAAATGAAACTAGTCGGATAGGTTTTTATTTGTATAAGTTTTGGTTCTACATATGATTCTTAAATCTTAAGAGTCGATTAGTTCTTAATATGATGGGTGTTATCATCATCCGATGAATGTATATTCTTAATATGGTAGAATAATAATAGCATTTTAATTGTAACGATTAAAGTAATTAAAAGTGACTCTATAATAGTAAGAGACGGTCATATAATGCTAAAAAAAATTATGGAGATAGTGGTAACTATCAACTCTTGTTCTTATAATTGCATCTGGATGGAAAGATCTTTTGCTTGTACCTTTAAATAAAACGTTTGTTGGCAATGCACATCACATAGTTTCTGATTCCCGGATGAGAATGAGTTTTGCATAAGAAAAACCTAAGTCGGAAAAGCCATACACAAAATAGTAATAAAAACAATGAAAAGTGCCCAATCAAGACGAAGACGAACCTTCAACAAACATCAAATTAGAAAAGGAAAAAATTCATTGGATCTAATGAGCCGAGAATCTATGAGTCTATGTTTGTTTCTGGGCTAATTAGATCCATTAATCTACGAATGTATAAGTAAAGACCCATTACCACAACTGCAGTTTTTGGGCTTATGGGCTTAAGGATATTAGGTAAAGGCCCAACTTGGAAGGCTTGAAGCCAATTTTAAAATTCTTATTTTTATTATTTTTGAAGGCAAGGGAAACCTCATAGTGGAACAACTGAAGAAGAAGCGTTTGTTATTACATTTGATTTCTGGGTTTAGATGATGAGGATGCCATCTTTAGGCGTACTACGGCCAGATATTCACTTGCAGGTTTCACACTTGATGAACTTGAGGCACTCCTCAGGAAACAGATATTGACGACGACCTTCAACATATTGACAATGAAGAGCAGTATCGGAAGTTCCTTTCTGCTGCATTGAAGGGTGAAGATGATGATGGCTTTTCAACTCAAGGGAATGAAAATAGTGATGATGAAGATGAGAACTGGACGATGGCCAGAAAGCAGGCAGAATAGACGCCAAAAAGCTTCTGCACAATCTAAAAAAAGCTTCAACTATATTCTTCATGATTTGAAATGAATTGCCTTTTTTATTCGGTTTCACTTTCGAAATTGTTATCATTGACTAATTATTTTCTAACAGCCATCCAAGATGTCGAAATCACTGTGGGGCATTTAGTTTTGATATTTGCTTTGAAAAAGAGCCTCTGTTCCCTTTTCCTTTTACATCATTGGTTCAAAATGCTCAAGCTTCAAAAAAAACGAACTCTCACATCTGCTGACACATTACCATCTTAACCCAGTGAACAACCACCAAAGAAGTCACTGGCAACTGTACTTGTGGAAAGAATAAAGAGGCAATCAGTTGCTTTAGTCCCTAAGGAAATTTCCAAGTTAGCGCAGAGATTTTTTTTTCCTCCTTTAATCCATCACCATCACTATTTCCACATAAGGCTCCCCTATGGCCGTTGCAAATGGGGTGGTCTTTACTGGTTCGAAGGATGAGTGAGTTTCCTGCTTCTTTGCCTTTTATTTGGTGACCAAATTCTTCAGTAAACCGCTTCTTCTAATTTCCTTTTATATTGGAATTTAATGCAGATTGTTGGGACTAGAGATGATGGAATATAATTTAGACTGGAAAGCAATTCAGCAACACTTTCTTCCTTGCAAAACTAAACATCAGGTAGCTATACTTTTGTTTTGTATAACAATTACAACATTTCTTTGTAATTTGTATGATAGAAAAACTATAAACTTGCCATTTCCCGTGCTTGTACTTGGATCAAGCAGTTTCTGCTAAATGCTGTTGCAAAGAACAGGCGAGTTGCCTTCACTCTTTTCTTTTCCCCTCCAAACTGCTATATTTACTGAAAACTTGTATTTACTTATGAAATCTGGTGTTATGATATGTATATAGAAATGTGGTCTCACTATCCTTTACTTTTTCATCCGTTAGAACATCTACTACTTCCTCTACTTCAGTGATACTGTTTCTGAAAGTTCTTTCTTAGAAAAACCTGAGAGTTTGCTGTGAATTATTAAGAGAAACTCTCATTTTGCTTTGTCGTTGCTCTATTGTCTAATGAGTAGAGGACATTCACATTTATAGTGTACTGATTGTTGCTAACCCTTTGTGTGGTTCACAGCTCATTGTTGATATAATGTGAGATTCTTTATATAAATCCGTATGAGATGCTGAACTTGTGTTTAAGCATAAACAATTGTTACTTAGTTAACAAAGAGTGAGTGAAATAGCATGTTCTAGTTGATCCAGAACTGTGAGTAGCCATTAGATTCATGAGAGCTAGCATTTTTTACCTTGATAATAATTAATAGATGTTGATTATCGTCATGTATGTTTAAGGTGTGGTTTCTTGGTGATGAGTAAAATGTCAGTGGTTGCGCTTTAATTTTAGGGAGTTTAGTTTTTGTGTTGGGCTGGATTGATATGGTCATTCCATGCTGCATTTTTTCCACTATGCATATTGCTGAACAGTGACCTTTTTAGCTTTTAAAAATGTCTTGCTGAATGGTATTCTGAAGGTAACGTTCTTGGGGATTGAATTAAATTACTGTTGTAAATAGGAGAAAATTGTATTTAATCTGACATGCTCTTTTGTTTTGTAGATATTTCCTTGGCTGTTCGTAATTTGGGTTTTTAACAAGAGAATCCCTTGTTAAAAATAAATTTTTAACAATTATTTATATTTTGTTAAATTCATAAATTTATTTATTTTTAGTAAAAATATGAATAATTAACCATTAAAATCATAAAAATAATATTTTATAATAATCGACTTATTATTTTTCTTTCAATAATATCATTTTTTTTTTTTTTAAAGTCTTGAGGCCGCGCTACATTTCTTACATAAATCCCGGAGCTTTCACATTGGAAGTCAATTTCCTGCGGGGTGTACATATCTTTCACATTGGAGTCAATAACTGTTCCAATTGAGGGTACACAAATGTCCCCCACAAGCAACTCATGAAAAGTAAAAGAATAATCAAAAGACTATTTTGTCCTTGGTATCTTATAATATGAATAGTATTATGTGTATAATCAATACGTATAACTTTATACATAAATAATAATATGTTATCATGTGAATGAATAGTTTTAAATTAGAAATAAAATAACATTCAATTATATGATAATATATCATTATTGCCCACAAAGTTGTAGATATTGTATGTACACATAATTTTATTACTTATATTCATAATAGTTAAATCGTGTATCAAAAATCTAATTTTTTATACCGTATATCGTGTATCATAACGTATCTTATTATATGTCTTTTAAAAAAAATAAAATAATAAAATATTAATAAATTGATAAAAAATTATTATTGATATATCATCATTTTAAAAAATATCATAAACACCCCTAAAATTTTAAAATTTTTTATATACACTCCTATTACATCATCATTTTTCTCTAAAAATTGTGTAACACACTTTCTCTAAAAAAATTTCTCTAAAAACTCTTAATAAACACACTAGTCATTTATGACGTTAAAATTTGAAACCTACTGATGTTAAAATCTAAATGCGCTTATAGTTGCTACATACCATTAAAAGTTTAATAATTAATTGTCAAGAGTAGCTCCACTGTGTGAAACCTAGAATGGTTGTAACCACATCACAACCAATGGTATTAACCTTGAAAAGGAGTTTGTTGGGTATACAAATTGATGAGTTCCATTTAAGAACTCATGTGAACGTCAGAATCTATATATATTCATATAAATAAAACCATAAAATCTTTTGATTTTTCTAAGATGAATATCACATTTGTATACAAAAACAAGTGGGAGTACGATGACAATTTTAACATTGTATATTTGTACGATGATAAAGATCATAATTAAATGTCATATTTGCAGCTAACATAAGAATTTTATAACTTAATAATCATTCATAAAAGAACTTAAACTAAGTAGTCTATATTTTCACCGAATCTATTGTTATAGATTGCATATACTACTAAATCTAAGTTAAAGTGTTTGCAATAGATGAAGGCTGAAAAGGTTAGCAACTAATAATTCGAAATGATTCTCTTTCATAATGATGATACATGCCTTTCTTAGATTATGTGTCATTGAACACATCAATTGAGAGATAAAGATGATTAGATTTCTATAAGCTCCAATTGTTAAAATGATCATGAATATCATGATGTACACTCAAAGTTGATATTTCAATCTTTTAGAAATATCAACTACGCCCAAATAAACGTCATTGGATGACATACTAGAAAATATCCTTAAATTCCTAAAAACGGATATGGATAGTTCTTGAGATAGTGAATGATGAAGTCACAAAATGAGAAATAGTGACATAAGACGAATTAGGGTGAAAGTGATGAATATCAATTCAAAAGCACAGATCATAATATGTCGAATCAATTCTACGTTGAAAGTCGAGTATAAGGCATTCAAAATGCAAGACCTTAAAAGGCATATTAAATCGTAAAATTAACTTCTAGAATCATTGATTTGATACTATTAGTACCAAATAAATGTTTTATGGAGTCATAGTCTCATCAAATGATCTAATTGCATACTCTGATAATTTCACCTTATTAAATTGACGAGAATAAAGGTTAGTTAACCTTTGAAAAACTGAATGAACAAAATGTATCAATGATTGTTCTGTTGCAGTAAAAGCAATGATGGGTGCGTATACTCACTCAATGTTGTTTGGATGGATAATTGGCTATAATGTTAGTGGGAGATTATTGGAGTTGGTGCCCTAGAGCTAATCCCCATGATAATACAAGTTCATTAATAAAGGTCATATTATAATATATTGTGGCATTCTTTATTTATAAAACATATTAATATACACTCAGACAAATGTCTAAAAAACGGTTATATTGTGATGAGGGGATCAGTGCTCGACACCTAATCATGGGAACCCTATATGCACATTAGGTTGTTGTTCTTAAAACATCTGTAACTCTGATATCACCATGACCAAGGGTACTGGTAATAGTGATAGAGTTATTATACTATTAAACGACCTTATTGAAATATTATGATAGTTTTCACGTGTCAAAGTTGTTTATTGACAGTTTAGTGTAACACATAGGTGCACATTATAGACATGTTTACCAAACTAACCCACCAAGAAGATTTCATATGGATGATTGTTCCAATGTTTATGAAATATATCCTTTTCATAAACAGAGGTATGTGTAATTCTTAGACTTGAGGTCATCAGACTGTCTTGTATAAGGATTGATATGGTTTGACACCATCCTAACGTAGTCCGGTTAGAGAATTACCAAAAAAATAATGATTGGCCATATTGAAATTATATAAAGACTATAGTGGATCAATAGAAGATTTATCACTTTTAAGCATAAGAATTGATATCTCAGTTAGAGCCTCTTGATAGATGGCAATGAAATCTATGGTCATAATGGGATTGAGTTAATATTTAATCTGATATTTTTTCATCATTAACAGAAGTCAATCTATGCAACTCGATGATCCCTAAAAAAAACACTTCATATATACCTCAACCTCAAAGAGATATCGTATGACAAAAGGATCAAATTGTATGAGTAACTGTATCATTAACAAGTTAAGAAGTCATATGCTAACACTTCACTAATTGGATGGCCATGATGACCTACTGGATGCCACTCTTGGTTTATGTCTAGATGGATGTCAAGTTGAAAGCCTGACACGAATCCAGTCACTACTAACTTAGTTGAGAGTCTATGAATCATACACAAAAAGAGTTAATCAAACTCTAAAGGTGTAGGATTTTTTATGTTGAATCCAGGTTAGATCTGATTTGGATTCTAAATAGAGGGTTTCAAGTCATGGAAAGACCTTCAGACCCAAAAGTAAATTTTATGATACTTAAGGACTAAAGTGAAATAATCTTAAAGGTTAGGGTTGTATAGAGAAAATATAAGATTGGATTAGATTTATCTAACTAGATAAATCTATACCCAGTCTATAAATACATGTAGGTAATAAGAATAAATAAAAAGGTAAAGTATATAAAATATATATATTAATATATTTATATAACCTACATGGTTGGGGCTTATATGTCTATATGTGTGTATATATGCACATTATGTGTAATTCCACTTGCTCATGGAAATAAAGTAAAGCCTACATATATATTTCCTTCTCACGCAAGGCCATATAGTTATTATGTGAAATGTGAAAAACCCTAGCCACCCTTTGAATAAAAACCTCTCTTTATCATCCTTCTCAAGTAAAGCGCACATAATTTTTATATGAGATGTGAAAACCGTAGCTACCTTTTGTATAAAAACCACTCATTTTCATAAGTTTCAAAAGGCCACACAAACTATTTTCAAAGTTTTAGCAAATTTTTAACTGTGGTTTTAATCTCTAATCTAATTCATGCCTCATATAGATATCAAGGTTCAGGCCTACATTTGGTTTTATGAATGACTTCACAATCTGGCTCAATCAATGCTACAAGGTTGATCTAGAAGCGGTTTTACAGTTTGTTTACTAAATAAAAATTTTTAATTACTATTCTGCTATCTATAGGCCGTAAATTCCTTACAAGTGGTTCATGTCTCTCTCCTTGGCATAAACATGTCTAGGTTCTATTGGGGAGAAGTTGTCAAATAAGTGGTATATCTAATCAATTGATCACCCTCCCAAGTGATAGATTTTCAAACCCATTAACAAAAAATGCAATCCTTATTGTCAATTCCTCATCTCCCAAATCTTGAACCTAGAATCTTTGTTGTATAGTGTATGTTCACACTCCCAAGGCTCTATGAAATAAACTTGATCCATATGCAAAACAATGTGTCTTTGTTAGCTATTTGGATTGTCAGAAAAGATATAAATGTTATGATCCTCAAACCTAGAAATTACATGTGACCTTGAATGCCTCTTTTCATGAATCAGAACCATATTATTCAGAGAAAGCTTCAACACCTTCCCTTTAAGGGGAGAATCTGGTGAAGGGAATATGTTACAAGAGGATGGCAAAGGAGATGAGTTTTTTGAACTAGAAAAAGTGAATGAAACGCTTGGGAGAAGTGGTCAACAAAATTTTGATAGTATTCATAAGGTGTTAGCTCATTCTAAGAATGAGTTATAGTCACCAATGAATACAACGTTGCCTTTGTTAACACCATTAACTGAAGAATCAATTCAAAATGTTGATCCTTAGGTAATCTTGAATACTGTTGATCCTCACGTAATCTTGAATCCCACATTTGATGACTCCCTTTTTCATTCTAAAAATTTTAGCTACAAGATATCCACAGAGATAAAATAAGGGTACCCTATAAAAACAATATGAACCTGACTCTAAAGCCATTATTAAAAATTCAATTAATAACTATGTCTCTACACATAAATTGTTTGAACATAGATTGTCCGAATCGTATGCACTAACTATTAATCAATTGTCCAATGCATCTATTCCTAGTGGTATGCAAGATGCTTTGGCAAATCCAAAATGGACTAAGGTAATGAACTAAGAAATGGAGGCCTTACAAACGAACTTTACTTGGGAACTTGTTTCATTACCCGAAGGAAAGAAAACAATCAAATGTAAATGGGTTTACCGTGAAACTTAGAGCAAATGGAAGTATTGACAAATATAAACTGAGGATGGTTGCATAGGGGTATACACAAAGGTATGAGGTGGATTGCGAAAAAACTTTTGCACTGGTAGCTAAGATTGACACTATTTATATTTTTATATCTATAGTAGCAAATCAGGAGTGGCCCCTACAACAATTTGATGTTAAAAATGCATTTCTCAATGGGGAGTTAAAGGAGGAAGTGCATATAAAGTTGCCACCAAGGTGTGAAATGTAGATTTTCAAGTAGAAACAAAGTTTGTAAATTGAAGAAATCATTCTATGGGCTTAAACAATCACCTAGAGCCTGGTTTAAGAGGTTCTCTTCTGCAATGAAGGGATTTGGTTATATGCAAAGTAGTTCAAATCATACTTTGATTATAAAACACAAAGAAAGGAAGGTAACAACTTTAGTTATGCATGTTGATGACATAGTTTTGACAAGAGATGATCTAAAGAAAATAAAGTTGTTACAAGAATAGGTGGTCACTGAGTTCAAAATGAAGAATTTAGGACAACTTGAATATTTTTATGAATTGGAATAGTAAGATAAAATCAAGGGATATTTCTTTCACAACAAAAATGTTGCTAGATCTTTTGACTAAAACTGGAATGTTTGCTTGCAAACCAACAATAACATCTATAGAAGTGAATCACAAGCTTGAAATTTTTCCAAATCAAGTTCCAATGGACATAGGTTGCTATCAACAGTTAGTGAATGTTTGCTTGCAAAATCGTCATCTTTTGTGGAAGGTAATCTTATTATTTGGAAGAGCAAGAAGCAGAAGGTTGTTGCATGGTCAAGTGTAGAAGTCGAATTTTAAGGTATGGCTCACAGTATATTTGAATTGTTATGGATTAAAAGTGTTCTAAAAGATTTACATATTGAATATACAAACCTATGAATCTTCATTGTGATAATAAGACAGCTATTGTGATTGCACAAAATCTTGTACAACATGACCACACCAAACATGTTGAAGTTGATCGTCATTTCATCAACGATAAGTTAGATTAAAAGATTATACGTTTCCCATTTGTCAAATTAAAAAATCAGTTAGCCGACATTCTAATGGACAAGTTAGGCATCATCGATATTTTTGCTCCAATTTAAGGAGGAATGTTGACATGAGTTGTCTATGTGTTGTACATGAGTTGTGCATGTGTTGTAATTGTAGAAATTGATTTCGTAATTATAGGAATTTTGTATATTAATATAATAAGGAACATATAGTTTTCTTAGAATATGATTGTTTCGTATTTTAAAATGTAATTATACTTATATATTTGCTTCAAAACAGAGAAGAATTATAATAAAAAAATCAAGTTTATTGACATCATTGTTTAATATATCGTATTAATTTGATACATCTTATAATATATATATATATATTTTTTTTTTTATTATATCATGCGTAAAATATGTATAAAATACTGATAAATATGTTTATATTATGTTGGACAGTGTTAGTGTTTAAGGAATGATTGACTTTGCTTTGAAAATTCTAACCTTCAATAGGAACTTTTTGACCGCCGCACTCTCGCACCTCTTTCATTTACCAACTGATTAAAGCCCACATGTTCCATGATTTTTAATAGTATATTATTGCATCATTCCCGGAGCTTTCCCGCTGCCACCTTGTGGTTCTCACTTTCTATTTATATATAATCTCCATTAATTTTCCCAAAGACAAAGTGAACAAATGGCTTTTGATCATCTTGTGTTAGTTTTGCAGATCATTTTGTTTGTGTTTCCAGTCAACGCAAGAGTCCCAAAACTACAATGCCAATACAGTTGCGGTGATGTCTACGTATTCTATCCCTTCGGAATTGGAGAAGGCTGCTACTTCAATAAGTGGTTTGAAGTAAGTTGTGACAACACTACAGGCTCTCCAAGAGCTTTCTTAACTAGCCTTCATCTGGAAATATCGTATGATCCATATTCGAATGGCTTATCAGAAGTTGGTTTACATTATTATTTAAGCCAAAGGGCTGTCGTCAATATTGATCAAGATTCTTTACAGAGCAAGTACAAAATTAACCTTTCAGGCAGCCCTTTCTCCTTTTCAACGATGTACAATATGTTGGGTGCCTTTGATTGTGAAAACTATGCCAATGTTTCCGTAGTTACAACCAATTTGTGTAAGTCGTTTTGTACTTGTGATCCAAGTAAACAAAGAGGATGCTGTGACTTCCTGTGCATTCTCTCTTCAAATCATTCGTCAAATGGCAGAAACAAAATTCCAAAACATCTTGATCTGACGGAATGCAGGAAGCCTGCCGTGATGGTTGACCAGGAATGGCTCCTGAAAAACTACGTCACAAATCATTCTGTGTTGAGTAAAAATTTTCTTCCAGTTAGCTTGGAATGGGGAAGGAAAAAAGGGAGATGTGTAGAGCTATTTAATCCGTCCAACACATTTTGTAACATTGATAAATTCTGTTTAATTAAATTGAACGACGGTGACTATTACTGTCTTTGTGATGATCAGCAATCACAGGGCGACCAAGGATGCACAGGTACGCATTCACGCAACATTATATTAGGCCAATAACATACAATTCCAATTGCGGAGTTTCAACAACGATTATCTAATTTAATTGTGCAGGTGACTTGATTTGTAACACAACGAGAAACCCTGATTGCTCTGGATGCCCTAAAGGTTATGATAATAATCGCAACAACTACCAAAGTCCGTGCTCTTCATCAAGAAATTTAAATGAAATACTGAAAGAAAAATCTCGCGCCAAGTTTTTCATCATCATAGGTACTCCAAAACTTCTTTTATTTAGTTATTAAACAGAGTACTGATCCATTCAGTTAGATTTAAAAATAAAAAGTGATGGTATATATGCATACGCGTGCATGCAGGTTGTTGTGGTGGGTTTGTCTTGCTCCTACTTTTCCTTGGACCGTGCTTCTTGTACAAGTTCATAAAAAGAAGGAAAGCAATCAAGATGAAGCAAAGATTCTTTAAAAGAAATGGTGGCTTGTTATTAAAACAACGCTTGTCTTCCAATAATGCAAGTGATATTGGGCAAATAAATCTGTTTACTTCAAAGGAGTTGGAAAAGGCTACTGACAATTATAACACAAACCGAATTCTTGGTCAGGGAGGACAAGGCACTGTTTACAAAGGAATGTTGGCAGAAGGACGGATAGTAGCAATAAAAAGGCCCAAGAGGGTGGATAAAAAGAAAGTTGAAGAGTTCGTTAATGAGGTGGTAATTTTGTCAAAAATTGATCACAGAAATGTGGTACAATTATTAGGATCTTGCTTGGAGACAGAAGTGCCTCTCTTAGTCTTTGAGTTCATTCCTAATGGAACTCTTTATCAGCATATTCATCACCAAAATGAAGCGTTTCCAATCACATGGGAAATGCGCTTCCGCATTGCTGTAGAGATATCAAGTGCACTATCGTATCTACATTCAGCTGCTTCAGTACAGATCTATCACCGAGACATCAAGTCAACAAACATACTTTTGGATGACAAATATAGAGCAAAAGTTTCAGATTTTGGATCTTCAAGGTCTATTACATTTGACGAAACTCATTTGACAACTCAAGTGCAGGGAACTTTTGGATATTTGGATCCAGAGTATTTTCAGTCAAGCCAATTTACAGAGAAAAGTGATGTTTACAGCTTTGGAGTAGTTCTCACTGAGCTTCTAACTGGTGAAAAGCCAATTCGTTCAACCGATTCTGGAGAAGAGAAAAGTTTAGTGGCATATTTTCTTTGTGCAATGAAAGAAAATCGTCTCTTTGAAATCCTTGATGATCGAGTTTTGAAAGAGGGTGACAGGGAAGAGATATTAAAGGTTGCTACTATCGCAAGCAGATGTTTGAGCCCCAATGGAAAGAAGAGACCAACAATGATTGAAGTAGCAATCCAATTAGCAGGGATTATGAAAGCATCAAGCCCAGCTTTAGTTCTCCAACAAAACCATGAAGAGACTGATTGTGGTGACATGACCAGTCACTTTACAACTAGTTCATCCTTTTGCTCTGTATCATCAAGTGATACTGTTAATTTTCCAAATTGATGTCAGTTCTCAGATTTCAAAATACTACTGAGTGAAAGAGAAAAAATGTTATCTGATGTTTGTTGTTAGGTAAAATTGTGAGAGGTGTATTTTTTTTTTTAAATTGCGTCAACTAATTTTATTGTTATTCATGTAATAGAAATAACTTGATCAATATATGTATTGCACGTTTAAGAGTTTAATGACTAACAAAGAACACATAAGCGAGTGAATCACTTCAAGAAATTAATTTATGCATCTCAATTCTAGAAAGAAATGTTGGGAAAACCTAAAAAGAAATGTTGATTTTTTTAACTTTAGGTGAGGGGAAATTTGTTATATTTTTAAATTTAGGGGAGGAATTTGATAAATTTTCAATTTTTTATATATTTTGATAATTGACAATTTTACACATAACAGTAACAACAAAATTTAATAGACGGATGAGTATTTAAATTTTCGATAGTTAGCAATTGAAAAGTGGGTTTGCATCAAACCTTGGGTGGGAATAGTCATTTGGCCTTTTTACAATTAATAATTTATCTTTTTCATACCATCAAGCTTTTTGACAAGCGCACCAAACTGTATTATAACTACTATGCCAATCATGTTCTCTTCCATTAGTTAAAGGAAGCCATGCTTTCATGTGAACACAAACAATTACTAAAACTTCCCTGATTTTAAATAAGTTTATTGGGAAAAAGAGCTTGCTTTTCTGATTTAAATATATATATTAATCTTCTCAAAAAAAAAGTAGGGCTGCTAATCATAGTTTTATTGGCGTCTTACTGATACATCCCTTGAGGTTTAAGGTTTGCCTCAAAACTCCCCGATGTTTCAGAAACTCCCTTCTGGCAACAATCCTCAAGATCCTACCCTGGCCACCGTTTTGTATTTGAATATTGTTGGCCAGAAGCGTGTCCCTAAATCTCTCTCTTCCTAACCTTTGTAAACATTAAAATAGAAAAATCGTATGTCTAGATTTGTTTGTTATGCTAAATTCTTGTTCATATTCATTCTCACTTTCCTAAATGACGGGGACCAAGACATTCGACTCGTGGAAGAAAAACAAGGTTTAAACATGAAGAGAAAAGATGATGAAGGAAGATCCGAGGTAAAAGAGTGGTTGAGTGAAAAAGATGAATGAACAGAACAACGACATTAATGACTCATGACAAGAGGGTGGTAGAATGAAAAACATAAAAATTATTGAAGAAACACACCAAAGAAAGGAGGATGACATGGCACATGATATGGCACAATTCTGATGTAGGACAAGCATTTATGAGATTGTGATATCATTCACCAATGTTTTTAAAATCGGACCGGTGATTGAATTAGTTGTCTCACAGGTTCATGATTCGACCGGTTCAATCAATTCAACCGGAGAATAATAAAAAAAATAATCAAATTATTCAAAAATAATTAAAATTTAAAAAAATTCAAAAGTCAAACCCAGTTTTTTATCAGGTTTGACTAAGTCAATAACTATTTTTTATATTAACCAAACAGGATTTGGTGTCAATTCCAGTTTAACCGGTTGAACCGGTCGGTTTGGTCCAGTTTTCAAATCATTGCCATTCACAAAGATGATTTAGGGTTAATATTGTTCAACTAATAAAGGGATAAACAAGAATTTAATACCATTTTTTGCAAAACAATCCTTTTAAAAAAAAATTAACCTAAATTTTATTAATAATCTGATAAACTAATTAATTAACTTATTACAAAGGCTTAAGTCATTTATATATGTTAGTGACTCTCCTAACTAAAATAGAAATTCTAACTCTACTAAAATAGAAAACAAATTAAACTAGGATGCTAGAATTAGGAATAATAATAATTGATTTCAAACTCTAAAAAATTTAGATTTTAAGTAACTAACATTAAATAAAGCTTTCCTAAAACATAAAGATTCCTAAAAGCTCTTTCATTAAAATAAGACTCACAAAACTAATAGGAAAACTAATATTAATGAAAACTAAATTGGACTAGGACACCATTTTAATTCAAATCCTACTCAATTAGAAATCTTTATTTCACATGTATTAGGCTTTCTACATAGCTCCACATCATCATGCCACGTCGCCAAATAAGCTTCCAAGTCATATGTCATGTCATCTTTGATGCCACATCATGGGTCATATCATCGTCTTGCATTTGTCTTGATAATTCCAGGTATGTTATGTTTTCTACCCTATCACACCCTTCTGTCATAATCCTTTATTAATTTCCTCTTCAATGTCCTTGGTTTAAAATAAATTCCACTCAACTAAAAATCCTTCTTCCACATCTATTAGGCTTCCTACATTGCTCCACATCATCATGCATGCCCATATCATCATGCCACATCGTCAAACGAACTATCACATCATGTGTCACATATTCATTGGTTGCCACATCATCTTCTTGCATTTGGTTTGTTTCTTCCACGTTTTTAATGTTTTCTACCCTACCACCGTCTTGTCGTAGTCCTCCATTAATCTTGTCTTCATTCTCCTTTTCCACCCAACCACTCTTTTACCTCTGATCTTTTTTTGACCTCTTTTCCTTCCATATTTTAGTCTCATTTTCCCTCCATTAGTTGAATGTCTTGGTCCCCCATCATTGCCCATAATTTATTCCTCAGTTATATGTTAATTAATGGTTGAAATAGTGGACCAAGTAGAAAATTGTTGCTTTGATTTTTCGTGACCAACTTATTTATGAGATTTCGAGTTTTTTGCAAGATATGTTAGGGTAATAATGTTTAGAAACTGAAGAGATTCTGGTGTATAAACTATAAATAGGAATTTACTCATTTAGTAATTGAAACAACTCTACTTGGCAACTAAAGGAATACATTGTGTTTGGTTTCTCATTTTATAAAAGAAGAACTATGTTATAAGTTATTATGTTATTTTCGCTATTAGTATAAGTTGGGCATGGTGGAAAAAAAAATAGAATAGGGAATGAAGATTCTATGAGATAATTAGAGGGCCACTTTGTAATGAATTAAACATGTATGTATGAATGAATTTCTATATGAGTGAATCTCTCTCTCTAGTTTTGGAATATCTAATTCTCTATGGATTTTCTTCTTCTTCTTAAATGTTTTTTGCTCTGTTTTGTGAATTCCACTCCAAGTTGCATCAATTGATATCTGTAACACCCCTCTCTGAAAGTACTACTCTATAACACCTCTCTCCAGATACATATCTCTACACAAAATTTGACCCAAAAAGACATGCACAGCTTGACTTCTTATTCAAAACAACAGAATTAAAAGCATGTAATTAAACTTCTACTTAAATGTGTACAAAAAGGTGTAATTAAAAACATATGAAATCCATCACTATAAATCCATCATATCCAATAAATACAATGTCTGAAAATCCTTACTTAAAATAATCATGCATAAATAAAAACAATGTTCACATTGGAAAACTAAAAGGCCATACACTGGAAACGACTAAAAACCCCCTCTGCCTCATGCAACTACTTAAACTGGACCAATGGCTTCCTTGCATACCTCACTACTCACTTTTACCTGAAAAACTATATAAAAGGAACACATGAGTAAAAAACACTTAGTAGTAAGTGACCTCTCAACACCTACATATATATATATATGTGTGTGTGTGTGTGTGTGTGTGTGTGTGTATGTACACACTTTTATTTTGCTAGGAGGATTCATCATTGTAATTGGCAGAAACAATTTTCTAGATTTGTGGCTAGCTTAGGATGGTTTACAATGGCTAAACCTTTTTCTCTTAGTTTAAGGGATCTGAAACCATAGAACTACATGAATTGTGAGATTAAATTTTGTTCTTTAATGTATCTTTTAATTATTCAATGGCTAGCTTAGGATGGGAGGAATACAATGGCTAAACTTGTATTCTAGTTAACCCTTATTGATTAATGATGAATCCTCATGGACCAATGGCTTCCTTGCATGCCTCACTACTCACTTTTACCTGAAAAACTATATAAAAGGAACACATGAGTAAAAAACACTCAGTAGTAAGTGACCTCTCGGCACATACATATATATATATGTGTGTGTGTGTGTGTGTGTGTGTGTGTGTGTGTGTGTGCGCGTATAAATGAAGGATTTTGGCAACAAAATTAAAATTTTTAATTTATGTTCACATCATATGTAACAATGGTATTTAAAAGTTTACATGGTTTTTCAAGAAATAAAACATAGAAACATGTAAACTACCTTGTACCTTGTAATTTGATTTGAAGTTTGGAAGTTTGAATCACTTAAATAGGTGATCTCTTGACTTACACCATTCAAGGAAGAAAAATGGAAGAAAGGAGAAGTTTTTCCTGGCAAAGAAGAAGAAGAAAAGAAAAATGTATATTTTTCTTTTTTTTCTCTCACATTTATTGCATTAAAACTTGATAATTATCAAGTTAAAACATATGTTTAATTCTCATTGGTGGATACATAAGAGAAATGAGAATTTGACACATGTTAATTCATTTGTGCCCAAAATTAATCATTTTAACTTTCTAAACAATTTAAAAGGTGTAAAATGACAATTTTGCCCCTTTTCCGAATCTTATTCGAAAAACACAATTTTTATCCTCGGAAAGTGCTAGCCAACCATGGATAAATATTTTCAGCTTCATAACACCATTTTCTTCCTTGAAATATAGGTGTGACCTTCAAGGTTCATAGTGACGTAGTCGTGGGCCCCATATTGGACGATACGTTTCATTATATTATTATATAACCTAAAACTGTCGTTAATCGATATACTTCATTTTTCACTACAAAATGAAGCTCCCACTGATCATGTGGTATCATCTAGCAATGTCCCATGACCCCTACATCACAATGAAATACAAGCTTCACATAATATCAAATGAACATTTCTTACTCACACTTACCATGTAGTCCAATCCCTCCGTCATTACATCCCGATTAAACTTAGATTCATGGAATGTCAAAATCTAATATTTAATCTTTTCGAATATCAAGTAATACATCATAACGTGCCACATCGAAACTCTTTTCTTGTGGTGTTTTATCTACACTGGCCAATGTCTTAGATTTTCATGTTTCTCGATATTCGTATGGAAACTCGAGAGCAATCGAGCTGACGGATCCTTGTATGATCATCACTTGTCCTCTCGCTCAAGCAACATATGATCAAAACGGCTTCTGAATGAGACATGATTAGCCTAGTGGTATACACCGTATAAACCATACGTTTCGGAACGAAGCACAATTGTGATATCTCAAGTCAAAGGATTTATACACTAGTATGATTCATGATGTATCATTGACTACATATTAATGCCCATGTGATCATCGTTTAGCGGTCACGTTTGATAAACAATATAATAGAATAACCTTTTATCAGTTCTCTAACCATCAAATGGTTTCATTGTTTACCCATGTGTATATTCACCATGTCTAATATCATTCATTGATATACTATGGTGATATAGCACACACCCACTATGCAATACTATTGCCCAAACAGATTGCCTATGCAGGGAACGATTTGATGACGTTTATTAAAACTCATCGGGACCTTTCACATGTCGTATGCATGTAGTTAATATGGATGTAATATACAACTACAACACACATATATATATATATATATATATATATATATATATATATATATATATATATATATATATATAAGTGACGTTGAAAACATGTGAAGTATGACAGAACTTTTCTTTTATTAATAATGTATATGCAAGATATACAATCCTTAAAACCAATTAAAGCGATTGGTTTTTAGGGCATATTCTAACAAAAACTCTCACTTGCACTAAAGCCAATCGTTGTAGTACCTAATGCCCATCCTCTCTAGATGTTGGTCCAACAGTCTTTGCGTCAGTGCTTTAGTTAGTGGATTTGCAAGATTGTCTGCCGAAGCAATCTTTTGAATGACAATATCTCTAGCTCCAACGAATTCTCTCAAGATGTGATATTTTCGTTGAACATGTTTTGACTTTTGATGCGCTCTTGGTTCTTTTGCCTATGCAATGACACCAGTATTGTCACATAATATAATTACTGGTTGACTCATCTGAGGAACCACGCCCAACTCTGTGGCAAATTTACGTATCCAAATAGCCTCTTTTGCAGCTTCTGAAGCGGTAATATACTCAGCTTCTGTAGTAGAGTCTGCAGTTGTCGATTGTTTGGCACTTTTCCAACTGACTGTACCTCCATTACAAACAAAAATAAATACAGACGTAGACTTTATATCGTCTACATCCGATTGAAAATCAGAATCTGGGTATCCTTTGAACGTCAACTCTGAACCTCCATAACCTAGTATCAACTCTTTGGTCCTTCTTAAATACTTTAGGATAGCTTTTACTGCTGTCCAGTGTCTTTCTCCAGGATTTGACTGATATTTGCTTACTGCACTAACTGCAAAAGCAATGTCTAGTCGTGTACATAACATGGCATACATGAGACTACCTACTGCCGAAGCATATGGCACCTCACACATTCGTTGTCGTTCCTCATCAGTCTTTGGACACATATCTTTTGATAGATGTGTTCCATGAGGAAATGGTAGTAGACCTCTCTTAGAGTCTTGCATGTGAAAGCGTTTCAACACTTTCTCTATGTACAACTTTTGAGATAAACCTATTAGTCTTTTCGCTCTATCTCTACAGATATGGATACCTAAAATATAAGTTGCTTCTCCAAGATCCTTCATGGAAAAAGATTTCGCTAGCCATAGCTTAACGTCAGTCATAGTGCCAATGTCGTTTCCAATTAATAATATGTCATCTACATACAAGACAAGGAAAACGACAATTTTATCCCTATCCAATTTATAAACACATGGCTCATCCGGATTTTTAATAAAACCAAATACTTTAATTGTTTCATCAAATTAGATATTCCAGCTTCTTGAAGCTTGTTTCAATCCATATATAGATCGATGTAGTTTGCACACTTTATGCCTCTTGGTAGCGGACACAAAACCGATTGGTTGCTCCATATAGATATTTTCCTCAATATACCCATTGAGAAAAGCAGTTTTAACATCCATCTGCCATATCTCATAATCATAGTGTGCTGTGAGGGCTAGTAGGATTCTAATGGATTTAAGCATTGCGACTGGTGAAAAGGTCTCCTCATAATCCAACCCTTGTTTTTGAGTATAACCTTTAGCTACCAATCGAGCTTTATAAGTTTCAACTTTTCCATCCTTGTCAATTTTTCTCTTGAAGGTCTATTTACATCTGATCGGAACTATTCCATCAGGTGGATCAACGAGCGTCCATACTTGATTGACATTCATAGATTCAATTTCTGAATTCATTGCCTCTAGCCATCTACCGGAGTCAATATCCAATATTGCCTCTTGGTAAGTTTTTGGATCCTCTAGATGCTCAGTTTCTCCCATTAGAAGAGATTCAAAATCTCCTTTTGTCAGAAATCCATATCTCTTGGGAGGTCGAGACACTCTAGCAGATTTTCTTATTTTAGCCGTTGTAGTTGGTATAGGTGATTGTATACCTGGAGGATTTACCTGAATAGGCTTGGTTACGGGCTCTCTAGACTCTTCTTCGAGCACAATTTTCCTTTCTGCACCACCTTCCTCTAAGAACTCTTTCTCAAGAAAATATGCATTTCTACTGACCATAATTCTTTGATTAGAGTGAAAGTAGAAATAATATCCTAAACTTTCTTTTGGATACCCGATAAATCGACCTTTTTCTGCTCGGGACTCTAATTTATCAGTTCTAACCACTTTGACAAATACAGGACATCCTCAGATTTTCAAGTAGTTTACACTTAGAAGTCTGTCATACCATAATTCGTATGGTGTCTTTCGAATGGACTTCGATGGTGCTTTATTCAACACATGTAGTGCTGTTTGAAGAGCATATCCCCATAAATAAACTGGCAAATCAGTAAAACTCATCATAGATCGTACCATATCTAATAAAGTACGATTTCTCCGTTCAGACATACCATTATGTTGTGGTGTGAATGGCGGAGTCAACTGAGATAGTATTCTTTTGTCTCTTAGGAACTCCTAGAATTCTGTACTTAAGTATTCACCTCTACGATCTGAACGTAAAACTTTAATATTCTTCCCAGTCTGGTTTTCTACTTCCTTTTGAAACTCTCTGAACTTTTCAAAAGCTTCAGATTTGTATTTCATTAAATACAAATACCCATATCGAGAATAATCATTGATAAAGGTAATGAAGTATGAAAAACCTCCTCAGGTCATTTCATTAAAAGGGCCACACACATCAGTGTGTATCAACTCTAATATATTTTTGGCTCGCTCCCCTTTATTCTTAAACGGAAGCTTGATCATTTTTCCTCGAAAACAAGATTCACAAGTAGAATAGGGTTCTGAACCCAATGAACCTAAAAGTCCACTTTTTCCTAATTGTCGAATTCGATCCTCTCCAATATGACCAAATATGTGATGTCATAGAACTATTGGATTTATATGTTCTCTAGTTCTTTTAGATGATTTTGAATACATAATGTTATGTAAATCAAGCTCTACCACATACAAACCATTTGTATTGATAGCATTTCCTACTAATCTATTCCTAAAATAAATTTGACATTCATTCCCATTAAAGGTAAATTGATAACCATTTCTACACAAAACTGGAATAGAGATGATATTCCTGGTGGCATTAGCAAAATACAAAGTTTTATACAAAGTTATTACATGCCTAGTAGGTAACTGTACACTACATACACCTATAACCTCTGCGGAAACTCGTGTCCCATCGGCCAGTCTCAGTGTGATCTCATCACGTCTCAAGGCAGAACTATTCTGTAGATGCTGTAAACAAGCACAAACATGTGAAGTTGCAACAGAATCTAATATCCAGGAATCAATGTTTGAATTAACATTTAATTCAAATTCAATTACATAACACTGATATGTACCTGCTTTGCTTTTTCTCAGATCATTAAGGTATAGAGGGCAGTTCCTCTTCCAATGCCCCACTTGGTTGTAATAAAAGCAATTGCTCTTCTCCTGCTTCTTTTCTTTTTGTGGAACAGATGGTCGTGGAGGCTGAGAATGTGATGCCCCAATGCCAAAACCCTTCATCCTAGAAGGTCTGGTAGTGGTTTTCTTAAAACCCTTTCTTTGTACTTTTAGTCTACCAGATCCCATTTGTGAACCTCTCCACCAAGGCTTTTGAGCTTGCCTCTTTTTGCCTTTCGTGGCAAAAGTAGCTAGCAACTCAGCTGGTGTTTTCCCTTTCTTCTCATTATTGTAAAATTCTTGAATATCATTGAGAAGATCAGGGAGAGTACGTTCAATCCTATTGAGATTATAATTTGTAATAAACGGCTTAAAAGTTGGAGAGAGTGAATAGAGAATCAAACTCACCCGAACATTATGCGGCAAATATATGCCTATAACTTGTAACTCCCCAGTCTTATTAATCATTTTAATAACATGATCATCTGGGGAAATGCCCTCCCTAAGCCGCATGCTGAATAGTGAAGTCATCAAATTATATTCCTTCACTTGAGCATTTTCACTATATAATTGTCTTAAAGTAGTGATAATTTCATACGCACTCTTCACGTTCTCAAACCGAGTTTGAAGTTCAGAGTTCATTGATGTCAGCATATAACTGCGAACTCGTAAGTCAGCATCTACCCATTCAGCATAAGCCCTTTACTCTGTCTCAGGGGCATCAGGGTCTACTGCTGTTGGTAAAGGTGCCTCCAAGACATAAGCTGACTTTTAAAGATTAAGAACAATAGTCAGATTTCTCAGCCAATCCTTAAAATTTGGACCAAAAAGCACATGTGAGTCCATCAATTTCAGGAGTATGTTGTTTGTTGTTGACATTTTGAGATTCTAGATCACAAGAGAGAATGCTGCAAGAAATAACAAATTCATTAGAAATTACCAATAAACCTAATCTTATTAGCTCCCACTATTTTATTCAAATCTTATACTTCCCCGGTTGAAGATTCGGAAAGTTCATTGGATCACTTTCTAGTGGGGAATCAAATTCTTATCAAACTTGACAAACCGCACATAATAAATCTAAGTCCGTTAAGCTCAATAAGTAGGAATCGATTTCCTTTTACATTCTAAATGCAAGCTATGATTCATGTGAGCCTCTAGCTTTGAGCACCGCACATAATAGATCTAAGCACTCTAAACTAGTCAAATTCAACCTATCGTGCTTTCCAGATATAATACCCCATCACTCCCGTACATAATAGAATCTAGGGAATGACAGAAATAGTACTCTAGACACCAATCGACTAATTTTACGTCATATGACATAGTATCCATCACATAATAGAAATCTAGGATTTCTAGCCTTATGACGTAACCCTAATCAACCCACAATGGAAGGCTCGAATTTGATATTGAAAATTTAGGGAAGATTTTATTATTATTATTAATATGAGTCATTTTATATCTTGGGTAGTCTAATATATATCTTTGGATATGTATTTGTCACCCAAGACATATTACTAAACCATATTCTTACAATTTATGCGATTGAAAACTTTTCTGATATCTTAAATGATATTGTAAGAATATTTCATGCCTAAAAGTTTTAGTTCTCTAAAGCACAAAACTATGTGTTATATGCCATAAATAAATTACATGATAACATAAAACATAAAACTTAGGCATGCTATTGAACACATATCAACTATATTATTCAATAATCAAAAGAAATCATATTTTCATACAACTTAGCATATCACATATCTAAAATATACATTAGGTTGATCTTGCATATAAGACATTCAATATCTTATAATTTAATCCTAGATTAGCAAACTTGAGTTTTTATTTATGTATCCAAGACAACAAACACATTTAACATGTTAAGTCTATTTCAATCTAGTATACATAATATTAAGCATTTAAAAACACATTTAAAAGTCACTATGTTTCATATATATAGCATACACATGTCACACACTAATACTATCATAAATACCTTTAATGACATGACATTTTGGGCATCCTAGTCAAACATTCAAACATATAAATTAAATTTGTAGTTTGGTAAACTTAACAAATAATTTACCATATTTCATGCTTTTTATTCAAGTTTGCTAAAATACAAACACATCCAATGTTTGGTGTCTACAAGATCAAACCATAACAAGTAAGCAAAGTAATTTAAACCAAAATTCTATATTGCATTTTTCTTGAAGCCACCCATGAAACCCTAACTCTTGATGTTTCCAAAACACATACCAAGTTCACCAAAATCTCACTAACCATGTTTCAATTCATACTTAAACATGAATGGATTTTAGAATGACAAGTTGTAAAATAAATACATAACACATGCCTAATATGAGCCAAATTCACAAGTGTCATGCATTTCACCAAGTCATGACATATATGAATCATTCATCACTCAAACATAATTCATCTCACCATATAATAATTATTCAAGCATGAATATGGTTACTCATAAAGTAATTTATCCAATCCAAGCTATTAAGAATTCAATTCTCAATCAAACCAAGTCAAGCACTAGTTTAAGGAATTAATAACAATTCAATCAACATTGAATGTTATTTCCATCAACCAAACACATGGAAATCATGTCAACTTGTTCATGCCCTTCACCAAGTCTCACAAACTAAGTTTCTTAAAAAACACATTTGTAACATCCCTCCCTAGTAGTACTACCCACTGAAGGAGAAATGTTACGAATTAATATTCGTAGCGTCTATTTTTTTTTTCTTTTTAAAAATACTTTACAATAAACGCATCATTAAAAGTGTTTAGGAAATATTCCAAGAAAACTAAAAATCTGGAAGCGAACAAAAGATGTATATACTCATATGAAGACTCATCTGAAATATCTGAAAACAGGGAGTAATCATATGTAACTGTACCATAATCTCAAAAAGTCAAAAGTCGATAAAAACATGCCACTGTATGCATGTAATATAAACTAGAGATAACCTGCTCCAGTCGGATCTACCTACGCTGACCTGACCTTGCCTCGCAGCTACCTCGATCACTTGTACCTGCAATCAGGAAAGAAAATGGAGTGAGTGATAAGAACACTCAGTAAGGGGAAATAATCAAGTAAACTATCCTCTCTTTTTTTCCTGTTCTAACTCACTTTTGGAACTCAACCTCACATCTTAACCTTTATAAGAGATTGAGGGGATAATTTAGTTCACTCTTTACTATTTGGGTCATACTTTGTCCCATCTAGTGTCTATTTAATACTTTCTGGAAGCTAACTATAGGGATTTGGCACTTTTCTAAGCTTAAGCTCTTTTTCTTTCACTACACTATTTCTGAATCTGAATTGAGCTCTAC
This sequence comes from Mangifera indica, assembly GCF_011075055.1. Taxonomy (NCBI): domain Eukaryota; kingdom Viridiplantae; phylum Streptophyta; class Magnoliopsida; order Sapindales; family Anacardiaceae; genus Mangifera; species Mangifera indica. Next base: position 12,688,906 of record NC_058143.1, on the reverse strand, counting down.
TGCGAGCATGCTCTACTGCGAGCGGACCCTACTAGGGGTCTATGTCCTACTACGGACGTGTCCTACTGCGGACGTGCCCTACTGCGGGCGGTGTAGTGTAAAATGCCCCCTCATAGTTTATAGCATGCATGCGGGTCTTATATCTTACTAATTTTGCTTCCATTTAAATTTATTCATAACGCACCAGACATTACTCTTGGGACGACCCCTAAATCTTGAGCCCCAAATTCTTTTTCTTGTTTTTCTTTCTTTTTCTTTTCTTCTTTTCTTTCCTTTCCTTTCCTTTCTTTCCTTCTTCCTTTTCTTTCTTTCTTTCTTTCCTTCTTTCTTTCTTGCCCAGAATTATGAAACACTGTTCACAGAACAGTCATTTAACAGGGCAGCCTTCTTTTTCATACAATTTAACATCCCAAACGGTTCCTAATTCATACAAGCTATATATCGTTGAAAAGAGGATTCAAAGATCTTTCCAACGAGCTATAATAAAACTCATAATTCAATAGATAAGGCAGTCAAAACGTGAGCTAAACTCAGTGATAAAATTACGACATACTGTTCACAGAACAGACATTTAGCAGGGCAGCATTCTTTTCATACGATTTAACAGCCCAAACGGTTTCTAATTCATACAAACTTTATATCGTTGAAAAGAGGATTCAAAGATCTTTCCAACGAGCTATAATAGCACTCATAATTCATTCAATTAGGCAGTCAAAACAGCAGATAAAGTCAGTGGCAAAAACTGCCTCCCCTGTTTATTTGATAAAGCAGTCCTTTCGGTTTATACAATCTTTAACAGTCCAAATGATCTCTAATTCATACAATCTATATATCATTGGAAAGATAATTCAAAGAGCTTTCCAACAAGATATAATAGCACTCATAATTCATCAAATAAGGCAGCCAAAACATGGGACGAACTCAGTGGCAAAAACTGTAAATATTATGCAACTTTCTGCCATGAACAAAATCACATACATAGACATCCCAAATGGCAAAACAATATTCCTCAACATCAAAATCAACATTTATAACATAGATCTAAGGAACCAAAAGCCTAAAACATGTGACATATCAAGGAGGAAACCCCTTACCTTATTTCAAGCCAAATCTTTGCAAGTTGGCTTCCTCCTCTTTGTTTTGCTTCCTTTATCATCAAGATCACTTTAAATCAATACCAAAACACACTAACATATTCATATAACATGCATATAAACATAGATGAAAGGAGAAGGAAGGAGATTTTTGGTTACCAAAGCTTCCAAGTGCTTCCTTTTCTTTTCTTTTCTTTTCTTATCTTCCAACTCCCTCAAATCCTTCCTTTTTCTTCAAGAAAGCAGAGGAAAAACATGAAGAATGGTGGCTGCTGGAGCTTTACGGGAGAAGAAGATGATAGAAAACAAATGGGATGAGCTGCCTTTGTTGACTTTACTCTCCCTTTATCTAAGCTTTATCTCCCTTTTTCTCTTTCTCTTTTTTTGTTTTTTTTTTTGTTTTCTTTTTGTATTTATTTACATATGTATATTTATATAAATGCCCCCATACATAACATATATATATATATATATATATTTAAAACATTGGAAGTATAGCAAAACAGGGTTAAAAGACGTAAATGCCCCTGGAACATACCTGAAGGTATTACAACATTCCCATGTAAAGTCAAGATTAAAATTCATGTGTATATCATGACAATCATATATAAATCATGATTAAACCATTAATTTAAAAATCACCCAAATTTCTAAAATTAGGGTTTTTTTTTTTTATTTATTTTAATTATGTCAAAAGTTATCCAACACAATTTCAACAATTTAAAGCTTCTCCAATGCTATTAAGACATTCTTAATAACATATGTACACTTGGTTTGAACTAATCATATATAACAAAAATTATAGCTTAGGTTTTGATCACTAACACTTCCAAACACCTAAAATTATGGCATGTTCTTGTCATTCAAGGATCAAACTCTTGCTCTGATACCATTTGAAGGATTTTGGCAACAAAATTAAAATTTTTAATTTATGTTCACATCATATGTAACAATGGTATTGAAAAGTTTACATGGTTTTTCAAGAAATAAAACATAGAAACATGTAAACTACCTTGTACCTTGTAATTTGATTTGAAGTTTGGAAGCTTGAATCACTTAAATAAGTGATCTCTTGACTTACACCATTCAAGGAAGAAAAATGGAAGAAAGGAGAAGTTTTTCCCAGCAAAGAAGAAGAAGAAAAGAAAAATGTATATTTTTCTTTTTTTTCTCTCACATTTATTGCATTAAAACTTGATAATTATCAAGTTAAAACATATGTTTAATTCTCATTGGTGGATACATAAGAGAAATGAGAATTTGACACATGTTAATTCATTTGTGCCCAAAATTAATCATTTTAACTTTCTAAACAATTTAAAAGGTGTAAAATGACAATTTTGCCCCTTTTCCGAATCTTATTCGAAAAACACAATTTTTATCCTCGGAAAGTGCTAGCCAACCATGGATAAATATTTTCAGCTTCATAACACCATTTTCTTCCTTAAAATATAGGTGTGACCTTCAAGGTTCATAGTGACGTAGTCGTGAGCCCCATATCGGACGATACGTTTCATTATATCATTATATAACCTAAAACTGTCATTAACCGATATACTTCATTTTCCGCTACAAAATGAAGCTCCCACTGATCATGTGGTATCATCTAGCAATGTCCTATGACCCCTACATCACAATGAAATACAAGCTTCACATAATATCAAATGAACCTTTCTTACTTACACTTACCATGTAGTCCAATCCCTCCGTCATTACATCCCGATTAAACTTGGATTCATGGAATGTCAAAATCTAATATTTAATCTTTTCGAATATCAAGTAATACATCATAACGTGCCACATCGAAACTCTTTTCTTGTGGTCTTTTATCTACACTGGCCAGTGTCTTAGATTTTCATGTTTCTTGATATTCGTATGGGAACTCGGGAGCAATCGAGCTGACGGATCCTTGTATGATCATCACTTGTCCTCTCGCTCAAGCAACATATGATCAAAACAGCTTCTGAACGAGACATGATTAGCCTAGTGGTATACACCGTATAAACCATACGTTCCGGAACAAAGCACAACTATGATATCTCAAGTCAAAGGATCTATACACTAGTATGATTCACGATGTATCATTGACTACATATTAATGCCCACGTGATCATTGTTCAGCGGTCACGTTCGATAAACAATATAATAGAATAACCTTTGATCAATTCTCTAACCATCAAATGGTTTCATTGTTTACCCATGTGTATATCCACCATGTCTAATATCATCTATTGATATACTATGGTGATATAGCACACACCCATTATGCAATACTATTGCCCAAACAGATTGCCTATGCAGGGAACGATTTGATGACGTTTATTAAAACTCATCGGGACCTTTCACATGTCGTATGCATGTAGTTAATATGGATGTAATATACAACTACAACATATATATATATATATATATATATATATATATATATATATATATATATAAGTGACGTTGAAAACATGTGAAGTATAACAAAATTTTTCTTTTATTAATAATGTATATGCAAGATATACAATCCTTAAAACCAATTAAAGCGATTGGTTTTTAGGGCATATTCTAACAATAAACACACACACTTTTATTTTGCTGGGAGGATTCATCATTGTAATTGGCAGAAACAATTTTCTAGATTTGTCGCTAGCTTAGGATGGTTTACAATGGCTAAACCTTTTTCTCTTGGTTGAAGGGATCTGAAACCATGGAACTACATGAATTGTGAGATTAAATTTTGTTCTTTAATGCATCTTTTAATTATTCAAGTATTGATTATTTTCCTAGATTATTTATTATGATTGTATTAGTTGATTGCTAAAGCGCACGATTAGTTTATTGATTAATACAATCTACTGCTAGTTTAGATGCTAAATCCATAATTGTTCAATCCATCTAATCGAAGTGGCAACTGAGATTTATTGTTTGCTGCGTCAGAAACTGTAATTCCTAGAGAAAATATTCAACCAGATTAATTGCAACGTCGTACACTTGTGTTGTCTTGCTTCGTTGGTCTTTCTAATTCTGAATGATATTGTTTAATTAAATTTGGGATCGTATCCAAATTATTAATCAATAAGGGTTAACTGGAATACATGTTTTTGGTTAACTAATAATAAGAAAGGACAGGTAATTAATACTACAAATAATATTTGAATAATTCACTTGATATTTTTTGTTGTTGATGATTAATCGCAGTTCCAATGGTGGATGTGACCGTAGACCAAGGTTTGTTTAATTGAATACTTATTTGAGATTATTTTGCTGAATTTTATTTACTGTTTTTAATTATAATTCACATTTAATTATAAACCCTCCTTATTTTCTTGTTTTAATTGATTTGTGACGACATACTAATTGGAACTCTTTAAGGGAACGATCCCTACTTTCCTTTACTACATTTTTGTTGCAGGAATTTAGGATTTTAATTTACGTGTCGACGACAGCACTTATCATTTATGAATCTTGAAAGCTCAAAGTATGCAATAAAACTATAGCCATAAAACATTGCTTCGGGAGTTTAAGTAGAAGAGGTAAGTTTTAGAATAAGTAAGGTGAAAGCTAGTACAAGCTCATAGATAAGAAGCTCGAGTGTGCATGTATGCATAATATGATCATACTATAGTTAGTAGTATAGGTCATTAGGGTCGTTATGAGAGAACACATGTGAGATACTTCTTACACCACCTATAGTAGAACACTACTCGTAGTAGGGTATATCGGTTCGTAGTAGAACCCGATCATCCGCAATAGGGTGTGGTGGGCCATAATAGGCTTGAGTTAGAGACGTAGTCTAATAGTAGGCGTAGGATAAGGACTACACAATAAGCATACTCACGTGTCCAAGATGTCAAATCTCTATATCGACTTAGTCCAATCAACAAGTTAATTATAGTTTAGTTTAATTACAATTAAGTAAACTTTCACCTATAGTATGTCATTCGAGTTAGGATCTCAAGGGATTGATAGATGATGGACATAACATATGAGAGTTTCTAAAGAAGACTTAAAGGACCAAGTAGATTCCTAAATCATGAACAAAGTAAAGGTTCATGTCATCAAGTTGAAGTATATCACAATGACGAAGTTTGATTGAACTGAGTCAAATTGAAAAATAGGAGTTATTAAAAAGTTTACATTATATTTTTAGTTACTAAGTGTTTGTTACTCATATTCTTACTTTGTCTGTCTTGCGGGAGATAAGAAAGAGTGATGGCTATAGTGTGATGATCAGCTGGAGTGATTATGAGAGGGGCATATTTTTTCATTATTTCTTTTTATGTTTTGATAATTTGAGAGTTTATTTCATATAAAAAAAAAAAAACCTAAAGTTGTGGTTTGAATGATAAATTTGAAACATTAAGTATAATCTGTCATAATCTCTCTACTAATAAAAGAGACATGTTAAGACAACACATAAAGAAAGATAAGGTAATGATTAAAAAAATGGTAAAGCGAAAAGAGAAAGTTGAGGAGAAACCCAAAGAAAGATAAGAGTCTTGAGGGAGGAAGAGTGCTAAGTTGGCAGAACAGGTGAAAAAAGCATGATAAGTGGGTATAAAATTTTACAATTTTTTTGTAATTTTCTCCCTCCAAGGTGGAATAGCCTATAAGAGGAAGGAATGAGATGTAATTCAGTACTTGTATACACTTTTTCAATTAATAAAGAACTGAGTTGGTTTTAACTTGTCTGTTCCAAACGATACAAGTAATAAAATGTTTAATTTATCCTGGAACTGAATATTTTTAAACTTGATTGGGCGTCTTTGTCCAGCTTAATGCGGGATCCAGCTTTGTTACACCGCCAATGGCGTATTGCCCTTATGCTTGCAATTCTCTGTAATTCTATCAAGTAGCAAGAGTAATAAGAAGCAGCCTCAGAAGAACCAACACACACACACACACACACACAAAAAGCCATTGAAATGAAAACAGTCATGAAGGAAGACAAGGCTGGAGCTTTCACATTGGAAGTCACTAAATGTTCCACTTAATATTATTCAAATTATGTGCAATATGGAAAAGCTTTTTCTTCCATTAATTCCTATTATTAAAGGTGACTCATCATTTGCAATAGCACTAATCTCTTTTATTAAATACATGTGTAACCCCATTAATTTTCCCAAAGAGAAAAAGAGAGTCGATAGCTGTTTACTCATGATATACTTGTGATCTTGCTCAAATTGATGCACTCTTCCTCCAAAGTTTAATGTTGCAGAGAAAAAATATGGCTCCGATCACCCTAGAAAGCCGTCCACTTTCAGCATTATGTGCATTTTGTATAAACATTTTACCCGATTTCTCATCTTCCTTGAATCATTAGCTATCTAGCATGCAATAAAATATGAAGTATAAATCGATTTGGTTTTACTTCTAATTTTATTTATTATATATCAGTTGGAGAGTTGATCCAAAACTTAGTCACTCCTTAGTTCAATTATTTCACTTCTTATTTTGTCACATTTAATAAGTTCAATAAAAATATTTATTTATGTCAACCACATGAATAAAAATATATGCAAATACAAATTAAAGTGACAATTTGTGATCGTACAATATAATTATATATTTTTTCTTTTACTTCAAAATCACTTATCAGATTTTACTTTATTCGATTATGTTAATAGATTTATACTACAAATAGATTGTACAAATTTATTCATATTAGGTTATAACCTAATATGATAATATTTTATGGATAGTTTTAAAGTATGAGAAAAAAATAAATATAATTGTAGTCACTAGCTTGCATTCCAAGAATCAACCCCATCAATCACTGTCTACAAGCTGATGCAGCTTCAAGTTCTGAATGTTCTAAACCATTGAAGACTAAAAGCAAAGCAACATTCGGCCTCAAACTGTGGCTAATTTGGGTTTGGAAGAACAAGGATGAAATAAACTTGCCATGGATGGTGCAGATACAATTTTCAAAGTATTTAGACTTAAATTCATTCATGATTCTAATGGTGCCCAAAAAAATAGAACTTCCTCTCGACAATGAAGTCGGGCAATTCCAATGCCTTGGCCCTGATCAATTGTATTTTTTGGAAATCAAGTTTACTATATTAATAATTGAGTAATTTTGATCTTTTATCTTTTCTTTTTCCCATTTATGTAGTTATATTTATCATATTACATGTATTAAAAGCGTTAAGGTAACTTTGATTGTTCTTGAACTTTCACAAATTATGTTATACATTTGCGAAGGTGTAAGAGGTGCAAGAGGCAGAGATGATTAGCGTCTCACTTTCTTTGTTTTCCCTTTCATACACTTGCTTGATTTGTTGCTCTACAATTTCTTTCTATTTTACTCTCTAATTTATGCAATAGATTTGACTGCCAGTTCATAACAATTTCAATTTAAAAAAAAAAAAAAGAAGAAAAGATATTTTCATCATTTATTTTTGGTTGCTTTGTCACTTTATATACACAACTTAATTGTAATTACTAAGGTTAAAAGATCTATTCCCATCCAAGGTTTAGTTCATTGACAAAGTTTTCTCTGTTAATTCTGAAAAATATAAATTAATATTATAAATTAGAACTTCAAAATCTCTTGGTGAAATTTAGGGCTTCATCAGGGTCTGAGTCCCGTAGAAGACTTGCATCTTGTCCTCTTCCTTTTTCAAAGAGTGGGCCCCACTCTTTGGCTGGTCATCCTATTCCGACTACATAAATAAGACGAACGAGGGGAAGAAATCTAAGAATCCAGATTTGAATTCAAGTGGGTTTAGATATAGGTTTGCGCCTGGGTGCTCCACGAAGGAGAAGGCGAAACAACTATGAAGGAAAACGATAGAGGGTCCAAGCTTCCACAACGTAATGTACCACTTGGTGATTGCTTCTCAGCTTGCATCGGATGCATCAGTTTGGTCTAAGAAGTGATTGAAAAGGGTTAAGGTATGTATCTTTATTGCATATGCCTTGGCTTGAATATTTGTGGAAATGAAAATTAAAAGTTGTTCTGTCTTTTTATTTATATATTTTTCGATTTTATTGAAAAATACGATTACGAAGGTAGTTTGAGAAGTCATAATATGAGAAGCCTACTTAATTTCACTAGGCTCCTAATGGAAAGTTGGCTCAAACAATTGTAAAAGAATGTTTGCCTTTATCTCCAACAGAATTCATTAATAATGATCTTCTTGGAAAACTTACTTTTTTTAAATGTGTGAGGCCCAAAATTTCTAATTTTTAAACAAAGTCTTGTGAAGAGATTAGTTTTACTATTGTATTGATCTCTCATTTCTCTGATCTTTATCTCTTATTTCTCTTATCTCTATCTCGTATCTTTATTTTATCTCTTATCCCTTGTTTATCTCTATCTCTTTGTTGTTTATCTAGCCATACTTTCTCCATAAAACTCAACCTTAGAAATAATCTTGTGTGGAAAACACAATTCATGTCATTTCTCAATTATCAAAACCTCAAAAGTTTCATTGATGGAATTGAAATTACCCCACCACAAACACTTCCTTCAATCACTGAATCATAAGATCAGGTTGTTAATCTAACGTATACTAGCTGGTTCCAAAGAGATCAACTTCTCTTATCATGGTTGTTTTCTTCCCTAACAGAAGAAGTTTTTCCATACTTAACAAGTCTTGACACCTCATACAAAGTGTGGACTGCATTTGTAAATACATTTTAGTCGGTATCTCATAAACGTCAATTGCAATTACATATAGAATCGTAAAAACTAAAGAAAATGATCTTAGTGTTTCTCAATACCATCAACATGCTAAGGCATTTGCTAATGAAATGGTTGTTGCAGGGAGAGCATTATCTTCATCAGAATTTAATGTAATCACATACAGAAATATTGTTATTGATTAATGTAACACCCCTCCCTAGAAGTACTACCCACCGAAGGATAAATGTTACGAATTAATATCCGGAGCGTCTATATATATTTTTTAAAATACTTTAAAATAAACGCATCACTAAAAGTGTTTAGAATTTATTCTAAGAAAACTGAGAGTCCGGAAGCAAACAAAAGATGTATATACTTGTATAAGAACTCATCTGAAAGTATCTGAAAATGTGGAGTAATCATATACAACTGTATCATTATCTCAAAAAGGTCTAAAAGTACCAAGAACATGCGACTGTATGCATGTAATACAAACCAAAGATAACATGCTCCAGTCGGATCTATCTTCGCTGACCTGACCATGCCTCACAGCTACCTCGATCACCTGTACCTGCAATCAGGAAAGAAAAGGAAGTGAGTGATAAGAACACTCAGTAAGGGGAAAGAATCAAGTAAACTATCTCTTTTCCTGTTCTAACTCACTTTCGGGACTCCACCTCACATCCTAACCTCTATAAGAGATTGAAGACGTAATCTAGTTCATTCTTTATTATTTGGGTCATACTTTGTCCCACCTGGTGTCTATTTGATACTTTCTAGAAGCTAACTATAGGGGTTTGACACTTTTCTAAGCTCGAGCTCTTTTCCTTTCTCTCACTACACCAATTGTGATCTGAATTGTGCTCTACTACGAGCATGCTCTACTGCGAGCAGACTGTACTGTGGGTCTATGTCCTACTACGGACGTACCCTACTACCGGCGGTGTAGTGTAAAGTGTCCCCTCATAGTTTATAGCATGCATGCAGGTCTTATATCTTACTAATTTTGCTTCCATCTAAATTTATTCATAACTCACCAGACATTACTCTTAGGACGACCCCTAAATCTTGAGCCCCAAATTCCTTTTTCTTGCTTTTCTTTCTTTTTCTTTTCTTCTTTTCTTTCCTTTCCTTTCCTTTCTTTCCTTTCCTTTCCTTTCTTTTCTTTCTTCATCCTTTTCTTTCTTTCTTTCTTTCTTTCTTTCTTCCTTGCCCATAACTACGAAATATTGTTCACAGAACAGTCATTTAGCAAGGCAGCCTTCTTTTTCATACAATTTAACAGCCCAAACAGTTTCTAATTCATACAAGCTATATATCATTGAAAAGAGGATTCAAAGATCTTTCCAACGAGCTATAATAGCTCTCATAATTCAATAGATAATGCAGTCAAAACGTGAGCTAAAGTCAGTGGCAAAAACTGCCTCCTCTGTTTATTTGGTAAAACAGTCCTTGTGGTTCATGCAATATTTAACAATCCAAATGATCTCTAATTCATACAATCTATATATCATTGGAAATAGGATTCAAAGAGATTTCCAACAAGATATAATAGCACTCATAATTCATCAGATAAGGCAGTCAAAACATGGGACGAACTCAGTGGCAAAAACTGTAAATATCATGCAACTTTCTGCCATGAACAAAATAACACACATAGACATCCCAAATGGCAAAACAACATTCCTCAACTTCAAAATCATCATTTATAACATAGATCCAAGGAACCAAAAGCCTAAAACATGCAACATATCAAGAATGATTCCCCTTACCTTGTTTCAAGCTAAATCTTTGCAAGTTGGCTTCCTTCTCTTTGTTTTACTTCTTTTATCACCAAAATTACCTTAAATCAACACCAAAACATACTAATATATTCATATAACATACATCCAATATATATATAAACATAGGAAAAGGAAAAAGAAAGAGATCTTTTGGTTACCAAGCTCCAAAAGTGCTTACTCTTTTTTTCCTTCCTTATCTATCTTCCAAAACCCTTCCAAATTACTTACTTTCCTTCAAAAACACAGCAAAGAAAGGAAGAAACTGCCTCCTCTGGAAGAGACGGGAAAATGATGGAAAAAGCAAAAGGTAAAGTTTCTTTTATTTCTTTTTATTGACTTTTCTTTCCAAACATATATATTGACTTTTCTTTCTTTTTTTTTTAATATTTATATACATATATATATATATATATATATATATATATATATATATATATATATATATATATATATATATTTATATAAGCACACCCATACATAACATATATATATATTAAAAAAAATGGGAAGTATCTCAAAACAGGGTTAAAAGACGTAATTGCCCCTGGAATATATCTGAGGGTATTACAATTATCATTCAATAATCACAACTCTTAATCTCCGTAAGTCTCCTATCACTTTTCATGGATTACATGGGCAACTTCTTACGCATGAAATTTTTAGACAAAAGCACACATGAACTTCTCTTGCAAATTTGGTGATCAAGTCATCTTCAACAAATAACAATTAGTCTCTTTATCAAGTCAATTTCAAAATCAAGGAAATAATGGCAATAATTCTGGATCTCCCAAGAATAATTCTGGATCTCGCAAGAATAAAAGACCATGTCAAATTATGGGTACTAAAATCATATTGTCGACAAGTATAGGAGGAGGTTTGCTCTAAGGCAAGTTACAAATCCCTAGGGAAATATAGCATGGGCAAATTATCCTCTATGTTGTAAGGTCTATTTTCTTCTCCAATGTCACAACCTATGTATTCTCACATGTCGAATCAAAATGTTATGCAAGGACAATTGACATACTCACCATGGCTTCTGGACAAAGGTGCCTGATAAGGCCATTAATTGTTACTATTTTAATTTATAATTCCCTTGTGTTATGTGGAAATTTGATGCAATCTAATAGGATTACTTATCTTTTTGCTTTTAGGAAGCTTTGAGCAATTTTGGAATAAATAGGGCCAAAAAGAGGAAAAACTGGAGTAGATATATTAAACTGGAAATTTCGTAATGCAGACTAGGCGTGGGCACGTGAAAGAAGAGAGCAGAATCCGGAAAGCAGATCTGAACGCCCAGATCAGCTGCAAGAGTCCAGAAAATATTAAGATTTGCTTCCTAGGAAAAGGATAATCTCCAGCTGGAAAAGAGGATTAATTGAGCTAAATAAGGAATGATATTTTTGGAAGAAGGATTTATATTAAAAATATATATCTTTTCCTTTTCCTTTCTTTTTGGGAAGATATGTATCACTTTGCTTGATTGGATTAGGAGATTAGTTTCAATTTCCAGATTTTTAGTAGGAAGACAATATATATACTCTTATTTTTATTTGAGAATTATCAACCATTGTACTGAGAGAATTAGAGAGAAAAACATGGTCTACAGTGGCTGAATAATTTATCTTGGTTGAAGGGATCTGAAACCATGGAACTACAATGATTGTGAGATTTATTTTTGTTCTTTAATGCATCTTTTAATTATTTGAGTATTGGTTATCTTTCTGAATTATTTTTCATGATTGTGTTGGTTGATTTCTAAGGTGCGCAATTAGTTTATCAATTAATATAATCTATTGCTAGTTTAGGTGCTGAATCCGTAATTGTTCAACCCACCTAATCGAAGTGGCAACTAGGTTTATCGTTTGCTGCGTCAGAAACTTTAAATCCTAGGAAAATAATCAACTGGATTAAATGCAACGTCGTACGTTTGTGTTATCTTGCTTCGTTGGTCTTTCTAATTCGTAATGCTATTGTTTAATTAAATTCGAGATCGTATCCGAATTATTAATCAATAAGGGTTAATTGGAATACATGTTTTTGGTTAACTAATCGTAAGGAATGACAGGTTAATTCAATACCACAACGAATATTCAATTAATTAATTTGATATTTATGGTTTCGATGATCAATCGTAGTTCCATTGGTGGATGTGACCGAAGACCAATGGTTGTTAAATCGATTTATTCCTTTTTGATTATTTTACTGAATTTTTATTTATTGTTTTTCATTATAATTTGCATTCACTTCAAAACCCCCTTTTTATTTATTTGTTTCAATTTAATTGTGACGGCATACTAATCAAAGCTCTTCGAGGGATCGATCCCTACTTTCCTTTACTACATTTTTGTTGTAGGAATTTAGGATTTAATTTGGGTGTCAACGACAGCACGTACCAAATTTTGGCGCCGTTGCCGGGGAGTTTTTAATTTGTATGTTCGTTACGCGATCTTTGAAACAAGCTAGTTTACAGTTTGATCCAGAAATTGAAAAGACTGCAAAAGGGCTGAGAAAAGAAGCGAAAAGGAGACTGCAAGCACACAAATCAGTTCACGAAACAGAGGGAAACATGGCTGAAAATCAGACTTTACGAGAGCTTGCTGCTCCAAATTTAAATCAACAACCACACTGCATTACTTTTCCGAATTTAGATGTTAATGCCACCTTCGAATTAAAATCTGGACTAATTCATCTTTTACCTATTTTTCGTGGTTCCGCAGGTGAAGATCCTCATAAACATTTAAAAGAATTTCATGTGGTGTGCACCGGAATGAAACCGAATGGAGTAACCGAAGAACAAATCAAGATGAGGGCTTTTCCGTTTTCTTTGAAAGATGATGCGCAAGATTGGTTGTATTATCTACCCGCTGGAAGTATCACTACTTGGCATGAGATGAAAAGATTATTTTTGCAGAAATTTTTTCCAGCATCAAGAGCAGCCAGCATAAAGAAAGAAATCTGTGGCATTCGGCAGCATATTGGAGAATCTTTATACGAATATTGGGAGCGCTTTAAAAAACTTTGTGCAAGTTGTCCACATCACCAAATTAGTGACCAGCTACTTATTCAATATTTCTACGAAGGACTTCTATCAAATGAGAGAAATATGATTGATGCGGCAAGTGGTGGAGCATTGGCCGACAAAACACCTGAAGCAGCCCGAAATTTAATTGCAAATATGGCGTCGAATTCACAACAATTTAGAAATAGATTAGACCATTCGTCTCGGCGCGTCAATGAGGTAAATATATCTTCTCTTGAAAGCCGACTTGATGATCTAACTACTCTTGTACGTCAAATGACTGTAGGAAAAACAGAGGTAGCGAAAGTTTACGGAATCTGTTCAGCAGGAGGACATCCAACTGATATGTGCCCAACACTTCAGGAGGACTGCTCTGAACATGCTAATGCAGTGGGCGGATTTTTAGGACAGCAGCAGCGAAATCATAATTATAATCCATATTCGAATACCTACAATTCCGGTTGGAGAGATCATCCTAATTTTCGTTATGGGAATGCAAATACGAATCAGCCTTTGAATAATTTTCAGCCGTATCAGCAGCCCTATATTCCTAGACAGCAGCAACCAACTCAAAATTCTGATTTAGGTACATCTCTTGAAGATATTGTTAAAACTTTGGCTACTAACACTGTGAAATTTCAGCAGGAAACCAGAACCAGCATTCAAAATCTGGAAAATCAAATGAGCCAGATGGCTACTGCAATCAATAAGTTGGAAGCACAAAATTCAAGTAAACTACCGTCACAAACTGTGGTGAACCCAAAGGAGAATGCTAGCGGCATAGTGCTGAGAAGTGGAAAAGAGTTGGATATGCCAATTAAAGAACCACCTGTACCAACACAAAAAGTGGAAAACAGAGAGGAAACGGTAGTAGAAAAGAATCCTTCCAAAAAGGTAGCGACAGGTAAATATCCTCCTTTCAGCGAATACAAACCTGTTCCTCCTTTTCCTGAAGCTTTAAAACTGAAGTGCGAAAGCAATGCGGATTTATATGAGACCTTTCGGAAGTGTGAAGTCAATATCCCACTGTTCGATGCAATAAAACAAGTGTCTCGCTATGCTAAATTCTTGAAAGAGTTGTGTACATTGAAAAGAAAGCAAAAACTCAAAAGGTATGAAAAAATAAAGGTAGGAGAAAATGTTTTAGCAATAATTCAAAAGAGTCTTCCTGAAAAATGCAAAGATCCAGGTATGTTTTGTATCCCTTGCACCATAGGAGAAACAAAAATTGAAAAGGCCATGTTAGATTTAGGAGCATCCATTAATGTAATGCCATATTCCATTTATTCTGCTCTTAATCTGGGTCCTTTAGAACAAACTGGTGTAGTTATTCAGTTGGCCGATAGATCGAATACATATCCGAAAGGATTAATTGAAGATGTTCTTGTTCAGGTTAATGATAAATTAATTTTTCCAGCTGATTTTTATGTTCTTGATATGGAAAATAATGACCAATCTGCACCTATTTTGTTGGGAAGACCTTTTCTGAAAACTGCTAAAACGAAAATTGATGTTCATAAAGGCACACTGACCATGGAATTTGATGGAGAAGCTGTCCAATTTAATATTTATGATGTTATGAAATATCCTGATGTGGATTTTCCTGTGTATTCAGTTGATTTAATTGATTCTTTAGCGCAAGAAATTTTTGATGCTGAAGATGAGTTGGAAGCAGCTAACCAGGACAATATTTTGAAAGAAGGAGATGAACCTAAATTAATTTCAGATGTGCAGAATACAGTGGCAGCGATGAATGAGTGCAGAGAGCTGAAAAATACGGATAATTTATCTTATATTGAGTTGCCAGTATCTAACGAAAAATTGATACCTTCTGTTTTGCAGGCACCAGAGCTGGAGCTGAAACCTCTTCCAAATCACCTAAAATATGTGTACCTTGGAGATGGGGAGACCTTACCAGTGATTATTTCCAGCAAGTTAATTAAGCAGCAAGAGGAAAAATTGGTACAGATTTTGAAGAAGCATAAAACAGCCATAGGATGGACCATTGCCGACATAAAAGGAATCAGTCCCTCTACGTGCATGCATCGAATTCATCTTGAAGAAGGAGCTAAACCAATTCGACAGCCACAAAGGAGGCTGAATCCGCCAATGATGGAAGTGGTAAAGAAGGAAATTTTGAAGTTGCTTCAAGCTGGAGTAATTTATCCTATTTCAGACAGCGAATGGGTCAGCCCTGTTCAAGTCATTCCGAAGAAGACCGGCATCACAGTGGTAAAAAATCAGAATGATGAATTGGTGCCTACTCGAGTTCAGAATGGGTGGCGGGTCTGTATAGATTATAGGAAATTAAATTCGGTAACCCGTAAAGATCACTTTCCGTTGCCGTTTATTGATCAAATGTTGGAAAGGTTGGCTGGCCGAGCTTACTATAGTTTTCTAGATGGTTTTTCAGGATATTTTCAGATTGCAATTGCTCCGGAAGATCAAGAGAAGACAACCTTCACATGTCCATTTGGAACTTTTGCATATCGACGAATGCCATTTGGAGCTTGTAATGCGCCGGCTACTTTTCAAAGGTGTATGGTAAGTATATTTTCAGATTATGTTGAACACATTATCGAAATTTTTATGGACGATTTTACTGTTCACGGAGACTCATTTGATAACTGTTTGCAGAATCTCACACTTGTGTTACAAAGATGCATTGAAACTAACCTTGTTTTAAATTTTGAAAAATGTCATTTTATGGTTGAGCAAGGTATAGTTTTTGGGCATGTAGTTTCAGCTAGGGGTATTGAGGTAGATAAGGCTAAAGTTGATATTATTCAATCTTTACCTTACCCCGCTAGTGTGCGGGAAGTTCGTTCTTTTCTTGGCCATGCAGGTTTTTACCGACGTTTTATTAAAGAATTTTCACGTATTGTGTTGCCATTATGTAAGCTGCTGCAGAAAGAGGTGACTTTTGAGTTTGATGAAAACTGTAAAAAGGCATTTGACAAATTGAAGCAGCTGCTGACTTCTGCACCAATAATCCAGCCACCAAATTGGAGTCTCCGTTTGAAATAATGTGTGATGCAAGTGATTACGCCGTAGGAGCCGTGTTGGGGCAGCGAGTTGGAAGGGTGCCACATGCCATATATTACGCATCAATGACCTTAAATGATGCACAAAAAAATTATTCGACCACTGAAAAAGAACTCTTGGCTGTTGTTTTTGCATTAGAAAAATTTCGTTCTTATTTATTGGGTACTAAAGTGGTTATTTACTCTGATCATGCAGCTCTTAGGTACTTGATTACAAAGAAAGAGGCAAAGCCAAGGCTTATAAGATGGGTTCTGCTGCTGAGTGAATTTGACCTGGAGATCAAGGATAAAGCTGGACAAGAAAATCGTGTTGCTGACCATTTAAGCCGTCTGGTTCATGTTAAAACAGAGCAGGATCTGCAGGAGCAATTTCCTGATGAGCAATTATTTTCAGCAAGCTGCAGGCTGCCTTGGTACGCACACATGGTGAATTATTTAGTTACTAACACACTGCCAACTGATTTACCTAAGGCTCAAAGAGATAAACTAAAAAATGATGCAAAGTATCATGTATGGGACGATCCATATCTATGGAAACGTTGCGCTGATCAAATTATTAGAAGGTGCGTACCTGAAACTGAAATTTCTTCTATTATTACCTTCTGCCATTCGTATGCTTGTGGAGGCCATTTTGGAGCAAAACGGACAGCAAGAAAAATTCTGGATTGTGGATTTTTCTGGCCAACTTTATTTCGAGACACGTACTTATTTTGTAAATCTTGTGAACGCTGTCAGAAAACAGGTAATATTTCGCAGAAAAATGAAATGCCTCAAACTCCTATTTTAGTTTGCGAAATTTTTGATGTTTGGGGTATTGATTTCATGGGGCCTTTCCCATCTTCGTTTGGTTACGTCTATATTTTATTGGCAGTTGATTATGTCTCGAAATGGGTAGAAGCGAAAGCTACCCGAACTGATGACTCTAAAGTTGTTTCAGGTTTCCTTAAATCTAACATATTCAGCAGGTTCGGCATTCCGAAGGCTCTAATTAGCGATCAAGGAAAACATTTTTGCAACCGAACAATAGAGGCGCTGCTAAAAAAATATGGTGTAACACACAAGATTGCTACGGCGTACCATCCACAAACTAGCGGACAAGCTGAGGTTTCGAATCGAGAAATTAAATCAATTATAGAGAAAACAGTTGGTCCGACCAGAAAGGATTGGAGTTTGCGATTGGAAGATGCGTTGTGGGCATACAGAACAGCATACAAAACGCCAATTGGGATGTCGCCGTATAGGTTAATATTCGGTAAGGCCTGTCATCTTCCAGTTGAATTAGAACACAGAGCATATTAGGCTGTCAAGCATTGCAATATGAAGTTGGATGAGAGTGGCGAACATAGGAAATTACAGCTGCAAGAATTAGAAGAAATTCGCAATGACGCGTACGAGAATGCTAGAATTTACAAGGAGAAAACAAAAGCTTTCCATGACAAAATGATTTCCAGAAAAGAATTTTCACTTGGCCAAAAAGTTCTCCTTTATCATTCAAGACTTCGATTATTTCCAGGTAAATTACGTTCTCGTTGGATTGGGCCGTTCGTTGTTACTAACGTTTTTCCTCATGGTGCAGTGGAGATTCAGAGCTTAACGACATCGAAAGTATTTAAAGTTAATGGCCACAGACTCAAAATGTTTTACGAAGGAGTACCGACTGAAAACGTTGGAGAAGTGGAGCTGAAAGATCCCATGTACATGGATGAATAGATGAAGGCATTACGTCGAGCCGACGACTGTAAACAAAGGCGCTACTTGGGAGGCAACCCAAGCTTAATTTTGATTAATGTTTCAATTTTAATTTTCTCAACAATTGCGTTAATTTCGGTTTATGTGTTCAATCTTTCGTTTTAAATTTCGGTTTTAGTATGTTTAGAGAGTTAATTAGCAATTATTTTATGATTTTTTTTATTGGGTTTATTTTATTTTATTTTCAGGTTACTGTTCAATCGTCTTCTTCCTCCTGCCAGTCTCAATTAGCCTTTTGTAAATGTTCACGAGGGGAGGAATCTGCAGTTTGGTAATCTGGAGCTGGGTTATGTATTTCTGTCAAAAGTCCAACTTTTGGCTTTGATATTTGCTTGAAACCAAGGGGGCCATATGCATTTGTGTGATTAAAAGGGCTGGGTTAATTGCTTCCAGAGACATAATCAATAAACACATGCCTCCAAAATTCCTCTCCACCTAAAACGTAACCCTAGCAGCCCCCTTTCCTCCATTCCGAACACCATGGTCCGAACCCGTTCTCAGCGTCATCGAGCAGCAAAATCCGGCCATCGGAGACCATCCACACCAGAGCTGTTGTCCGATTCTGACGATTCACCGAGCAATAGTGCGCCACAGTCCACACCGTCTCCGACGAATGAAATGCCTCCACCATCATTCCCTTCACCGTCACCTCAGCCACCACCGACCACCACGGCTTCTGTCCGCTCGGGTCCACGTTCGCGTACTCAAAAAGGGAAGCAATTGGAAATCTCCAGCAGCCTACAACTCAAATTAGGCGGTTTCAATACATTCATTGATGCACAAGACCAACAACGGTATGGGTCTATGTGTGAGCGAAAAATCTACCCATGTAAGTATATTCACACTCTCACTCTTGAGCAATTAGGAATTCGTAATGAAATTGATGAGCTAGTGAATAGATTGAATTGGCAAAATTATGTATATGTGGACTGCCCTGCGTTTATTGAGCTCACCCGTGAATTTTATACAACATTTCAGTTTAATGTTGCTGAGGAATTTCATTTGTTTACCAAGGGGATAGTTGAGTTTAGGATAATGGGGAAAGAATGTTCATGTTCAATTTCTGATTTTAACATTGCTTTGGGGTTTTTGAAAAAAGAGGATGAAAAGAGTGAGCGCTACGTACGATCCCACTGTGATTACAATCCTGATTTTAATCCTACTGAATTATGGCATGAATGGTCAGTTGATGTTGCTCCTTATAATCCTAGTGCTTCTAAGAGTTCGTATTTAAAAAGCCCCGTGTTCAAATATTTACAACGATTCTTAGCTTTTAATTTTTCTGGAAGGAGGGATAGTGCAGGTACCATTTCCAAAGTTGAGTTTTATTTTTTATGGTGTCTGGAGCATAACATTCAGGTTAATTTAGGCTTTTAGTTACTCACCCAATTCCAGTCAGTGGTCCAGAAAAAGAATAAACCCTTAATCCTTGGTTCATATATTACTCAATTAGCCGTTAACTTGGGTTTATTAGATATTTCTAATCATAACATGCATACTGCTTGTGAGGTAGAACCATTGGATATAACTTGTTTAGACAGGATGGGGATTGTAAGACAACAAGCAGATGGTAGTTTCAGCTTCCTGCCACCTGGACCAGCAGCACCGCCTCATTCCAGGCCATATAGGCAGCCCAAAACGCAAGCAGAAGCAGCTCCCAACAGTACCCAACCACAAGGAGATCTTCTATCATCTTCCTATGCTCATTCATTCGACAGTATAGGGACCCAACTGCAGAGATGTGAACGAAAATTAGACCGTATGGAGCGTAATCTGCTCGCCTTTTTCAATTCACAAGGATTCACGCCGCCATCTCCACCATCTCCATAATTCAAATTGTTCTTCCTTCTCCACAAAACTAGAGAAGTTTCTTCTTCCTTTTTCTTTTAAATTTCAGTTTTATTATTATTCTATTTTGCTTCAACATTGAGGACAATGTTTGGTTTAAGTGTGGGGGAGGGTGTATTTGTGTTTTATTTTCTGCTGTTTACTGTTCTGTCTTTCAGTTTTCTGTCTTTCAGTCCTATATTTATTTATTTTATTTTTTTTCTGCTCTATTCTTATGTTTTATCTTTCTGTTTTGCTATTAGTTTATTCTGTCTTCTTGTTTTATTTTTCTGTCAGCTCTTTGTTCTGTCTTCTTTTGTGATATGCTTATTCTGTTATGCCTCATTTTTTTTTCTTTACTTTGTTCTGTCTATGTTGCTGCTCCTTGTTGGATAAAGTTTAATTTTTATGGCAGCTAGTGTGTCCTCCCCTGTTGTTAGTCAGCTAAACAGTTCCATTAATCTCACTTTGAATGAATTAATTTGTATGCATGCCTTGGAATTTAGCCGATTCAATAGGAGAGTATTATACACACTGATTTGTTAAATTAATTAGGGGTATACACTTAAACAAATTTTGACAATTAAGTGCTAGAGTTTGTTTGAAGTTAAGGTGAATTTAATTAACCCTTGAGTTTTGAGCCGAAAAAGATTGAAACACACATATCAATCTATATTTTCTTTGATGAGTGTTATTCTCTCATGTGAATATATCTCTAGAACTTGCTTTGAACCGTTTCGAGACCACATTGAAATATGCATGCATAAAAATGATAAAGGCATTCTTGTTTAAACCCTTTAGCTTAAAAAGCCAACCTATGTTAAATTTCCCTAGTTAGCCCCTTGAGCCTTACAAAACCCTTGATTCTTTGTGCTAAAACCATATTACAAACCCAAGCCTTCAAGTAAAAAAAATCCTCACCCAACCATGAAAATGAGCAAGGCATTTAAACTTAAAATTGTTGCTTGGTGAATATATTGTCTTGAGAAATTTAAGTGTGGGGGAAAAGGGGACTTAATTGTATAGGAAGAGTTGATGAAAAGAAGTTGGCATGAAGAGTGCTATTGAGATTGCCTTATATTGTTATCTTTGCTACCCAACTCTCTTAGTTGTTCAAGAAAAAGAAAAAGAAAGAAAAGAAAAAAAAAACTGCAGTAACATTCAAAAAAAAAAAAAAAGACAGAAAAGAAAGAGAAAAAAAAAGAAAAGAAGTTGAAAAAGAGAGAAGGGAAAGGCAATGGCAAGTAGCAAAGAAATGTGGTGAATGTGGTGGCTTTAGCTTGACATTTTTTGTTCCCCTTGTGTGTTTAAATGTTTTGTTAATATTCATGGTTTTAACCTTTTGTATCCATTAATCCTCACCTTTACCCAAAGCCCCATTACAACCTAAAATAAAGTCCTTTTGATTTATGCATGTATATAATCTAAGTGGTGGAGATTTGGTGCATGAGCAAGCTTATGGTAGAATGTTTGCATTGGAAGAATTTGAGCGAAACACCGAACCATTAAACACATGAGTGATATGAGTGATAACCGTGAGGATGATTCACCAAAGCTTTATACATGCTTTAAAATGCGATTGTCTTGATTTGTCTTTGTGCATGCTTCCTTGCAAAGTTTGATAATGATGTGTGTTGATGCTTGAATCTTGGTTGGGTTGAATTTTAAGGTATGCACACTTTTTGGTATCATGAGAAAAGAGATTGATGGAACATTTTTGTGTTTGTTTTGTTTTTTTTGTTTTACTCGAGGACGAGCAAAAGATAAGTGTGGGGGAATTTGATAAGGCCATTAATTGTTACTATTTTAATTTATAATTCCCTTGTGTTATGTGGAAATTTGATGCAATCTAATAGGATTACTTATCTTTTTGCTTTTAGGAAGCTTTGAGCAATTTTGGAATAAATAGGGCCAAAAAGAGGAAAAACTGGAGCAGATATATTAAACTGGAAATTTCGTAATGCAGACTAGGCGTGGGCACGTGAAAGAAGAGAGCAGAATCCGGAAAGCAGATCTGAACGCCCAGATCAGCTGCAAGAGTCCAGAAAATATTAAGATTTGCTTCCTAGGAAAAGGATAATCTCCAACTGGAAAAGAGGATTAATTGAGCTAAATAAGGAATGATATTTTTGGAAGAATGATTTATATTAAAAATATATATCTTTTCCTTTTCCTTTCTTTTTGGGAAGATATGTATCACTTTGCTTGATTGGATTAGGAGATTAGTTTCAATTTCCAGATTTTTAGTAGGAAGACAATATATATACTCTTATTTTTATTTGAGAATTATAAACCATTGTACTGAGAGAATTAGAGAGAAAAACATGGTCTACAGTGGCTGAATAATTTATCTTGGTTGAAGGGATCTGAAACCATGGAACTACAATGATTGTGAGATTTATTTTTGTTCTTTAATGCATCTTTTAATTATTTGAGTATTGGTTATCTTTCTGAATTATTTTTCATGATTGTGTTGGTTGATTTCTAAGGTGCGCAATTAGTTTATCAATTAATATAATCTATTGCTAGTTTAGGTGCTGAATTCGTAATTGTTCAACCCACCTAATCGAAGTGGCAACTAGGTTTATCGTTTGCTACGTCAGAAACTTTAAATCCTAGGAAAATAATCAACTGGATTAAATGCAACGTCGTACGTTTGTGTTATCTTGCTTCGTTGGTCTTTCTAATTCGTAATGCTATTGTTTAATTAAATTCGAGATCGTATCCGAATTATTAATCAATAAGGGTTAATTGGAATACATGTTTTTGGTTAACTAATCGTAAGGAATGACAGGTTAATTCAATACCACAACGAATATTCAATTAATTAATTTGATATTTATGGTTTCGATGATCAATCGTAGTTCCATTGGTGGATGTGACCGAAGACCAATGGTTGTTAAATCGATTTATTCCTTTTTGATTATTTTACTGAATTTTTATTTATTGTTTTTCATTATAATTTGCATTCACTTCAAAACCCCCTTTTTATTTATTTGTTTCAATTTAATTGTGACGACATACTAATCAAAGCTCTTCGAGGGATCGATCCCTACTTTCCTTTACTACATTTTTGTTGCAGGAATTTAGGATTTAATTTGGGTGTCAACGACAGCACGTACCAGTGCCACCCATAATCTCACACCCTATATTGTAAATCTTAGTATGGCAGAAGAATGCCATGGAGGGGACCAAGTTCAGCTTGGTAATGGACAAGGATTACAAATCTCGCATTCTGGTAACACTATCTATTATAATTTAAATAAAAATTTGTTTTGAAGGATGTGTTATTAGTTCCAAAAATAACAAATTCTTTACTCTCAGTAAAAAAATTTACTAATGACAATTCATTTTATTTTGAATTTGGTCTTTTCATTTTTTAATAAAGGACAAGGTGACCAAAGAAATCATATTGCAACGACCGAGTAACAATGGCTTGTATGTGTTTCCACCTCTTTTGAAATAGGCTATGGTTGGTGAAAGAATTCCCTTAAAAATTTAGCATGCACAATTTGGCTCTCCTTATCTACGAATTGTCTCCAAAATTATCAATAATAACAACTGGTCTAGTGCTCTGTCCAAATTTAGTTCTTATTCTTCATGTCGTTTAGGATCCAAATATTTCGATCAAAAAATATCTGAACTATGAAAATTTTAAGATTTTTGGTTGCACTGTATATCCATTTTCTTAAACCATATCATCAACATAAATTTGACTATTGGAGTAAATTATAAGTTAACTTAGGACTCACCCCCTCACACAATAGTCACTTTTGTTTAGATATCTCCACTAGCTAAATTTATATAGCAAAACATGTCAAATTTGATGAGTAATTTTTACCCTTTGTTGAGGCAAATCCAATGCAAGGTTTAAGGGAATTTGGAAATTAAACACTGGCTAACTTTATCCACTAAAAATTCATTGCACTTTAATACAACTTTAGGTATGACTCTACCATCTAGTCACACTTTTAAAAGTCCTACCTTATTTTTGCTACCCAACTCCAAAACTTCCTCATTTTACTCAACCTCTACTCCTCTACCCTTATCACCATAATTTAATAAAGTCTTAGTCATTCTTGTCTATCAAATTCCATTCTCATCATAAACTGACCTTAATATAATAGTTAACCAACGTAAATTTAAAGTCCTATGATCATTACCTCTCCAAATGAACTATTGCTTCCTCCACCTAAACGTACACACCCCATACAACATAGAGAAAGTATAATGCAAAAATGCCAAGAAAACATTACTTCCATAATTTCTTCAAAACATGATTTTTAACGCAAGAACCATCAACGTATTCTTAGGCGAAAACTTATAAAGAATGGCAATATGCTAAGACTGAAGAAATTGTGCTCTTATGCCTAATCAAACTTGGGTTTTGGTTTCACAACCAAAATATAATAATGTGGTGGGCAATAAATAAGTATTTAGAATCAAAAGGAATACAAGTGGAACAATTAATTGCTATAAAGCGTGTTTGGTAGCCAAGGGATACTCTTAACAACAAGGAGTTAATTATAATGAGACTTTCAACCATGTGATTAAAGCTACAACAATTTGTACTATATTGTCAATTGCAATAATACATGGATGGGCTATGCGTCAACTTGGCATATCTAATGTCTTCTTGCATAGTTTTCCTACAAATAAGATCTATATAGAGCAACCTCAAAGTTTCAAAGACAAAAATCACCCAACATTTGTTTGCAAATTGCAACGCTCTCTTTGTAGTCTTAAGAAAACCCCTTATGCTTGATTTCAAAGACTGAGTTCCTATCTCATGAGGATCAGTTTTGTGCCACCAAAGTCACACACATCATTATTTATTTTTTTACGATAGTGTTAACAAAATTTTTGTTCTTTGTTATGTTGATGATCTCATTTTTACATGTTCCTTATCTACTTGTATGGACAAAATGATTCATGATATGAAAAGAGTGTTTCATATTCATGACATAGGCTCTTTACATTATTTTCTTAGAATTGAAGTCATGTATCTACCTAGTGGATTGCTTTTAAGTTAACATAAATATGTTTGTGATCTTCTTCAACGGACGAGTCTATCTAATGCCAAAGCATGTGCAACTCCTATGGCTACTACACCATCATTTTCCAAAGAATTCGATATGCCATTTTCCAATGATGGTAAGTTTAGGAAAGTTGTAGGTACTTTGCAATATCTTACCATGACTCGACTCGATATTGCCTTTTCAGTAAACAAACTATTTCAATTCATGCATAGCTCAGTTGATGTTCATTGGAAGGTTGTGAAAAGACTATTATGATACTTGAAAGGGACATCATCCTATGGCATTTTTTTGGCTAAAGACTATTTGTTTCACTTGCATTGTTTTAGTGACAATGATTAGGCTAGTTTCCCTAATGATCAAAGATCCACCAATGGTTATGATATTTATCTTGGTAAAGTCTTTTATCCCTTGAAACTCCAAAAAATAACCAATAATTACAAGATCCTCTACAAAGAGTGAATATAAGGTGATTGCGAATGGAACAACTGAATTGCTTTGAATAAAAACTCTTCTCAAAGAACTTAGTATTGCATGTAGTCAAGTCGTACTCTTTGGTGCGGCAATTTAGGAGTTGTTTATCTTACTTTTAATCCCGTAATTCATGCATGCATGAAGCACATTGAAGTTTACTACTGCTTTGGGCGTGAACAAATTTCCAATGGTTGCCTACGAGTTTGTTTCATTTATATACATAATAAATTTGCCAATATTTACATTGAGTCCTTGCCTTCAGCTTGTTTTGCTTTCTTTCAAGACAAGATGCGACTTTGGCCCCATGCAAGGACTTGAGGGGGGTACTAAGAGATTAGTTTTATTGTTGTATTGATATCCTATCTCTCTCGTCTCTATCTCTTTGTTGTCTTTATCTTTATTTGTATGTGTCTTTATCTTTATCTGTATACTACTATAAATGGCATTATATCCCTTTGTATCATTCAATGCAGAATATATTTTTCAACAAATTATTTTGTAGTTCAAACAAGTCAACTTTCAATAAGTTCCTAACAATACTGTGTAGATCATCTCAAGGAGTTTGTACAAAACTTCAAAATACTTTGGAGGGCTTGCGGGAAGTAATTTTTGACAATAATGTTGTTCTCAAAAAGAGGCTCTTAGATTAGTTAATTTTGGGATCCACATGTTTATAATAGTAATTTTAAGTTTATCATTATAAACAAATAACAAAAAAGGGTAGATCAGTAATTTATCATTAAACTAACAAAAGAATACTAATAGAATTGAGCAATGGGTGAGTATTTTAATTTTTCAAAGTTAATAAGTAAAACTTTGTAAATAGACTAAATCTTAGGTAAAAATAAGTCTTTTGGCCAATTATTAAGGATCTTCTTTTTTGGAAAATTTGATAATGGAACATCAGGCATTTCAAGTTCAACATTCAATTTTTTTCTTGGACGCGTTTCAAAGAAATTACAGACATTTGTTGACTCCAAAGTCTTGCCCACCATACAAAAGTCTTGCCTACCATAAGTCCTACCGACCATAAGTCCAGTGTAACACAACGTTATCTTGGTCCCTTTTTACAACTTATCTTGCTCCCTTTCACCTTAATAAAAAACATATTCTTTCTCTTGAAGCAGAAAAAATAGAATTAGAGTTTCAGAGTCTTTCAACATTAACGGCTTATATGAGTAGCATTTTGATAGATGAAAATATAATAATTACCTATCTTATACGGTAGAATTACAACAATATTAATTTAACAAGTAAATTTCATGGAGACAATTTCGACGATCTATAGTTATACACATGTGGGTGCCATGAATGTTAATGTAGATAAATTTATCTTCATAAATAAAAATTTTATGGTTTATGAGCTATATGAATATAAAATACCTCATTAGATAAATAATTAAAAATAAAATAATATTTAAAATATTAAATATATTTTTTGTGTGGAATGATAATAATTATTATTTTGATTTAACAAAACTGAATAATGAATAATCTAATAATAATTTACAAATGAGTTCTGATTAATAAAAATAAGTCTGACACACCTAAATGTTATATTGTAGGTAGATAGTTGAAGGTATACCTTAAGATTTATTTAACCTTTGGGAGAGCGAGATTTCTAATAACCTAATATATTGGCTAGGTTTCCTCTCTAAAACTATAATAGAACAGTTTTACCTATTAAAAGTTGTCATTCAAAGAGGTTTCAAGGGAGAAAGACACAGTTACTCCAAAGTAGATAATTTTGGGAGTTTTATATATTTATAATGCATAACGTATCAGATATTCTTATAACTCTAAACTAATTTCAATTCAATATTTTATAATTTATACATATATCCTATGGATTAGCATTGAATGATTTTATTTGTTTATGAAAATTTGGTCTAACACAAAAATCCTATAATACCTAATACAATTTATGTAAATAAAAATTAGTTCACAGATTGCCTAAATATCAATTTGACTTATTCGAACTTTTTCATGAGAAGTTGGTTTGGGTCATTAGACCTTTTTATTTATTTCAGCATGGTAGATGAAAATTTTCATCATTAACTTACATTTGCAATTCATGGTCTTATGTAAGATGGACTTCAATTATTTACGCTACAAAAAAAAAATGTCCATAAGGAAAGAAAATTAACGAGCAAATAAAAATTTGGTCATTATAAATATTATTTTTTATGATTTTAGTAACCAGTTACTCAACTTTCATTAAAACTAAATAAATGCATTACTTTAACAAATAGAAAATTATTGTTAAAAGTCTATATCTCATCTTTAAAAAATTTTAACAACAGAACAATTTTGTTGTCGTCTGTCATTATAGTTTCTTCTATTAAAAGTTTAACGACGATTAACATTAATATTTTTAAAGGAGAAAGCTATAATGATATATGACGACAAAAGTTTTTATGTCGTAAAAATTTTTTAACAACGGGAAATAGATTTTTATCAACTATTTTCTCCCCGTTAAAGTAATAAATTTATTTAATTTTAACAACAGTATAAATAATTTATTGTTAAAATTATAAAAATAATACTTATAACGATTAAATAATTTATTTTTGTCTTGCTATTACTAGTTTTTTTAAGTGTGAATTCTAATTATTCATTACAGTGTAAGATAAATTAAATGTAAAGAAAATTTTAAAAAAAACAAACGATTTTTTACATGGTTGGTTTGATTATCAAAAATCCTACGTATATGATATGTTATTGATCAATGTTGATACAATGAAAGATCTCTTGAGAAGTATATAACTTTAAACTAGGATCCAAAATAGTAATATGCTAACTTTCTCTTTTTGACACATCTATATGCGGTCTTGTCTAGCATGGTCTCCTCTTGTTACTTTTATATGCAAAGATAGTTGCGTGCTTTTGTAAGTCACATATTTCTAGTTGAGCGAAGTGACCACAAAATAATTTTAAGTTGGCCTTTCTTAGCTTCTCTGCTCGAGGCTTCATGAGGTCCTACTGTCAATCTTTACAAACTTTTCTCTTTGGTTTTCTCTTGCATGCCATTAAAGTGTCTATTGAGAGTTCTTAGGCAAGATGTTTGGTGGAGTGAAGTGTGTTGTCCTCCTATAAAAGATCTTCATCGCCAAATGTCTAGCTAATTGGTTTTGGCAATAAGGACATTGAAGGTGAAGATAACATTGCCTAATAAGACACCTATTAGGATACGTTCGACCACCTTCTTTAGAGAAACCTGATGGGCATTCAAGTGATTGCACAAATCTAGCCTTCAAACTAGGTAATTTGAGATTTTTAGTGTGCCAAAGTCAATTACTCGTCTAATGCCCAAAGCATTAGGTAGATAATATTCTTTTGTTGAGAGGTACACTCTTTACATCTAAAGATGGTATCTATAGGCCGCCATATCAGTCCATAGTTTTGGTGACTAAGGTTGCTTAGTTGGCCAATTAGAGCTTCAATGCACTGAGGTGTTGAATGGATGGTATCTATTGAATGGTAGGGAATGATATCCACATGGTGCCACTTTAATCTTTAAATGCAATGACTAGGGTTGTTTTTTCCCATCAAGGCCAGTTATGGCATTGATGCATGGTAACATCGAGTGAACTAGACTTCCAACATGGGAGGTGGACTCTACATATTTGGGGGTGGTATTTGTAAGGCGAATGGAACCTCCTTGATAAAAGTGTTACCCATGCCATTTAGGATGTTCTTCACTTTTGGGCGTTCATCCACCTTATTCTGAGAGGCTTAAAGGGCATTTAGGTGGCCACACACATTTGACATATAGGTCTAGTGATCAGAATTGGTTAGCCTATCATAGTTAGTTATAGCACTAGTGCATTGGTTGATACATGAATGTTGTCCTTTCAATCAAAGGCATGCTCCCTGGATATTGTAGGACACTGATAAATATGAACTTGATGATATATTATGTCCACTATAAAAGAAATTAATTAATCAAGCAACTTTCAGGTTCAACATTCAATTTTTTTCTTGGAAGCGTTTCAAAGAAATTACGGACATATGTTGACTCCAAAGTCTTGCCCACCATAAGTCCAGTGTAACACAACATTATCTTGCTCCCTTTCACCTTAATGAAAAACATATTCTTTCTCTTGAAGCAGAAAAAATAGAATTAGAGTTTTAGAGTCTTTCAACATTAACGGCTTATATGAGTAGCATTTTGATAGATGAAAATACAATAATTACCCATCTTATACGGTAGGATTACAATAATATTAATTTAACAAGTAAATTTCATGGAGAGAATTTTGACGATCTATAGTTATACACAAGTGGGTGCCATGAATGTTAATGTAGATATATTTATCTTCACAAATAAAAATTTTATGATTTATGAGCTATATGAATATAAAGGACTTCATTCGATAAATAATTAAAAATAAAATAATATTTAAAATATTAAATATTTTTCTAACTTGGAATGCTATTCATTATTATTTTGATTTAACAAAACCGAATAATGAATAGTTTAATAATAATTTACAAATGGGATGTGGTCAATAAAAATAAGTTTGATACTGTTATGCAATAGGTAGATAGTTTAAGGTATGCCTTAAAATTTATTGGATCTTTGGGAGAGGGAGATTTCTAACAACTTAATATATTGGCGAGATCCCCTCTCTAAAACCATAATAGAACCATTTTACCCTATAAAAATTGTCATTCAGAGAGGTTTCAAGGAAGAAAGACAAGTTACTTCAAAATAGATAATTTCAAGGGTTTTAAATATTTATAATACATAACATATCAGATATTCCTATAACTGTAAACTAATTTCAATTCAAGATTTTATAATTTATACATAGATCCTATGGATTAGCATTGAATGATTTTAGTTGTTTATGAAAATTTAATCTAACACAAAAATCTTATAATATCTAATACAATTTATGTAAATAAAAATTAGCTCACAGATTGCCTAAATGTCAATTTGACTTTTTTGAACTTTTTCATGAGAAGTTGGTTTGGGTCATTATACCTTTTTATTTATTTAAGCATAGTAGATGAAAATTTACATATTTAACTTACGTATGCAATTCATAGCCTTATGTAAGATAGACTTCAATTACTTACACTACAAAAAAAAAATTAGTAATAATAAGAGAAAATTAACAAGTAGATAAATATTTAGTCGTTATAAGTATTATTTTCATGATTTTAATAACCAATTATTTATATTCTCATTAAGACTAATTCAATTTATTACTTTAATGAGTAGAAAATTATTGTTAAAAGTCTATATCTTATCATTAAAAAATTTTAACAACGGAAAAACTTCTGTTGTCATCTGTTATTATAGTTTCTCTTGTTAAAAGTATTAATGATGGTTAATGTTAATATTTTTAATGGAGGAAACTATAATGACAAATGACAACGAGAGTTTTTCCTTCGGTAAAATTTTTTAACAACAGAAAATAAATTTTTAACAATTATATTCTTCTCGTTAAAGTAATAAATTTATTTAATTATAACATTAGTATAAATAATTTATCATTAAAATCATAAAAATAATATTTATAATGATTGGATAATTTATTTTCCTTTTGCTATTACCAGTTTTTTTTAAGTGTGAATTCTAATTATTCATTACAATGTAAGATAAATTGAATATAAAGAAAAAAAAAAAAAAAACACAAACGATTTTTAACGTGGTTTGGTTTGATGATCAGAAAACCTACATATACGATATGTTATTAGTCAATGTTGATACAATGAAAGATATCTTGAGAAGTATATAACTTTAAACCAAGATCAAAAATAGTAATATGCTAACTTTCTCTCTTTGACACATCTATATGTGGTCTCATCTAGCATTGTCTTCATTACTTTTAGATGCAAAGACAGTCGCGTGTTTTTGTAAGTCACATATTTCTAGTTGAGTGAATTGACCAGAAAATAATTTTAAGTTGGCCTTTCTTGGCTTCTTTGCTCGACGCTTCATGAGGTCCTACTGTCAATCTTTACAAACTTTTCTCTTTGGTTTTCTCTTGCCTATCATTAAAGTGTCTATTGAGAGTCCTTAGGTAAGATGTTTGGTGGAGTGAAGTGTGTTGTCCTCCTACAAAAGATTTTTATCATCTGACCATGAGAACATTGAAGGTGTATGCAACATTGCCCAATGGGACACCTATTGGGAGGCGTTTGACCACCTTCTTTAGAGAAACTTGATGGTCATTCAAGTGGTCACTAAGGGTGGATTCAGGTTGGGTTGAGCCCGAACACCCCTTGGCTCAAATAGATTATAGTCTGACTCAAGTTTGTTGAGTGAAAATTAAGTCTGACTCAAGTTCAACTCGGATGAAAAATGGCTTAGCTCAGTTCAGTTCGAGTTTGGTTCGATTTCATAGTTCGGTTCAACTCTAATTAATGGTTTCGAATTTATAGTTCAAATATATAGCTCGAGTTCGTGGTTCATTGACAAAATAACATCATTACACCTAAATAATATTCAAAATTTTTTATTCGAGCCTAATCAAGCTGCAAATTCAAATTGTCAATTCAAACTATTGAATTTGAGTTTATTCGAGTCATGAATTTAAACTATTGATTCGAGCCAGATTGAAGTTAAACTGAGTCGAACACCCCTTGACTCAAGTTTGATTCAAATTGAAAAACGAGCCAAATCTTTTAGCTTGAGTTCGATCTGAATTTGAATCAAACAAATTTGAACCGAGTTAAATTGGGTCGAATCAACTTTTGAGACTAAGCCAGCTTGGATCATATCTAAGCTTAGTGGTCGCACAAATCTAGCCTTCAAACTAGGCAATTTGAGTTTTTTAGTGTGTCAAAGTCAATTACTCATCTAATGCCTTAAGTATTAGGCAGATAATATTCTTCTATTGAGAGGTACACTTTTTACATCTAAAGATGGTATCTATAAGTTGTCATATCAATCCATAGTTTTGGTGACTAAGGTTGATTAGCTAGTTTTGGTGACTAAGGTTGATTAGTTGGCCAATTAGAGCTTCAATGCACTGAGGTGTTGAATAGATGGTATCTATTGAATGGTAGGGAATGATATCCACATGGTGCCACTTTGATCTTTAAACGTAATGATCAAGGTTGTTTTTTCCTATCAAGGTCAATTATGACATTGATGCATCGTAACATCAAGTAAATGAGACTTCTAACTTTGGAGGTAGACTACATATTTGGGGGTGGTATTCGTAAGGTGGATGGAACCCCCTTGATAAAAGTGTTACCCATGCCTTCTAGGATGTTTTTCGCTTTTGTGCATTTATCCACCTTCTTCTAAGAGGCTTAAAAGGCATTTAGGTGGCCACACACATTTGACATATAGGTTTAGTGATCAGAATTAGTCAGTCTATCATAGTTAGTTATAGAACTAATGCATTGGGTGATACACGAATGTTATTCTTTTGATCAAAGGCATGCTTTCATGTGTCCATAAGTGTTATGCACTAATTGATGTTTTGTAATTCATACTAGACAACTTGAGCCACCTTGTCTTTTTCAACTAGAAGGGCTCACACATGGCTATAGTTTATAAATAGTGCTCACTCAACAAAAGATTGTCTAGTTGGTTGGGAGACACTATTTGACTAAAGTGCATTTAACTGAATTCTCCAAAGAGGCCCAATGGGCATTCAGATAACCTTACATGGGTGAGTCGACATTAGGTAGCCAAAGTTGCTTATTCTATTATTAACCAGTCTTGAACTCTTGTTGGGCTTATTAATATCTTAGGTGGTAGTTGTAAGGCTACAATGTTTGGTTTGTCAAGCAAAATTTGATGTCATGCATTTAGAAGTATTTTAATGTGTCTTTTATTAAGGGATGGGGAGCATTTGTTAATAGAGGGCAAGTTTGTGGCACATAGTACACTGGGGAGGATTAGAGATCTTTTACTCAATGGTATTTCATTGTTATCATCAATGATGAGTGCAAGTGATAATTGGATGAGAAATAGATGTTTTTGTGGATGTTCCCCTTCGGGGGACGAGTCCCCTTGGTGATGATGAATATGTTGTAAAAGCATTATTACATATATGTTTAGTAGTGTCCCCTAGTTTATATTGGTTGGACAACCATATTAAAGGTCAATTGCTATGTGTTTCAATTGTTGTGGTAGATTGACTATGAACATCGAGAACAAACAATCCTGCATTAGAAATTTCTTGTATGTCTAGTCATGCAAGACTTTTTTATGTCATCCTCCACAAGCGATGGGAGAGTACTAGTTTACTGGTTATTAACAAGTTATTGTTGTCTACATCCCCCCCCCCCCTAAAAAAAAAAAACTATTTATGAGATTTATCATCACCAACTCATACATGCAATTTAGAGTGTTGTGCAAGATAAACTATGTTAATGGCATTAAGGATTCATCACTAAATCGCGATATCCATTATACTGTAAGATAAATTGAATGTAAAGAAAACGAAAAAGACAAAAGATTTCTAACGTGGTTTGACTTGACAATTGAAAAACTTACATCTATGGTATTTTGTTGGTCAATATTGGTATAACGAAAGATATCCTAAGAGGAAGGATATAGCTTAAAACTAGGATCCAAAATAGTGTATCTCATACCGTTCTCTTTTTGTTCCCTCTGTATTAATATTTCATATTTATGGGGCAAATGGGAGAAGTTACATTCAAATAATATAATCTAATTCACTTATAATTCTTAAGATTTACTCTTATTATAATAGAAAAAGATAATCATATTAACAACGTAATCTCGATTAGAAATGAAAAGTTAGTATTCTCATGTAGATACGAAGGGAAAAATAGAAAAATAATCTTATAGATACATATGAGATAGGTTAGGTTATTTTGTTAAGTTCTTGTTGTTTTGAGATAGAAAACATATATTTGCTCCTGTATGAAAAGTCCATAGGAAATACATCTAATCCTACCTACAATAGCTAGTCGTTGAACATAATTGTTTGTAACGATTCAAATAAAGAGAAGTTTGTGGGACATACATCCAGCAAGTATGAGATCACAATATAAACGAACACTAATTTAGTATTTAATTTGTGTCTTCATGTTAATTTATGTTTACAGTCGGTGTTGGCCACTGACCGGCTAAACACAAGTACAACCATTTAAAAGATTATTTTTAGTCTAGAAAAGACCAAATTTAGGATTTTCCAGTGCACGGATTTCAAAAATGATAATCACATAGGTTTAAAATCAAACCGACTACCCCAAGAGCACACCTGGCACTTCATAAACTAATTAAAGAAAGGTAGCCGATTTTGGAGAGCAAGCTAAACATTATAATTAATCCAATAAATAATTTACACCCACGCCCACATTGCTGGTTTTATCGTGTCCCATAATGCTATATGTACAGAATTTATATACAATAAAATTACATAGATTGATATGACAATTATTTAATAGTAATAGCATGATAATATTGACATCTCTGTTATGTCAGTCTATGTGGTTTTTTTGGTCCACTAATTTTGTGTATATAACATTATTGTTATTGTGTCATCAAATTTCACTGAATTTCTTCTACGTTTGCACCGACTCCGAAGACTTCTGCAACTGTTAGTTTTTCTCGCCACTCGAATACCTGGTTTCTGTGTTTTGCGTTTTGCTAACTTTCCCAGACAAAGTTGAGAGTGGGAAAAAGAAATCATAGACAGATTTGACGGCTGTCCCCCATAAATGTTATTCAAGAAAGTTAGGCTGATGAATATATTTTATTATTGCATGCAACCAATAGAGCACAGGGAGATGTAATCTTGGTCTTCCACTTAATATTTTATTTACAGGGCAGGTGAATATCTGGTTGCTTTAACCTGAATTTTGTTCATGTCGGAAAGGTTTTGTTTTTTAAAATTTGGCTATTGCGCACAGCCACGTTCTTATTAACCAAGTTAGCTAAACGTGTTTCTTGATTTGTTAACATGATGATTCACATTGGATTATTGTACCCTTGTATAATTCATTATTTATTTTATTTAATTTGATGTTTGATATATGTGTAATTGATTTTCCAGAGCTAAGATAAGATTCGAACCAAACTGACTTGAACTCAAAAGTTGGTTTAGTTCAATTCAGTTCGATTTTAAATTTATTTAACTTACATTTGAAACAAGTTTGAATTAGGAGGTTTGGTTTGTGTTTTATATTGAGTCGAATTTAAGTTAGAGAGAGTTCAGTTCGGTCTAATTGGAAAGTTAGATGATTTGATTCGATTTAAACTTAAGTCTTAGTTCATGACTTGATTCGAATTATATTAAATAATTGTTAAAACGATATCGTTTTACCTTTCATAGACAAAAAATTGTTTTTTTGTTATTGAGTCACAAATTCAAATCATGAATGTGAGTCACAAATTCAAGTCATAGATTAAAACCATAACTTTGAGTCAAACTGATACTGAACTCAAACTATATCATTTTTATTCGAGTCAAACTCGAATCACCTTTAATATTGGTTTAATGTACTCGAACCAAACTATTTTTTATTCAAATCGAACTTGAGCTAAATGGTAATCGGATTTGACTCGATTCGTATCCACTCACAGCACAAAATCATTTCTGAAAAATTTCTCTGCTTGATTAGATCCTGATTTTTATAGTAGATTGTAGAGAACTCAATTAAACTACCCAAGAGTTGAACCCATGTGAGCAATAAACAATTTACAGTTTTCCCAAAAGTCATTTATCTCTTCAAATTTTCTTATTTTTGCCCAGAAAAATTATTCTAATCACATTTTAATATTAATTTTCCCAAAGAAAATTTTATCTGCTCACATTTTACTATTAATTTTGCGAAAAGAGAATCTGATGTTTGGAAAGAAAACACAAGTCTTACAAAAAATTTCCAAGTCTTTGCGCGGCGCAGTGCGCACTTATAGCCAATTGTTTTAAAGCAGGAAATGCATAAATATGTGTTAAATCCCCATTAATCTTCTATTGACAAATTACAAAATGGGTGCTCACCCTCTTCTTCTGCTGTCAGTGTTTCATATCATTCTCTCACTTTGGCAAATCAAAGCTTCACAAAATTTATGCCCAAATAGCTGTGGCAGTGTCAAAATATCGTACCCTTTGGGAATCGGAGAAGGCTGCTACTTAAACAAGCTGTTTGAAGTAACCTGCGCCAACTCTTCTGGCTCTCCAAGAGCTTTCTTAAACAGCCTTCGTCTAGAATTAACCGGAATTCTTCATCCTTCTTCTTCCTTCATCGTCAAATTCCCCCGGAATTCAAGCTTCAACCTATCTGGAACCCCATTTTCCTTTTCAAATGCAGACAATATGGTCATTGCCATTGGTTGCAAAAACTACCTCAATCAGAAAGACAGTCGCTGCCATTCTTTTTGTACTTGTGATCCTAAGAAAAATGATGGCTGCTGTAATTTCCTTTGTACCCTTCCTCAAAACCGTAAGTTTGTCAATGTAAACTTGTCAGAAATTTATCCTGAAAGTTTTCCCAGGGACTGCAGTTCCGCCTTTATGGTTCATAAAGCTTGGCTTGAGTTAAAAAATCCATATGTTTTGAAAGAAAAAGAAGTCTTTCCGGCAATTATAGAATGGGGGAAATATGGAGGTTCATGTGTGGAATTCTATAATTCACACAAAATTACCAATTGCAGCACAGATGATAACTGTGTCATACAATTAAACTCGGACTATTTTTGTCTTTGCCATGATCAAAGATCTCACAGCTATGGAGTCTGCAAAGGTAGAGGTACTAAATTAATTATGTTCATAGTCATAGTCATTTGTAAATTTTGTTGACTTTGTGTAGGTGGTTTGCTTTGTGTTTCAAAGAACAACAGTGGTTGCTCCACATGCCCATATGGCTATGAACCTTATCAAAGTGAAGATCAAGAAACATGGTGCTCACCTTCATCAATAAGAAAACCTCCAGTCAAATATATAATCAGCATAGGTACCCTTTGTTCTTCAATTTCAACATTTCTTTAGCACTATTGATGCAAAACTCACGGTTGAATGCTGTTTGAGTTGTGCAGGTTTCGATGCAGGGCTCGGAGTGATGTTACTTATCGTTGTAACATGGAGGTTGTACAAATTCATACAAAAAAGAAAAGCAATCAAGCTGAAGCAGAAGTTATTTATAATCAATGGTGGAAACTTTGAGAAAACAAAATTGTTTACCTCAAAAGAATTGGAGAAAGCCACTGACAATTATCATGCCAGTCGAGTTATTGGTGAAGGAGGCCAAGCCACTGTGTACAAGGGAATGCTCCCAGAAGGAAGAATCATAGCCATTAAAAGGTCCAAGATAGTGGATGAAAGTAAATTTGAAGAATTCATTACTGAGGTCATATTATTGTCACAAATTAGTCACAGAAATATAGTTCAATTAGTAGGCTGTTGTTTGGAGACTAAAGTTCCTGTTTTAGTCTATGAGTTTGTTTCCAATGGAAATCTGTATCAACATTTACATGACCAAAATGAAAAGTTTCCTCTCACATGGGAAGTAAGATTGAGGATTGCTTCTGAAGTTTCAAGTGGGCTAAACTATTTGCATTCAGCTGCGTCAATATCTATATACCATGGAGATATCAAATCTGCAAACATACTTTTGGATGAAAAATTTCAAGTGAAAGTGTCAGATTTTGGAACTTCAAGGTCTATTTCAGTTGATCAAACTCATTTGACAACTCAAGTAAAAGGGACATTCGGGTACCTTGATCCAGAGTACTTCTGGTCAAGCCAATTTACTGAGAAAAGCGATGTTTATAGTTTTGGAGTAGTTCTTGCTGAGCTTTTAACTGGGCAAAAGCCAATTTGTTCTACTAATATTGATGAAGATAGAAGTCTTGCAACGTATTTTCTATATGCCATGAAAGAGAATCGCCTATTTGAAATCCTTGATCCTCGAGTTATGAAAGAAGCTGGAAAAGAAGAGATTATGAAATTTGCCAATCTCATAATAAAATGTTTGGACTTAAATGGAAAAAATAGACCTACAATGAGGGAGGCAGCAATCGAATTGGCTGGGATTAGAGCTTCAACACACTCTTCAAGTATGCACCATATTAATATTGATGACACTAATTTTGTTCTCGCTGAATTAAATTCTTTTGAGGATAGTTTATCCTTTCCTAGATAGATTATTGATTCTGTCCATGTATTATTTCATTGAATGCAAGAATTGATTTATGAAGTTTTCATCCTCTGTAAAATGATGAGAATGTTTTCATCTACATACATTATGCTTGTACCCTTATATTTTGAAGATTAGTTTATTTATCTTGATGTAGAACGATAATATTAGTAAAATAATTAGAAATATTTTTATTATTTACAGCATAAAACTTTGATCACGTTCGAAGTAACAACTAAATATGATACAACCTTTCCCCGCAAAGAAGAACCACTACCCATTTGGAAACCTTACCTCGTCTCCAATATAGGAATGATGAGGAATCCCATTCCCTTTTACGGGAAAATCTCTCTCCCCTTTTCCATCTCATCCCACTAATAATTCAAAACTTTTAGAGTATTTCAATACTTAATAATTTAATAAATGTGTAGAGAATAAGACAAGTTGGGAATATATTTATTCACATACTTGTCTCGTCTCAATTGTAAGAATTTTTATTTATTTCCATCTTTGTCCTATTCTTATTTCTATCAAAAAAAAAAATTCTCATTTGAAAAGAGGCAGGTTAATTTGTCATTTCTAATTACGTAATTCTTTAAGTTACATGTTTGTGTTTATCCTATGAGCTAAAAAACAAGATTTTAGTCTATAAATATATTGGAATGAAACAAATATTCACCGTGTTACAACACTAGAAAGTAAGGCAAAAGAGTTCATATAACATGTTTTTGTACGAGTGTACACATACATCCTTATTTATTCAAGAGTGTTTAAACTAAATGTGGCTAAAAGTATCTAAGCTATTAATACGAAAAAAAAAAAACTGAAACCATTAATTTAACCCATTTATTTGGCAATGACTTAAATCAAGTTAGTAACATGTCATTCATATGGCTAGCATCTCCACCATTCCCACAAGCTCAAGGTGGTTATGTGGATCCTACTCTTAGATTAAAAACTAAACCCTTAAATCAGCTTAGACGGTGAGCTTTTATGAAGATATCAACAATTTGATCCAAACAAACAAATAAAAGGTTAATAATGCCTTGAATAATGTGATGACAAATGAATTGACAATCAATTTTGATGTGTTTAACAGCTCATTAAAGAAGTCATTATTAGCAATCTATATGACTCTCCTGGTTGTCATAGTGAATAGGAATTTAACAGTGGTATTAGCTTAGGCGCAATATTCAACTTTTATGCTAGATCGAGTTGTGGCAGATTGTTTTTTACTTCACCATGAGATAGTCACCAAGTAAGAAACAATACCAAGTGGTAGATTCACTATCATAGGGTCTTCTGCCTAATCAACATAAGAATAAATACACAACTGAAGTAAGGAGTGAGAAAGATTGAAGAGACCCATAAATTGTTGCCTTTGATGTGTCAAAGAATTTGTAAGACAACATAGTGAATTGAGCATAGGGTAAACCTATATTGGCTAGTAATATAAACAACATAAAGGACGTCAAAACACATAATGGTGACTGTCAATCTTAACTTCACCTCCACCACCGCTTTCATTTTGCATTTTTCACAACTCCCACTTTTCCTTTTTTTGTTCATTTTTCAATTTTTTTAAATTTTAAGAAATAAAAATAACAATTTTGCCTTTTTAATATAGATTTTATACTAACAAAGTTTGATTTTAAGTGTAAAGTGTGATTTATATCATCAAAGGGATGAAAATCACTTTTAGGTTGAACCTTGGATGGGAAAAATGTATTCTACTCATAAAAATAATTTCATAAGGATATATTTATCACATAGAGCAAACATATTAAGGGGGTCACCCTTGCAGGGCATGTCGCCCATATAGGGGGCCTTGAGGTAAGACCTGTGGGTTAGCACATTAAAAAATAATGAAATTTCATTTATAAACAAAAATTAATTAAAAATTAAAAAAATATATAATTTAGGGGATTAACCCACAAAAACACATGAGTCAACCTGCTAAAGGTTCGTGAAGACAGGATTTAGAAAGGCTTGAGTCATGCCACTAACCTTTCAATCCTAACAAGTCACCTCCAACCACTAAGTAGACCTACACATATGATTAGTTATGTCAAAAATGGCCCAACCCAATTTATTGTGACTCACTGTCATCTCTAAAAATAGAGCATTAGATGTTTACATTATATAAAAACAAATAACTCAATATTTATAATCAGATAATAAAATAATAACACGTGGGCCAAACATTTTCAACAATGCATATAAAAAATAAACATAATCAAAGTCTAAACCCTCAAAATGTTTCAAGGACAGATTCAGTAATATTAATCCTCCATAATTCTTATTAAAATAGCAAAAGCTCCTGAAAAAAAAAATCCTCCATATGATTAAGTGTTAAGCCTGATTTAAAAAAAAAAAAAAAAGCCAAAAGACATACTCCCACCCAAGGTATGATGGAAACCCAACCTTCAACCCCTAACTATTGAAAATTCAAAGTTTTACTTATAAATTGTTAAAATTAACAGAAATAGTTCACTTCAAAGTTAAAGTTATTAATTAACTAAAAATATATTTAAAATAGTAAAATATTATCCATTTCTCCCTTAGGTTTAAAAAATTAATAATTTCTCTTAGAATTAAATTTTAAAATCTTATACTCTCCCCTAAAGTTTAGGGTTATTCTTCCTGCTTTTCCAATGCCAGAATCAATCAGTTTCTCTCTCCCTCCCCTTTTTCAACGCCTCTCTAATGTCTTCCCCAATTGTGAATCACGATAATCATTGGACAAAGATAATTCGTCTTTGTTTGATGACTATCGCGATTCACAGTGGGAGAAAGATGTTGGAGAGGCATTGGAAAAAAGGGAGAGAGAGCAAAACCAATCGGTTCATAAGTCAAAAAAGGGACAGAGAAACGCTAGAGCAAAATTGCAGTTTTCTAAACTTATAGAAAAATAAAAATATTTTATTATTTTTAATATATTATTAATTAAATAATGATTTTACTCTTATAGTTTACTATTTTTCCTAATTTTAAAAGTTCAAAAATAAAGGGATATTAATTAAAATTGACAAAATTTTTTCCGCGTAAACCTTTTTAGACAAACGTACAGCGGTTTCACTTTTATAAACAAATTTACTTTTAATTCCAAAAATGCCCTCTCTCAACTAAT
The DNA here is from genome assembly GCF_011075055.1 of Mangifera indica. Lineage (NCBI taxonomy): Eukaryota > Viridiplantae > Streptophyta > Magnoliopsida > Sapindales > Anacardiaceae > Mangifera > Mangifera indica. Next base: position 12,647,051 of record NC_058143.1, on the reverse strand, counting down.
TGCGTCACTCCTAGCAATTTACGTCACACTCGGCAGCCTAAAATTTTCTTAACATATTTGATAATTTTTTATTTGAACTATCACTAATTCACGTTCTAAAAGTTAAAAACATACTTAAAAATTAATAAATTTTTTTTTAGATTTCAAATACAGATAGTAACGAAAAAATAGCATAGATGAGGATAATGATAAGTGTTAACTCATGTTGTAAGCGTAAGGTGCGTGCAGGGTACGTACAAGGTGCGTCGATGCATACAAAGTGTGTGGATGCGTGCAGGGTGCATACAGGGTGCATGGGTGCATACAAGGTGCGTGAATACGTGCAGAGTGCATGGGTGCGTATAAGATGCGTGAGTGCGGAGTGTAGGGTGTATAAAAAATATAAATATAAATAAATAAATATATATATATATATATAAATATATATTTATATATAATAATATAATATTTAAAAAATATAATAATATAATATATATTTAAAAATATTATTATTATTTATATAATTATATTAAATATTATAATTTTATAATTTTAATATAATATATATAAATAAGAGATATTAATTAAAATCGGTAAAATTTTTTTTGCTTAAACCTTTTTAGGCAAACGTACAACGGTTTTACCTTTACAAGCAAATTTACTTTTAATTTCAAAAATACAATCTCTAGCTTATTACGTCACTTTCAACAACTTCCGTGTGCGAAGTGTAAAGGGTCGTACAGGGTGAGTAGGTACGTACAAGGTGCGTGTAGGATACATAAAGTGTGTAAAAGGTGCGTGGGTGTGTGCAGGGTGCGTGAGTGTGTAAAAAATATAAATATAAATATATATATATATATAATATTTAAAAAGAGCAATACTATGTGTACCCACTTTAGGTACATAAATGTATACACACTCATATGTGTTATCATATAATTGGTTATTGTTTTATTCTTAATTCAAAATCATCCAATCAAATGATGACACATATAAATGTGTATACATTTGTGTATCCAACGTGGGTACACATAGTTTTATTAATTTAAAAATATAATAAATATATAATAATATAATATATATTTAAAAATTATTATTATTATTATTTATATAATTATATTAAATATTATAAATATTATAATATTTAATATAATTATGTAAATAATAATAATAATAATTTTTAAATATATATTATATTATTATATTTTTTAATATTATATTATTTTATATATTATATATATATATATATATATATATATATATATATATATATATATATATATATATATATATTTATTTATACATTTATACTTTTTATACACCCTGCACTCCACAGCTTGCACGCACCCACGCATTCTGCACACACCTTGTATGTACCCACGTACTCTGCATACACCTACGCACTTTGTATGCACCCACGCACCCTATACGCACCCTGCATGCACCCATACACCTTGCATGTATCCTATGCTTACAGTATTAGTTAGCACTTATCATTCTCCTCATGTATGCTATTTTTTCGTTACTATCTGTATTTGAAATCTAAGCAAAAATTTATCAATTTTTAAGTATGTTTTTAATCCTTAAAACATGAATTAGTGATAGTTCGAATAAAAAATTATCAAATTTGTTAAAAAATTTTAGGCGATCGAGTGTGATGTAAATCGCTGGAGGTAACGTAATAAGTTGAGATAGGGTATTTTTAGAATTAAAAGTAAATTTGTCTATAAAAGTGAAACCGTTGTATGTTTATCTAAAAAGGTTTACGTAGAAAAATATTTATCGATTTTAATTAATATCCCAAAAATAAAAGTTTAGGTTTTTAATAATTAATTAATGAAAGATTGAGTTTACATTAAACCTTGGGTGGGCAATTGTCATTTAGTTAAAAATTTTTTTTTTTTTATTTGCAACATTTGCATACATATCACATCAGACTAAGGGGGTTTCATGCATTTTTACTCCAAATAACATGGACCTCCCTTTACACCCCACTTTACGTTTAGAACCTTAATTTGATGCCTTGAACTTTCTGAATTTATTTGAATCTTCCATATGACGTGGGATCCAATGACGTAGCATAAGTCGTTCGCAAATGTAACGTACCACTGATTCTAAAATCTTCCGTACTTGCCACTGCAAATTCAATAACGGGAAATAAATTATCCAATTAAATAATATATAATACCCCATAAAATTTTTAATATTTAATTTAAATATATAAATAAGAGATATTTTATAATATAATATTATATTAAATATTATATTATATTATATTATATAACTTACATACCTTATACATCATCCGTTTGTACCATTATTTTTCTCGTTTATGTTTATTTTTTCATTCTTATTTGTATTTTTAAAAAATTATCAATTTTTAAATATGTTTTGAATCTTTGAAGCACGATTTATTAAATATTCAAATCAAAATTTATCAAATCTTTAAAAAAAATTACACTAAATTCAAATAATTAGTCAAGTTTAACGTAAATAACTGAAAATAACGTAATTAATCGAAAAAGTGTTTTTGAAATTAAAACTAAACTTGTTTATAAAAGTAAAACCAATGTATGTTTGCTTAAAAATGTTTAAATGAAAAAATTATTATCGATTTTAATTAATATCCCTATAAATAATTTATTTTTATATTATTAAATAATTTTAAATTAAAATAAAATAATATCTAATCTTATAAATAATATATTATTTATATAAAAAATATATATGTTATTAAAAATTTAAGTAAATAATTTTAATAGTTATAACATTTTTATAATAAAATTTGATACATCGAATTTTCTTTTTATATGAGTTTGTTTTTTTGTATATTTATACGTTATTTTAACTTACTTATGATAAGTATTTATTGTTAATTTACCATTCAAAATTTTAAATAATTTTATTAATTAAATCAGACAAATTTTGGATGTCACATTTAAATAAATAATAAAAATCTTTTTCTTGCTATAGATTTAAATCGAATAACCTAACACCCTTTAAACAAAAAAAAGAGCTAAAATCAAATATTTGAAATAAGTGTTTCCTCATTTAAAAAATATTAAACACATAAGGCTAAACACTCAGATTTACTTTAAAAAACCTTAAAAAAACATAACAATCTTATTTACATGTGTGAATTTCTTGGTGATCTCTCGTGAACAATTATATAAAACTTTATATAACATATTTGGTATATAATTTTTTGATAAAATTAATATAATAAATATTTTATATTTATTACGTTAAAAAAATATTTAAATAAAATAATATATTAATATTATTTTATTATCTTTAATCAAGTAAAATAATTATTTATATTTATTAAATTTTATTAAATATAATAATTATTTATATATAATAATTTTGTAATTAACCAATTTTAAAAATAATATTTTAATTTTATTAATAAAATATTATCTATTCTGGCCTATGTACATCCCTAAACCCGCAGCCAAACATCTCGTCAAAAGAAAATGAATTTGAAAAGGAAAGCCAAAAAAATCGTTAATAAAACACAATTCAAAGTCTGGTTTTCTCCCTCTCTGCTTCGATTTTAAGCTGTCTTTCCCTTCATTCTATATGTAAACCCTCTGTGGACTCTTGCTCTTCCTAAATACTCTCTCTCTCTTCTTTTCTTACTCTACAACTCAAAATCAAATCTATCACCTTTCCTTTTTTGTTTTTTTTGTTTACTCTTTTTAAGGTTTCGATCGTCCGTACACTTTCTAGGGTTTATTACTTGACTGTCGCTTGCTCTCTCTTGAGATTGTCGTCGTCCTTGTTTTTTGCAACTGAGATTACTGTCGATTTCACTTCACCCCGCCATGGCGGCTGAGAGGCTTCGAGATTTGAGTCAGCCTATTGACGTCGCCTTGCTCGACGCCACTGTTGCCGCCTTCTACGGCACCGGATCTAAAGAAGAAGTGAGCATTTCTTTTTTTCGGCCTTTTTCTGTTTGTGTTTGTTTCCCGAGGAAGTTCAGGGGTGTGAGTGGATAATTGGTGTTTTGTACGGAATGTTTTGAGTGTACTGGAGGAAGTGTGGTGTTCTAAGGAAGTTATGGAATATAAAGGGATATTTTTGGTGCTTGTTTGGAATGGATTGAGTGTCCTTTAGTGAGGGTTAGAGGGCTATTGATTCTTTTCATTTTCCCTATAATGATCTCTTTATTTCCGAAGAAGTTACTGAATATGAGCAGAAATTTGGTATTTGTTGGAGTTGCTGGGATAGTGTTTGAATAAAAGTGACTTGTGAGAGGAAGTCTGTGTTTTCATTTTTGGTTTTATTAGTCTTACTGGTTTAAGCAATTGCTTGTGGAAGTACTTGACATGAGGGATTGCTGGAATTTTTTATCTGTTATTACGTTTTAATGGGTTTAGTCATTTACTTCGTGTAATTTAGTTGCGCATTTTCTCTTAATTAGGGGCTTTTTAGTTGCGCATTTGATTATTATTATTATTATATTTCAGGGGCTTTCTGTTTGGTAATTTTGAATGTGAGAAAAAAGGGGGCAGATTTGGAGCTTTCGCTTCAAGTGTTTTTGATGTGATAAATCAGATTTTTAATTCTCTTACCCTAGTTTCTTTAGGTTCCAAAAATTGGAGAGAAGTGAGCTTCCAATTTTTGTGGTTCTATTAGCACGACCTTTACTTTTAGGGCTTTTATGTCATTTTCCAATTTTTGTTATCAATTGGGTTTAATGTTTTTACTTTAATGGGGCTTTTGTATGAGTACTTCTTTTTTTTTTGGCCTAGATTTATGGAAATGAGGAAACTTGAAGGCTTTGCTCTTACTTTTAGAATGAAAATGAGCTGTATAGTGTCTGTTCAGTCTTCTGATATGTCTTTCAGCATTTTTATTGGTTTTCATGAGAATTTGTGATTCCTGAATGTTTATGTGGTTCTGACATATTCTTTCTGAACCTGATGTTTTTAATTATGGAGTTCACATTTTCGTGTCCTCACATTTATAGTATAATATGACCAAGTTAGGGTCTTTTTTAACTCAATTGTTCATTTTTGAATGATAAATCATTTTATTGGATGGGATCCCTGGGTCACAGATATCTTTTCATGATGTTTTGACTTTTTTATTTACCCACTTAAGATTACCTGATTTGTTTTTACTAACATTTTTGCTAGTTATTACAATTTTAATATAATCAAATGTACAACCTGAGACATGAAGGATTAATTTTTACCATGGAAAAATCTTTTTTGTTGGATTATTGTACCATATAGGTTTCTAATGTTGGTAGCTGCCAGCTGTCTATAAATTATGATGCCTTGTTTGTTAGGAACTTCAGAGTTATAGGCACATAATTTTCTTTGTTACCACTTACCATACATTTCATTTATATCTCACTGTTACTTCCTTTTATGCTGGTGATATAGAGGACAGCTGCAGATCAGATCTTGCGGGACTTGCAAAACAATCCTGACATGTGGCTCCAGGTTGTGCACATCCTGCAGAACACAAATAACCTGAACACCAAGTTTTTTGCTTTGCAGGTTAGTGGAAACATCTCTGCTTACCAAAATCTAAGCTTATAGACTAGTATATATCTCAGCAGCAAGTACATCTTAAGTAGCCGTTTTAGTTATTTATAATAACGCAAATAACATAAAATTTATTTTGGGTTTATGGCATTCATTACCTTTGGTGTTATGCTAAATATAATAAGGTGAGTCATTCTTTAAAATTTGACAGGAACTTTTTTCCTTGTTTTAAATTAGAATAAAAATCTGGCTGGGGGTGGGGGGTCAGGATTGGTTTACTTTCAGGGAGGTGGGTGTTCGGTGTCAAAATTTAATTAAACATCCAGGTGGCAAACAGAATTGACCTTTGCTGGAAGAAATTACAAGTATCTTGCTCATAACTATCGGTGGTTGTATTTTCACTTTAAAATCCTTATGTCATATAACTGTAGGTTGTTGAAGTTACGTCTAAGAAATTATCATTTTGCTATGAATGGGCTGCAGCTGCCTTTTTTTGAATATTCAGTTCTTGAAAATTTGCTGGTAACTGCAAAGTTGTAGTGAATCTTTTATTGTGCCAGCAATTTTGGTTAAGTGGGTGTTTCTTTTGGAACTCTCTTTGCCGAGTGTTGGGTGGCTTTGATGATGTCGAGTACCTATGTAGCAAGATGTAGTTTAAATTGGAACTCCTGGGAAATTTCACTTTGTTATCAACAATCAACTGATATTCCTAGTGACATAACAGATTGCCTCACACCTGGTATTCACAGATGTATTACATAATTTCAAATTAAAATTATGTTATCTTGTTTTTTGACATTTTGGTTTTGAGCAACTTTCTCATGATCTATGCTTGTACAATACACAGGTTCTTGAAGGAGTTATTAAATATAGATGGAATGCATTGCCTTCTGAGCAGCGTGATGGAATGAAGAATTATATTTCTGAAGTCATTGTACAGGTATACATATTGAAGTAATATCTCCGAAGGGGTTGGATTGATGGTACTATTTCCTTGTGTAAATATCTCGAAATTTTATCTGCCCTTGAGTTTTCTTTATTTTTGCGTGTAGCTTTCAAGCAACGAGGGATCTTTTCGATTAGAACGGCTGTATGTCAACAAACTGGATATCATATTGGTTCAGGTAATCTCGGTTTGATTCAACCAAATACTGAAACTTGTTCTAACAATATTTCTGATGTGTGCTTTTTTTATTAATGGCTATTGAGGATGCTGTTTTATTTTTTTGTTTTAATTTATAAAGAATGGCCTTGAAACATGAATTTCTGCTGTTTATCTGATAAAATATTTGCCTAATGAATTTGCAGATTTTGAAACATGAGTGGCCTGCTAGATGGCAAAGCTTTATTCCAGATCTTGTTGCTGCTGCCAAAACCAGCGAAACAATATGTGAGAATTGCATGGCAATATTAAAGGTATGCTCTTGTCACTCTCTAATAATATAATTTTCTGGCATAGTTGATTAAATTGATTTTTTTTTTTTAAGTCAGCTTCTAAGTGAAGAAGTGTTTGATTTTTCAAGAGGGGAAATGACTCAGCAGAAGATCAAAGAGCTCAAACAATCATTGAACAGGCAAGTCTATGGATATATATGGAGTTCTTATGGTTGTTTCAAGTGACATATGTTTGGTTGCTTCCTTATTGCCCTTTTTTTGTTCAACTTTTCTTTTCAAATTGATACAAGGACATTTTTCTGTTTTCTATACAAAATGATTCAAGGAAATCTGTATTTATATTATCCTGATGTCAGGGAGGTGCAGTACCATGCATTGTTCATAAGTGTGCTACCGCCTCAATTTTTGCACGAGAAAATCTGTTGCAAATGTCAATTTTTTCATTAATGTTGCTTTCTTAGTTTTCAGAAGAATTAACAGAAGCAATCAAATCTTTTCTGCACTCTTATTTGCATTACTTAGCCACTATGAAGTTTCAATTACAAATAATTTAATTGGGAAACTAGTGTTACAAGACCTTTTTCCTGGTTTGATTCAGGGGCTTAGATGACTGTTCATTTAGTTGCTCCTGGCACAGATGCTCTTTTGTTACAGTTCAGCTGTGCCTGATAGTAAACTAATAATTTTCTGTGATCTCAGTAGTACTTAGCATTTTTTTCCCTCAATGGTCAGACATTGAATATATTTATTATTTGTCCTTGGATCCCAAAGTAAAAGAAGTCATTATGGGTGGAATTGTTCCATTTGTTGGATAAAGGCTATTTGATAGATTTCTTTGTTTTTGCTTAATTTAATAACTGACTGAAGGGGTGAAAATGAAGTTTATTTCAATAATATAACTTTTGTTCTTATTGTTGTTAGTTAGAAATTATGTTTTGGCTCTCTTGATTTGACATGTTGGTCTCCTCGTATTTGGAAACTTTAATTATTGAAGCTATTTAATTTCTTTTTGTGATATTTTATCTGTTTCTCTGGTTCACATTTTTATGTTTTTGCGCTGTCATGATTTGACCATTTTTTGCTCATTGCAGTGAGTTTCAGCTCATTCATGAGTTATGCTTGTATGTGTTATCGGCTTCTCAGAGAACTGAGCTTATACGAGTGACACTGTCCACCTTGCACGCATTTCTTTCTTGGATTCCCTTGGGCTATATTTTTGAATCCCCATTAGTATGTGTTTTCTTCTGATGTTTTATTTAGTCCACAATCTGAATTATCATGGTGTTCACATTCTTAGTTCTGGTTGTGCCTTGTAGCTTGAAACACTCTTGAAATTTTTTCCCCTGCCATCGTATAGGAATCTCACTCTACAGTGTTTAACAGAGGTGATTTTTTAAAATTCTTTTTTGATATTGTTTTGGTAAATCAAATTTGTCTTTTTACTATAATTTTTTTGGATATTGTTTATTTTCTGATATATGCAGGTTGCTGCCCTCAATTTTGGTGACTTCTATAATGGGCAGTATGTTAACATGTACAACATATTCACGGTTCAGTTACAGGTGTGTTAGGACATTGATACCTAATGTGCTTTAGATTTGGTATCAATTGTGCATTAATTCTTTCGTGAAATTTTTATTCTAGCTTTTCTATTTATAACATCTGTTTTATCACCTTTGTAGACCATTCTCCCACCAAATACAAATATTCCTGAGGCTTATGCGCATGGTTCTGGTGAGGAACAGGTGAGGGGTCCTATTACGTATAGTTTCCTTGGGGTCTCATAGCATGATGTATTTTAACTTTTTATGCTGAATTATTTTTTTACATTTTGTTTTACAGGCATTTATCCAGAATCTTGCACTCTTTTTTACATCGTTTTACAAGGTAAGTTTCTCTTTTGGTCTTTTAATGTACAATAGCTAAAAAAGAGGTGACTCTCTTTGTCTGGTACCAGTTATGCAAATTATGATGTCAAACAATTAATGATAAATTGGAATTACACTGTGTTGGATTGTGAAGACAATCTAACAGTGTTTTTCGCTTTGTAATAATAATGTCAAGTATGAGCAGATATTCACTGAAAGCAGCCATGTACATTGTTGATCCTTCTAGTGGTACATTTTGTTAGAACCATATGTTTTAGAGTTGTTATTTCTTATTCTTCTGTTCTTTATTTACAGAGCACAAATGTCAGAAAAAATTTATTTATTATATCTGTTAAACTTTATTTTCTTTCCATCCACATCCATCATCACATTCACATAGACAGTGCATGTTCTGTCAATCAGATTGTTCATTTTTCTTTTTTTATCTCAATGTGATACTTAAGCTCTCAAAAAAGCACAAGCTGCAGTTAGGAGTCACCAAGATGCTTGGCCTTGTTTTGTGAAATTGGCAAACAATGGGTTACCTTTGTTGTAAGTGAATGTAATGATGCACATATTGTTTTCGGATAGAAGAACAGATGCAGACACACTGTACTTGTTTATACATGTTCATCCTTGTGTAGCAGCAGTTTCGTGTTGTGGTGCTGAGATTCTAATTATATAGCTTTCTTCTTTTTGTTGCAGTTTCATATCCAAGTGCTGGAATCCACACAAGAGAATATAAATGCATTGCTAATGGGTCTTGAATATCTAATTAATATCTCATATGTGGATGACACAGAGGTTTTTAAGGTCTGGTGATTTGTCATTTTCCCTGTGTGAAGTATTTGCTATGTCGGCGGTTAAAATAATCTACTTATGTGCTCTATTGGTTGTTTGGACGAGCAGGTTTGCTTGGATTATTGGAACTATTTGGTTTTGGAGTTATTTAATGCATACCGTAATCTGGATAATCCTGCAGTAGCTGCTAACATGATGAACCTGCCGGTATGTTGGATTTGTGCAGCTTCTATGGCTGTGTTTTAATATTATGAAGTGATTTGCTTTGTCAAGATGGATACTGAAGTGGCTTTCATTGTATTGGAACACCAGATGCCTTTAATTCCAGCCGTGGTTGATGGTATTGGAGCACAACTGATGCAGCGAAGGCAGCTTTATGCTCTTCCAATGTCCAAATTGAGAATGCTGATGATCTGTCGTATGGCTAAGCCTGAAGAAGTCTTGATAGTTGAAGATGAAAATGGGAACATTGTCCGTGAAACCATGAAGGACAATGATGTTCTTGTTCAATATAAGGTGATAAACCTCTTGGTATAGAAGTCAATTTTGTCTACATATGCATGCCTTTAGATATGAATGGGTAACCTATAAGAAGCGATCTATCTGAAGAACTTGTATGAAATCAATTTATCGAAAGAATTTATAAGAAATCAATTTATCCGAAGAATGCATGTGGAATTAATGCTTATCGTGAATGGGTTTGATCTGGTTAGTCTATAAGTTGTCTATTTGCATGCATGCGTGTGTGATCGTATTGACTTGACTATTTACTGAGACTATAAGTTGCATGATTACCCTATTTGTAAATCTAATATGAAGTTGTGCTAAAATATGCTTTCTTCTTTTATCATTTTATTTTCTCAAGAACTTGTTTTTCAGTACTCTTCATGATGTGGTTGTATAATATTTTTTGAATGTTCATAGTTAGCTTTTACAGCTAATTCAATCTTGCAGATAATGAGGGAGACGCTGATATACTTGTCACACCTTGATCATGAGGATACTGAAAAGCAGGTATATGTTAATAATTTTCCTATTTTCTGTTTTCTAGAATCATGGACTTGGTTTCTGCCCATTTTTCCTTCTGATGTTGTCCTTGTTTCTTATCTTGGACTTGGCTTTTTTCCTGTTTCTACTTTTGTGATAAAAGGGGACTTTGGACTGTTATGAAAGGATTCCACTTTTTTGTGGACCTACGTTACATGTGTCATTCCCTTGCCATGTTTGTGTTGAATGTATATGAGACTCAATGATATCTTAAACTGGATTGTGCTTATTTATGTTATGATACAATGCAGATGCTAAAAAAGTTAAGTAAACAATTGAGTGGTGAAGATTGGACGTGGAACAATCTAAATACTTTATGTTGGGCCATAGGATCCATATCTGGGTCCATGATGGAAGAGCAGGTATCCTTTAATTCTCTTGGGAGAATGATCCGCTGACTATATCCTCTTCTGTGCTATCTTTTCTTACTTGTCTAAGTCTCTGCTTTCTGTTAATCCATTTCCTACTTTAGGTTTTCTTCATTATTATTTCTGAAGATTTTTTACATGGTACCAGTCTCTAGAATTTGTGAGTGAGTTCTGCAATTCTTGTTGTCACATTACTCAGAACTAACTAGGCTGAGTTAGTAGCGCTTCATTTATTTTAGACGCAATGGTTGCATATTTAGGTGCAACACATGTTAAGTATTTCTGAACAAATATTAGTTTTGGAAAATCTATAATATCTAAGTCGTGTTTTAATTTACTGCTGGGTAAATGATGAATGATTTCAGCCTTTTTTATTCTATTCTTGCCTTTTGGCTGAGTTCTTTACCTTCCTTTTTCAAGTGTTTGGCTATCCTTAATTATGCAGTAAACTTAATTATAGTTTGCTTAAATCTTCAGGTTTTATCTTTCTTGTTATTGATTGGTGGTTTAATTTGCCTGATTTTACTCATATTACATGTTGCCTCAGAGAAATTGAAATTTGTCAGTAATGTTGATCTTAAAAGGTATAGATTAGACTCATTTTTCGTTTGAGGGCTCATCATTCGGATTTTTATTTTTAGTTTTTTAGTATTTTAATTTCAACATTTCAGTATTGTAATTTGCATGTCTTGACACTTCTTACCTTTTTGGTGTGCTTTCAGGAAAACAGATTTCTAGTCATGGTCATTCGTGACTTACTGAATCTATGTGAAATGACTAAAGGGAAAGATAACAAAGCTGTTATTGCAAGTAATATAATGTAAGTTCATATTATTGGATATTTTTGGCAGATGTTTCTGTTGAGTTCGATATGTTCAATAAGAGTTATTAGTAAGGAAATAGACATAAAGATTGATCAAGTATCGTATGGTTTCTTCCAAGACTCTTTTCAATCTCAAGGTCAAATTTTGTTAAAAATGTCTGATGAGCATAACCAATGTTCAAGAATTGCATGTTTCTGTGATTTGGCAAACGAAGGCTGCATTAGTATGTTGTCGTTTACACCTTTTTCCTGGAGTTTTCCACCCTTACATATGATCCTCTTCAAGATATTCCAATATTTCTGAAACAAAGCTTTAGAGAAATTATTTGGTACCTGGTATTTCTTTTAATTGCTTTCTGTAAAATTATGTTTGCATGTAACTCTCCTGTGAATTACCTGTGCCCGGACTTGAAAGCATCAAGTTCTTTGTACAGTGAATTAGCGTCCAATGATTGGTAATTGGATGGACTGAGAAGTAGAATTGTTATTGGGGATTTGGTCTTTATCCTGTCTGATATGTTTCCTATTGATTTTGTTGCAGGTATGTTGTTGGACAGTATCCAAGATTTTTGAGAGCTCATTGGAAGTTTTTAAAAACAGTTGTGAATAAGTTATTTGAGTTCATGCATGAAACTCATCCTGGAGTTCAGGTTATTTTTTCTGTTGTGTTAAACCAAATTAAGATTATGCGTGATATTGGCGATGAAGTATCAGATTTTGTGTAACTGTGCGTGGCAGTAACTTGATTGTTTTCCAAACAGTTTTTGAGTAAGACTTTTTTTCAAGAAATTCTAGTTATATTTGTAGATTGATTGAAGTGATATCTTTGGTTGTCTCTATAAATCTAACAACTCCACTAATTACACTGTTGCTTGTGAGAGTAGATACATGTGATTGCCTTGTTGGATCTGTATACCATATGTGCAAACTGTGTATACCATTTTTCAATTTTGATATGTTATTCGTGCATTAACATGGATTTTTTAATTATAGATTCTATTTTATTTCTGTAGTGACATTCATTTTTAATTTTTGGCTGTCGTGTTTTTCATGTGTTTCTCATCCATTTCCTATGTGATTGTGTTTCATTTTTCTGCTGTTAGAATTACATTTTATCCATTGATGTGTTTCCAACTGTCATGTTACATCTTTTCCAGGATATGGCTTGTGATACATTCTTGAAAATTGTTCAGAAATGCAAGCGTAAGTTTGTGATTGTACAGGTAACTTCTTGTTCAAAATTTTTTTCTTTCTGATGGTACTATCTTTGGATCGTCATTATGTATTGTTACCATTTCTTTAGGTTCAGTAATTTGACCTAATTTATGTATTTACTGAGATATCCAATCATTTATTTTTTAATTCAGCAAACACTTTCCACAATGATGCATTTTTTCATGCTTTCAGGTTGGAGAAAATGAACCATTTGTGTCTGAACTTCTATCAGCCCTTGCAACAACTGTTGCAGATCTTGAACCTCACCAGATCCATATATTTTATGAATCTGTATGCCTTTATTTGTCTGTATCAATAATTTAATGCATCACATCCACTATTTCATGACAATTGTACTCCCCTTCTCTTGTTTTCAGGTTGGTCATATGGTTCAAGCAGAGTCTGATACCCAGAAGAGGGAGGAATACTTACAGAGGTTGATGGCTCTTCCAAACCAGGTTTGTTTAGGAGATGAATTGATTTGCAGTGGATTTCATACTCTCTCAGATGCCCAAACTGAACTTTGCTGGTTATTGATGGCTTTGTGGCATTATGTTTTGATGCAGAAATGGGCTGAAATTCTAGCACAGGCACATCAAAGTGTGGATTTTCTGAAAGATCAAGATGTCGTGAGGACCGTGCTTAATATTTTACAGGTATAACTTCTGTTAATTCTTTAAATTGAACAATGCTGTCTACATGAGGATTATGCAATGGCACCGTTAGCAAAGCAAATGGATTTTAAAAGGAAAGTGATTCTATTAAATTATCATTAAAACTATGTGTACCCACTTTCGGTACACAATTCGTGTGCACAGATGATGTATTATCATATGATTGGGTGATTTAAAATTAAAAATAAAACAACATCCAATCACATAATGACATCATCTGTGTATACAAATTGTATACATAAAATGAATACATATAGCATTGCTCTTAAATTATTATTGTTATTGTTGTTTCTTTTCTTTAAGAACCTACAATGGTTTTTTTAAGCATTTGTGATGAATATCTTATCTTTTTCCCTTTTTAAATTTTTTTTGTTTCATGAGTACTGAATCTTATTATTCTTGTACATGGACTTAATGAGCAGATTTTTAAGCAAATGAATCTTAAATTGAAGATTCATTGATTTTTTTACTTCTTCCTGAGTTTCTTGACTTATTTGCGCCTTTGTTATATTGCAGACAAATACAAGTGTTGCCAGTTCTCTTGGAACATTCTTCTTGTCACAAATTTCTGTGATCTTTTTGGACATGTTAAATGTCTACAAGTAATTTCGTCTGCATTATTATTCATAAATGCAAGTGTTGTGGGTTTCTAGTCTACTAATCTTGTTATTTACAACTTTTAATATCAGAATGTACAGTGAGCTTATATCAAGTAGCATAGCAGAAGGTGGGCCTTTTGCATCTAAAACATCATATGTAAAACTTCTGCGGTAAGATCCAGTTTCTGGAATTCGTTTGTGTCTTGGTTGACGATCATTATTCTTTTTCTTAATTTATTGTAAATTGGGCAGTTCTGTTAAGAGGGAGACTCTAAAGCTCATTGACACATTCTTGGACAAGGCTGAAGATCAACCGCAGATCGGAAAACAGTTTGTGCCCCCAATGATGGATCCTGTCCTTGGTGACTATGCTAGGAATGTACCTGATGCCAGAGAGTCAGAAGTGTTATCCCTTTTTGCAACAATAATAAATAAGTACTGTATTTTTTTTGCTGATAATATTTTTAGCTGCAACACATCGTTGATTCATTAATGAGTTATAGCAGTGATTTTCTTCAACTATCTGTCAGGTTTCTGTGTGGAATGAGGCGGCATTCTTGTTTTCTGACTAATCTCTATGAAATTTTAAATTCTTTTACCTTGCTGTTTTCTATTTAATGTTTCTTATGGTGTTCTCCTTATTTGAAGGTACAAGAGTGCAATGATAGATGATGTGCCTCGGATATTTGAAGCCATTTTCCAGTGCACACTGGAGGTGAGGATATATATTTATACGATATTTACTTTGACTTGAAAGGACTAATGTCCACCATTTATATAATTTGATTTAATAATATAGTTTTGAACAATGTCTGCCCTTGATTTTGATGGAAAGCCAACTCTTGTTAGTGAACTTTTTGCGCAAAAGGATTACTTTTGAAAGTTTACTTAGCATCATTGCTACTTACCAGAATATTCCTTTGTAAGAGGTTTGATTGACATATCTGATTGCTGCACAGATGATAACCAAAAATTTTGAAGATTACCCGGAACATCGACTCAAGTTCTTTTCATTGCTTCGTGCCATTGCAACTCACTGTTTTCCTGCTTTGATTCGGCTGTCAAGTCAGGTTGGTGACTAAATTTGTTTTTCATACTTTGCTGAGCCATTTTTAAGTTATTAGTGACTGGATTCTTTATAATTGTATCTTTTCATCTGTTTCTTCAAAGGGTTAAATGTTATTTAATCTTTTTTTGATGTTAAATCATTTTTATTCTTTAAAGATTTGTATCAGTGAAGTGTTATTGTTTCTAATGGTATGTTTGTTCTCATCAGCAATTAAAGCTGGTAATGGATTCAATTATTTGGGCATTTCGGCATACTGAACGGAATATTGCCGAAACTGGGTTAAATCTTTTATTGGAGATGCTGAAGAACTTCCAGGTAACATTTTCATTGCCATCTTGCATATTCTTACTGGATTGAAGAAATCTTGCTTAACTTTTCCTTGTTTTCAATTTGGCAGGCTTCTGAGTTCTGTAACCATTTCTACCGGACATATTTTTTGACAATTGAGCAAGAAATATTTGCTGTTTTGACAGACACGTTTCATAAACCTGGGTTCAAGTTGCATGTTCTAGTACTCCAGCACTTGTTTTGCTTGGTAATGTATCATGTAATGTCTTGTCTGTTGTTTTCCTTGGGGAGTTGAAATTTTCAGTTGACAGGAACCTATTTTCAGGCTGAGAGTGGCTTGTTAACGGAGCCTTTGTGGGATGTTGCCACAATTTCTTATCCGTATCCGAATAATGCAATGTTTGTTCGTGAGTATACCATAAAACTTTTGGGTACTTCATTTCCCAACATGACTGTATCAGAGGTATAAAATATTAAATTTCATGAGATCTGAATTATTTTAATATTTAAATTAGTTTGTTGACTTGAATGCACATGTTCTTAGGTGACTCAATTTGTGAATGGATTATTTGAGTCAAGAACTGACCTTTCCACATTTAAGGATCACATACGGGACTTTCTGGTGCAATCAAAAGAATTTTCAGCTCAGGTGATACTCGGAAGTAGTATTTATATCTTGTGCTGCTTAACTAGTTTCCAGTGTGTGCATTTCATTTTATTTGAACTATTCTATGCTTCAGGAGTCTAATTTTGTTTATCTCTAAAACTTTTTTTTCTATAGGACAACAAAGATCTATATGCAGAAGAAGCTGCCGCTCAACGGGAAAGAGAGCGGCAACGAATGCTTTCTATTCCAGGGCTTATTGCCCCTAGTGAGATACAAGATGAAATGGTGGACTCATAGAATGGCTAACTTTGCTATTGGAAATCAATATCATCATTATAATTTTTTTTAATCTGGGAGTTGCTCTAGGCGTCTCGATTCAGTTACAGGAATCAGGTGGTGAGACCTGAACAGAGGTAGGAGCATTTTTTCCCATTCTTTATCATCCCAAGAATTTTTAATTCATATATGGAAAGTGGTGGATCGTGAAGGGGCAATGGTGCCAATGTTTGGTTGATGCAAGCGTCGGTGCTTCTGTCTTTCTTTATTGGTTGGGTGTAGGGTAATTTTTAGAATGCTAATGTAGGGGTTATACCAAGTGGAGTAATTGTAGCAGTTTCTTCTGAATCCAGTTTTATATTTTTGTATTCAGTGGACTAATTTTCAAGTGTTGATTCAGTCCTTTTAGGTGTTAATAGATACTACAGCAGTGACCTGGGTGAGTTGTGAAGAAAATTCCGTTAATATTTCATATTAATAGAATGAATGGTCTGTTTTTTTGTGTTTGTCTTTTCGCATATCAACTATCTATCAGTATTTACCATATTCATTCTGTTTAATTCCTTATCCTGGCTGTCAGAGTTTGGAGGAGGGATAATAGAATCCCAAATCTACTGAAAGGCAAAGTTGGTTATCTATTATTGCACGGAGGGAAAAAATTTAGGTTTGGCAATGGAGATTGGATCAATCCCTGCCCATTCTCTTCTCTTACGTGTCTTCACTATAGGGATTATTTTCATATATCATCATATCAGGTCATATCTAATATAATTTTATTTATATTTAATGTGATAGTGGAGAAGTTGTATGTGAGAAATAAATCACCCGGAAGAAAAGTATTGTACATTATTTTCATTGTCTTTTTTTATCGTTCTTATTGATTCATCCTTCGATCATGTTTATGTTGAAGTTTAACTTTCATGCAAATTCAAATTGAATTTAATAACTATATAATGTGTATGCATTTGTGATACCTTTTAATACCATACAATCTTGATTTTACAGAGTTTCTCCATCCTCAATCACCATATATTTGCTTATGATTAGGTTCTAAAGATCATTCTAGCTGATTTTATTACAAATTTGTTCAATTCAATCAATGTAATGAATGCACATACATTTATAAAAATCAGATTCATAATCTAAACAATTATTATTATTTTAAATTAGGGACTTGGTAACACTAGTAAGGTAAAATGTATTAAGCCTTACAATTTATTCATTGTTGCACCCAAAACAGGAATATCATCACAGAAGCTGAGACATCACATTTCTCAACTACCAGTCAATCAACCCACTTCGGCTTTGAAACAATTTCTGACAACATTCGAAAGTTCTTTACAGAACTCCCTTTTGGTCCAATGGCCTTTAGAAGGTCTTCTTTTGGTTTTCTGATTTTCTTCCTCATTTTCTCCCCTCCTTCTTGCCTTAGAACCAAATCCAATTTCCTTATCAATCCATCTTTAGTAAATTTCCCATCTTCCACATTCACTCCAACCTCCCAAACACTCTCTATCATCCTCCCATTCAGCCTGTGGTCTCCAAAAAATGGCCTGCAAATCATGGGCACACCTCCAACTATGCTCTCCAGCATTGAGTTCCACCCACAATGTGTTATGAAAACTCCAATGGCTTCATGCTTTAAGACGTCTACTTGAGGAGCCCATGGCACCACGATTCCATGAGATCTTGTTCTTTCTTTGAACCCATTTGGTAAATCTACCTACACAGAAGTAGCCAATGTTTATTATGCTCATTTATATGCATAATTTTATATTTCCCTGTTTTATTCCTTAGAAATTGTGAATATAAAAAATTAAAAATAAAAAAATCATTCGGATCATCCGAATGGGAAAGTCATAGCCTCTTTTTCGGTACCTTATTTATGAGATTTTTTTTTTATCTCTTTGTACAGATTTCATGGGCAAGAATTAGCGATGGAAATTCAGCCAGTAAAATTGGATTTTTGGCCCGCCCAACCTTGACCCATGAGGAAAATCCTCTATAAAGATAGGTATGGAGACCAAGATGATCAAAACTTTCACAAACGGAGACTGGGCAGAGTAGGGTAAATATATCCCACTCCGTCTTCTCTCTTATATATTCTTTAAATTTTTATATATTAAATTACTTTTAAAAGTTTTAAATTATTATAAATATATTCTGACATCTAATAAATATTTTACTATTTTTCTAGCTAATGGGAGAATGGGAAGGGAAAGGGGAAGGGGAGATAGATTTTTCCTGCAAGAAAAACACATAAATTTTCTATCATCTTTATATCGAAGATAAGATAGGGACAAAAAAAGGTTTCCCTTATAAGAACGTAGATAAAATTAAGATATTCAACTTTTATTATCTTGATTGCCATCTCTAGCAAAAACAAGAGGGAATGAAAAAATTGTTTTTAGTAATTTTTTAAGCCGAAAATGTTTCCTCATCCGTAAATATTTTCTCTCCTAGACAGACTACAATTTATAAATATGGTTTCATGGAGATTTATACCTGGAAGTTTTCGTTGAGTGACCATATAAACGGAACTTTATCAGCTTCTAGGGCCTCAGCTATGGCAATAACTTCAGCAGGAGGCAGTTTCACCGCCGTGCCGAAGCTGACATAAGCAACAGAAGCAGCTTTCTTCTGCCCGTCAAGCCACGAAAGGCAGCCATTTCTGTCAGGAACTTCAGCCGGGGGCAGCGTAGACAACAGAGTGAAGGGGCCAACGTTCAGGAACTTCTTGAACTTGGACTTGAGATCATTCGTAGTTGTGAGGTCCAATTCTTCAAAACAATTCAAGAAAACTGCATCAGCTTGAGGCAGCTTTCTGCCCATTTGGTGAAGCATGTTTGAGAAAAGTGATTGCAGATTTCCGAAAACAACTCCTTCTGGCAAATCACGCACTCTTACTTTGGACATTCCTGGAATGAAATCGAGATTTTCGTCTAAATGTTCTTCAATGCCTGCAGTGACAGGTGGCAGGATTTTGTTTCAGTGGGGGCAAATTCGGAGGAAAAATAGAACATTAAGTAATTACTAACAAATAAAAAACACTAAAATTAACCATAATTATCAAAATATGAAGCACAGATTTTTTCAGTACATAAACGACGAAACCTTCCATGTTATAGCAAGAGAGATTAAATTCAAATTGAATTAAATTTAAGTTTACTTAAACTCAAGTGAATTTGACTTTACTTGAGTTTGATAAACTTGTTTTAAAAATGTACGAGTTTGGTTAGATTGAAAAGATTTAAGTCCAGTTTGAACAAGTTTCAAGTTTGGTTCAATACTGCACTTAAACACAAATAACTAAAATTATTATATTTAAATGTATATTAATTAAAATAATATTATTTTAATTTATTTATATAGAAAGTTTTTATATTTATGAACTTAACAACTGTAACACTCTTAAATCTTGTGCTAAAAAATTTTTAAATCTCATGTTTACACTTAAATTCGAGCTCATTTGAGCCAAATTTGTTTTGAATCTACTTCTAAATTATTGCCGAGGTTAGTGGGGACATGAGTCCCCATTTGATTTTGAACTGTCTTTACTTACCTTCTACTCCTATTTTTTCTCTGATAAGATCAGTATAAACATGAGCAGAAAGTGAGTTCACCCCTGAAGTCCAGCAAGGCACCCACGCCACGTCCAGCTCCTTCGCGATATCCGCCGTGAACCACAAGAACGCGTCACTGACCACGCAACTTACCCTCTTCCCTGTCTCGGCCACTGCCGTCTCCACTGCCTTCCTTAGGTTCACCGGCCCTGCGCTCATGAACAGCTCGATATCCTCCTGATGCTTCCCGGTAAACAGGTAACCCTCCGGAACCCCGTCGGCCAGGTCGAAAGCTCTGACGTTGGACAGCGAGAGGTAGTGTTTGCATGTGGAGGAGAGTGTTTTGTTGGAGTGCAAAGTGGTGAAGAAGGAGAAAATGGTGGTGGGGGAGGAGAGGCCCAGGCGGTGGACGACGGGGAGAAGAATAGCTGCGTGGGAAGCGAAGGGGAAGGCGAAAATGGCCACGTGAGATCCCACGGTGGCAGTGGTTTGAGACATGGCTGGTGGTTGTGATGGTGAACGAAGGTTGAAAAACTATGGCGGTGTGAGTGGGTTTATGTAGTCAAATGGAAGAATAGGAACGGTGGTTGACACATTTATCAACCGTTGTTAGTTACATTTCATATTTACTAGACCAAAACAATGCCCACCCAAGGATTGCTGTTTTCCTAGTGTCCCCCTTTAACTTTGAAAATCTTAAATACTCACCCATAAGTAATTAAATTTAATGATAATAAAGATAAAATCATCATTTGATTTATAATATTAAAAATAAATTAAAATATAATCTTATTTTTCTCCCCTAAACTTTAAAAACTAAAAGTTTTCTTTCAACTGAAGTTTTAATAAATAACAGTTTCCCCCTAAGCTTTGATTTCTAGATCTCTAGTGCTAAATCTGACAATATTGCCAACCGTCTATTCTTACCGAAGTTTCCTCTCCCTCCGACAGTCTCTCTCCACCCATTTAGATGTCTGTTTGACATCGATCTTTTTCTGAAAGACGAAGAGTTTTATCTTCCCTTACGAAGCTCTCCGTCTCCCGTTGTCTTATAAGTCTTATTCGATATCGATCGAACATCCAAATGGGTGGAAAGAGACTATCGGAAGGAGAGAAAGCTTCGGGAGGGATAAACGACAGACAATGACACTAGATTTGGAGTCGGAGATCTGAAAACCAAATTCTAAGGAAAACTGTCGTTTTTTAAAACTTAGGTTAGAAAAAAACTTTTAGTTTTTAAAATTTAAGGGGGGAAAAGAGATAAAATTTTAAAGGGTTAGAGTTTTGTTAAATTTAACTACTCATGAGTGGATATTTGATATTGTCAAAGTTAAAAAGGGGATACTTAGGAAAATGGTCACGTGAGATCCCACAGTGGCAGCGGTTTGAGACATGGCTGGTGGTTGTGATGATGAACGAAAGCTGAAAAGCTATGGCGGTGTGAGTGGGTTTACGTAGCAAAATGGAAGAATATGAACGGTGGTTGGCACATTTATCAACCATTGTTAGTTACATTTCACATTTACTACCATTCAATATTTTCCTTATAAAAAGTTTAAATTGTTGTTAATATTGCATATCTGGGTGGATTTTCCACCACATGCGATAAATGTTGACAAATAGCATGGGAATGCATTAATTAGCTTGGAAAATTGGCTTGGAAAATTGGCTATGTTTACAGCCATTTTTGTTGACTAATGGGGCAGCCAAATGTCTATAAATACTGCCCCTTACTCTTCATAAGATATATAGATTTCTCCTCTTCTCTTCATTCGGAAATAAAGTTTCATAGCCTTGCTCTCTTCTCCTTTGTTGTTTCTTTTTTTCATTTCTTTATCTTTCATATTTGCTTAATTAATTTTATAACACGTTATCAGTACCATTTGCTCAAATATATTATATATTTATATTATGCCATTATGCTGCTTAATATTATAAATACAGATATCCCAGTTGTGATGTCCCAGTTGACTTTTAGTTTCTGTTATATTTCTGCTTAATTTTTCTTTATAATTATACAATATTTATAACCCAAAGTTTACAAAATTGTAAATCTAGACCTGAAGTTCTGAAACTCTTGAATCTAGACCTGAAGTCTGGAATATCATAAATCTGAACCTGAATTTTTGAATCCTATTTGTAACTTGAAGTTTACAAAATTATAAATCTGGATCTGCAGTCCTGAATATCATGAATCTGGATCTAAAATCCTAAATATCATTTGTAACCCGAAGTTTACGAAATTATAAATTTGTGACCTGAAGTCATAAATATTATTTGTAACCTGAAGCTTACAAAATCAAGAATTTGGACCAGAAGTCCTGATATTACTTAAATATTTATTTTTATTGTATTCCATTTATTTGAATATTTATTTATTCGTATATTTATTTATTTAAATCTTTATTTTTATTTATATCCGATTTACAACCTAAAGTTTGTAAAATTGTGAGAAAATCATATGTATGGGCCCGAAGTCCCGAATTTTATAATTTACAACTTGAAGTTTGTAAAATCAAGAGAATACATATATATGGGCCAGAAGTCCCAAGTTTAATCAAAGTCTTTATTTTAGAATAATAATATCACCTTTGCAACCTGAAGTTTGCATAAAGTGTGAAAAATATGGACTTGAAGTCCAAAACATAATCAGAATACATATTATAATATTATGAAAACTAATTACAAAACCAGAAGTTTTGTATATATGGGATAATATATGGACCTGAAGCTTCCAAAATTAATTCCAATATTTCTCCTACAAAATCAGCTATTTTGTACATATGAGATAATATTTGAACCTGAAGTTTCAAAGATTAACTTATATATATTGTCTACAAAACCAGAAGTTTTGTAAATATAACAATAATTGAACCCGGAGTTTTTAAAATTAGATGGATAATATTAAATGAGCTTTTTGCATGAGTCTCCACCTAGAATTTGTGAGCCTTGAAAAACTAACTAAATAAAATATCCCAGAAGGACAAATACAAGACTATTATGTTTTGGCATCATATCCCTGAAGGATTGCAAGTCGAAATATGAATACAATGACTCTATATTTAGTATAAATTTGTAATATTCAGAATCTTTTCCTGAATGTGGAAGCTAAAATATTCCCCACATTTTATTTTTGCTCTTGTAGGAGCAATATCAGAAAAAAAATTCTAAATTAATATTTTTTTCGTTATACATCGTTCCCTGAAGTGAACGCAACTACCAGAAGTAGTTATTATGAGTATGAAATGCCCAAAAATTTTTGTAATTAAATCCATCATATATATTTATTTTGGAGTCATGCATATTATTTTGTATTTTATTGTCATGTTCTCTTCCTTTCAATATTTTGTGTACGTTATAACTAACGTAATTTTTAAATGAAAGGAAATGGACTCCAAAATTGAAGCGTTGACTTCAAAAGCTGATGTAGGAGACATATGTTTGATGGATAGTGCAACAATGCACACAATTCTTAAGGAAAAGAAATTTTTCTTATCTTTAGCATTAATTGAAGCTAAAGTAACTACCATATCAGGATCAATTGATCTGATAGAAGGCTCCGAAAGAGCCACAATTATGTTAAACAATGAGACCAAATTAAGCATCAATGATGCATTATATTCAAGTAGATCTAGAAGAAATCTACTAAGTTTTAAAGATATAAGAAAAAATAGTTATTATCTTGAAACTATGAGTGAAAATGGTACAGAATTCATCTGTATAACTAGTAATACCTCTGGAAGAAGGCTTATACTAGAAAAATTGTCTGCTTTATCATCTGGATTGTATTATACAATCATAAAGGCAGTTGAAACCTATGCAGTATCGAACCAGAAGTTCGTTGATCCAAAAGCATTTATGTTTTGGCATGATCGTTTAGGCCACCCAGGATCTACAATGATGTGTAGGATTATTGAAAATTCACATGGACATACATTACAGAATCATAAAATTTTATTGTCTAGTGAACAATTCTGCACCACCTGTACTCAAGGCAAATTAGTAATAAGACCATCTCCCTCTAAAATTGGAAGTGAATCCCCATCATTCTTGCAAAGGATTCAAGGGGATATATGTGGATCTATTCATCCACCAAGTGGGCCATTTCGTTATTTTATGGTCTTAATTGATGCATCTGCATGATGGTATCATGTTTATTTATTGCCTACTCGAAATGTTGTATTTGCTAAACTGTTAGCACAAATTATCAAATTAAAAGCACATTTCACAGATTATTCACTCAAGTTAATACGACTAGATAATGCTGGTGAATTTACATCCAAAACATTTGATGATTATTGCATGTCAATGGGGATTGAGGTTGAACATCCAGTCCCACATGTCCACACACAGAATGGATTAGCTGAGTCTCTTATCAAACGACTCTAGGTAATTGCACGCACTTTATTATTAAAAAGTCAATTACCTACTTCTATTTGGGGACATGCTATATTACATGCTGTAGCGTTAATTCGCTTGCGACTTTCTTCTTATCATCAATATTCTCTCCTGTAATTGGTTCTTGGTTACCAACCTAATGTATCTCATTTGAGAATATTTGGTTGTGCTGTATATGTCCCTATTGCGTCCCCTCAATGCACAAAAATGGGACCCCAATGTCGTTTGGGAATATATGTTAGATATAATTCACCATCCATTATCAGGTATCTGGAACCATTAACAGGTGATCTTTTTACTGTACGATTTACAGATTGTCACTTTGATGAGACAACTCTCCCATCTTTAGGGAAAAAGAAAATGTCTCCTGAAGTTAGGCATGAACTTACTTGGTATGTACCTACCATGTCTCATTTAGATCCTCGTACATCCCAAAGTGAAACTGAAGTGCAAAGGATAGTGCGATTACAAATTATTGCCAACCAAATGCCTGATGCATTTGTTGATATGGCAAAAGTGACAAGATCACATGTTCCAGCTGCTAATACACTAGCAAGAATCAATGTGACTGTTGAACAGTCTATTCGAGCCGTGACTGATCCATCTATCTCACGCCAGAAGCGTGGTAGACCTGTTGGATCGAAGGACACTGTTCCTCGAAAAAGAAAGGCAAATAATCAAACAAATATTCCTCCAGAAGAGGTTATGGTCCCTGAAAAGACTCAAGCCCCAGAAGTGGCACAAACCCCTGAAGTGGTACAAAATCCTGAAGAACAGGAAAATGAGAATATTGAAATATCTTTAAATTATGTTCATACACAAAAAATGTGAAATTGTAAAACAATTATAATTGATGATATATTCTCATTTGCAGTAGCTACTGAAATTCTGAATGATGATGATTTTAAACCACGTACTGTGGCTGAGTGCAAACAAAGACATGATTGGCCTAAATGTGAAGAAGCAATTCAAGCAGAATTAGCTTCCCTAGCAAAACGTCAAGTATTTGGGCCTGTAGTTTCAACACCTCAAGACGTACAACCCGTTGGATATAAATGGGTATTTGTGAGAAAAAGAAATGAGAAAAATGAAATTGCTAGATATAAAGTTAGGCTTGTAGCCCAAGACTTTTCCCAAAGGCCCGGTATAGACTTTGATGAAACATATGCATCTGTGATGGATATAATCACATTCAGATATTTAATCAGTTTAACAGTCTCTGAAGGACTGGATATGCGTCTAATAGACGTAGTTACTGCTTATTTGTATGAAAATTTAGACGCTGAAATTTATATGAAACTCCCTGAAGGATACAAATTGTCTGAAGCAAAAAGGGTCAATTCAAGAGGCTTGTACTCAATTAAATTATAACCATCATTGTACGGATTAAAACAATCCGGACGTCTGTGGTACAATCGCCTCAGTGAATATTTGAAAAAAGAGGGTTATGTGAATGATCTTATATGCCCATGTGTCTTTATCAAAAGGTTAGAATCGGGATTTGCTATTGTAGCAGTTTATGTTGATGACATGAATTTAATTTGGACTCCTGAAGAGCTCTAAAAAACTACTGAATATCTGAAAAAAGAATTTGAAATAAAGGATTTGGAGAAAACAAAATATTGTCTCGGCCTGCAGATCGAGCACAATTCAAATGGAATACTTATCCATCAATCAGCGTATATTGAAAAATTATTAAAACGCTTTAATATGGATAAGGGTTATCCTTTGAGCACCCAAATGGTTGTTCGGTCTCTTGATCCAAAAAAGGATCTATTTCGTCCTAAAGAAGAAGATGAAAAGATACTTGGTCTTGAAATACCATATCTTAATGCCATTAGAGCTTTATTATATTTGGCCCAATGCACGAGACCGGATATATCATGCGCAGTCAATTTATTGGCCCGATTTAGCTCTGCACCAACCCATCGTCACTGGAATGGAATCAAACATATACTCCGTTACCTATGTGGGACTAGAGATTTGAGATTATTCTATTCTGCCAAATCCCCTAAAAATCCTAGTTTGGTTGGATATGCAGATGCTAGTTATCTTTCTGACCCCCATAAGGCCCGTTCACAAATGGGATATGTTTTCACTTATAATGACACAGCTATATCATGACACTCCACCAAGCAGACCTTGGTTGCAACTTCTTCAAATCATTCAGAAATTGTAGCTCTCCATGAAGCCAACCGAGAATGTATATGGTTACGGTCTGTCATCCATCATATCTAGAATGCATGCAGTCTTCCTTCTATAACAGACACTCCTTCCATATTATATGAAGACAATGCAGCATGTATAGCCCAAATTAGAGGTGGGTACATCAAAGGAGACAAAATCAAACATATCTCACCGAAGTTCTTTTACACTCATGAGCTCCAGCAGAGTAAAAAGATTGATGTTAAGCAAATCAGATCTAGTGAGAATCTTACAGATTTGTTCACTAAGACACTACCGACATCAACATTTGAGAAGTTAGTGTATAACATCGGTATGTGGCGGCTCAACACGCAACCAAGTTAATCCTACTACAAAGAGGGGGAGCATTCACCAGGCAAAATTTTGAAGTTTATTCAATATTGGACAAAAGGTGCACTGTACTCTTTTTTCCTTCACTAGGTTTTGTCCCACTAGGTTTTCCTAGTAAGGTTTTTAACGAGGCAGTTTAAACACGTCCAACGCCAACTTACAAAACATTTAATAATTATGTTCCTTTGCTTTGGTTTTTATCCCACTGGGTTTTTTCTTAGCAAGGTTAATATAATTATCTGTAAATGGTGGAAATCCAAGGGGGAGTATTGTATATCTGGTGGATTTTCCATCACATGCGGTAAATGTTGACAAATAGCATGGGAATGCATTAAATTAGCTTGGAAAATTGGCTATGTTTACAGCCGTTTTTGTTGACTAATGGGGCAGCCAAATGTCTATAAATATTGCCCCCTTACTCTTCATAAGATATATAGATTTTTCTTCTCTTTTCTTCATCCGGAAATAAAGTTTCATAGCCTTGCTCTCTTCTCCTTTGCTGTTTCTTCCTTTCATTTCTTTATCTTTCATATTTGCTTAATTAATTTTATAACAGTTAATATATTATAGCCCAAAGGACTATTTCCCACTCAAACTATATTGAATTCTCAAAGTTCTCCCCATTAACTATAAAAATATCGTTTACCTACTCATGGTTGGTTAAATTTAACGGAACTCTAACCCCTGATAATTTAATCTCATTTTCCCCCCTAAAAGTTTAAAAACTAACATTTTTTTCCTAAGCTAAGTTTGAAAAGATCGCATTTTCCCCCTAGGGTTTAGTTTCAAAATCCGTTCACTTTCTCCAGCACCATTGCCGGCCTCCTCTCCCTCTCGACGGTTTCTCTTCCACTGATGACCTTCCTCAACTTCATCCACACCCATCCGACGCCGAGAGACGTCATCTGAGAAGAGAAATCATCTTCCCAGACGATGAAGACGAGATCAATCGATCTCATTCTCGTCATCTAAGAAGACGATTTATCTTCCCAGACAACGTCTCTCGATGCCGGATGGGTTGGGGTGGAGTTGAGGCGGGCCGTAGGTGAAAGAGAAACCGTTGGAAGAGAGAGACAACCGGCAATGGCACCGAAGAAAGTGAACGGGTTTGGAAACTAAACCCTAGGGGGGAAATGTGATTTTTTCAAACTTGGCTTAGGGGAGAAAAGTTAGTTTTTTAAATTTAAGGGAGGAAATAAAATCATATTTAAGTTTATTTTTAATATGAAATATAAAATGATGATTTTATCCTTACTGTCGTTAATTTTAATTGCTCATGGGTAGGTAAACGGTATTTTCGTAGTTAATGGGGGGAACTTTAAGAATTCAGCATAGTTTGGATGGAAAATAGTCCTTTAGCCTATATTATAATGTGTTTAATATTGTTTTATTTTTAATTTTTAAATATTCAATTATATGATGATATATTATTATTTATATACAAAAGTTACATATACAATATTACTTTAAATATCTCATTGCACAAAATGGATTGATATTTATAGTAATAATTGTAGATAAAAAAAGAGAATTAAAAAGACAAAGAAACGTAATTTTCACAGAGAAATGAAATCATATCTCATTATACAAAATGGATAAGTATTTATAATGGTTTTTTTCATCATAGTTAGTTAAAACACGTATTATTTGTGTTATCATTTAGTTCACATTTTAAACAAGTCGTTTTGAATTTTTAAATCAAAAACATATTAAATACGTATTTTTGTCATTTTTTATGTTTTTTACTTTCTATGAATTTTTAGAAAAATTCAAAATAACATCGTTTTTATAGTAAGTTTAAAGTTCAAAAATACCCTTGACATTTTTAATCAATTACTATAATGTCACGACTATACAAAACAAAAACCCCTAATTTATTTTTGCTCGAATCTCTAATCTCCTCTCTTCTACTTTGTTTGTTGGTGTCGTTCTTCACACTAATAAGAAGCTAGCAGCAACTCTCTTCTCTTCCACTCCATCTGTAGTTGTTGTTCTTCATTCTTCATAGTTAGTAACCAATCTCTTCTCTTCCACTCTGTATGTGTTCAAAAACAGGTCAATAACAATAACTAGCTTTGGGCTTGCAATCAGAATATCAATCTGAAGCTAGCATATGTTAATGATCGGAAAGACAATTTTTTTCTTTTTTCTCTAAATATTGATATTGTTTTTTGGTGTTGCATTTGAATAATCATATTAGGTTTAATAGTAAATTTGATACTTTTCATTTAAATTATCATTCGGATTTTAATCCAAGAATTTATACGAAGTACTAAAATTATGATTAATATTATTATATTTTGAAAAACATAGTATTAATTATGTGTCATATTAAATTCATATATATACATTTTATATTTTTGTTATATCTAAATTTTATTATTATTTTTTTATAAATATATTTTTTATTATTTATTATATTATACTCATATAAATTTTATATTATTTTTCCTCGTTAATGTATTTTATTAACTAGGGTCTCTATCATGTGACAGAGAGAGACCACCCTAAATATTGAATAGCATTAAAGGTGGACTCCTTTAAAGCCTTTAATCCGCCTCCAAAGCAAGAAATATATGCTGCATTTAATTAATGGGCAACTCAAATATTCATTCCTTTTATGTATGTATATTTATTTTGAGTATATAAATATATACATATTTATATATATTATCATATAATTAAATATTATTTTATCTTTAATTTAAAATATTTCAATCATGATATATATAAATGTGTATATATTTATGTACCTAAAATAGATACACATAATTTTATTGTAATTATAATAATGTCAAATAACTATTTTCTAAGACATGTTCATGCCTTTTAAAATAGGAGAAAACCATTTCTTATTAAATTTGTAAAAAAAATTATTAACTTTTTTATAAAAATGTTTAAAAAACTTCAAATTAAATAACAATTTACTGCTAAAAATTTATAAAATATATTTTAATCTTTAATTTATATTAATTTTAATTAAAAATAAATTTAGACCATAATTTATTTTTAGGGTTTTAGCACTCGAAATAAAAAATACATGGCAGGGGGACCTATACCTATGCCCAACATAACTTTCAACCTCTGGCGATGGGCAAATTGTTGATTTGTTTGTTGGTTGCAAGGGACAAAGGTGGCTGTGATAATGTTTCAACGAATTGATTGTGGGATACACTAATAATTTAATATTGTATTTAACTATGTTAGTTGGTTATATAGGTATAGCCTTGTGATTATTGGTTATTTTTGCATAAATAGTGTTACGTGTATAATTTTTGTATATAATTTTATATATAAATAATAACGTATTATCAAGTGATTGAATAATTAAAAATTAAAGATAAAATAATATTTAATTATATGATAACATATTATTATTTATATATAAGATTTATATACATAGTTGTATAGTTTTTGTATATGGCTAATTATGTAAACATAAGTTTGTTGGGGAAATAGTGCACGAGCTATCCTCCACTTGTGTGGCCAGAATTGGTCACCTACGTTACACCTTTTTGTCAAAAAGTCCTAGCCGAGGAGCAGAACTAACCAAGGACTGGGTCTGGGATCTGACCTTGGAGGGGAGGAACCAGTCTGGGTCGATCCCCACTGTAGGCCTGGTTCAATCTCACGATTGGTCCCGCCAATAACCAGTCCTTGGATTGGTTTTGCAGGTTGGGCCCTTTGGGCCTCGGTCATTTTTCCCACCCCTATGGATTATAGGTAGGACAAAAGTGAAGAGGAGATTCCTACAATAAGTTTTGAGCTTAAAAGAAAAATAAATTTTATTTAGTTAATAAGAGTGTTTATAGTTATATCAATTTACTAATTACCCTAAGGAAAGAATATTATTTTCCACGAAAAAATAGTTTTTTTATCTTTAAAGTTTGAAAACTTTATTTACCCACTAATTATTTACTTACGTAAGTAAACTTTGTTTGGTTTTATCATAAATTATTAGTTTGTCTTCATCAATGGAATAATGATTATCAACATAACATTATTTTTACTAAAATTATTAAAGTACTTTGAACAAATAATGGTGAATTATTTCTAATAAAATTATTTTTAATTTTCCCCCCTTAAGTTTATTCTTTGTCTCGCTCTTTCATTTTCCTTTTTCATCTCTTTTCTCTTCACATGTAAAAATATGATAACCTACATTTTCATTCCTTTTAATCTCTTTTTTTAGTATAATCATAGGTTAAGTTTTCTCGCAAATATAATAATTGTGTGTAAAATTATAAAACAATGTATTTAATAATTCTTGAATATAATAATTATATGTGTATGTTTAGTGATATTTTTAAAAAGGTAAAACTATACATGTTTTATTGAAAGTTATTAATTTTATTAAAAATTACGAAATTTCTTTTTTTCTTTTTTAATAAACATAAAAGTAAAAGAAATATTGAGAATTTTTTTTTTTTAAATAAGAGTTAAATAAAAATCACAAAGATGAGTATGTATTAAGTTTTATTCTTATTATTCTCTCAAATTATTAATTTATGATAATTTAATTATTAGTAATTATAACGTGGCCACAGTGGGGCCAATCCAAACTCCATTACATCATATTATATATATAAAAGACTCCTGCCATTGATTTTCATGATGAACTGTCTGCTTTGCTGACGACAGAGATGAGAAGGATCTTTCATTTACTGGAGTCCAGCTGCATTTGACTTGACTGCTCTAATAAGATTTTCAACTTGATCATCAAAGTTGCCATGTTTGAGTTGAGCCTTTTCCTAAATTGAAGTAGAGGTGTACAAATTACAGAGAAAACAAATTATAAAATCAGAGGCTGACTTTACTGAAATCAAATTTTCTTCAGATTATTCTCTACAACTGCCTTCAAATACATACTGAAAAAAGAAAAGAAAAGAAAAGAAAAGAAAGGAGAAAGAACATAAATTGGCAATCACATCTTTAATCTATTACTTACCAAGTCTTTCCTAGGAATGTGCAGTTGACTTGAGATGATTACGGATTGCTTCCACAGGATGTGCTGAATGAGGAGTGGGGGCTGAAAGAGAGAATTTTCAGCAACCTGTAAGTTTCCAATTTCTTTTGTTTGCCATGGCTGAAGTCAGTTACCTGTGTTTGGTCGAGTTCGGTAGATGTATGTATGCATGCATGCATGGGACACTTGCCATAAATTTCTTCGCTATTCATTAGGCATGCTAAGTTTGAATGTCTCTATTGGGAAATTTATGCTTCTATTAGCATGAAGGTTGTTGGTATTTGTCACTGTTTTTCATGTGGTTTTTCCTTTTGTCACTGCTCTTCCTTTTTGGTATGCTATTCAAAAAAGGATAAAAAGACTTTTGCCCACCCAAGGTTTAGTTAATTTTCAATTTTTTATTCGTTAAATTTTAAAGACTCAAATATTTATTTATTTTTAAACTATTAAAATTAATAAAATTTATTAATTTAAAAAATAAAATTATCATTTAATTAATGATATTAAAATAATAAAATAATTATTTTCGTTAAAGATAAAGATAATTATTTCGTTTAAAGAAAACATTGGAAAAGGGAAAGTCAAAAAAGGAGAAGAAAAGAGAAGGAACAAAGAAGCAGGTTAGAGACATCACTAAAACAGGGGAAAAAAGACAAACCTTATAAAAGAAAATGTAATATTTTAAAATTTAATCATAAGAGAAATTATTAATTTAAAAAAAAAAGATAATATTTTATTATTTTTAATATATTTTAATTAAATAATAATTTTATTCTAAAACTAAATTTTATTATTTTTTATAATTTATGAGTGAAAATTTGAATTATTTAATATTTAACTAATATCAATTTGGATGCAACAAATCTTGTAATAATAAGCCTTTTGCCCTTTTTAAAAAATCGTATGCATAAAATGTCTAAAAGAACCTCACCAATGAGAAAGTTAACACTGATCAAAATATTGGGGTATTAAGAATATTTCAAATAGAAAATCACCGTTGGTTTTATTCTTCCAACAAAAAAGAAAGAAGCAGCTTGCAGGAAAAATCAGCCACGCTTACATTTCTTTCTTGGTCTAGCTTTCTTTAATTTCTCTCAAGTCGATCCCCAAAATCGAAGCTCATACTTGAATAACAACGCACAACGCATATCCGCTCTGCTGAAGCGAGAGAAAGAAGCATGGGCCAAGCCTTCCGCAAACTCTTCGATGCCTTCTTCGGCAACAGTGAGATGCGAGCAAGTTCCCTCTCTTTCACTTTTTATTTTCAAATTTCATTTCTTCTGCGCCTCTAGGTTTCGTTTTCGTCATTAATCGTGTTTATTAATTTGATTTTTAATTTTTTTAAAATTTTTTGTGAATTTTGTTTGTTTTGAATATTGAATCGTTAGTTTCGCATCTATTTTGGTCATTGATTTTGATTTCTTGTTTATAAGTTATTGAGATTAAAAAAAAAAAAAAAGGCAGTTGAAGTTTGATGATTGTATTTTTTTCAATATATTTTCTTTGCGGAAATGATTCTTGATTCTGCTTGAAGATCATCCCCTTTGAAGAAAGAAACTGTTGTTTGTTCCTAATTTTTATGTTTAGTGTCGTTGATCTTTTGATGATGATTTTGTGGTTCTTAGTGCACTGAGTTATGAAAATTCATCGGCCTGCCCTGAGGTTGGGGCTGATTATGGGTCGTATTTGTTTTCTGAAAATTGGTATAGGAACTGTCATGAAATTTTGTAAAGTTGTTGGAAATTTCTTCATGAAGGGAGGTGTATGACTGTTTTCCGAAAATTTGGGCTTCGGCTGTATAAAGTCCAAATTTTCAGGGAAGTTATGATATTTACGCTTCCTTTTACTTGGCAACAACCATTATTGGCCATAAATGGGTTAAAAATCATTGCATTCATTTAGTGCTGATGAGGGACGTTTCCAGCTTTTTTATCTTGTTTTTATTTTCGTATTACTTTTGCAGATTGTTCTTTTCGTATTTCTTGTTAGGTCCTTTGACATTCTCAATTTATTGCATGGAGAAGCTTCTGTGTCTCTATTTGTAAATATTTGATCATCAGGTCATGATCTAGTTTTTAAATTTTGACAATGAAATCTCATTTATTTGTTAGTATTCCTTCGATCTTTTTAATTTTTTAAAGTAGTTCATTGGGGCTGTTGTAGGTTGTGATGCTGGGTTTAGATGCTGCTGGTAAAACAACTATACTGTACAAGTTGCACATTGGAGAGGTGTTATCTACTGTTCCCACAATTGGTAGGTAACTTTGCTTCTATTCTCTTTATTTGTAGATAAAAAAGGGTTTTCTTTGTTTCTAATTTCAGTTATTTCTCTCATGTCTGCTACAGTGATGCATTTTGATTATTTGACTGTATTTACACTATGCATGTATTTAAAGTAGTGGACTGATAAGAACGATGGAAATTGTCATTTAAAATCAATAATCATTTGAGATGTCTCTATTAAATTTAAAATTTCAGTTTGAAAATGAAGGTGAATTCAAGCTATGTGATTTTGTGCTGTTAAATGGCTCAACAAATTGATATAATTGTATTCTCTTCTTTGACCCCTGTAGGTTTTAATGTGGAGAAAGTTCAGTATAAGAATGTCATGTTCACAGTTTGGGATGTTGGTGGGCAAGAGAAATTAAGGCCACTGTGGAGGCATTATTTTAATAATACAGATGGACTGGTAATGATCAGCCTATGGTTTAATCATGCTAGATTATGTTTATTGTTGACCTATTTGTTTTCTCATTTTGTGCCACTATTATGTGATTTTGTGTTGAATGTGTTGCAGTTGTCATATCAGTTTTTCCAGCTTTGCTTGTATGCAAATTCATTTGTTAATCTGCAATGTTGGTTCTGTCACACTTGTTAGTATTTAAATTGGTGTGTTGGTCTATGTAGATCTATGTTGTTGATTCGTTGGACCGAGAGAGAATCGGAAAAGCAAAGCAAGAATTTCAGGTTGTGGATGTTTGGATAGGTATATAAATAAATAAGATAATGTGGGTAATAGTTTCTAAATTTTACCAGCCTATTTCTTACAGGCTATCATCAAAGATCCATTTATGCTCCATAGTGTCATTTTGGTGTTTGCAAACAAGCAGGATCTGGTATGTTTCCGTTATTAGTTTCTTATTTGATTTCTTCATTTACAGTTCAACAACTTACAAAAATTTATTGGACACACGCATATATATGTATACATATTTTGTGTCTGTTTGTGTGTGCATCTTTGTTGTATGAGTAGATATATAAGAATTTATATTACTTATTTCTTGATACCCTGTGTCCTTTGCTTGTAAAGTTTTGAAAAAATTGGTGTGCCATTGTTATTTAGGACAGATTTTTGTCTTTATTTTACATGAATGATGCACGTACCATGCACTTCAATCCAGTGGTTAGAGATTTCTGGTTCTGGGTAATCAAGAAAAAAGAAATACTAATCATACAAAGTTTGATTGCATAAATGATGCCTTCATTGCTTGCTTCCAAAAATTAGCTTTGAAATTAAGTTTTGTGCTCAAGAAGACAAATTGCATGTTGGCATTTAAAATGATTTTACAATTACGAAGAAGAATGCCACAAGTTATCATAAACTCTTTCTTTTACCAGTATTGTTTCTGCAGATCCTGTTACTTCACTGTTTCAACTTTTTAAATATTTTGAGGAAGTTGCTATGAAAGAGCAAAGTTTCCTTTTTGTTATTAGTATGCATCTTAGCATTAAATTATGCCAAGATTTTTATGTAAGTATTAAAAAACAAATTACTTATCGTAACAACTTCTCAATATAGATTCTAGATTCTGCATCATTTATATGTCTTCATGTTTTTTTCATGATTCTTAAACAAGATTTTAATCTAGGTAGAAGTCAAACATGTATTTAGTAGCTTATGCTAAACGATAAAAGTAATTTGAACTTGCAGTAATGGGTATATTGAGGTTGAATTATTCCTATAATCTTTGGCTTTTGAAAATATTTTAGTACGTGAGGAAAGTTTAAGAGAGTAATACAAGTTTTTGTTCTTGGCATTTTTCTATGAAATACTGATGCACGAGCACAGTAATAGATACCTTATCATTTCCACACTTCAATCTACGTGATTTGCATCCTGGAACTCTTCCCAATTGAATACCCTGCAACCATACATCATTGTGGCAGCTTGATATGCAATGGGATTGCAATCTGGTCTGGGAATTGAAAAACTATTTGACTGTAGATGCATAAAATTTTATAGCTAGTAAAGCATTTCTGACATTCACCTGCATACATCTCTAGAAAAATGTTCAACTCTGTTGTGTATGATTGTTGAATTCAGGCTATTGGGAATATAACCTCTGAGTTAAAGAGAGTCTTTAGACTTTTTTCAGTACATTTTCTGTTATTGATTGGCTAATTAAGCATTTAGTGTGACAAAGAAAGGTGATTCATTCAGGTTTCCTGAATTACAAATTCACCATAAATCTTTTGGGGTCTTGTGAGAGTATGAGAAGTTAGTGGAGCAGCTGTGCTGGTTTTTGCTGTGGTTGTTGATATCGGTAGCGTGGTACCGGCCTCATTGTGGGACTAGAGTTAGTAATGGTTGGCTTGATGTTATTTTGTTTCATACTGAAAAGCTAACATGTACTTGCCCAAAAAAAAAAGGGCTAACATGCATTCAAAATTCTTAATTTTTTATTAAACTCATACATCATTTTCTACAATGATCAGCCTAGGAAAAGGCCCTTTCATTTCTTAGTATGATGAATTTGTATCTTTCTGGATTTTTGCCAGACTGAGAAAAGAGAAGATTTTTCAGACTGAGACCTAATAACAATGATGGTGCTTGTCTGTCTGTGAAAATAGGTTATTAGAAAATGAAGTGAGAAAAAAATATGCTTCCTTTGTTTCTGTTATATTTGATATTTTGTCTTTAACAATAACAATACATATTCAATTCCATCTTTCTGGAGCTTAGCTGGTTTTATTTGGTTCATGATACTCTGATTACAAAGAACTCAATTACCCTCAGTTGTTGCTCAAATCTACTTTATCTAATAGCTTTCCAGTAAGGCCATTTGTGAGGTCAGGTAAGAACATTAAGTGGTTCTTTGAGGGAATCACTGACAAGTAAACACATTTACAAATTTTATTCAGTTTTTTTGTGCAAATTTTGCTTTTGAAAGCAGTGATGTGACACATCCAGATAAATATATCTATCCAATATGGTATTTATGTAACAAATTTATATTTCCAGAAAGGAGCGATGACCCCAATGGAAGTTTGCGAAGGGTTAGGTCTCTATGATCTCAAGAACCGGAAATGGCACATTCAAGGGACTTGTGCACTTAGGGGAGATGGACTCTACGAAGGCTTGGATTGGTTGGCTTCAACCCTAAAGGAGATGAGAGCTGCTGGATACTCATCTGCAGGCACCTCAACATTCTAGTCTTCCAGGTCGAAATTCTTACCTCGTTACTAATAAGTAACTTGTACATTGTGGTTCCTCTTCAATATCATCCTTACAGAAAATTTCCTTTCATGATGGACGACTAGAGATTCTTATCAATCCTCCACTGAAACAGGTGTGGATGATGCTCTGCGGTTTATTCGATGATGAAGGTCAAGAGTCATGCTTAATCACCCTGTGGGAAGTCCTGACTAGTCAATCTTTTTGGGTTGTATGAGTGGTAGCTAATGAAGTCTAATGTGGTTGCTTACCTTTGACCATAGTTGGCAATTGAATGTGTGACTTCCTCGTATGTATATTCAGATGAAACCTGCTATTGAAATTAACTTGACTCTAGGGATTTATATATGCTTGAGATGCCCCTTTCTGAGGTAAATGATTTTTGAATTACTCTCTCTCACTGAGTAGTTACAGAGATAGTATGATCATTTATTTCATTGATAATGCTATATTTATAAACTTATCGTCATGATTTTAAATTAGAAATGAAGTCAACAACCATATCTATCTAGTTATGTAAACACACCTGAGTAAATAAAAACGAGTAAGTGAGATGCTTCAATAAACAATGACATTTGAAAGATTTATGCCAAGATTATCATTAGCCGCATAAAATTGTGGCTTAGCCCATTGTGAGGACCCCTTTGTTACGGGGGATACTTTTCACAGGCCACTGCGGCCTTCAGATTAAATAAATCTCAAACTTTCAATGGAAAGCTTGATTTTGAGATTAGAATATTGAGGCTCTCGTAGCTCAGTTGGTTAGAGCACCCGTTTAGTAAGCGGGAGGTCTTGAGTTCGACTCTCAACGAGAGCAAATGTTTTTTTTCTCACTCCACCGGACCCGTTTCCCCGCCCAACCGATCGTCATGAAAACTTAATCGTCAATTGCCTTCCCTCCACACCATGTAACCACAACTTTATTATTAATTTTATTTATTATTATTATTATTATTCCCCTCACCTTAAATCCCAGCCATTCATTTTCACCGACCCCACCATAAATCTTTTGAATCTTACTTATTTCAGATTTATTAATTTTCCATTCTTTAGATTCTTTCTCTCGTCTTCTTACTTTCATCATCATAGGGGCAGCCATAAAAAATAAAATTTAAAAAGATCAAAGTTAGATAAATAAATTTAAAATAAAATAAATAATAATATTTGTATTAATAAAACATTCATTAATTAAACCTTCTTAATTGCCTTCGATGGGATTTTATTTTTGAAAATATTGTATAATGACTACATTATAAATACTATCAAATACATAATTTCTATATATATAACTAAACTATTATTTATAAAATTCATTACTAAAAATAATCTATTTACACTAATAAATAAACCAATAAAAACATTTTATTTTTTGTAGTTTTAACCATTACTTTTGCAAGATCTACAACCGTGTTCAAAATTATAAATTTAACATTAGAAAGCATAATTAAAATATAAACATCAAATTCAAAATTAAGTATCATAAATTCTAAGTGAGAAAAATATTTATGAAAAATCTTCGCAAAACACATTAATTTTTCTTTATCAAAAACATCAAAATCTTTTTTTAGACATAATTATGCTAAATAAATAAACAATTCATATCTACCTTATTGAAATAATTATTCAATTTTGAAGTTGCATATCCAAAACATAATAAAATTCTTCAATGTGGTATTAATGTATGTTTGTGATACATTAAGTCTTGAATTGTGATCATTTTTGAATAAAAATTTATCTATATTTAAAACATCAATAGCTTCGAGAGAGAGTGTTTTGTGACTAAATGTTGATATAAAACAAATTTATATTATTTATTATCAAGTTGTAATCAAATCCCTATTCATATATACTAATACTATAAATAGTTCTTCAACTTACAGGATAAGATATGATTTTTGTGGGTGGTAATGTAGCAAAATCCTAGAAGCACGAGTTTGATATTTAATATTGAGGCTAGAAGTGCATCAACTGATATTATGTATCATCACTAATATTGTTACTTGGTTTTTCCTAAGTACTTTGTACGTAAAAGATTTGTCTCATTCAGTAGGGCTAGCTTATAGATGATATTTACTGTATATAGTTTTATTTATATCGAAAGAGTTGCAGGTTCCTTTGTATTGGATGGAGTTGATGTGACGGGGGTACCCTAAATTTAGTGATGCAAAGGTGTTCCATCTCTCTCATATCATGACTTCCTCATATGTGGTCATCTTCTGTCACTAAAACCGTATTGTGAAGGCAGGTGCAAATGGCTATTGCATTTGCTAAAAAGCCTCACAATTGGCAAAACGGGAGATCCTTATTTGTCGCATTATATCCATACTGGAAGAATCCTAGCCATGCTGGTCCCATTAAGTGTCGAAAATATATATTGAGTTTATAAGTGTGAAGATTGAAACACATATTACATAAATCAATTGGCTTATGTTAAGGTTCAATTCACACATTTATATACAACTCTCTTATGTTCTATTTATTAGATGTGAGACTTTCTTTCTTTATTCTTTATTTGAGTCTCCAACACCCCCGTTTAAATGCAAGCACCTAGGCTGTTAGACCTGTTTTTCGGCTCAGCCGATTTGTGGCTGGGTGCATTGTCACTTGTATCCAGGAACACTTAGGCTGTTAAACCTACTGTTTGGTTTGTGCTCTGATGTCATATCAGAAATCTATATTGGACTTACAAGTATGAAGATTGAAACATATATTACACAAAACCAATTAGTTTATGTTAATGTCCAATTCACACATTTATATACAACTATCTTATGTTCTATTTATTAGATGTGAGATTTTCTTTCTTTATTCTTTATTTGAGTCTCCAACAAGCGGCAAATGTGTATGAATTTCTATCGTAGCTTTTAGTTTTTGATTTCTTGTGTTTATGTTGTTTCTTTCCAAGAATGAAAAAATTTTATAATGACATGTAGTTGCATTATATAAAGTAGGAATTACAGAGTAGTGAACATAATAATCTCAGAATAATGTATATAATGACCGCATAAAAATTTTCATTTTTTATTAGTAGCTTCAGAAATAAAACTTTGTTTTATTAAAGGTTGGCATCAGTATGTCAAAGAAAATTATTGTTTTCACTATTATTCTCTTTCACGAAAGTGGGACTTCACAGTCCCATTGTCTGCCATATGCAACATCTCTGGATTGTCATTCTAGGAAACATCGTAAAGAAAGAAATACTAGTGCGTTTATTGGAATCTCATTATCATTTCTAATTTCTATGATGTTGAGCATACAGTTAATTAAAGTTTACTACATTCTTGCATGGTAAGATATAAGAAAATGAAAACTCGAAGTTATGAAACACAGTGTCAATCTGCAGCAAATAATTTGCTGCTCAAACTATTAAGCCGTTATCTCGTTGCTAGATCTT
This sequence comes from Mangifera indica, assembly GCF_011075055.1. Taxonomy (NCBI): domain Eukaryota; kingdom Viridiplantae; phylum Streptophyta; class Magnoliopsida; order Sapindales; family Anacardiaceae; genus Mangifera; species Mangifera indica. Next base: position 12,606,230 of record NC_058143.1, on the reverse strand, counting down.
AAAGTCTGATGCAGGCTGTTGACAGTCGCTGGGATCTCCATGAAGTTGTGGATGATACATGCGAAACTTTCTGCAGTGTAGAAGAAGAGTTTGATGATGATGTTACAAAACTAGTAGCTGGCGATTCCAGATTAAGTTACTTAAATCAGGTATTATAAGCTGGTTATTTCAGTACGCTTATCAGTCTTTTCTCTCTTTTCTTTCCTTGCTCTCTTTTAAAAGCGAAACAATTTACTTTCCTTCATATGCTTGTGGTTCTGTCATCCTGTTTATAGTGAGATCTATAATTCTATCTAGAGGACTAGGGGTTGGGTTTTGAGGAGAGGGCTGCCTCAAGTCATATTCCAAATGTGCTGGTATGTCTTCAGATATTGTTTTTATTTATAACAATAATGGGAGAAACGAAAAAGAAACCAGAAGTGAAATTATATTCCAAATGTGCTGGTATGTCTTCAGATATTGCTGGATGATTTCTCCACCACCTTATTTCTTGTTTTCTACTTTTTAAAAATTTTAAAAGCTTCTGTCTATTATATCTCTTTCTTTTTTTCATTTCTGGGTTTCTCTTAGGGCACTGCATTGTTACTGTAGTTCTCCTCTTGAATTTATTGAAGATTTGAAGTTCATGTACCTGTAAGGAATATTTTATACTGGCAGATTATGAGAAGGTTAAGGATCGTGCTGCTTAAACTTCAAAATTTAATCACAAACTAGCAATTTCTAGAGATCTATGCCTTTATCCTGTGACACATTTTGCCCGGCTTTCTCTGTTGTTGTCCTCTTGTTGTTATTAACTAACATATAATTTTGGATCTCGTCCGGCATCAAAGGATGAATGTGAATCAGGCCCTAAATTTTGATTCCTATCAATCTTATGACAAATGTGGAAATTGTAGATTTCTATGTAATCTTGAATTAGAATTGTATGTGTGATTTTAGGTAGTCTAGTTATGCATTGGAATCTATCATTAATCATAATCTAGTTTTATAACACTCTGCACAATCTGAGTACCATTACTTGGTGAAGATTCTGATTATCAGGTCCACCGGAAGAGATTGAACACATTCTTATTGCTGTTAATTCCATTAAGAAATATTTAGTTAAATATGCCTCAAGATATCAATTATTTTCAACTTGAGTAGGATTTTTCTTTTTTCTTATAAAGCGTATAAAGATGTCAGTGGGTTTTAGTTCAACGAATATATTGTAGCATAGAGATTTGATTATAACTTGATGGGCTTTATCTTCTAAGCCTTGCTCTGCCACCATCGAAGGCTCAAGCTGTGGCACAGGAGACTTTATCAATTTGGTGCTCACTTGCTTCCAGATTGTGCCTGTGGGCATTGAAAGCTTAATTGGAAAATCAATGCTTTGCTGTTCTTCAGGTCTGCTCAGAACCTCGGGCTTCAAGTGCATGTCCATTTGTGCCAGAAGCCAAGTGTTTTGGTGAGTACATAATGTGCAATCTTTAAGAGTCACAATTCTGAATGTGCATCTGTACCAGTAACATAATATGATTGGAAATTTTAATTAAGTTGTTATATTTCTTATGTTGCAGCTTTTTTAGAATTATATCATTCTCTTGCAATAAATTATGAATCTTTTAAATTTATGTTATGTCTTGTAATAAATTGCATTCAGCCTCAAATGTTCCAGAAGATGCGGCTGATCTAGCTTTCATGTGGACTGCTAGTAGGATGCCAAAGAAGAATATCTGCAAAAAGCTGCTCTCTTTCCTTGGATGATAGAATTTCTTCTCCTGATGATGAAAGTTTAACAGCATTTGATGAGGATATTCCAAGCTTGAAGGTAAGAATGTTGTATGTAAAAATTTTGTAGCTCCCTTATGTCCTTACCTATGAGCTTAAGCTTTTAAACAATTTGGTATATTAACATGGTATTAGAGCCAGGTTGACCAAGTGGTCTTATGTTCAGATCTCCTCTTATATAATTGAATTATAATAACTTGTGATGGTTATGATTTTATTTGTGGTTCTGTCGATTCAATCCAGGCGAATATAATTGGTCTCTTACCTATTAGGTTAAGCTTTTAGATTCATCAATAACTTCACAATGTTCGAGAGAAGAGGAATTTTGAAAGGAAGAGACTTTGTGTGAGAGGATTATTTATGAGGAATATATGCAAATTTCACTAATATTTCAAATGTAAAACTATTAGAGTATTTATAGATATAAAGATGACTCTTAAAATTCTAAATGTATGAACTTAATATCAAACTCATATATGAACTATTAATAACTTAACATTAAACTTGTATATAAATATAAACTTGAATTTGTGTATGAATCATGTAAGAACATGATCTTATACTATAAACATGTATGAATATCATTAATGAAGTTAGGCTAACATTTACCTTGTATTGTTAAAAATGTGTTTATTGAACTTGTATCACATGAGGTGGACCTAAAAATCTTCAAATTACTCTTCAACACACAAAATGTTTTAGTTAACTTGAAATGGATGTCAGATGCTGACTCCAAGAACATCCACTCGTTGATGTGAACTCTATTTTGCTGATTTTGTTATTCCAAGAACGTGCTACATGAGGGCTGCTTTTCACTTTTTTGTTCTGTAGAAGCCAAGTCCAATTTTGTTTTTCCTTCTCTTCAGTAATACAAATCTTACCATTTCCTATTAATCAAACAGAGGTGATAAGTGAACAAGTTTCATCCTCTTACTTTTCACATCATGCAAATTCCAGGAACTTCAACCGAAAAAATCTAGAATCAGGACACTATTCATCTAAGAATTGCGCTGAAATGTAACATAATTGTTAAAGGACTTTAAAAATTACTATAAGAATTTATCTTTTATTACTTACCCTATTTTGTTTAGTTTATAAATAATATAAAATTATGATAATCTTTTATTACTAATGGTGATACGATAGATAATATAAAAAATAATCTGATTACTATATTCACCTTAAGTATTAAAAAATTACTAAGGTAATCATAATTTTATTATAATTGTATTTTTATTTATTAATTTTTTTAGATAAAAATAATCTCATTTTCAATAAATACAATAGCTAGGTAATCTTTCAATTTTTATAATAAAATATTACCTAAACTAAACGTCCTTTTAGATCTTTTGTGATGAAGCTCTTGAGAACCAGAAATGTCAACATTGTACGTTTTTCTTCTCTTCTTCCATTAGCTTTTCTGCTTGTAAATTGTGAAGAAAATCAATTTTATGTATGCATCAATTCTATCTAAAAATGTTTATAACAATACTTTCAGAGCAAGATTGGTAGTCGACTTGGTGAGGAGAGCGGTCTAGTGAACTGTAAACTATTTAAATAAATATGAAAAATAATTTTGTGTAATTACCTATTAAATATATAATCTGAATTGTTTTAACATAAAAATTAACTTGGCTTGATAATACAAATTCTATATTAATGGATGTGGTGTTAGTTCAAGTGTTTGCAATTGCAATTTTTTTAAAAATAAAATCCAAAAGATATTTTAAATTAAAAAAATAAACCAAACTTATATATGACCTAGCAAATTTTCTGAGAGAAGTTGTTATCTGGCTAAAATTATGGTTTATAATTGACTAAAAAGTTTGACACCAGTGATTTGTCACCATCTTTAGATAGTGTTATTTAATATTATGATAATTCTTACTATATTATTTATGTGTTTCTTTAAGTAATATCAGAACTATTGACATTTCTAAAATAGTCACCTTATGTCTACTCTTCTAAGTTATCTTTTTTGGGGTATTTTACTAATTCTTGGTTAACAAAGCCTCAACCAAACTTCTTTTCATAATACAAATAGCTTTTATGGTATTATTAACCTTTACAAATAATAGAGTTCAATTTCTCTTATTAAGAATCTTTAGCCTTACCAAGAGGGAGTTTACAATACAAATTTATAAGAAGATAAAGTTTAAAGCTCTCTCAAAAAGTAAATATGACAGTTTTAGCATGATATAGTCTAACACAAATGTATTCAAGAAAGCTAATATGTAAGAGTTACCTCAATAATGTTTTGCTCTTAAATGTACATAAATTTTACCTCACAAAAGTCCTTCCAAAGTAGATTTGATTGATTAATATAGAAAACAAGAGAAAAGTATCTGTTATGTACAAAACTAGCCGTTTAAATTTCCCAGAAGATGCAAAATTCGGTTAACCATATGTGATATGACACTTCCAAGTGATCTACGTGAACTAGCCGTTAGAAATTTTATCATCTAATTTGATTGATTAAAAGGAATTCGCTCAACTTAATAGCTACTAATGTTGAAAAAGTTGATGCATGTCGACTCCACCATTCTAAAACTGAAAAGTCTTTACCTATATTACTGTCACCAAACTCAAAAATAGTAGTTAAATAAATATCAAGCTCCGAGGTGGAGCCTAATGTTCCTCTTGGTCTTTTGCCCCTTTGCATCATAATACGATCACCATAACTCATATTTTAGGTTGATGATGAGACAATAGATGGTAGAGAGGAAGAAGAACCACCTTGGTTACCATAAATTAATGAATATTCAATATAAATTTTTTTAATTAAATTCAAAATGTTAGTTATAGTTAAAAGAATATTAACTTCATCCTCATAATTTAATTGCAAACATTCATAATATAATGTCAAATAATCTGTGACACTATTTAATTTAAATCTAGGATAAAAAAAACATGCAACAAGAAAAAGTTTTGGAATTGTTTTATAGTAAGTTAACCATTTTGTTTTCATTAAAAAAATAGTTTCTTATAGAATAATATTTTGTTCGGCTTCTTGTAAAACCTCAATAATATTAACGGTTTCATTTAAAACCTCACTTAAAGTATAAGTCGCATTATTAAAATTTCTTAATATATTTAAAATTGTTTCACAAATATCTCAATGTTGGGGATATAATGTAACTTATAACACATGTTGTGAAATAAATGAGCATAATAAATCCCTATAATCAAAAGACTCGTTGAGTAATTCATATGTTGAATTCCAATAAGTTGACACGTCTTTAGGAAATTTTTTTGGTCTTCTATTAGGTTGTTTTATAGTTTGAGGATGTGTCCATAAAAATGAAATTGTTGTTTTTATTAGATTAATATAATTATTAAGATAATGTAAACCATCCTGTACATATAAATTTAATACATAACATGCACATCTAATATGAAAAAATCTACCACCTAATTAGGTTTACAAATATTAATTAAATCATTTATTGAGACAGGATTTGAACGTGCATTATCAAATGAAATTGAAAAAATTTTATAAAATAATTTATATTATTCTAATATTCCTTTAATTATTCTTTAAATATTATTGATCGTATGTCGATCATCAAACACCTTAAATGTTAAAATTCTTTTTTGTAATTAAAAATTGTCATCTATTTATGACAAGTTATACCCATATAAGAGTAAATTTGTTAATGGTAACTCCAAATATCACTACTTATAGATACACGTTCATCAAAATTTATAAAAAATTGAATTAATTCTCTGTTTTATTTTTTATATAAACTAAATAATGTTCTTTTTAATGTGCTTCTTGGAATAGTTTTATGTACAGAATTTAATGCAGTTTTACAATAATTAGTAAAACCTAAATTTTCATCAAAACTAAATGCTAAATGATCTATTGTTATCATTTTTGCAAATTCTTCTTTACTTGTATTATCACTATACATAAATAAAGATTTATGTGTGGAACTATATCTGATTATTTGTGTGTAGAACTATACCTGATTATTTGTGTTTGGACTCGACTTTGCCCTATTTTTTCAGATACTTTGACTCCAAGTACCTTTTAAACGTCCTATATCCACCTCTTTGTTTGAATTTATAAATTTGTCTATAATAATTGCAAGCAACATCGAAATTGCTATTTTTCTTTTATATTTTCTTGAAATGAATTTTGAAAATATCAGATGTAGGAATTTTTTGAGAGTGTTGTTCTATCTCCATCTGTTGTTGATGTTGTTGTTGTTGCTCCACCTCTACATATTGACTTTCACTTTTTTGTGTTGAAAAATCATCTATAAATTGATTTTCATTTACATTTGATATATGTGAATATTGACCAAATCTTCTATTACCAGAAGAATTTTCACTACTTGTCATTTTTTGATAATAAATAAAATTAATTATATAAATAAATTATATGATTAATTATGAAAGATAATAAAAAAATAATAAATAAAATTAATTATAGAAATAAATTCTATAATTAATTATGAATTGTATAATAAAAATAGAAATTGGAATTAATAAATTAAGAACGAATTTAATTAAATTTAAGAGAATTTGATTGAATTGAAAGATTGAGAATGAGAGTTTGAAAGATTGAGTGAGAGAGTGGAGAGATTGAAATTTGAATGGGTATATATATAGGCAAAAATTTTAAAAAATAGGGGGTAAAAATGTGATTTTGAAAATTACAGGGGACCAACGTTCCCCTGCAAAAGTTCTGAAAATTGCAGGGGACCAACGGTCCCTTGCAATTTTCAAATGTGCAGGGGACCATTGGTCCCCTACACTTGTTGCAATGAACCAATGGTTGATAGTGCAGGGAACCGTTGGTTCCTTTAAAAAAATTTAAAAAATAAAAAAATTCAAAAAAAATTTAAAATTTTTTGTTCAGTATAGTAAACCGCCTATTTACATTTCGGTTCATAAACTGAGTGTAAACCGACGGTTTCACGGTTCAAAATTAGGTAAACCGAAATCAAACCGCTAAAATCTAGTTTCAGTTTTGGTTCAGTCCGATTCCAGTTCTGGTTTTATCTGGGCCAGTTTCTATCCAGTTCACGGGCCAAACCGGCCGTGGCCAGGTATACTTTTAGACCTTTAATCTTTTCTTCATTTTCTTTCAATTCTTTTTTCCAGTTATATAAAATTTATAACATTCCATGTATTTTATCCAAAATTTTTTAATTTTTTGTGGGTGAAATCTTATTGAACATTGTTATGTGTATATATTTTTAAGTATATAATTAGATATCTAGATGATAAATTATTATATTATTAAATATTATTATATCTTTAATTTAGATTCACTCAATAATACGTTATTTGTATCAAATTATATGTTTAAAAATATATACATATAATTTTATTTAATATTTTTTTTATTTGAGTCTACGAATGGGTCTATGCTCAGATAGATTCGAATTCTCACTAACATGTACAAATGTATCACGTCTATTATCACGAAAAAGCCACCACAAAAAAAGGGAGCTTTGCTACGTATCAAGAAGTTGAGTAACGTTAGATACTAATTGTAATATTTGTTTAAAAACTATAAGGGCAGTAGCGTAATTAGAGCTTAAGGATGCATGGGTCATTTCATTTATAAGTGAGGGCAGTTTGGTAAACTTGCTGGGCATGCACTTTGTTGACCTAAGTATATAAACATAATATTGGCCGACTAAAGCAGAGAGAAATGAGAGAATAGAGAGAAAAGAGAGGCGTGAGCTGCTGGTTTTTCTTCTTCTCTGTTCTTGTGCGTCTTGTGCGTCTTGGCTGCTGTGTAGCTGTGTTTGCTCTCTGAGTTCGATGTGCGGTGTCTCTACGGTGAAGTCAGGTGCTCTTTGACTTTGTATTGTCGTGTATTTGCTTGTATATTGTTTTGATGTACAGTGAAAGATACGTGTGTTTGTATATTGTAAATCGAACTTGATATTAGTGGATTTGACTAGAGGAACACCTCTACCTTGGATGTAGGATTTCGTTTACGAGATCCGAACCAAGTAAATCGTGTTATTCTATTTTTTCCTGTTTTCTGCGTTTATATTGTTCGGATCGGATTATCTTTAGGTTCGGAAATATAAATCTATAACAAGTGGTATCAGAGCCACAAAAGATCTTTCCGATCTGTGATCTTGTGACCTATTTTTGTTTCTTTTCCGTTTATATTCGGCTGCTTGTGTATATCTTGAGGCGTGTTTGGTTTTCATGCTTTGCAATATATTTTGGTGAAATATATGTGCTGTGTCTCTTGATATATGTGAATATTTTCGAAAAGATTGTGTTCTTGTTGTGAGTACTTGGCTTTCTTGGTACTGCTGTATTTTCTTTTGGTACTTGTAGGATTAAAGAAACTAAAAGAAAAAGAAAAAGAACATAATGGGGTCAACAAGATTGGAAATAGAACAGTTTAATGGAAAAAATGATTTTAATATTTGGAGGAAAAAGATGAGGGCTGTTTTGGTGCATCAAAAGTGTGCAAAGGCCTTGGAAGGTATAGATGCTTTACCTTCTGATATGACAGAATCTCAGAAGGCTGAGGTACTTGAAACTGCTTATAGCTTGTTTATTTTACATCTATCTGATAATGTTTTAAGACAAGTTGATGATGTTAGTACTGCTGCAAAATTATGGTTGAAGCTTGAATCTCTTTATATGACTAAATCTTTGACTAATAAAATATATTTGAAAGAGCAACTGTTTGGTTTTAAAATGGATCCAGGAAAGTCTTTAGAAGAAAATTTAGATGAGTTCAATAAAATTACTATTAATTTGGCTAATATAGAAGAGAAAATTTCTGATGAAAATCAAGCCATTATTATTTTGAACTCACTGCCTGAAACTTTTAAAGATGTAAAAGCTGCTATTAAATATGGTAGAGAGTCTCTTTCCTTAGAAGATGTCTTAGGGGCTCTTAAGTCAAAAGATTTAGAAATGAAGATAGAAAAGAAAACCATAGGTGAAGGCTTGCAAGTAAGAGGCAGAACTGAAAAGAAATTTCAACAAAAAGATAAAAGATTTAATAGATCTAAATCTAGGCCAAAAAGAGTTTGTTGGAATTGTCATAAAGAAGGCCACATGAAAAGAAACTGCCTTGAAAAAAAAGAAACTGAATTTTCCTTCAAATAATGAAAAACATGAGTCTGTAAATCTACTTGATGGCTATGACAGTGCTGAAGTTTTAGTTTTAACTGAGGGGTTGTCTAGGGAAGAATGGGTTTTAGATTCAGGATGCACCTATCACATGACACCTAGAAAAGACTGGTTTATAGATCTAAAGCAGATAAATGGGGGAAAAGTCTTAATGGGTAATGATGATGCATGTGAGGTAACAGGTATAGGTGCTATTAAACTAAAACTTGCTGATGGTTCTATTAAAATTCTCAATGATGTTAGATTAGTTCCAAAATTGAGAAGAAACCTAATATCCTTAGGTTTGTTAGATTCCAATGGTTATTCTTATAAATCTGAAAAGGGTGTGCTTAAAATAATGAGAGGTGCTTTAGTAGTAATGAGAGCTAAATTGATAAATGGGTTATACATTTTAGAGGGAACAGCTGTTAGTGACTCAATGTCTTCTAAACCTGATAAGGTGGATGAAACTATTTTATGGCATAAAAGGCTAGGACACATTAGTTTCTTGGGTTTGCAAGAACTTGGTAAACAAAACTTGATTAATTCTAACAGAATTTCAGCATTAGAGTTTTGTGAGAATTGTGTTTTAGGGAAGTCACAAAGATTGAGGTTTGCAGCTGCTACTCATAGATCAAAGAACATTCTTGATTATGTGCATTCAGATCTGTGGGGTTCTCCTCAGGTACCTAGTTCTCTGTCTAATGCTCATTATTTTTTAACCTTTGTGGATGATTTTTCAAGAAGAGTCTGGGTTTATTTTTTAAAAACTAAAGATCAAGCTTTTGAGTTTTTTAAAGAATGGAAAACTCTTGTGGAAAATCAAACAAATAAGAAACTAAAAGTTTTAAGAACAGATAATGGTCTTGAATTTTGTAACAAACAGTTTACTGATTTTTGTAAACAATTTGGAATCTTGAGACATAGAACCTGTGCAGACACTCCTCAGCAGAATGGTCTTGCTGAGAGAATGAATAAGACTATTCTGAACAAAGTAAGATGCATGTTAGCTGACTCAGGATTGAGTAAGAAATTCTGGGCTGAAGCAGTTGCTACTGCTTGTTATTTGATTAATAAATCACCTTCTTCTGCTATTAATTTTAAGACTCCTATTGAATTGTGGTCTGGTAAACCACCAAATTTAAATCACTTGAGACCTTATGGATGCCTTGCCTATATCCATGTGAAACAGGGTAAACTGAACCCTAGAGCCTTAAAGGTTGCCTTCTTAGGATACCCTACAGGGACTAAGGGTTATAAAGTTTGGTTAATTGATGAATTAAAATGTGTGGTTAGTAGGGATGTTGTGTTTAATGAATTTGCTTTTTATAAAGATCTGTTTATCTCTAACCAATTTCAGTCTAAACAGGTTCATATTGAGGTGGAGAATTCTGACTTGAGAAATTCAGCTAGTGTTGAGTCAAGTGATGGACCTGGTTTAGGCTCAGATCCAATTCATACTTCAAAGTATGAAGATAGGGGTTTGAACCAACAACCATCACAGAGTCAGAGTCAAAGTAGTTTAGACAGTGATTTTTTTTATTATCAATTGGCTAGAGATAGGACTAGAAGAGCTATTAAACTGCCATCTAAATATGCTCATACAGATCTTATATCATATGCATTTAATATAGGTGATTGCATTGAATTAAATGATCCTTTAAATTTCAAACAAGCCTATATGAGTAAACACAAAAATGAATGGTTAAATGCCATGCAAGCTGAAATTGATTCTCTGCATAAAAATAACACATGGATTCTTGTTAAAAGACCTGAAAATAAAAGGATTATAGGTTGTAAATGGGTTTTTAAAAGAAAACCTGCTGCTCCAGGCTTTGAAAATGGAAGGTTTAAGGCTAGAGTTGTTGCAAAGGGTTTTTCCCAAGTAGAAGGCATTGACTATCATGAGATTTTTTCACCTGTTGTTAAACATATATCAATAAGACTTATTTTATCTGCTGTGGTGTTATTTGATTTAGAACTTGAACAGCTAGATGTTACTACTGCCTTCCTTCATGGTAATCTAGAAGAGCAGATTTATATGGAGCAACCAGAGGGTTTTGAGAAACCTGGATCTGAAGATATGGTTTGCTTACTAAAAAGGTCATTATATGGCCTAAAACAGTCACCAAGACAATGGTATAAAAGGTTTGATGACTATATGCTCTCCATTGGCTTTTCTAGAAGTGAATTTGATAATTGTGTTTACTTTTGTAAAACTGAAACAGGCAGCTATGTTTACTTGTTGATATATGTGGATGATATGCTTATTGTTTCAAAGAAAATAAGTGATTTAACTAGGCTGAAAAAATTGTTAAAAGATGAATTTGAAATGAAAGATTTAGGACATGCAAAAAGAATCTTAGGAATGGATATTAATAGAGATAGAATTAAAGGTATTTTAACTTTATCTCAATCTGAATATGTTAAAAAGGTTCTTGAATTGTATGGTATGCATGATGCTAAATCTGTGAATACTCCTATAGGTGCTCATTTCAAATTGATGTCTGTTTTGCATGATTTACCTACTGATGAATCTGAATATATGAAAAAGATTCCTTATGCAAATGTGGTAGGTAGCTTAATGTATGCTATGATAGGATCCAGGCCTGATATTGCTTATGCAATTAGTTTGGTGAGTAGGTTTATGGGAAAACCTTGTAAAGCACATTGGAATGCTGTGAAATGGGTATTAAGATACTTGAAAGGGTCATGTGATTTTGGTCTTATATATATTGCATCTGATACTAACAGTTTACATGTTAAAGGATACTGTGATTCAGATTATGCTGCAGATTTAGACAAGAGGAGGTCTCTAAATGGCTATATTTTCACATTTGGTGATAATGTGATAAGCTGGAAGAGTTGTCTTCAACATATTGTTGCTTTGTCTACAACAGAAGCTGAATATGTTGCATTGACAGAGGCTACAAAAGAAGCTTTGTGGCTGAAAGGTATAACAGAAGAGTTGGGACTGCATTGTGGTATTCCTGTGATCTATTGTGACTCACAAAGTGCAATACATCTGTCTAAAAATAGTGCTTTTCATGAGAGAACAAAGCATATAGATGTTAGGTTGCATTTTATAAGAGAAATTTTGTCTAGAGGTCGGGTAATTCTGGAGAAAATTGCTTCAGAGGTGAATCCAGCTGATATTTTGACAAAGGTGGTTCCAATAAATAAGTTTAAGAGTGCCTTAGACTTATTGCAAATTGGAAAGTTGTGAGTCTGTCTTGCAGAGGTGTTTTTTGGCTAGTTAAATTCATGTTTGAGTCTTGTAGTTTTCAAACAAGGTGGAGTTTGTAATATTTGTTTAAAAACTATAAGGGCAGTAGCGTAATTAGAGTTTAAGGATGCATGGGTCATTTCATTTATAAGTGAGGGCAGTTTGGTAAACTTGCTGGGCATGCACTTTGTTGACCTAAGTATATAAACATAATATTGGCCGACTAAAGCAGAGAGAAATGAGAGAATAGAGAGAAAAGAGAGGCGTGAGCTGCTGGTTTTTCTTCTTCTCTGTTCTTGTGCGTCTTGTGCGTCTTGGCTGCTGTGTAGCTGTGTTTGCTCTCTGAGTTCGATGTGCGGTGTCTCTACGGTGAAGTCAGGTGCTCTTTGACTTTGTATTGTCGTGTATTTGCTTGTATATTGTTTTGATGTACAGTGAGAGATACGTGTGTTTGTATATTGTAAATCGAACTTGATATTAGTGGATTTGACTAGAGGAACACCTCTGCCTTAGATGTAGGATTTCGTTTACGAGATCCGAACCAAGTAAATCGTGTTATTCTATTTTTTCCTGTTTTTCGCATTTATATTGTTCGGATCAGATTATCTTTGGGTTCGGAAATATAAATCTATAACACTAATCCTGATTATAATTCTGGTGTGTGGTTTAGATTTATTTATGTATCATTGTCTTTTTTATTAACTTACTTCAAAATAATTAGTCTAAGCAAAATCATTATACAATTTTACGCACCTAAAACATCTAGAAAAAAGTAAAAATACTAAATTGGTCCCTATCAATTTATTTTTATATTGAATGTGACTTATAGTTATTGAATTACAATAATTATAAAATTCTCATATATATATATATATATATATATATATATATATATATATAATTTGGTCTAAAACATTCTTTAATACCCATGAAAAAAATCTTCAATAAATTTAAAATTAATTAGTCATTGGTCGTTAACACTAGTATGAAGGATAGAATTATTATATTTGATTTAATGTAATCAAAATTAAAAAAATAAATCATAAGAGAGCGTTTGACTCAAATATTTAAATATTACTTTGATAATCTATATTTTATTATTGACATTATTTTGTTTGGTTTATAAGTTAATATAAGTACCATGTTCACCTTCAACATTAAAATATCATCAATGTAATCTTGATTTTGTTACAATTATATATCTTTAGTTATTAATTTTTATGACAAAAATATTTTTATTTTCATTTAATATAATAATTAACATGAAAAATATATTATAATGAGTATATCTAAGAACAATTAAATAAAATAATATCTTAGTATTCTTTTATTATTTTTAATCAAACATAATAATTATTTATATTTATCAAATTTTATAAAATATGAAAATAATTTATCTATAATAGTTTTTTAAGGAATATATTTTTATTATAATTTATTATATTTTTTATAAAAAATTAATCAAATCAAATATACCTAAAAGCAATGATTGAATACCCACTACCAGTGATCCTCTTAATCTTTAATCTTGCATGTTTAGATTATCTCGTGTTTCATTGGTTAAGATTATAGGGCTTTTAAACTAATTATTTGGATTTTCTTATTAGTTTTTTGTATTGCTGTCATTACTTTTATCGATCATATTTGTCTAATCAACGTATGGTTTGACCATTCTATTAATTATATCTACTTCTGAGGTGTTTGTTTAAAATAATTAAATATTACTTTAATAATTTAATTTTTATTATTAACAATATATTATTTATTTAATTTATTAAATAATATGCAATTTTGAAAATATTATATTTTTAATAGTAATATAGAATATAATATATAAAATAATCGAATTAGTAATTTTATTTAAAATATTAAAAAATTATCAAAGTAATTTTGATTTTATTATAATTATATCTTTATTAATTTAAAAAAATACTCTCATTTTTATTAATATAAAAAATAACATTAAAAATATTTTTATAATAATTATATCTAATAATCTTTAATTTTAATCAAACATAATAAATATTTATACTAACTAATTTTTATAATATATAACAATAATTTATACCCATTAATCTTTTTATTAAGTAATCTATTTTTATGGTGATATTTTATTTTTAATAATAAATTATTAGTCAAATCAAATGCTTTCTTTAGCATTTTCTCAATTAAGTTTACATAAACTTTTTTGGTCACTTTAATATATTTGTAAATCTTGATTATTATTCTAGGGTGTGGTTTAGATTTATTTATTTACTTAAAAATAAATAAATAGTATTATGACTATCCTAAAAAATTTTGAAAAAAAGATAAGGCCAACTCAAAAAGACTTATTCCCACCCAAGGTATGGTGCAAATACAAAGTTTTAGTTGTGAGGTTCAAAAACCTAAATACCCATCCGTAATCTAAATTCTCTTAGAATTTTATATTAAAGTTAAAAGTAAAATTGTTATTTAACCAGTAATATTAAAAAATATAAAAGTTTATATCATTCCCCTCCCCAATTGGGAAAACTAATAATTTCCTCCTAAGATTAAGTTTTGAAAAATTACAATTTTTCCTCTAGGTTTTGGAAAACTAATCCAATGAATGTTTGGCGAACAACAACTGTTCTCTCTTCCTCTTAGCAATGTCTCTCTCTCTCTCCAGCAATGTCGCTCATTTCAACATTTTCTCTCAAAGGACAAATCCGTATGAAACCTTCATTTGGAAAACAAAGGTGTCGTCTAGATGAATTGTTTTTATATGAACAATTTGTTGTCGTTTAGATGAAGACCAGGATGATTCTTGGACGACTTATCTTCGTCTTTGTCAAGATGATGATAAATTATTCAAACAAAGATGATTAGTCTAGACGATGCCTTTGTTGTCCAAGCAAAGGTTTCATTTGGATGATGCCATCATGAGGGAATCACTGGGAAAAGAGAGACATCATTGAGAGTTTGGATTTTACCAATGATAACAAAATTTAATACATGGGTGAATATTTAAATTTTTAAAGCGTAGCGGGTGAGAGTTTGGGGATGCAGTAAACTGTGCGTGGGAATTAATCTTTTGGCCTTTTTATTACTAACAATATTTTGTTTGGTTTGTTGTATAATAAAATGTTTTAGTAATTTTCTATTACTTATGGTGAGATGAAATATAATATATAAGGTAATTTGATTACCAACTTTATCTTACGTATTAAAATATTACTAAAGTAATTTTGATTTTATTATAATTCAATCCTTATTAATTTTTAGGACAAAAATATTTTTATTTTCAATTAATATAACAAATAACATCAAGAATATTTAGAATAATTATTCCCAATAATATTTAGCATAATTAAATAAAATAATATTTTAGTATTCTTTTGTTATATCCAGCCAAATATAATAATTACTTATAACTAGTAAATTTTATAGATAGTAATAATTTATATACAGTAATATTTTAATTAAATGATCTATCTTTATGATAATATTTTATTTTTAATAATAAAATATTAATCAAACCAATCGCTTTCTTTAATATTTTCTCAATTAAGCTTACATAAACATTTTTTTGTCACTTAAGTGAATTTGTAAATTTCTAATAAAAATCTTGATTATAATTCCGGGTCGCGGTTTAGATTTATTTATTTACTTACTTTAGAATATTTAGCCTAAATAAAATTATTATATAATATTACGAATAATAAAATTATACATATATAAATATGTATATATTTAATGTGTGTTATTATATTATTATATAATTTTAAATTAATAATAAAATAATTTTAAATTACATGATGACATACATATATATACATATTTGTATACTAAAAATGAGTATGCATTAAAGCTAGCAATTTTTGACACCATCTGTTAACTCGACATGACACGACACAAAAAAAATTGGGTTAGGGTTAGGTTTTTCTAATATGAAATTTATATCGCGTCAACCTGACACGACTCAAAATTAAATCAGGTAGTATCAGGGTTTACACGAAGGTAACCGGACATGACACAAATTGACTGGAATGTTTTGAAGAAATGTTATTTATATATAATTTGTTAGAGATAAATTATGAGTAATGCTATATATACACACTTTTGATATATAATTTGAGTATGCAAGTAATAAGTCATCATGTGATTATGTGTTATTTTATCTTTAATTCAAAATCATTAAATTACATGATAATATATTATCTATATATTCAAATTGTGTATCAAAAATGTATACACGTAGTTTTTTTGATAAATTAAGAAAATATTAAAAGTCAATAGTTAAAATCTTTACAGATTGCATATAATTGTATTATTATATAATTGTAATTACTTATAATAATTTTTATTTATATTTGAATATTTTATTTTATTATTAAATCGTAAGAATGTGATTTAATTAGTCAGATTATTGACACGTTTTAAATGTCTTAGCATGTAATTTTTAGATCATTTGTAAACAAAATAAAATATTATATTGTGTATTTTATTAATAATATATTTGAGTTATTTGGTGAATAAATTAAAATGATAAAAACATTTTGAAGAGCGAAAACAATAGATAATTGTGGGTTAATTTGAGTTTGATCGGATCAATTCGAATATTAAACGGTTGGATTAAAGTTAAAATTTTTTTATATAATTCTAATTTAGATCAGGTTAAAATTAAAAATCTCTAACATAAAATTTAAATTAATATAATATAAATATGATTCAATAACGCAAATTATTAAGTCTAGCACACATAATATTGCTTTGGTACGAATAGTATAATGACAATCCTAAAACATCTCTTAAAGGCCAAAGTATAGATTTTGATAAAATATATATACCTGTAATAGATATAATCACATTCAGATATTTAATTAGTTTAACTGTCTCTAAAGGGTTGGATATGCGTCTAATACATGTAATTTGTATAGAAATTTGGACAATAAAATTTATACAAAACTTTTTAAATGATTTAAATTGCTTGAAGCAAAAAAGTCAACTAAGAAGCATTTACTCAATCAAGTTACAAAGATCATTGTATGAATTAAAACAATATAGAAGAATGTGGTACAAGTGTCTTAATGAATATCTGAAAAAAGAGGGTTATGTGAATGACATCTGTATACTCATGTGTCTTTATAAAAATGTCAGAATTAGGTTTTGCTATTGTAGCAATTTATATTAATGACATGAATTTAATTAAGACTCTTAAAAAACTCTAAAAAATTGTTGAATATTTAAAAAAAAAATTTGAGAAGAAGGATTTGAGAAAAACAAAATATTGTCTTCACCTGCAGATCAAACATAATTCAATTGAAATACTTACTCATCAATCAATGTATATTGAAAATTTACTAAAATACATTAATATAGATAGTGTTTATTCTTTCAGCATAGTAATGGTTGTTCTGTCAAAAACTTCATTTCGTCTTAAAGAAGAAGATGAAAAGATACTTGATCTTGAAATTTCATATTTTAATGTTATTGGTGTCTTATTATATTTGACTCAATGCACTAGACCAGATATATCATTCATAGTGAGTTTATTGGCTCAATTTAGCTCTACACCAACTTGTTGTCACTAGAACGTTATCAAGTATATACTTCGTTATTTATGTTTTGTTATTTATGTGGAACTAGAAATTTGAAATTAGTCTATTACGTTAAATCTCCTAAAAATCCTAGTTTAGTTAATATTTAGATACCAGTTATCTTTTCGACTCTCATAAGGTCCATTCGTTGATAAGATATATTTTTATTTATAATGTCACAACAATATCATGGGGCTTTATCAAACAGATTTTAGTTGTAACATCTTTAAATCATTTAAAAATTTTAGCTCTTTATGAAACGAGTTGAGAATGTGTATGGTTACAGTTTATCATCTATCACATCCGAAATACATACAGTTTTTTTTCTATAATAGACATTTCTTCTATATTATATGAAAGACAATACAATATATATTGTCCAAGTTAGAAATGGATACATTAAAGGAGACAAAACCAAATATATCTCACCAAATTTTTTTTTACACTTATGAGCTCTAACAGAATCAAAAGATTGATGTCAAACAAATATAATTAAATGACAATCTTATAAACTTATTTACCAAGATACTATCAACATGAACATTTAAAAAATTAATATATAATATTAGTATGTGGTAACTCAATAAGTAACTAAATTAATTATACTATAAAAAGAGAGAACATTCATCAAGAGGAGTAATAAAATATTAGACAAAATATATATTGTACTATTTTTTTAACCAAATTTTGTCATACTAAATTTCTCTAATAAGATAGGTTAAATATATCTCATTTTACTTTATAAAATATTAAATAATTATATTTTTATATTTTAATTTTAATTTTATTAAATTATTTTTAATAAAATTAATAAAACTATCTAGAAATGATGATAATTCAAAAAGAATGTCTGCTGTGAAAAGGGAGTGTTTGATATGGGCGGCTTTCCGCTGCACATTAATTACGTTAAATGCGTTATAGGTGTGTATTTGATGTCATTTAACACTTTGAATAGTTTCTCTCTCTTAGCCGGGGGAAAAAAACCACTATAAATACTCACCCACAGTTGCTTAATGGGATACGTACTTGATCCTTGATTCTTCCATTCCTTTCAACTTCCCTTTCAGTCTTTCTAATTCTCTCCTTCTATTCGCTTTATTAATTATACTTAAAACATATTTATAATTTTTCCTTTCCAGTTATATTGCACGTTTTTAACCATGGAAACATGGTTCCTCAGCCTTGTCGCCCTCTCCATTTCCGTACTCATCACTCTCTTCGTCTTCAACCCTTTCTCCAAAAAACTCTCCCACAACCTCCCTCCCGGCCCTCCCACTATTCCCATCATCGGAAACTTATTACTGTTTTTCAAAAGTTTCCACGAACTTGAGTCCATCCTCCGAAACCTCCACAAAAAATATGGCCCCATCCTCACTCTGAAAATTGGCTCTAAACCTGCAATCTTCATTGCCAATGGCTCTCTCGCTCATCAAGCTTTAATTAAAAACAGTTCCATCTTTGCCGACCGTCCACCGGTCCTCCTCACGGACAAAATCATATCCAATAATCAGCACAACATCAATACCGCCTTTCACAGCCCCACCTGGCGGCTCCTCCGCCGCAACCTCACCTCCAAAATCCTCAACCCTCCGCAGGTGAAGTCATACTCCCATGCACGCAAGTGGGTGTTGGAAATTCTCATTGGGAGACTGAAGTCTCACTCAAAATCTGGTGTTATATGTGTGGTTGACCATCTTCGATACGCCATGTTTTGCCTGTTGGCACTCATGTGCTTTGGCAAGAAGCTTGAAGAAGAACAAATCAAAGAGATTGTTCGAGCGCAGAGAAATCTACTATTGAGCCTCCCCCGGTTTCGGATTCTCAACGTCTGGCCGACCGTCGGAAAGATTTTGTTCCGAAAGCGGTGGGAGGAGCTGTTTCAGATGATTCGAGACCGAGGAAACGTATTGATCCCGCTTATAAGAGCAAGAAAGGTGATGAAACAAGAGAAGGTTAACACAAAATCCGATCCTGAACAAACAAAAATCAAATGTTACGTTGATACGTTGTTTGATTTGGAGGTCCCCGAAGAAAAAAGAAAGCTTGAAGAAAGTGAATTAGTAGGTTTGTGCACCGAATTCCTCGATGGTGGAACTAGTACTACAATCACAGCGCTTCAATGGATCTTCGCAAACTTAGTAAAGAATCCTGAAATCCAAGGGAAGCTCTACATGGAGATGAAACAAAATCTAAGTGAAAAATATTTAAATCAAGAAGAAATTAAAGAAGAAGATTTGCAGAAGTTGCCTTATCTAAAAGCAGTAGTTTTGGAAGGCTTAAGGCGCCACCCTCCGGGCCATTTTGTGCTGCCACACGCGGTGACAGAAGACACAGTTTTGAATGGCTATTTAGTTCCCAGAAATTGTGTGGTGAATGTCACAGTGGCGGAGATAGGTTTGGATCCAGAAGTGTGGGAAGATCCTATGGCGTTCAAGCCAGAGAGGTTTTTGAGGAGTAATGGAGAAGAGATTGAGTTTGACATTACAGGGAGTACGGAGATAAAAATGATGCCATTTGGAGTAGGAAGAAGGATTTGTCCTGGGATGGATTTGGCGATGCTTCATTTGGTGTATTTTGTGGGGAATTTGGTGTGGAATTTTAAGTGGTCAAGTTTGGATGGAGAGGATGTCGATTTGAGAGAGAAGCAAGAGTTTTTCACTTATGTTATGGAAAAGCCACTACAAGCTCACTTGTCTCCAAGAAATTGAAATATTTGAATTAAATTATATTATAGTACTATATGCGGTCAGTAGTCAAGTCTCCAGTTCTAGCATTGAAGTGGTTATCAGAAAAAGGTTGTAGTGTTGAACTAGTGCACTCCAGAAGATAAGATCTCAATAAACTTTTCTTTTGCTCAATTGAAATCGCTTCCTCCTTCATAAATTGTTATAATTATGGGATATAATATATTTATATATATATATATATATATATATATATATATATATATTTAAACTCCTTACGAAGCCTATTTAAAAGAGTTTCATTGTTGTCATAAAGAAAGATTTCTTTATATTAAGGGCAATATGTGATAAAAAATAACACAAGAATTTTCCAAATATCTAATTAAAAGAGTTTTATTGATGTCACAAACTAAATCTTACATTATAATAGTTATCCAATAAAGACGTTAACATCTGTGTAAATGTAAATATTGTCTTGATGTGTATAAATCG
The DNA here is from genome assembly GCF_011075055.1 of Mangifera indica. Taxonomy (NCBI): domain Eukaryota; kingdom Viridiplantae; phylum Streptophyta; class Magnoliopsida; order Sapindales; family Anacardiaceae; genus Mangifera; species Mangifera indica. The sequence continues at coordinate 12,585,393 of NC_058143.1, read as the reverse complement.
ATTCATTTTAATTCAAAATCATAGATTATGTGCTTGGGAGAGAGGAAGAATTTGGGGAGGTCTTTCCTAGGGACAATCTTGATCCAAAGAGGAAAGAGAGAGACATGTCTAACACTCATACCTCAATAATCACAACAATGGCCCGCAGAAAGTGACATAGAAAATTATACACAGCAACAAGAAAGTCAAGACCAGGGACATCTCTACTGCATAGTACTCTTTTGTAGTCAATCTCCATGTGAGCAACGAGTTGATTGTCAGTGTAGAGGCCCTACTAGCTTCTGGTGCATGTGGTTAGAAAAAGTGCTCAAGAGCCCATTATCAAGGCTAGCATTGTAATTTCATCCAAACAATGTATAAAATTTTTATAATAAAGATAGAAAAAACAGGGGCCCTTGGGCTACATGTTTACATTTTTTAACTTGCTGGAGAATTAAAACTTTCCAACATGTTTTTATGGTTTTTGGGCTGCTTTTGCTTTTGTTTTCTGAACCCTGGTCCATTTCTTTTTTTTTTTTTCTCCTCAGCAATACAAATCCTACTGTTTCCTATCAATCAAACAGGGGTGATAAGCGAACAAATTTCATCTTCTTGCTTTTCACTTCGTTGCGAATTCTAGGTAATTCAACTAAAAAAAATCTAGAATCAGGACGTTTGTCATCAAAGAATTGCACTTAGATGTAACATACTTTATTACAACATAATAACCATTCAATTACATTTTTTAGGAATTTTAGTTTCATTTATAAATGTCGCTATTATTTTTACCGATATATAAATAAATGTATTAAATTATATGATGTTATAAATTTTACAAATAATTATTTATAATACTAATATAAATACAAAATAATTATCACTAAAAACTGAACAATATAATAACAATTGTTCATGATATTTAATTTTTTTTTTTGTAAATAATTTATATTGTTATTGTAATTGTTACTAAAACCTCCAAAATATCATCTTTACATAAACTAATTTGTTTATAATGACAACTGCAGATGGCACAAAAGTTCCAAATAGATTTTTATATTGTTTATAATAGCCTAAAAAGTGTGTGTGTGTGTGTGTATATATATATATATATATATATATATATGTGTGTGTGTGTGTGTGTGTGTGTGTGTGTGTGTATTAAATTAATAATATCTTTTTTATGTTGATTTTTAACTATCGATGAAATGTAAAAACACAATATGTATAAAACCATTAATCACGATTCAATTTCATACTTTCATTGTAAATAACAAAATTACACAATATTAGAAACATACATAAGAGTTTATGTTCCTTTAAAAGATATATCTAATAATAAATTTATGCGTACCTATTTTGAATATATAAATAGATACATACTTGATATGTGTCATAATGTGATTAAATGATTTTGAATTAAATATAAAATAATATTTAATCATATAATGACACAGATAAATATGTATTTATTTGTATACTCAAAGTGGGTACACATAGTATTATTCTATATCTAATTAGTTAATTAGAATTTATATACAAAAGTACATCAAGGAAAAAATAATATATAACTTTCAAAAGTAATAAACTCTAAGAAAAGATAGAAGAAATGTAGCGCCAAATGATTAATAAATTTATATTATGTGACCAGGAAAAAAAAAAAAAGAGATAAATGTCAATAGAAGATTGAAAAAAATAATTAAAATAAATCAATTCACATTATAACTTGATAAATTCAAAATAAAAGACCATATATCAATTTAAAGTAATACCAACCATATCAAAATGCATAAAAATAACCAAAATATAGAGATTTAGATCTACCTAAGACTTAAAAAAAACAAAAAAAAGGAAAAAAAGAACTAATGAAGATCAAACAAAAAAGCCAACAAAAATAAAAACAAAAAGAAGACTCATTGGACAAGTTGCTAGAAATATGTGCAAGCAAACTATTTGATTTAATGTGCAAAAGAAAACCAATACTAAAGATCCTACAAAACCACAATAACATAAACCCAAAATAAAAAAGATAAAAATCTTAAAATGTAAAGAAGTTGTAAAAATTTGAAACTCAAATTTGAGAAAAAACAAAGTATAATCAATTGAAACTCATACAAAACCCTAAAAACTTATGAAGCCAATCAAACTTCGAAAAAAGAAGTAAAATTTTTTATTGAAATTAATCAGAAATCAATTGAATAAATTATAAGATAATATCATTTTTAATGTAATAAATTATCTGATTAATAATTAGAAAATCAAACTTTGCTTGGAATCTCTCACTGATATTCCTTGAAGCATCCTTAAAGTAATTTCCCTTAAGAAATTAATAAAGCAATAATTTTCTCTCTTAAAATAATTTCTCCTAATAAATTAAATCAAGAAGTTATCTTTATGATTTAATAATAATAATATACCATTTTTAAATTTATATAATAAGAAAATATTTTTATAGAAGTAATAATCATAAATCTCACAATAAGTTTTGAATTTTTTATTTTATAATGACAATTATTATAAATGTCGTAATATATTATTAATTTTTTATTTTTCATATTTTTTAATGGTTTTTCATAGAATACCCAAAAAAAAAAAAATCAACAAATGTTATTTTTGTTGTAATGTTGGTACTAAGAGGGGTTTTGAGTGGTCCTTAAGCACTTTATTGATTTAGCAGTCATTAGGGGTGGTAGAATGATGTAACGATTTAATGAGAAGCGATTGTATCGGGAATTACTTGGGCAATATGGATGTTTCACCATTTTATCAAAAACATGTTTGCAGGATACTCAAGCAGTGATTCCTTTTGACAGCTTATCAGATCGGAGGAAATGGAATAAATCTCTTTAAACTTGGGATAAGTTTAGACACTAAAACAAAAGCCAAGGTTGTCCAGGATGCTGGAATTGCTTTAGCATCTCAGGAAGCTCTTGAGAAAGGAGTAACTTATATCAACTTTGTAATTTTTTCTTCTCTTCTTCCGTTAGCTTTTCTGCTTGTAAATTGTGAAGAAAATCAGTTTTATATATGCATAAGCTCTAACTTTAAAATGTTTATAGCAATATTTTCAAAGGTAGACTGAACATTGACCCAATGAAGAGGGCGGTTCAATAGACTAATAAACTATTTAAATAAATATAAAAATAATTTTGTATAATTAATCATTACATATATAATTTGAATAAAGTTTGTTGTAAAGCTTTAAGTTTGGGATCAACATTAACCTTTCCCTTGTCGTTGGCTTTTCGTGCTTTAACTTCAACTATAAGCATATTCCAGTTTTCTTTTTGTTTTGTTATTAATCCTCAACGTATTTTTAGGAGCTCAGGTAGGGATTTTTCTATCTCACTTATATTGTAGTTCATAATGAACATTGAATATGAGTTAAGAAAGGACTACAATACTCTATCATTAGTTAAGTCATTCTCTCTTACAAAACCTAGACATGTCAACCTCTAAATATAACCAATCATTTTGGTTACATGAGGGCCAACCTGCGCTATCTCAGCCATTTTGCACCTGAACAATGCCTTTGAGTGTGAACATCTAACGAAGATGAAGAAGAATGGATGACAAATCCATCTCTTCATGCTACTTTTGTAGCTCAGGCATCATTGATGCCAACATGAGACACTAGACATCTGTTGAGTCATTAAGATACTTATTGTAAGCATCCTACTCCTTTGTGGTGGCATCCAACCCAAACTTAGGAGGTATTGCTCCTTTAAGAACATGTAGCTTCCTCTCTTAACATAATACAATATGTAGATCTCTATACCAGTCGGAGAAGTTGTTGCCTTACAACCTATTGTTTTGTTCTAAAACAAAGTATATGGAAAAATTGCTTGTTATAGTGTTAATGATCTACATTGTGCATACAAAGTAAATTAGTAGACATATTTTAAATTAATTTTATTTAATAATATAGGTTTTTGTTAAATAAACACTCTCACTATTTTATACAAGTTAACAACCTTTTCTGTTGGACTTGGAAAGTCCCCATGGACTTCTTAGTTAGTCAATATCTCATGAAGTCAATTTTAACTTTCGTTTTGACGAACAAACCAAATTGACCCAAATAGATAGGTCATCAAACTAATTATAAAAATCTATGATCTCAAGTTAAACAGTTATGCCAACAAATCATGTGACCTTAATTATGATTTTCAGTTTTAGTATGATAGATACTATATATCTCCGTACAATGATAATTATACATCCCTACTGAGCCTTTGCACCTTTGCTTTGGAAAACAAGTTAGGTATGCTAGTTAAGTCAGACTTAACACAAAAAAACACTTGATTTTTTATCAATAGAAGTGACACTTGGGTGTGGTGAACAAGGTTTCAATGAACAATGACTTAACTAAAGTGTCATGTTGGAAGGCTTTGATTATTTTCAACTTCATAGTACATGAGGGATTTTTAATTATGTCTCACCAATTTTAATTCACATAAAAGGTGATTTTAAAAATAAAATCCTAACGTGTATACTAAAACATAAATTAAATGTGTCAGTACATAGCCTTTGCCTAATGTTGAGTCCCTTAGTCTTGCCCTTCAAATCTTCGAGATTTTAAGTATGTTCCTCCATCTTCTCAGCTTAATCTTTAAGTACGTTACAAAATTTCCCTAAATACATTTTATTGTAAAAATAAAATAAAATCTTATTCCAAATTTGTTACATAAGATATTTGAAAACTTGAAGTTATATTTAAGAGAAGGGAGATGAGAAAAGAATGTACATAAAGAGTATTAGAGAAGGCACTCCATGCGAACATAAGGTCGTTACAATTAGTTAACATACATTTATCCCCTCGTGATAGTTCTACTATTTTAAAAACATTTATTTATATAAAATTTAACATATAAATAACTAATGTCATTTTATTAATTTAAATAATGATTACTTACAATTACAATAATATAGTTGTGATGGATGACTCTTACAAAAAAAAAAACTAGTATTAACAAGAGGATAATATCTAGTCGTTATAAATATTTTTTTCATAATTTTAGCGATCAATTATTTATATTCATTAAAATCAAATAAATTTATCATTTATACAAAAGAAAAATAGCTGTTAAAAGTTTATTTCCCTTCGTTAAAAAATTTTAACGACAAAAACAATCTCATTATATACAATCATTATAGTTTTCCTCGTTAAAAGTATTCACAACAAGAATAGAAAAAATGTTTCCCTTGTTAAAGCCTTTTTTTTTTTTTTTGTAATGTATCCTAACACATTGATCATAAGAGTTAGACATACTTTTTTACTTAAAAGAAGTTGAATATGAGATAGAGGAGGTGGTTAGAGTTACGGGTTGTGACTGTGAGAGTCCATACCACCTGGATAAAGCTAATGTTGTGGCAAATGCTTTAAGTAGAAAAGTTTTCTTGTCCTAGATTTCTATGCTTATGAAGTTACAACAAGAGATTTTTTAAAATCATAATGAGAAGGTGACATATGTGATATTTGAGTTTAATAGATGACAGATGAATGGTGTAGAGATCAAATCCACCATAATGGAAATGAATGAAGACAAGGTAAACAATAAAATTAAAAAAAAGAATATGACATTAAAGTTTTTATGTTGTTCGACCAATGATTAGAATGCCCATGTTCATCCCTTCTACCTTTTTTTAGCACAAGAATGATAGACTCGTCTATCATTCTTTTTCCCTTTTTTCTCTCTCAAAGTTCTCTTATTTATATACAATTTTTTTGAGGTAAAAAGGTTTTTTGAATCCTCCTTTTTCTTTGGGTTTAACCCATGATTTAAACTTAAATTGATAGAGATATCCCTATATCAACGACATTATATTTATGAGGAAGTTAACGTTTATACTACGTAACCATTGAAAAGATGATATAACTAATATTCGGTCTCAAACATTCTTTGATAACCGCTAATAATTCTTCTACAAATTTGAAATTGTTTGGTCATTGGGTGTTGGCACTAATCTCAAGGGCAAAACCAACCCTTTCAAAGTTAGGCCAAGACCTACCCTCAAAACCAATAATTTTTAGTAAGTAGAGGCCTCACCCTTTTTCAAACCCACTTCCTTCAACTTGCTTTCGATTCTCACTTCTTTTAACTCGATATTTTTAGCCAATAAATGATGATGTGCACTTAAGTAAAATCTCTAACTTAAAATTTTATTATTTTTTGGTCATTTTGATTTGTATTTAAGAATTTTATTAGTGAATTTTTTCTTCTTGAGATAGGTTATTTGGTGAGTTGAATGATCAAAATATTTTCTTAATCACTAAATGATTATCTTTAGGGTATGTTTTATTCATGTAATCTTTTATTACTAAAAATAAAATATTACCATAAAGAAAAATTACTTGAAAGAGTACTAAATATAAATTATTATCATATTTGATAAAATTAGTAGATATAAATAATTATTGTATTTTGTTGGATGTAATAAAATAATACTAAGATATTATTTTATTTAAATATTTTTAGATATAATTATTTTAAAATATTTTTATGTTACTTATTATATTAATTAAAAATTAAAACAATTTGTACTAAAAAAGTAATTAGCAATGATAAAATTATAATAAAATCAAAATTATATTAGTAATCTTTTAAGGCCAAAGACTTATTCTCACCCTTCAATTTTCAAAAACCCAAACACTCACGCATGAGTTAAAATCTGTTAAAAATTTAGTTAGAATTAAGAGTAAAATCATCATTTAATAATAATATTTAAAAAAATAAAAGTTTATATCATTTTACCCCCTTGATTTGAAAAATTAACAATTTCTCTGAAAAATTAAGTTTTGAAACGTGACATTTTCCCCCTATCTAAGGTTTCAAATTTTGCTGACAAATTTCCAACAACCGATGGTTGATCACTGTCCCTTTTAGTGACATCTCTCCCTTCAACCCTTTCCCTCCAACTGATGACATTTGGATTTAATGAAATCCAAACAAAGAGTTAAAACTCTTTTTCTGGACCTTCGTCGTCTAGACGAATAAACAATTCCCCCTCTTCTTTTTTTTCCTTTACAACTATTGCTCTTGTCAAAAAAAAAATCATCAAAATCTGCCCATGGGTCAAACATATGTCATAGGCCTTTCTCTTCTATTTGTCTTTGTGCGAAATAGACACACCTAGTAATGGGATCAAAAATCCCAAAAAAGTAGGTAAAATGTCTTTTTAAACTAATATACATGTAATGCCATGAATGGGTGTGTGTCTTGCACACACCCATTTGTTTGTCACCTAGTGTAATTTTGATGTGACACTTATCCACTCTGATTGACGTAGCAAATAACACACAAACATGCCTCTCCCGTGCATGACCACCTCTCACTTAAATTCCACAATTCCTCATTTAATTCACATTAACTCAATCATACATATGCATAAACATGAAAAAATGGTCATAATACCCTTGAAAGTATTTGTAGGTGTTATAGTAGGTGAGGTCAATAACAGGACATTAGGGGAGTCAACAATCTAGTCAATCAAGTTGCAAGAGGATAGGGGCCTAGTTGATTCAATTTATATTTATATTTTAGTTTTGAACTTGTATCGTTAGATTCATGGTTAAGCTTTTCAATTTCATGGATTTTATGATGTGTTGGATTGGCATATGACTTGTGATTTTTATGGGTGTTAGTATTATTTAGTTTATTATGTTAGACACTTTTTTGTATGCAAGTTAAGAAATGTTCATGCATAATTGTATGTTGAGTTTTATTGTATAAATGATAGTCAACATGTCTTTTCAAGTTGATGTTCTCTCTATGGATATGTATTTAAAAAGAGATGTTACAAAACATCACCCATATCAACCCTTGTACAAAATGATTCGATGACTTTAAGTTCATGGATCACATATACTTTTATTTACCAAGAGGATATATTTCATATACGTTAGAATAATCATCCATATGAAATCTTTCTTGTGGGTTTGTCTAATGTACATGTCTATAATGTATACTCATATATTATACTAAACTATCTACAAATATATTTAACACATGAGATCTGTCACCACCTTTTGATGGAATCATTCAACACCACGATAGTTCTTATTGTATTACCTATGCCCTTGATCTAGGTAATATCAAAACTATATATGGATAATTCTAGAACAACCATCTTATATGAACACAAAGTTCTCACTATTAGTTGACATACACTTGTACTCTTGTCATGATTCAATTATTTTAAAGATATTTATTTATATTATATACAAAATATAATATAAATAATATCATTTTATTAATTTAAAATTATTATTACATCAAATTATACAACAGTCACAATTGACTTTAAGGCAAAGCCCTCGTAATCCCATTTGCATTATATCAAATCATGTTTCCACTACAATAAAGGCTTCATCAATATATCCGTCAGATTGTTATAGTGTTTTCTCAAAATAAAATATATAAAAATCAAATAACAGAATAATGATATAATCAAAATATTTATGAGAAACAATATTTTATCATTTACATTTGACAAAAAAAAAAACTAAGAATAGAATAATTTCTTTCCTGGTATAATAATATCTTATTGTTTCAAGGCATTTAATATAACTTTTTCAGATTTTTGCACACATGGCAATGGATATTTTAGTGTAAATCTGGCAAACTTTGCAGTAGTCTGGGAGAGAAAGTTTAAGTAGTAGTGTCTTCTAATTCAGATATCATAATTCACTTCAATCTAAAATAATTTACAACGATTATAATCCACAGGAAATATTTATCACAAATTTAGAAAATTTATGGTTTGTTGTCATAAACAAATAACGAAATTCAAACATATCGTTCGTTTTTCAAGAATTAACTTTTCAAACTCTTCATTTATAAAAGACCTTTTTGTCTTAGTGTAATGTTTTTGTCCCCGCCAAATAATAAATATACATTATAAGTTAATATTCTAATGATCTAAATAAAATACTTAAAATATTTGGATTTACAAATTGCCAAAAAGAATCCAAATTTTTTTGGAAATTTGGGGGCGGTGTAATAAATATAAAATTCCTTAAAATTTTTGTTGAATTATATGACCTCTTAAAAATTAATAACATGACTTTGTCAAGAGGAATTGATAAGGTTTCTCTCTCTGTTAACAAATAATGAAGTTGACCTTAAAATATCTTTGATAAAGAGTGAAGTGCACGGCAATTTAACAACTTTAAAAAAGATTGACAAAACTATTGATAATCAATTTCATGTATGTGATTCAAAATTTTTTAATTTTTTGAGGGTAAATTTTGCTTCAGTACATATTTTTTAATATATAATTGAGTATATATCATCATTTGATTAAATATTTTTTTATTATTAATTTAAATCTATCTAATTATACTTAATTATAGATTATAAAATATGTATATATAATTTTGTTTATGTTTTTTTTTTTAATTCAAAGATACGTTTGAGTCTACCCTCACATGTTCTGAGTTTGCACCCAGATGCACAATATACCAAGATTATGTCTCTCATCACAAAAAGCCAAGACCAGAGACTTTGTTATGTACTCAACAAGTTGAATTATGTTAAATACTAATCTTGATTATAATTTGGGTGTGTGGCTTAGATTAATTTATGTATTATTATCTTTTTTTTTCTATAATTTACTTCAAAATAATTAACCTTGAAACATCTAGAAGAAATTAAGAACACCAAATTGGTACCTATCAATTTTTTCTCATATATATTTCTACATTGAATGTGACCTATAGTTATTAAAATTACAATAATTTATAAAATCTCATATATATGATATATATGGCTCTTCACACCTTATCCTCATAAATGATACAAATTTTTTTTTTTCACATATTTTCTTCTTCACTTTTCAACCATGGAAACATGGTTCCTCATCCTCATCTCCCTCCCAATTTCTGTACTCATTGCTCTCTTTGTCTTCAACCCTTTCTCCAAAAAGCTCTCCCAAAATCTCCCTCCTGGCCCTCCTACCATTCCCATCATCGGAAACTTCCTACTGATTCTGAAAACTTTCTCCGAACTCGAGTCCATCCTCAGGAACCTCCATAAAAAATATGGGCCCGTCGTCACTCTGAAAATTGGCTCTAAACCTGCGATTTTCATTGCCAATCGCTCTGTCGCTCATCAAGCTTTAATTCAAAATGGTTCCATCTTCGCCGACCGTCCGCCGGCTCTCCCCACTAGCAAAATAGTCTCCAGGAATCAGCACAACATCAGCTCCGCCTTTTATGGCCCCAACTGGCGGCTCCTCCGCCGTAACCTCACCTCCGAAATCCTCAACCCCACGCGGGTGAAGTCATACTCCCATGCACGCAAGTGGGTATTGGAAATTCTCATCGAGAGACTTAAGTCTCGCTCAAAATCTGGTGTTGTTTGTGTGGTTGACCATTTTCGGTACGCCATGTTTTGCCTGTTGGCACTCATGTGCTTTGGCGATAAGCTTGAAGAAGAACAAATCAAAGAGATAGAGCGTGAGCAGAGGAATCTACTTTTGGGTTTTTCCAGGTTTCAGATTCTCAACTTCTGGCCGAGCGTCGGAAAGATTTTGTTTCGAAAGCGGTGGGAGGAGTTGTTTCGGTTGATTCAAGACAAAGAAAACGTATTGATCCCGCTTATAAGAGCAAGAAACAAGATGAAACAAGAGAAGATTAACACAGAATCCGAGCCTGAACAAACACAAATCCAATCTTACGTTGATACGTTGTTGGATTTGGAGCTCCCCGAAGAAAAAAGAAAGCTTGAAGAAAGTGAATTAGTAGCTTTGTGCTCAGAGTTTCTCGATGGTGGAACTGACACTACATCCACAGCTCTTCAATGGATCTTCGCAAACTTAGTGAAGAATCCCAAAATCCAAGAGAAGCTCTACATGGAGATGAAATTAAACCTAAGTGCAAAATATTCAAACCAAGATGCCATTAAAGAAGAAGATTTGCAGAAGTTGCCTTATCTAAAAGCGGTAGTTTTGGAAGGCTTAAGGCGCCACCCTCCGGGCCATTTTGTGCTGCCACACGCGGTGACGGAAGACACAATTTTGAACGGCTGTTTAGTGCCCAAAAAGGGTGTGGTGAATGTCATGGTGGCTGAGATGGGTTGGGATCCAGAAGTGTGGGAAGATCCGATGGCGTTCAAGCCAGAGAGGTTTCTGAGGAGTAACGGAGAGGAGATTGAATTTGACATTACAGGAAGCAAGGAGATAAAAATGATGCCATTTGGAGTAGGAAGAAGGATTTGTCCAGGGTGGAATTTGGCGATGCTTCATTTGGAGTATTTTGTGGGGAATTTAGTGTGGAATTTTGAGTGGTCTCCTCTGGATGGAGAAGATGTAGATTTGAGTGAGAAGCAAGAGTTTACTGTTGTGATGGAAAAGCCACTGCAGGCTCATTTGTCTACAAGAAATTGAAATAGATATTAGGTTTGCGACAAAAATAAAGAGCCTGAAAGTATATCAAAGTAATATAAAATTGTGTAAGTTTTTTTTTTTTTTTTTTTGGCCTTTCTTGAATAAACTTGCATCACTCGTTTCCAGCATACATTTGAAAGAATTCATATCTAAAATAATTAATGGTTATATAAGATTATGTTTTGACTTGTGACACTATTAATTTAGATATCAGTCTTTTCATTTTACTAGGATTGATATTAGACATTTCAAAATATCCAAATGGAAAAGTTCAACAACTAAATAAACAAATTTAACAAAGTTGTGTATATAAACAATAACGTGTTACTATATAATTGAGTGATTTTACATTAGAATTGAAGTAACACTTAATCACATGGTGATATGTTATTATTTGTGTTTAAGTTTGTATTCATTATTTGTGCCTATGGAGTTACTTAAACAAATTATTATATTATAATCAACAAAAATGAGTACTTACCATAGGTTTATCCCACAAAATGAAAATAAATTACTATCATTACAAATTTAGTATTTTCTAATTGGAAAATAATTATATTATCCTTACTATATCAAAATGATAAGTCTTTACCCTTAAACTCAAAAAATGATAAATTTTTACCTTCTTGTCAATATCTATTAATAAATTCTTTTATATTTTATGGTAAAAACAATAAAAAGACTAAAACACCTCTATTAAAGAAAAAAACAATAATATATTTCATTGCTTTGGGTTATATCATCAACTTGCTCCCATAAAGAAATCATATCTCACTTAAGTGTAGCAATCTCATAAAGTTCAAAACTATCATCTTTGATTTTGGACATGATTCATTTTACATAATCCAATGTCTCTATTCTCTAAATCTCATGATCAGCCTCTTTTGTATATAACCCATAAACTTTCTATCATTTTAGTCATGAACAAATTTATGACAAATGTATAATCAATCCATGATCCACCCACACACAAACCAATATTAGTCTCTAGTAAATATATTATGACCACCTAAATAACAAAATGTTAATGATAGACTACTATCTTGTCAACAACATAATTATTATATATTTTAATCTTTTTATCAATCAATATTTTATCAAGGTTAAGGCATAAAATGGTATATATCTTAGATTACCTTTGATTTGTATTAGTTGACTTATGTAGCAATTAATAAATAATGTTGAATTAAGCGACAATTCAATCCTGTTATGATTACAAATTTAAGTGTTTATTGACATTCGTTAGTAGGCGTAATAAAGATTTCTACTCTCATACTTGGGAGTAATAAATTATCTATTGCTTTATTATAGTCTTCATACATATATTAGGATAACCAATCACCACCGTTTTGATAATTTTTTCTTAAAGAGTATGTTGGTTTAGCGTCAAATTATATCGATTCATTACAAAATGGTTCGGTGACTTTAAATCAAAAGAATTACCTATACCATTACTTGTCAAATGTAATAATCAAAATATTTATGAGAAACAATATTATATCATTTACATTTGACAAAAAAAACTCAGAATAGAACAATTTCTTTCCTGGTATAATAATATCTTATTGTTTTAAGGCATTTAATAAAACTTTTTCAGATTTTGCACACATGGCAATGGATATTTTAGTGTAAATCTGGCAAACTTTGCAGCAGTCAGGGAGACAAAGTTTAAGCAGTATCTTCTAATTCAGATATCATGTACTACTAAAAAAAAAAACCTTTAACCAGCAAAGATTTTTTTTTTTATTTCTGTCTTTAATACTGTTAACAACAGCTGATGACAAAAGTTTTTCTAATGAACTTTTAATGATTAAATTTTTATTATTAAAGACATAAATTTTTTTATTTTAATAAAAATTAAATAATTAATCATTAAAATTAATAAAAAAATATTTATAATGATTAAATATTATTTTTTTATTATTGTTTCTCTCATTAAAATTAGTACTTACTTTCTGAAGTGATTTTTGTTTAAGGTCTACGTAATTCAACTAAGAAATTTTTTTACAAAACCATCAAACCTTAGAAATGAATGAAATAATACAATACCATCTAGCTAAAAAGAAAAGAATGTAAAAACAAAATCCATAATTCAATTAAATCTCTTTAGCGTGGAGTAAAAAAAAAAATTAGATCTCATAATTCACTTCAATCTAAAATAATTTATAACGATTATAATCCACAGGAAATATTTATCACAAATTTAGAAAATTTGTGGTTTGTTGTCATGAACAAATAATGAAATTCAAACATAACGTTCGTTTTTCAAGAATTAACTTTTGAAACTCTTCATTTGTAAAAGACCTTTTTGTCTTAGTGTAATGTTTTTGTCCCCGCCAAACAATAAATATACATGATAAGTTAATATTCTAATGATCTAAATAAAATACTTAAAATATTTGGATTTACAAATTGCCAAAAAGAATCCAAATTTTTTTGGAAATTTTGGGGCGGTGTAATAAAATATAAAATTCCTTAAAATTTTTGTTGAATTATATGACCTCTTAAAAATTAATAACATGACTTTGTCAAGAGGAATTGATAAGGTTTCTCTCTCTGTTAATAAATAATGAAGTTGACCTTAAAATATCTTTGATAAAAGTGAAGTGCACGACAATTTAACAACTTTAAAAAAGGATAGACAAAACTATTGATAATCAATTTCATGTATGTGATTCAAAATTTGTTAATTTTTTGAGGGTAAATTTTGCTTCAGTACATATTTTTTAGTATATAATTAAGTATATATCATCATTTGATTAGATTTTTTTATTATTAATTTAAATTTATCTAATTATACTTAATTATAGGTTAAAAAATATGTATATATAATTTTGTTTATGTTTTTTTTTTTAATTCGAAGATACGTATGAGTCTACCCTCACATGTTCTGAGTTTGCACCCAGATGCACAGTATACCAAGATTATGTCTCTCATCACAAAAAGCCAAGACCAGAGACTTTGCTATGCCCTCTAACAAGTTGAGTTATGTTAAAATACTAATCTTGATTATAATTTGGGTGTGTGGCTTAGATTAATTTATGTATTATTATCTTTTTTTTTCTATTAATTTACTTCAAAATAATTAACCTTGAAACATCTAGAAGAAATTAAGAACACCAAATTGGTACCTATCAATTTTTTCTCGTATATATTTCTACATTGAATGTGACCTATAGTTATTACAATTACAATAATTTATAAAATCTCATGTATATGATATATATGGCTCTTCACACCTTATCCTCATAAATGATACAAATTTGTTTTTTTTTCACATATTTTCTTCCTTCACTTTCAACCATGGAAACATGGTTCCTCATCCTCATCTCCCTCCCCATTTCTGTACTCGTCGCTCTCTTTGTCTTCAACCCTTTCTCCAAAAAGCTCTCCCAAAATCTTCCTCCTGGCCCTCCAACCATTCCCATCATCGGAAACTTCCTACTGATTCTGAAAACTTTCTCCGAACTCGAATCCATCCTCAGAAACCTCCATAAAAAATATGGGCCCGTCGTCACTCTGAAAATTGGCTCTAAACCTGCGATTTTCATTGCCAATCGCTCTGTCGCTCATCAAGCTTTAATTCAAAATAGTTCCATCTTCGCCGACCGTCCGCCGGCTCTCCCCACTGACAAAATCATCTCCAGGAATCAGCACAACATCAGCTCCGCCTTTTACGGCCCTAACTGGCGGGTCCTCCGCCGTAACCTCACCTCCGAAATCCTCAACCCCACGCGAGTGAAGTCATACTCCCATGCACGCAAGTGGGTATTGGAAATTCTCATCGAGAGACTTAAGTCTCGCTCAAAATCTGGTGTTGTTTGTGTGGTTGACCATTTTCGATACGCCATGTTTTGCCTGTTGGCACTCATGTGCTTTGGCGATAAGCTTGAAGAAGAACAAATCAAAGAGATAGAGCGTGCGCAGAGGAATCTACTTTTGAGTTTTTCCAGGTTTCAGATTCTCAACTTCTGGCCGAGCGTCGGAAAGATTTTGCTTCGAAAGCGGTGGGAGGAGTTGTATCGGTTGATTCAAGACAAAGAAAACGTATTGATCCCGCTTATAAGAGCAAGAAACAAGATGAAACAAGAGAAGACTAACACAGAATCCGAGCCTGAACAAACACAAATCCATTCTTACGTTGATACGTTGTTGGATTTGGAGCTCCCCGAAGAAAAAAGAAAGCTTGAAGAAAGTGAATTAGTAGCTTTGTGCTCAGAGTTTCTCGATGGTGGAACTGACACTACATCCACAGCTCTTCAATGGATCTTCGCAAACTTAGTGAAGAATCCCAAAATCCAAGAGAAGCTCTACATGGAGATGAAATTAAACCTAAGTGCAAAATATTCAAACCAAGATGCCATTAAAGAAGAAGATTTGCAGAAGTTGCCTTATCTAAAAGCAGTAGTTTTGGAAGGCTTAAGGCGCCACCCTCCGGGCCATTTTGTGCTGCCACACGCAGTGACGGAAGACACAGTTTTGAACGGCTGTTTAGTGCCCAAAAATGGCGTGGTGAATGTCATGGTGGCGGAGATGGGTTGGGATCCAGAAGTGTGGGAAGATCCGATGGCGTTCAAGCCAGAGAGGTTTCTAAGGAGTAACGGAGAAGAGATTGAATTTGACATTACAGGGAGTAAGGAGATAAAAATGATGCCATTTGGAGTAGGAAGAAGGATTTGTCCAGGGTGGAATTTGGCGATGCTTCATTTGGAGTATTTTGTGGGGAATTTAGTGTGGAATTTTGAGTGGTCTCGTCTGGATGGAGAAGACGTAGATTTGAGTGAGAAGGAAGAGTTTACTGTTGTGATGGAAAAGCCATTGCAGGCTCATTTGTCTCCGAGAATATGAAATAGATATTAGGTTTGCGACAAAAATCAAGTGCCTGAAAGTATATCAAAGTAATATAAAATTGTGTTAGTATTTTTATTTTACTTTTTTTTTTTTTTGCCTTTCTTGAATAAACTTGCATCACTCGTTTCCAGCATGCGTTTGAAAGAATTCATATCTAAAATATTTAATGGTTATATAAGATTATGTATTGACTTGTGACAATATTAATTTAGATATCAGTCTTTTCATTATACTAGGATTGATATTAGACATTTCAAAATATTCAAATGGAAAAGTTCACAACTAAATAAACAAATTTAACAAAGTTGTGTATACAAACAATAAGACAAACAATAACGTGTTATTATATAATTGAGTAATTTTGTATTAGTAATAAAGTAACATTTAATCATATGATAACATGTTATCATTTGTGTTTAAGTTTGTATTCATTGTTTGTGCATTTTACTTAAACAAATTATTATATTATAATCAACAAAAACGAGAACTTACCATAGGTTTATCCCATAAAATGAAAATAAATTACTGTTATTACAAATTTAGTATTTTCTAATTGGAAAATAACTATATTATGCTTACTATATCAAAATGATAAGTTTTTACCCTTAAACTTAAAAAATGATAAATTCTTACTATATCAATATCTATTAATAAATTCTCTTGTATTTTATGGTAAAAACAATAAAAAGACTAAAATACCTCTATTAAAGAAAAAAACAAAAACATCCTTAATTGCTTTGGCAACACATTAACAATTCCATTATCTGTTTGTAATCCAACCATTCCATCTTTGGGTTATATCAACTTGCTCCCATAAAGTAATCATATCTCACTTAAGTCTAGCAATCTCATAAAGTTTAAAACCGTCATCTTTGATTTTGGACATGATTCATTTTACATAATCCAATGTCTCTACTCTCTAGATCTTATGATCAACCTCTTTTGTATATAACCCATAGACTCTCTATCATTTTAGTCATGAACAAATTTGTGACAAATGTATAATCAATCCATTATCCACATATACACAAACCTAGAGTAGTCTCTAGTAAGTTATCGTGACCACCTAAATAACAAAATGTCAATCATGGACGACTATCCTGTCAACAACACAATTATCATATATTTTAATCTTTTCATCAATCAATATTTCATTGAGGTTGAGGCACAAAATGGTATCTATCTTAGATTACCCTTGATTTGTATTAGTTGACTTATGTAACAATTAGTAAATAACGTTGAATTAAGCGACAATTCAATCCCGCTATGATTACAAATTTAAGTGTTTGTTGACATTTGTTAGTAGGCGTAACAGAGATTTTTACTCTTATACTTGAGAGTGATAAATTATCTATTGATTTACTATAGTCTTCATACATATATTAGTATAACCAATCACCAGAGTTTTGATAATTTTTTCTTAAAGAGTACATTGGTTTAGCGTCAAATTATATCGATTCATTACAAAATGGTTCGGTGACTTTAAGTCAAAGAATTACATATACCATTACTTGTCAAATGTGTGCTATAAATACTAAAGATACCAACTATATAAAATTTTTTAGCCCAAACATAAGCTAGATTGAGTTTGGTTCGAAAGATTTTAAAGGTAGTTTAAGTTTGACTTGAGTTTTTGAAGTCAGTCTGAAAGAAGGTTCGAGTTTGACTCGAAAGCAAAATTCAAAGTTTGAGTTTGATTCAAGTTTGTAGCTTGAATTTATAGCTTGAGTTCGAAACTTGAGTTTATGAATAAATTTTCATACCACAAACAAAATGTATATGTTTCATTAGTCTAAGGGTAGGAAACTTAATTTGCAAAAATATTGATGGAATCAAAAGAAAATAAAAATAACAATAGCTTTTAAGCCTTAGATATTGTACACAGAACAAAGAATGCCAAAAACATACATTAACTCATTTTACAAATTCAACAATATCACATAATATCCACATCTCTTAACAACCCACCATCATCTTTCTTATCTCATCAAACATCTTGGCTGGTCAAAAGCAACCACCAAATTGATGAAGTAATTAAACAAAATGCAAATATGAATCTCTAATGGATTAATTTAAAAAAAAAACATTAGAGTTTCAATTAGGATTCTTACTATTAAAGATGAAAACTTGAATATATATAGTGTATCGGTCAATGATAATAAGACAAAGATGTGTAATCAGAATTGTGACCAACTAAAACAAACTTTTACCAACCATAATAATCATCGATCTAGAGAGACAATAAGAAAAAAGGTATGAAGGAGAGAGATCAAGATGGATTTATGGTTGCTTGCTTGTTTTTGTTCTCAAAATGGTAATCTTCGAAGAAAAGAAAAGAAACAAATGCAGAGGAATAGGAATGGGGATTGGAGAGAGAGCAACAAAAATGAGGGTAAGATTTTGTGGGTTAACACATGTGAAGGAAAAAGTCAAAGAATGTTGATAAGAATGAAAAGGGGTTTATATAGTCACTTTATAAACAACATAGTTTTAAGCCTCTTGAGTTGGCTCAAACTGACCCATTACTCAACTCGAACCAAGTCAAGCTAATGGTTGGCTCACTAGCCATTTCAACCAAACCTTATTTGATTCGTGTTCAACTCATTTTTTTGGTCAAGTCTTATACAATCGTTCAAATTTAGCCTAAGTTCACAAAAAACAAACTCATACTAAACTAAACCAAGTCAAGTAAGTTTCTAAGACTAAGTTGGCTTAGCTTGGCTTGGATCCAGACCCATACAGAGTTGAGACACTATGCCACATTCTTTCAAGTATTCCTTAAAGTCAGCTTTTAAGTATTCTCCTTCTCAATTACTTCAAAAGATTTTAATACTTTTGTTCAACCATTTTGGCGACCCATTGAAAATTCCTTCAACATTTTGTCTCCAACCTTCTTCTTTTCCACCAAAACGCTCACACATTGTCATCACCAACAACACCACGCACCATCACTACTACCACCAACATTGTACCCCATCAAAAAATAATAGTACCAACACCAACTATAAGACTTGGTTATTGAATCAAAACACTACAAACACAACAAGATTATAAAATCTAAAATTTTTCATGATAGTAGTGTTCATCTATAAACAATCAAGATCAGAATATGACCATAGTATACATAATAAAGCCATACTTAGGGTGTTTGTAGGAACATACTTGGGTTTAGGGGCTTCTCAAATGTGAATGTAGATCCAATGAAAAAATTACTATCTAATCCAATGATAGACAACATATATGATCTAAGTTCAGTAGGTGGGTCCTATATGACAACATATAAGATTCTTTAAGTGTGACCTTTAAGACCTTTTAATCCTATGAACGTGAAGTTGCTTCTCATTGTTCACCAATTGTTGAATGTTGTTGGACGCGAAATATCACTTCTCGTTAAATTTCTTTCAATCGAAATATCTTTTGAGAGTTAACTTTAAATAGGTTTTTGACCGCATAACAAGAATATTAGTAGAGAATCCAAGCTTAAACAAACACAAATCCAATCTTACATTGGTTTGTTGGATTTGGAGCTCCCTAAAGTTAAAAAGAAAGTTTGAAGAAAGTGAATTCGTATGTTTGTCCTTAGATTTTCTCAATGGTGGAACTGACACTACAATCACAACTTTTCAACAAATCTTTACAAATTATTAAAGAATCCTAATGTCCAAAAGAATCTCTACATGGAGATGATACAAAATATAAGTGTAAAATACACAAACCAAGAGGTTATTAAAGAAGATTTGCGAAAGTTTGGCACATCTAAAAGTAGAAGTTTTGGACCGCTTAAGGCACCACCCTCCGGGGCATTTTGTGTTGCCATGCACAGTGACAAAAGACATAGCTTTGAATAATTGTTTAATGTAAACAACTGTGTGGTGATCATAACTCTTCAATGGATCTTCGCAAACTTGAACCCTGAAATCCAAGAGAAGCTCTATATAGAGATGAAACAAAATCTAAGTGCAAAATACTCAAACCAATGGGCCATTGAAGAAGAAGATTTGCAAAGTTTCCATATATAAAAGCAGTAGTTTTGGAAGACTTATTAAGGCACCACTCTCCGGGCCATTTTGTGTTGCCACATGCGGTGAGGGAAGACACAGTTTTGAATGGCTATTTAGTGTTGTAGTTTAGGAGAAAGATGAAAACAAATAAATGCAAGCACTAAAACTTTTTATTAATAGATGAAGTGTAGGACACGATACTACTAAAATTAATGAAATGACAGCCTTTTATGGGCTTACACAAGAAATCATTATCCTAGTTTTTCTAAAGCAATAATAGCAATTTAACTTAAATTAGGAACTTATAAAGGCACATAAACAAATCCCATTTGGACTATTTCAACCTAAACAAAAAGACTTATTTATCCTTTTACAATAATAAATTTGAATCACTCTTCAGCACTCCCCCTGGATTTGAATATGCAAATCCCCATGCGCAATTTGAAGTAATCATGTTTGATCTAAGAAAATGACTTGGTCAAAATATCTGTAACTTGCTCGTTTGTATCACATGCCTTGAATGTAATAATCTCATTTGTTACTAGACTTTGAAGGAAATGATAATGAATGTCAATGTATTTGATTCTGTTTTGGAATGTAAGATTTTTTGTCATTGCAATAGTTGCTTTATTGTTATAAAAGATTTTTGTTGCACCAACTTGTTCTTGATAAATATCGAAAGGTAATCTCCTTATCCATACCCTTTGACATCTTAAAGTTTTTCAACAAACAAGATTTAAATTCATCCGTAATAGACTCACATGATTTCTTATATATCATATTATCGACATAAAGACAAACAACCAAAAAAATCATTTTTACCTTTTTCTCTTAAAATATAGAGTTTGCTTACTGTCACTTATTTTAAATTCCTTTTTCTTGAAAATAGGAATCAACTTCCTTATGGCCAAGTTTATTGTAATAGTGGCAGTGAATTGAGCTTTTATATTGCTTGCTTTCACCAAATTATACTTTACCTCTACCACAGCCTCAACTACAAAAACCACTTTTGCCTTATAATTTTTCGAATGAATATTGTGTCATGTCTTTTTAAGATAGCTCCCCTTTACCTAAAACACTTTTACTCATTCTTGTCATGTGTCCTAATCAACCTTTCTTCATGAGCTTGCAAAGAACTCATCAGTTTATCAAAAAATAATAATAATTAAATAAATCATATGTTTTCTCAATTGTAGCAACTAGATGTTCAAATTTTGGAGTAAGGCTTCTCAAAGTTTTGCAACAACTAATTCATCAATAATTTTTTGACCATAAGACTTCATTTGATTAACAAGAGCAGAGACTCTCGACAAATAATCTTGCACAAATTCATTACTTTTCATAGGCAAAATTTCAAATTCATGACCATAAGTTTGCAATTTTATTGTAACCACCTTTGTTGAACCTTGAAACTCTACTTCGAAATTTTCCGAGTATCTATTGTTACAATTCTCAAGAAGATTGACTCGTGCACAAATTATTGAATGAAAAATAAAGTTTTGGCGTCCTTATTCTTGATTGCTCTCTTCTATTGGATCAGGCTCTTTCACATCAGTGCATCTACATTTAACAAAGTCTCACAATTCTTGATACTTGAACAATATCTACAATTTGATACTGCAAAACTCATGTTTTTCACCATTGAAGATGGATGTTGGTCTTGCTCTATTTGCCCAATCAAAGACCGTAACAAAGCTTTGATACTAAGAATGTTGTATTTTGTGGAGAAAGATAAAACAAACACTAAAACTTTTTATTAACAAAGGAACTGTTATACACAATACTTATAAAATTAATGAATTTGACTTGCCTTTTATAGGCTTACATGAGTGTCCGCTACCTTAGTTTTTATAAGCACATTACCCAATCTTCACATGTCCTTCATCGTAGCTAATTAACTTAAAATTAGGAACATAAAGACAAACAAATCACATTTGGACTCTTTCAAACTATACAAAAAGACTTATTCATCTTTATTTAATAAATAAATTTGTATTACTCTTCAACATTTAGTGCCCAAAATTTTTGTGGGGAATTTCATGGTGACAGAGATTAGTTGAAATCCAAAAGTGTGGGAAGATCCCATGGAACGCAAGCCAAAGAGGTTTTTGAGCAATAATATAAAAGGGTTTGAGTTTGACATTACAGGGTGTAAGGAGATAAAAATTATGTCATATCGAGTAAGAAAAAGGATTTGTCCAAGACAACATTTGGTGATGATTCATTCGGAGTATGTCGTGGGAAAATTAGTATGGAATTTTGAGTGGTCTAAGTTTGGATGTAGAAGATGTAGATTCAAGTGAGCAGCCAGGGTTTACTATTGTGATGGAAAAACCACTGTAGGCTCACTTATTTATAAGAATTTGAAATATTACAACACAAATTGATTGACGAGTTGAAATAATACCAGGAAAATTGTTTCTTCCAATTAGGGTTAGATTCGAGTCGAGTTGAGTTCAAACTCGGTTCGGTTTATATATAGCTGAGCTCGAACTCGTAAAAGCTAAACTCAAACTAGATTTGAATTCAGTTCGGTTTTTTTTCGTTATTAAAACGACATAGTTTTAATACATATTAGTCAAAACGACGTTTTGTATCAAACTTTTTAATTGAAATATTTGACTCGAGCTCGAGCTCGACCAAGCTCGGTTAGAGCTGGCTTGTTTAGGGCTCGTTCGAGCCGAGTTCGAGCTCGAACGGACTCGGTTCGAGTCCAACCCTACTTCCAACTATTAACCTAATGGATGCAATGGAAATCATTGCAGGATATTAGGGTTTGGAATATAAATAAAGTATCAAAAGGTAATATAAAATCATATGATAGGTTTTTTTTTTTTTCATGAATTGATAGTAGTTACTAAAATTAATGGTTATACAAGGTGTGTGTGTATTTCCATGTAATAATATTAATTTTCTCATATGCTTATTGAAGTGAGTGTTTATATTTCAATCTTTTTTATTCTAATAAGAGTTATGTTATCATTAAAACTAAGTAAGAGTAATATTATTCTATAAAATTATATACATTAATAGTGAATACTAATTTTCTTATAAAATTATTTTTTTATCTAAACAACACATGCTATTATTATTATATCTTACTTTCTAAACAAAATTTAGGATAATTTTTTCTCATAAATATTAATAGTGTTCTTATTAAAATATATATTGTCTCATTTCAATCAGTGTGATATATATATATATATATATATAAAAGTAATTTAAATATTGAGAGACATCAATAAAATAGTAGAGGGTTGTTAAATGATATAATAGGGTTTTTTATGGTTGAAAAGAGTTTTTTTTGTGAACTTTCTTAGTTTAAAAATTATGCACAATAAAGTTGTAATGATTGATTGATTAATAGATTTGGGTTTTGAAATAAGTCATTTTAGATAGGATCAAACCAAATATTTGTTTTTTTTTTTTCTTTTTTGGGTCATATTATTTTAATTTGGGTTTTACATTTTTTTTTTTCAATCCAAACAAAATTGTCATTCCACCTAAAATATTAAACTTTCAAGAATACTCGATACTATAAAACACTGTAGGAGGGGCATCCCCTGCTCAACCATTATTTAGTTTGCAGATAAAAACACAAGGATCTTTCCATCTAGACTGGAAAGACAAAAGTAAAGAAAATTATGATATATGTTCAACCAGAATCAAAGGGCGCAAAGCAAACTAAACAACTATGATCTGCACATCAAACTCCTACTTTAACAAAGATAACTGTAATGGCTACAAATCCAGGCAAGATTGATATATAAATCACCTATAATGTCATAAGACCAACACAAAGAGAGTGAATGTATCATTCAATTCAGTATACCTAAAATGGGTCCAATATAGTTAGCCGAAATTATAAAGGAGAGTGATACGTAAAATTGTTCCACAATAATTAACCCAAATTAGAATTCTAGATTATGTGAATTTTAACATTAAACCCCCAAGATCAGGAATCCGAAACAATGTGTGCTATATTTTGAAACAATACCTTTATCTAAGCAAATCTCAGATAAATAAGGCTTCCCAGATCATCCCAGCACAGCATCTAAAGAAATACAATAATAGAAATATTTTGTGGTGATATCATGTGATAAGCCTTGCTGCTTTTAGTTGAAGATTTTACCAAGCCCATCACTGAATACAAGATTTAGAAATATGATCCACAGCCATGTCCCTCTCTGTGACAATAAAACCATGAGGCCCATAAAAAAGGTATGAAATCAACTGAAAAGGCTTACTACAAACCTAGGAATTCAATGTTGGCGTGGCATTTGTTTCTGATGATCCGACTATCTCCTCTAAAGCTTCCATATCAATGGTCATTTCATCAACAATATCACACTGCTCTACCTCTGTCATTACCTCATCCCTGTCTTCAACAATAGATTCAACCCCTTTCTGCACTGAATTTGATTGCAACTGGGTTTCTTCACTTTGTTTTTCTGCTTCATTTGGACCATATATTGTCGTTTGTGGATATGGGTCAGTACAAACAATCAATGTAGATGTCACAGATAGATTCTGCAGAACAGCCAAAGTTAAAATAATAAGCCAAAAAATAGAATTAGAAAATGAACAAAGGTATGCCAAATAACATGGCAAAACAGTTCTCTTAAATTTTGGAATTCATAGCATCTTATATTTTCAAAATCTCCAATTTTTGGCTCCTTTTATCAGCCGAGTAGGGTACACCATCACTTCATTACATTGACAGCACCAAATGTGTAAAAAGCTCGTGCCAAAATAAAAAGATATAACTATTCAAAAGAGGTCTTATCAACCAACATACTTTTTCAAGTGCCAAAGCAAGCTTTGAGAGATTTGTATAGATACTCTGCCCAGCCAAAAGGATCTGTTCAATACAAAACCCAAATTAGAAGATAAGATAAACTCAATAAGTATTAGAGATCACAGCTCGATATTATACAAAACAGACAACAGTATAGTAACCAAACTCTAGATTCTGTTCACAGCTGATGCCTTTTTTTTTTTTTGGTAATGTTTGATTTGTGAATTTCGTAATGTAAAGAGTGCTATCGAGCTTGCAACCCTATTATTGATCTACCTTTAAAACTCCAATACAGTGACATAAAACGGTGGTCAGTACAAAACTAAAGATATGTAGGAAATGTAGACAAACAGGAATGACCTCACAAAGCCTCTGCAGGGTAAACGGAGGACCTTTATCAAAAGATAGAAGTGCTGTACAAAGAAAGAAACATATGTAAATAGTTTTATCAGAAAAGAACAAGTCTCAGAAATTACAAAGTCCATCGACTTGAAAAAAATTAGGCTTCCTATCCTCAAAACTTGGCCTTCAAATACTTTAGATTAAAATAAAAAACAAGCTCAACAAAATCACTGAATACACTAAGTGGGGAAAAAGATATCAAACTCACGTATATTTGGTATCACTTATTCATGTTAAAATCAGCTTGACCACCTAATCTTTCCATTACTCAAATTTTCCGTTTTGCCAAAAAAGCAAGATAATGGGTGACAATTACCGTATCAATTAGTAATATGACACTCACCCCAGCCAAGTTCAAACCTTTCAAAAAGTCATCTCAATCACACACAAGCCTAATAAAGAACTTTGCTTATCTTATTGTCACCGACATTGTACCTAGGGGTGGGTTCAAGCCAAACTGAGCTCAAATCTGGGTTTGCTTGAGTTCGGCTCAGCGCAAGAGAGTCAAACTTAGACATAGGCTCGAGCTCGAAATGAAGAGTCAAACTCGAGTTCGGCTAGAGTTCAACTCGTTACTGTAGAAAATTAAATTTATTAAACTTTCCGATGTGTATTGATAATAGGTAAGTGGAGTTTGTATTTATAATGGGTGGCTGCAATGTTGGAAAGGTATATATCTAAGTGAAGGGTGTATTTATAACCTATATTTATAATGGATGGTTGGTGTATATTTATAAAGAAAAAATGTGTACCTTTCACATTGGAAAGGAACATATCTAGCTAGAGTGTATTTATAATCAATGATTAGGGTGGATGGGTGTGCATTTATAATGGATGGACATATACCTTTCCATACATATTTGGGTGGGGTGTGTATTTATAATGGGTAGTTGTCTATATTTCCACATTGGAAAAGTACATATTTAGATAGAGTTTGTATTTATAATGTATATTTATAATGAATAAAAGGATAATTGTGCATTTATAATAGATAGGTGTGTACCTTTCCACATTACAAAGGTACATATCTAGGTAGAATGTGTATTTATAATAGACGAGTAAGTGGGTATTTATTATGTGTATTTATAATAGGTACGTGTGTACCTTACGTATTTGGGTAGAGTGCGTATTTATAATAGATAAGTGGGTGATAGGGCTATATTTGAGTTGAACTAACTCAAACTTAATCGAGCCTAAAATGAGGTGTCATGGCTTGAGCTCAAGCTGAAGCCATGGTTTTTAAAATTTTTAAACCCGAGTTAGAATCATGAGAGCCAAACTCGATCTTGGCTCACGAGATTGAGCATGGTTTTTTTTTTTAATCATTATAAATACACATTTACCCACCCATTCACTATAAATACACAATCTACCGAGAGATGTAACTTTCTAATGTGAAAAAGTACACACCTACTTATATACATTATAAATATACACCACTCATCCACCCATGATAAATACACTCTACCTAAATATGTATCTTTCCAAATGTGGTTGGAAAGGTATAAACTTACACATTATAAATACACATTATATATACACACCTACCCACTCATTATAAATACACATTATAAATAGTTAAATACACAATCCATCTAGATATGTACCTATCCAATGTAGGAAGGTACACACCTACCATTATATATACATATGATGAATACACACTTATTCACCAAACCGCCCATTATAAATACATACTTTATCAAGATATGAAATTTTTCAATGTGGAAAGGTACACATTCCTCCCACCTGTTATGAATATACATAATAAATATACACCCCACCCAATCACCCATTATAAATATATATTATAAATACACACCCACTCACCCATTATAAATATACATTATAAATAAACACTCCACTCACTCGTTATAAATACACATTGCAAAGGTAAATAAATTTAATTTTGCTTCAATAATGAGTGGAACTCTAGTCAAGCTCAAGCTTGACTTTTCATATCGAACTCAAGCTTGGCTCTTCATATAGAGCTCAAGCTTGACTGTATGAAAACTCATCGAGCTCAAGCCTCGGCTCTAGCTCGACTCCTTTGAACTGAGTCGAAATCAAATAAACCAAACTTAAACACGATTCAGCTTAGCTCAAATCCGCCCCTAGTAGGTGGATGAGTGTGTATTTATAATGGAAAAGGATATACTTTTCCACAATAGAAATATCCATATTTAGGTGAAGCGTGAATTTATAATGAATATTTATAATGGGTGGCTCGATGGGTAGGGTTGGATTCAAGTTGAACTTGACCCAAACAAGCTTGGCTTGAGCTCTAAGAGTTAAATATTTTTTAGCTTGAGCTTGAGCTTTAGGGGTGATTGACTCGTGAAACTAGAAAATGTTGATATGAAATGACTAAAACGATGTCGTTTTGACCAATACAATAAAACAATATTATTTTAGTAATCAGTTAAACTCAAACTCAATCTCAGATCCCCTCAAGCGAGTCAAACTCAAAAATTTTGTAGGGAGCTCAGCAAGCTTGAGCTCGATCTTGATTCCACTCAAATCAAGTTAATTTTGAACTTGGCTTGAATCCAGTCGTATAGATACAAGAGCGGATGAATTATAATAGGTAGATATGTACCTTTCAAAATTGAAAAGGTGCATATCTTAGTGTATATTTATAATGGATAATTGGATAGGTGGGTATGTATTTATAACGGGTAGATATGTACCATTCCACATTAGAAAGGTGCATATTTGGTTGGAATGTGTATTATAATCATATTGTGTACCATTCCACATTGGAATGTATATTTATAATGGGTATATGTCTACCTTTCCAAATTGAAATAGTGTAAATAGGTACATACCTAAGTAGAGTATATAATGGGTTATTAAGTGGATGGGCGTGTAATTATAATATGTATATATAAGATATACATGTGTACCTTTCAACCTCAAAAAAGTATATATTTGTATAAAGTGTATAGTTATAATTTGTATTTACAATGAGTAGGTGTCAATCTATCAATATTGAAGAGGTATGTGGAAAGTTACATATTTGGGAAGAGTGCGTATTTATAATAGGTGGATGGATGGTTGCGTATTTATATTGGGTAGATGAAAAGGTACATATCTACATGAAGTGTATATTTATAATTTGTATTAATTATAAGTGGATGGATAGGTGTGTTACGTGTGCATTTATAATAAGTAAGTTTGTAGATTTTCACATCGAAAAAGTACATATCTGGATGGAATGTGTATTTATATTGTGTGGATGAGTGGTTCAAGTATATTTGAACCGAACTGACTCGAGTTTGATTGTTAACTTAGTTTGATCGAGCTCGAAATGAGCTACCATGGCTCAAGGTCAGGCTTGAACTTGAGCCATGGTTTTAAAATATTTTAAACTCGAGCTCAAGCCATGGAAGCCAAGCTCTCGCGAGGTCAAGCCAATTTTTTTATTATACAAATCACACCTATCCATCCATTATAAATGTACACTTTGCCTAGATAAAAAACTTTCCAATGAAGAAAGGTAGACACTTAACCCTTATGAATAAACATTATAAATGCATACCATTAACTCAACCATTATAGATACACATTATAAATATTCAATCTACCCAATATCTACCTTTTCCAATGGGTTATCTACCCATCATAAATACACATTACAAATGCGCATTATAAATACACACTCCACTTAAATATGTACCTTCCAATGTAAAAAGAGGTACACACCTATCCATTATAAATATACATTATAATTACACACCCACTCACTTAGCCACCCATTATAAATACACATTATAAATATAAATTCCAACAATATGTGAAGCTTTTCAATGTGGGAAGGTACACACTCCACCCAGCCATTATACATACACAGCCACCTACCCACTCATTGTAAATACAGATTGAAAAGGTAAATAAATTTTATTTTGCTACAGTAACGAGTTAAACTCTAACCGAGCTCGAGCTCTTCATGTAGAGCTTGATCTTGGCTCTATCAAAACTCATCGACCTTGAGCCTAGGCCAAGCTCAACTCCCTTGAGCCAAACCAAAGTCCAACAAGCTCAAGCTCGAGTTCGGTTTGACTCAACTCAAATCCACCCCTAATGGGTGGACGTGTATTTATAATGTATGTTTATAATAGGTAGGTGTGCACCTTATTTCATTCAAAAGGCACATATTTGGGTAAAGTGTACATTTATAATAGATGGGAAAGTGTGTATATATAATCATTTTTTATAATTAAAAAAAAACTTGACTCAAACTCAAGTTCAAAAATTTTAAAAACCATGGCTCAAGTTTAATATCGAGCTCGAGCTATCATAACTCATTTTGGACTCAATTATGGTAAGCTAGCAATCGAGATTGAGCCAACTTTGCTTGAATCCAACCCTCATTCTACCCTCCGTAATTCTAACAGTTTGCTAGATTAACTCATCTCAGTATGGCAAAGAAAAGCAATCATATGGCATGAATAGGAATACCTTCATCCAATCGCTTCACTAGTTCAAGGTAAGTTTCTCCTATAGAAGCACTTTGTTGCTCAGTAGTCATTTTTACCTCAGGATATTCTGACAGGACCTTCATAATATATTCACAAGAGAATTAATTAGAATCAACTGTAAAACAAACTATTGCAGGTACAATGATATATGCAATTCCATTGGAAGAGTTTTGAAAACTGCAACTGACTATTGTCAGGCAACTTGTGACCCACACACTGGCATACCTCCCCATACCTGCTTCAGCTGAAAGGATAGCATGCTCTTCAATTTGTCCCAATCATGCCTACAATAGAATACATTCTATTAATAAACAAAAATCCATATTTACCACTGCATTTACCCTAGTCTGTATTCAAATACGAGCACTTAAAAATGAGACAAAAACAAGCAAACTTCCAAAGTATATAACCAAAAAGAGACTGCACACGGTTATATACAAGTACCTATATAATCAGTATCCGCAACTCAGACTAAAAAAGGATAATTAAAAAACAAAATCATATGCAGTTGTGCAAGCACCATGAGACATTACCAAATTCAATCACAACCACTTTAATAAATAAACAGCAATGGTACAATACTTCACCAAGATCTATTGATCTAATATCAACGACGAGCATTACTCCTAGCCAGATTGTTATTTGACAGCCCCACGTTATATAGTCCAATATTGGATTCAATCACAGAATCCAATATTGGACTATATAATGACAGTCCAATCAATAACTTAAACAAAATAATATTGTTAATAGGATGGCAGAAATAACTAACAGGAGCTAAAATTTGTCTTGTTCCCACTGAGTTTTCTCAAAGATTGCTGTACATGCTCTCTTCTATTTTCTTCCTTGTCATACTTCTGTAATACCCTACAGTAATTCCCCACATCTATCCACTACTGCTTTAATTGTTGTAAACCTTAATCTGAACCATATGTTCAAGTTAGTCTAAATCCTTCCTTAAGCAACAATTAGCTTTAGTACAACTTTAGCATCCATTATGTCATCAAACCTAATTGAACTATAGCCCTAAGCCTTTAAGCCTCATTTTGATGATCATATTCCAACCACCAATAACCCCAAGACTGAGCCTTCTAAAACCTAATTCAATTATATGTACCCTAACCATTTCCCCCAATTCTATAATTTTCCTAAAACTTAGCCCATCAAAAATAAAAACATTACTATGCAAATCTTTCACTCATCAAGCTATGACAACAATGACAATAGTAAAAACTGAAAACTGTTATGCAATATAAGCATTCCAGTGACTGCCAGACCAAGTGATTGCAGGTGAGCACCTTTACTTACATTTATGCAGACAAGCTAACTTGATAGAAGAAACTGCAGGAACAAAAGATAGCTCAAGGTCTTTCATTGGGCGGACCCAAAGCTAACTTACAATCACTTATTTGTGATTGCATAAGTAACAAGAAGGGAGAGAAATGTCTTCCTCCTGACAAACATCTAATAGTTAGAACACTATACAGAAACTGCTTTTAAAACAAATCTAATGGTAAGAGTTTAAGACAACTCTTAGACTCCAAAATCATCAGCAACTTTTCCTCATTCTCTTTAAAAGATATTTTTTGGATTAGACTTCTCTTTCCTCTGTGTGATCTCAATAAATGGATAAACTGATGCAGGTTCTCTTTATTTTCAAATAAAATAATCTATAAAATCAGTAAATTGCTAAAGAATTTATGGTTATTGCCTGATCTACCAGGAGGAGCATAATATACCAGATGCAAACATCAATATATGACAGAGTGCATTATGTTATTCATAGGCTATCTACTACCATGTCAATCTGAAACCTGATCAAGATGAAAACATAATAAAAGGATTTCTAGGGAGGCAATGGTGCAGTAGGCAAACACAGTCAACGCTGCAAAAAAAGACCTCAACCTACTTTCAAGACATCTATAAGTGTTTGTACTTTTCTTTTTTGGCTGAAAGAAGGTGAGTATTTGCTTCTGTACCATATGCAACAAAATATAATAAAGAGCATATCAATAAACAAAGCATTAAAATAGCCATGCCTTACTATGATAAGGAATTATGATTGCCATACCAAAATTTCCCAGTGCGTGCAATGACTTCCAGAGTGTGTCTAATTTCTTCTTCATCAAAATCAGATTTGGGTTCTGAAACTCTGAAATCCAAGTGAGATACTACTTTAGTAATTTTTTTAATTTTTTATTGATAACAGTATTGGTGCTCTTCATAAAAATAACGTTCACCCAAAAGCTTAAGAAAAATACATTCAACACAAACAGAACCAAAAGCACCCTTAATGTGCTAAGTTTACAATAAAAGTAAGATATATTCTGAATTCAGCACTATACAATACAGTAACAAGTACCCATGATTTGAGACATCAGCAACCATGTTTTCCTGGTGATGATCAACTAAATGCTCTTCATCAGCTGAATGCTTTTTATCAACTAAATGTTCTTGATCAACTGAAAGCTCTTCATCATTTGATTGCTGCTGATCAACTGGATGCTCTTCATTACCTGAGTGCTGCTGATCAACTGGATACTCCTGATCAACTGGATGCTGTTGATCAGCTGGATGATGTTGATCAACCAACTGCCATACGTTTTCATTCGATGCTGTCTCCATATACACTCCACAGTGTCTGCTAAGACCCAAAAAAAAAGAATTCACGAACTCAAACCAACTAAAAAAGGGATAATTGCAGCACAGTGAATATAACGAAATACTGGTACCATTATCAGAATCACCAATTTTTAATACACAACATCATACTTGTACCACTCTAATATTCAACATCGATTTGATACCAACATAGTAACACACAAAAAACAACATCAATGCGGGAAACTATGTATGGTTCCAGAAACATCAATTGCCCATCCAACGGTTGGCATCATTCCAGTAATGTTACCTGGAGAGTAGTTCTAAAGTAGTTCAGTACTATAAGCGCCAGTACATATAGACCAACTAAAACAACATCAAATAAACAAGCAAGAAAGAAACAATTATTCACTTCCCACCACAACAAACTCTAAAATTAGTAAGAGTCATCAAAAACGTTAAATTTTCTGCTGAGACAAATCCACAAACAGTAGGCGTGCTTCAAAGCCAAAGAGAGTGTTACGAACCTCGCACAGTTTCGGTCTCGAGGTAACGGTGGAAGCTTACCGATGAGCGGGGTAAGGTCGGATCTAATATGGGGCAAAAGACACCGAATCGGGTCGAGTCTGATCCGACTTGAGAACTACAACACGACCCGTTTTGAGAGGAAGGTAACTGGCGATGCGGAGAAGACTTGACTTATATGGACTGGATCACTGAAGACACCTTGGCAGATGCGCAAGTAAAACCAGGGGTAGCAATGTCAAGACTGTCCAAGGTTTTAAAAATGAAAGAGCCCCAAAATTTTGTCATTAAGTTTTGTTAAGGCCAAAGGACTATTTCCCACCCAAAGTATGTTGTTTTCTCAAGTTTCTCCCTGTTAACTTTGTAAATCTCATTTACTCACCCATGGGAAGATAAAATTAACTAAGTTTATTAGTTATATTCACCCCCTAAACCCTAGAAACTAACAATTTCCCCCAACCCACGTTTTCAAAAACAACGTGTCTTCCTCTCCTGCGACCTCCAAGCAACGTCTTTTCCTCTTTGAAGCAGCCTCCTTTTGGCAGTTCTCCTCGGTGTTGTCATCGACGAAGACGAGATCTTTGTCGAGACAAGATGAGTTGTCTTTGTTGATGATGATGCCGAAAAAAACAGTTTGAAGGAGGTCACATCGGAGAGAAAGAGACATTGCCTAGGGGTTGTCGAAGAGGAAGAAACATCATTGAAAAATTGAATCTGAAAACTTAGAAACCCTAAGGGAGAAAATACTGTTTTTGAAATTTTAAGTTGGAAGAAATTGTTAGTTTTTAGCGTTTAGGGGGGAAAATGAAATCAAATTTAAGTTTATTTTTAATATTACAAATAAAATGATAATTTTACCCTTGAAATCATTAATTTTAACCACCTATAGGTAGGTAAATAAGATTTTCAAAGTTAATGGGGGAAACTTGAGAAAGCAGCATACTTTGTGTAGGAAATAGTCCTTTGGCCTTTTGTTAATTAAATAATTAAAGATGTATGCGGATGAGATTTATAGAAATATTCCTATTTGTAACCATTTTGATCATTTTAATTGCCGAAATATCAAGATTTTGTTTAAAAGAAAAATTAGGCCAAAGGACTTACTCCTCCCCAAAGTATATTGTTTTCCTAAATTTAATTTTGAAAATCTCAAATACCTACCTATGACTGATTAAAATTAACGGTTCTAGAGGCAAATCATCATTTTATCTATAATATTAAAAATCAATTAAAATATAATATATTTTTCCTCCCCTAAACTTTAAAAACTAAAAGTTTTCCCATAACCGAAATTTTAAAAAATGACAGTTTCTCACTAGAGTTTAGTTTCCAGATCTCTGGGGTCATTGCCAACGGCCTCTTCCTCCTGAAGCTTCCTCTCTTTCCGATGGTTTCTCTCCACTCAGTTGAATGCTCAATTAGTGTCCAACAAAGCTTTGAAGACGATGAGAGATGAAAAGCTTTGTCACAAAGACGATGCTCTTCGTCTTCCCAGAAGAAGACAAAGATCTTGTCTTCGTCTAGGAAGACGATCGTCTTTCCACATGTCTTTTTATAGGAAGATGATCGTCTTCTCAAACGAATATGGGATCCTCGTCTTTATCTTGGAAGATGAAGAGTTTCGTCTTCTCAACAAAGCTCTTCATCTCCCAAGCTTCATTGGATGTCGATCGAGTGTCCAACTGAGTGGAAAGATACAGTTGGAGGGAGAGGAAGCTTCAAAAGGGAGAGGTTGTCAATAATGACACCAAAGATCTAGAAAGTAAACCCTAGGGAGGAATTATCATTTTTTAAAACTTGAGTTCGGAGGAAACTTTTAGTTTTTAAAGTTTAGAAAGGAAAAAGAAATGAAATTTTAAGAGGTTAGGGTTCTGATAATTTTAACTGTCCATAGGTGAGTAAATGAGATTTTCAAAATTAAAAGATGAGAACTTGAGATTAAATGATACTTTAGGTAGAAAATAGTCTTTTCCTGATAAATAAACCATAAAATCATATGGTTTAATTACCTTTAATAATAATTAGTATAAGGGATATTAATCAAATGCCCATATTTCATGAACCGAATCAAAATTGCCCACATTTTGTGCAGTTAAATGAAATTTCCCAAAATTTTAAGGAGTTAATTAAAAATACTCAAAATATCTAACAAAATACCAAAATTATCCTTCTTTTTAAAAAAAGATGCATCCACATCTATAATTTCACTCATTATCGGACATTATAATTTTAATCTAAAAAAAATAAGTTCATAATTGTGATTTCGATCTAAAAAGAATAAGTTTATAATATTAAAATATTTATAGAAATAATAAGTTAAAACTTTATTTATTTATTAATTATGCAATGATTTATGGTGTGTTAAACAATTACTTAGAATTGTATTCAAAACATATTCTCCAAAAAATTTTAATCCTTATGCCTTAATGATAGACATTACGTCTCTGTGTTTGCGCATGTTAACTTATGCCTTCAAGTGTATCCCGATCATTTTTCCCTTCGGCTCCCCTCTTTATTTTTTTTTTGATCTATGTAAAAACAAAATTAAAATTAGATTTATTTTCATAATAAATATTTTATTTATCATGTATATTATGGCCACCTCTTTACAGTAGGCCACCTGCTCGATGGCTAAAGTTTGGAATATATATAGCGCTGGTCATATAAATGATATATACTGAGAATCTTAAAAAATATTTAAATTATATTTATTTATGAGAGATGTAGAACCATAAAATGGTTAATATTAATGATACATTCTTATTTATAGTAGCTACTAAAATTATGAATTATGATAATTTTAAATTACGTATTACAATTGAGTCTAAGCAAAGACATAATTGGTCTAAATGAAAATAAACAATTCGAATTGAATTAATTTCTTTAGTAAAATATCAAGTGTTTGGGTCTATAGTTCTAACACCCAAACACGTACAATCCGTTAGATATAAATTAATATTTGTGAGGAAAAAAATGAGAAAAATGAGATTACTAGATATAAAGTCAAGCTTATAGCATAAGATTTTTCTCAAAAGTTAGGTATAAACTTTAATAAAACATATGTACCTCTGATAGATATAATCACATTTAGATATTTAATCAGTTTAACAGTCTCTGAAGGATTAGATATGTGTCTAATAGACGTAGTTACTACTTATTTGTATAAAAACTTGGATACTAAAATTTATATGAAACTTCCTGAAGGATTTAAATTGTCTGAAACAAAAAGGTCAATCTAAGAGACATATACTCAATTAAATTATAAAACTCATTATACAAATTAAAATAATTCAAACGAAGGTGATACAATCGTCTCAATGACTATTTGAAAAAAGAGGGTTATCTGGATGAGCCCTTTTATAAAGTACCTGTCTCCAGTACCCAGTGTGATTAACATCAAATGAGAGTCAGGATTAAAACATTTATAATTTTTGCAAATTGTTTACTGCACTTTAATGGTTATGCAGATTGTGGAAGAGGCTACAATCTTTTTCAGTTCCTGATATCGTATCATATGAAGGAGATCACTGAATGGATTAAAACATGTGGGTTTCATTTGCTTCCACTTCAAGCGGTAATTGACTGGTTAATTGTATTAGAATGTCTAAGAACATGCTGTTATGGTTGACAGAGAGAGCAATCTTTGAGATAGCATTTCCCAGTGTCCTTGAATATGTTGCAGTGGGAAGTTTCTAACGTGACGGAAATAAGAATGAAAGCTCTTCCATTGTTTAGAGTGTCTTATGAACATATGTTGGAGGTTTCAAAATTTTGGCCAAAAGAAGGTAAAGTGAAATCCTGAACTCCTACTCTCAAATTTCAAAAATCTAAACACCCACAAATAAGCAAATTTCTGTTAAAAATTTTAGTTAGAGTTAAAGGTAAAATCGTGATTTATTAAAAAAATTTAAAAAATTAAAATTTTATTATATTTTTCTCTCAGGTTTAAAAATCTTACAATTTTCTTTCAATTGAAAGTTTGAAAAGTAACAAATACCCCCTAGGGTTTGTTCCTTTTTTCTCCGGCACTGATTTGTCATCTTTGGTTAGTCTTTGTCTGATATGAAGACGATTTTATTTAAGTTTTGGCAAAAGACGGTTAGAAAAGAAAGGAAGAGATAAGGTGGGAAAGAGGACGATCGATAATCGAAGATGGTGAATTGGTGCCGGAGAGAAGAGGAACAAACCCTAGGAGTATTTGTTACTTTTCAAACTTTACGTTAAAGGGAAACTGTATTATTTTTAAACTTGGAAAAAAAATGTAATAAAATTTTAATTTTTAAATTTTTTTTAATAAATATCGGTTTTACCTATAACACTAAGTGAAATTTTTAATAAAAATTTTTTTATAAATAGATATTTGAGTTTTTAAAAATTAAAAAGTGGGAAATTAGGATTTCATTATGCATAGGGTGGGGACAAGTCTTTTGGCCTAAAATTTTTTACTGAAAGGAATAGTATAAGTGTTCTGCATGGTCAAGTCCCAATTGGTACCCTTATTTTGCAGGTACATATTTTCTCACGTTACAATGATGATAAATGCTATCTTGCCGTGTTTAAACTTATTAACAAAATTTAATCATCCATTTTCCTGATGACATTGTTCACGTTGACCTGCAGAATTGTCGGATTCACTATTTTCTATTATGGATTTACAGTGAAAGGGATGATACCATCATTGTGATAGAAAAAAGAAAAGTGGGTTAAGACACGACAATATATAAAAATACATTTATACGTAGAGAAAGTTTGTATTTATACACGTAGACAAGAATTATGACATTACTTAACGAGAAAAAAAAAAAAAAAAAAAGAATGATGAGATGAACAAATGATTAATTGTTATTTTTCCAATTCCATATTGATTTATAATACAGTACAATAAAAATTAAATGGATTATAATGCCCTTTCTCGTATCAAAGCTTCAGCTGCTCTTCTTCCCGAAACCAAAGCGCCATCAAAAGTTGCACAAGTCATATAATCACCACACAAATACAAACCCGGTTCTCGTTTCGGATTTTTCATCAAATTCGTTGGTGGGCTTTGATTCGGTTGCGCATACCGGATCCGATAAGTTCTCATATGTTCCCATGAACCCACCATTTCGCTGCCAAACCAAACCGATATCTCGCGAATCACCGCATCCCTCAGATCCTCATCCGAAACATCCTCAAACAACCCAATCAACGACACCGAAATCAATGCCTTGTCTGGTGGACCGTACGACGGAGCTACGTTTGTAGCTATAAACATGTTGTTAACAATGCCCTTTCCTGAACCGTTCAGGAAGAGAACCGGGTCCTGCACCGGAATTTTATCCCGATTCGCCGAAAAATACAAGCAAACGGTACTCCGAAACTTTTTTCTTTGTGGGTTTAACTCTTTTCCCGGTAAAAGCTTATCAACTTCCCGTTCTTCAACGGCCAAGATTATCCCAAGCTCAGACTTTAATACATCTCCATTCTGCAGCCTTACGTTTGCCAAATTTCGGTCGTTTAAATCGACGGAAACAACTCTTGTGTTCAGAAAGATTGAATCGGAAGGCAATTTCGCCGCCAACTGATTCGGAATTTCGCCGATACCCTTGGCGGGAAGTGTATTATCTCCAAGAGCAAGACATTTGAAGATGAATTCAAACAATCTTGAACTCGTTTCCAGATCTTTATCGAAGAAAATCCCACCGAAGAACGGTTTAAAAAATCGATCAATAATCGAATCCGAAAACCCGATACTCTTCAACAAATCCAAAACCGAAACTTCACCTGCACTGAAAATTTCTTCATCCGATTGAGTTAGAACGCGAACTCTCGTCAAACCGATCAGAAACTTATCGAGAACTGAGCCAACAGGGTTCGCCAGCGAGTTCAACGAGTCGCCAAAGTGGCGTAAAGGGTCAGCTACTGTGTGAAATTCACCGTTGTAGAATATTTTGGCGCCGGAATAAAATTTTTGAAGATTTAATGCGTTGTAGTCGAGTAATTTCTGGGCTTCGGGATAAGCAGTGATGAAGATTTGGAAGCCACGGTCTAGAAGGAAGCCGTTCAGAGTATCGGTACGGACGCGGCCGCCGACGGCGTCGGAGGCTTCCAGGAGGAGAAAGGGAATGTTTTGAGAGTGGAGTTTGGTGGCAGCGGCGAGACCGGAGAGGCCGGCGCCGATGATGATGGCTTTGTCCTTGTTGAGGGCGTTGGATTGTGGGGTTTTGAGAACAGTGGCTTGGGGATTGAATTTGAAGGAGAAAGGGTAAAGTATTGAAGAAGAGTTTAAGAGAGGAGACAGCAGAGCGACTGGCATTTGGATATTTTTGGATAGGGTTGGCTATTTTTCAATTATCCTTATTTATCACTATTTTTAAATATGAATTTTTTAAAAATATGCAGAATATCTCTTACTACTTTTTTTTTTCTTGCAAATATTTTCTTCATATTTTTATCTAGTCAATAAATGCAAAAATTAAAAAAAAAAGATACAGAAATTATACAATATAATATAATAAATAATATATTTATAAAAAATGTTGTAAAATTTGGATAAAAATACTAAATGTGTATATATTAATTTAATACGATATATCGTAAATAATGCTTTCTTAAAAATATAGTAATATCAATAATAATTTTAATTTTTTTATAAATCTTTTAGTTAAATTTAATATAACAATTTAAATATAAAATATTAAACATAATATAACATAATATATAATTAAAAAATTCAATCATTACAAAAAAAATTATTTCATGATTTGTTTTATCAAATATAAAATATTTAATTGATTATTAAACAAATTTTAAATTATCATTTCATGAATTTTTTTATCAAATCATCACCAAAATAATATGATTTGTTAATGTTTGAGTTAAGAAAATTAAACGTGTATGAGAGATTCATAGAATACATTCATAATGTTATTGAAAATGTATAATACACATTAGAGATTTGAATGACAAAAAATTGAGTTTTTTATTTTATATAATTTTGGTATTACGGTAATTAATGAAAAATGTAAAAAATATTTTCGTACTTTAAAAATTCATAAAAAAAACATATAAAGTGACAAAAATACGCGTTTAATGCAAGAAATATATAAAATATGTGTTTAATACGTTTTGAATTTAAAATTTTAAAATACTGTGTTTCATATATAAATTAAACAATAATGTAAATTAAACATAAATAATATACATTTTTACTAACTAAGGGTTTTAGATTTTTAAGGTAGACTACCCAGTGTTGTGTGAAAAAAAAAAAATCAATTTATCTAAATTTAGTATTTTAATCATTATAGATTAATTTTCTGACTAACTAAAAAATAAATTAAATTATTTTAAATAATTTCTTAAGGAATATATACATAAAAATATATGTTATGTGAATAGTATGATTTTATTAATTATAGAGTAGCTATAACATTTTTCATTATATCAAAATTATATATTAAGTATCAAGAAATCACATATAGTTATATAACATCAGTTATAATTAATTATTATAAATAAAATAAATTTTATCTCACATAATTTTTTGTTATATTTATGTGATTAATTAGAACAAAATAACAAATTATTTTCTCAACTACCAACATGAATTAAAAAATGAATATAATTTGATAGTTTTATTATAATGTCTTGTATATGTATGTACCCTTATTTAAATTAAAAACTTAGTCTACATATAGTTTTTATGTTATTTGCTTTATATATTTGTTGCTCATTTATATATTGGTAAAATACGATATATGTATTAGTATGTTTCACGAGATGTTACTTATTTAAATGATGATAACTATAAAATTTGTAGGGAGAAAGAGTTCTTCAATTAGCATATATGAACATTGATCATGTTATTAGAAATGACAAACCACCTGAATCCATAAAAACTAGCACTTAAGGCGAAGTTACCATGTATGAACAATGGGAGCAATCTAATCGTTTAAGTATGATATTCATCAAGATGTGCATATATGCTAGTAATTATAGTTCAATCTCTAAATGTAACAATGTCAGAGATTTATAAAGTGAATAGGCTCATCCCACCAAATGAATTATTAAGATTCATTGTCCAATCATTAACACTATTTAGACTTGTTGAAATCGATTGAAAGCCATCAGTATTGAAAAGATAAGTTAATTTTGGGTCATGATAGCATTGGTCCATTGTGTAATATAACTATAGTTTGAAATAGTAATTTCTATACTTTGGACCATCATATTTTCTTTCAAATACAAAATAGTCAGTATTAGATTGAGTTTAACTCAAATAGTTGGAAAAGAAAAAAACCATTTGTAAGACAAGCTCTAGTGCAACAATATGAAAGTGACGATAGGATTAACTAAACCGAATATCAATGCAAGTTTAAACAACTTTGATCAACATGAAGTTATGTGTTACACCAAATTATCAACAAGCAACCTTGATATGTTAGATTTTTCACTATTTTTCGATAAAGTTGTTTAACACTATGATAGTTCTAATCATATTCTCTATATTCTAAGTCAAAATATTATTGAGAATATGAACATTTCTACACCATATATAAATATAGGATTATTACAATTAGTTGACATACACTTATCTTTTGTCACGGTTCATAATCCTAAAGGCATTCATCTAAACACGTAAAGTAAAATTTTGTTGAAAAAATTGATGAAATAATGTCAATTTTATTTATTTATAAACATGTTACAATTACAAACATTGACTCGATGAATTGATTTAGAGCATCTACTTTAAACCCTAAACCTTGAACAACCTCCCACTTGCACTATAGTCAATCAATCAACCTTGGATCCTGAGGCCAACTTCGATTGAATTCTTACAAAATCTGTTGAAATATATCGTAATGAGTTGTACAAATTCTTGTTATTTATACTTTCCTAGTTTAGAAGATTACAATTAATTATAGAAAATTAAGGGGCTATAATTGAGCGAATATGATGGTGATTGTGAGATCATAGCTTAATTATAGGGATTCATTTCATGTAACTTCTCTATATATATCCTGTGCTTGTACATATGCAATAAATATAAAAAAATTCATTATAAGTAAGATGGTATCAGAGCTTGGTTTTAGACCACTACACGTTTCCTAATTATTTTTTTCTTTTGTGAGTAATTTAAAAAAAAAAAACAATATGAGTGAAACATAAGGATCCAAAACAGTTCTTGTTGTTGTCCAATCTGAAGGAATATTCAATGCAGGAATAATCCTTACAGAAACAAATTATGATATATGGTCTCAGCTAGTGGAAAAACAAATTGCTGAAAGGGACAAGATCTCTTATATTCGTAGCAATACACAGAGAGAACTCGTCTATTTTGTCTTGCTGAGAAGACCCTCTGATTCAAATTGAAAACTTACAATTCATCATTTCCATCATAGAATGCTTTTGACAAGGCATCCCAAATTTCGTAGGCAGTGTATAAGCATAAATAACGCCTCATAATTTCTGGAGTCATAGACATTAATAACCATCTTTTTACCTTTTGATTTTCAGCATACCATTTTTCATAGCCTTCAACAAGATCGTGCTCGATCAAAAAATAGTAGAACAAACAATGGGATTGACAAGTCATTTTTTAAATGCATTCATTGCAATCAATCTAGTCATACCAAAAGTAGTTGTTTTGAGCTCGTGGGATATCCAGAATGGTGGGATCATAGTCGCTCAAAGAAAAATCAGAAAAGGTCTTCAACTATAGCAATTGTTAAAACAAAAATCGAAGATGATGTTACTGAACAAACCTCAACATTAACATTATCTGCAGACAATGGTGGTAAGGCTTTAAATATTTCTACACCTGTTTTTAATAGTGCATGGATAATTGACTCTTGTACTACAGATCATATGACATTTGATTCTAGGCAGGTCTCACCATTTGATCCTTCCAACTAAAAATTTGTCCCTACTGCAAATGGAACATCTACCCCAGTCATTGGGAAAGGACCCTTGACTCTAACTGATATATTAAATTTAGACTCTGTGTTAGTTGTTCCATCTTTAAAATATAATCTTTTGTCAGTGTCTCAAATAACAACTACCCTATCTTGTGTTGTAATTTTTTTGCTTGTTTTTTGTGTGTTTAAGGACATCAAAACCAAGAAGACGATTGGTTGTAGTATTAGGCAAGGAAAACTATATTACTTGGACTTGGAATCACAAAGTATCAAAAGCTTATGACAAGCTTTGAAAATGGGTAGTCATTAGGAGGATAAAAGGAAATCAGAAATCTGGTTATGACATCACCGTTTAGGACATGCTTCTTTTGGATATCTAAAAAAATTATTTCCTAATTTATTTACAAAAGTTGATGTTGCTAATTTCAAGTGTGACGTGTGTGAACTTGCAAAGAGTCATCGTGTTTCTTTTCCGTTACGATTGAATAAAAGTCCACTTCCTTTTATGCTTATTCACTCTGATGTTTGGGGTCTATCTAAGGTCACTACTTTGGGTGGGTCACGGTGATTTGTAACATTTATTGATGATTGTACCAAGATGACATGGTTGTGCTTGATGAAATCCAAAACTGAAATGAACTCAGTATTCCAAAAGTTTTATAAAATGGTTGAAACTCAATACAATGCAAAGATTCAAATTCTTCATAGTGACAATGGTGGAGAATATCAAAATATTAAACTTTAACAATATCTAGAAGCACAAGGAATGATTCATCACACTACGTGTCCTAACATACCCTAACAAAATGGAGTTGCGGAGCGAAAAAATCGACATTTGTTAGAAGTTGTCTGAGCATTATTAATTGAAACTCATATGCCATTATCTTATTGGGGAGAAGCACTCACTGTTGCAACCTATTTAATAAATCAGGTACCCTCCAACACTATCAATTTTAAAACACCATTCCAAATCCTTAATGAAATAGTTGATGCCTCATCAGTCCCAAATTTACCTCTTCATGTCTTTGGGTGTGTAGTGTTTGTACATCTCCGCAAGCATCAATGCACTAAGTTAACTCCTCAAGTAGTGAAATGTGTTTTCATTGGATATGCCACACATCAAAAGGGATACCAGTGTTACCATCCTCTAACCTGTCGA
The DNA here is from genome assembly GCF_011075055.1 of Mangifera indica. Classification (NCBI taxonomy): domain Eukaryota; kingdom Viridiplantae; phylum Streptophyta; class Magnoliopsida; order Sapindales; family Anacardiaceae; genus Mangifera; species Mangifera indica. The sequence continues at coordinate 12,541,318 of NC_058143.1, read as the reverse complement.
CTATTTGTCACAATGGATGTCATCTTTCATGAAGATACAATGTATTTCTCTGAGCTTGAATGTCAGGGGAGCACCAAAAAGAAATTCAGACTCTCAATTATAATGAAAATGGTAACATGAATGTGATTAACTTAGATCTAAGTGGTCTAACATTGGACTCCAATGATGATGACATTCAGACTAGACAAAATCAAAAAGTGGGTGAATTGACATTAGATCAAGGTATAGCCAAAGAAGTAGGGCTACCTCCAACTCAACCTCACATCGAGATCTTTGAAAATATGACTACACTTTGATCTGACATACCACACCAATCACTTGTTAAAGATAATCCTGAGCCACACAAAAGACAGTTACCACAACGTCAAAATAGAGGTACTCCTAAACCCACATATGAACCTGAATTGTCTAGTAAAGTAAAATATCCTATGAGTCATTATGTGTCTAACCATCGTTTGTCGGAATCAAACATGTCATTTTTGAATCAATTATCTATTGTATCTATTTCTAATAGTGTGCAGGAAGCCTTAGCAGACCCAAGATGGAAGACAACTATAAACAAGGAAATGGAATCTCTGGAAAAGAATGAAACATGGGAACTCGTTGATCTTCCACTCGAAAAGAAACTAGTTGGATGTCGATGGATTTACACTGTGAAGTACAAGGCAGATGACACAATTGAACGCTTTAAAGCAAGGTTGGTAGCAAAGGGATACACTCAGACCTATGGGATTGATTACACAGAAACATTTGCTCCTGTAGCTAAAATCAACACAATTCGTGTATTGTTGTCCTTAGCTGCAAACTTAGATTAGCCATTACAACAATTTGATGTGAAGAATGCTTTTCTACATGGTGAACTATTCAAAGAAGTCTACATGGATCTCCCACCAGGGTATAAGATACTAGAAAAACATAACCAGAAGGTCTGTAGGCTAAAGAAATCATTGCATGGTTTGGAAGGTTCACAAAATCCATGAGAGCCTTTGGCTACAATCAGAGTAATTTAGATCATACTCTTTTCCTAAAAAAATAGCAAGGAAAAATCACTGCACTCATTGTATATGTGGATGATATGGTGGTTATAGGAAATGATCTTGAAGAAAGGAAAGCTCTTCAAACTACTTGTCCAAAGAATTTGAAATGAAATATCTAGGCTCTCTAAAGTATTTTCTTGGGATTGAAGTATCCCGATCTAATAAAGGAATATTTCTATCTCAAAGAAAATGTCTTAGATTTATTGTAGGAAATTGGTATACTTGTATGTCAATCAGTTGATACACTAGTAGAAGAAGGCTTAAAGCTTCGTGAAGAGACCAGTCAAGTACCAATTAATAAAGGAAGATATCAAAGACTTGTAAGGAGATTGATGTACTTATCACATACCTTGGGTATTATTAGCCAGTTTATGCACAATCCTGAAGAACAACATATGAATGTTGTTATGTGCATTCTAAGGTACTTGAAATCTGCTCCAGGGAAAGGAGTATTGTTCACTAAAAATGAAGACTATCAAAGTATAAAAGCATATATTGATGCTGATTGGGCAGGTGATGTCAATAACAGGCGATCTACGTTTGGTTACTTTACCTTTCTAGGAGGTAATCTTGTGACATGGAGAAGCAAAAAACAAAATGTTGTAGCTTGGTCAAGTGCTGAAGCTGAATTCAAAAGTATGGCACTTGGAATTTATGAGACGTTATGGTTAAAACTCCTTTTGCAGGATTTGGGTTATTCAACTAACCAACCTATCCAACTATTTTGTGATAATAAAGCAGCATGTGATATTGCTCATAATCCAATACAACATGATCGTACAAAGCATGTCGAAGTGGATAGATTTTTCATTAAAGAAAAGTTGGATGAAAAGATTGTGGAATTGCCTAAGATTCGATCAGAGGATCAATTGGTTGATATACTTACCAAAGCAGTCTCAAACCGAGTATTCTCAAATTTTGTAGACAAATTGGGCATGTGTGACATTTATGCACCAACTTGAGGGGGAGTGTTGAAATATACCGTAATGAGCTGTACAAATTCTTGTTATTCATATTTTCCTAGTTTAGAAGATTACAATTAATTATAGGAAATTAAGGGGCTGTAATTGAGCGAATAGGATGGTAATTGTGGGATCATAGCTTAATTATAGGGATTCATTTCATGTAACTTCTCTATATATATTATGTGCTTGTACATATGCAATAAATATAAAAAAATTCATTATAATTATCTCAACCCGAACTCTTAAATTGTTGTCGCGGGCTCTAATCCTTGTCAACCTCCAACTCAATTAGTGGCTCGATTAGAGTTCAATTAGTGCCTCCAATTCCTATTGAATCATTAGCATTGAAAACAACTTAATCTTTGACTTTGGTTCTAGCTCACTCAGTGGCTCTCATTCCTACTCAAACTTTGGCTTCATCTGCCTTCCTTACAAATTGTAAGTGTACATTTTAAAATTTTTAGACGCGCTAGAGACGCTATGGTGCTAAAATTATTGTAGAAATACAAAACATATAAATTGATATTAGAATAATGATGAATGGGCTTTACAAGCATCTTAGCCTAATTCCCCGGTAAAAATGATTGCTATTATACCCCAAACTAAAAGAAAGACTTGCGGATTGTGTCGGAAGCAGGAATGATTAATGGAGGAATCATCAACTCAACTCGTTTGCTATCAAATGGGAACAATTTGACACGATAAAAATCAAATATTAATTTTGAAACATACCTAATCCAACAGTTCAGTGCACTGTCAAAATATTGTCTACTTTGAATACACAGTCTATCATACCAATCACAACCTAACAACTAACATCCCTAAGCGATGTGGGATGAATACACATAAACCCAATATCTCTCATGCTCTTTACTGGTGTAGGATTTGTTTAAGGTTTCAACAGAATTTGACATTACCTTACAAAGATTTTCTCAAACTCACATAATAACATTGCATAAAAATTAAACATATACTAATAAAAATCAACCTCTCCTCCTAGAAAGAAAATCACTAGATCTGTAGAAAACAAAAATCATTTACAAATGTGGAAACATTGAAAGAAAACAAATGCTTACATTTAGCGAGAGGTTAGAGAATTGTAATGACTATAATTTGGAAAAGCCAAGAGCAACTTAGTTGTGGTGTCATCATTCAAAGTGAAAGTCACCAGATCTCATTGAAATCAACCTCTATAAGAAGTGAGCCCCATTTCCCAATAGTGTGTATTAGGTTGTTGAAGAGCAGCTCAGGAAAACTAGGGCAAAAGATAACATGGAGAATGAGAAAGTGAAAGTCATTATTTATAGCCGTGGTTTAACTCAAATCTTTTACAAATGAAGAAACATGGTAAAAAACAAATGTTTACATTTACCGAGAGGCTAAAAGTTGTAGTGACTATAATTTGGAAAAAGCTAAGAGCGACCCAATTGTAGTGTCATCATTCAATGTGAAAGTCCATTGGATCTTATTTAGGATTATCAAAATAAGTCCATTGTCATTCAATGTGAAAGACAAGGCAGAGGAAAAAGTCCATTCTGCCTTTAATCTTTCTTCCTTTCTACACCTTTATTATTATTATTTTTCTAAATTCTTTTCTTTCATTCTCGCTCTCATTTCTTCACTAGCCATCTTAAAATCATCAACCACAAACTTGCACACTATAAATTAATCAACTCATTTAGTGCCGGTAGTTTTTGACACAATAGCAAAAAAATTTAGGATTAAGATGTTTTACACAATATGTAGTCTCGATCATATTCAAATCAACCCAAAACTAAATCGAGTCTTGTTTGATTAGAGCAAAACTATTTTGAAATTTTTTTAAAAAAATCATTTGTTTACATGTTTATAAGTTTATCGGTGTGTTCTCAGTAGTAATGATTTGAACATATAATGTCTAGTGTAAAACTTCTGTATAATTATCTCCTAAATAAGCATTCGGTACTTTAGTATGTTTTTATGCAATGTAATTTTTAATTGGTGGGCCTCTTAATTCTTATTAATATATTTATATGTTTGTATAATTTTATTAGTCATTTTGCATTAATTAATTGAGCTAAGTCATTTATATAAGTTCTTTATAAGCAAAGATCAAAATAAGCACACCATGAAGTTGTAATGTAGCAATTTCATTTTAACAAAATGGGTTGTTTCATATTAAAATATGCCGCTTTGTGTTAAAATATATCATTTTATAATAAATCATTTTTTGGTGTCAAACATGGGAAATGAATTAAATAAATTGTATTTTGACACGATAAGACCCATTACATAATTCAAGTCAATTAGGGTCATGTTAAATCAACTCAAACATAATACAAATTAATTATATTAAAGAGATTTCTATACAATTTTAATTCAAAATAGATTTAGGTTTAGGTTCTTTGATCCGAAACCCAAACTATAAGGTTGTAACTCACCAGATCAACACATGAAACACATCACAGGTGGTACCACTATTTTGTTTTTTTGGTTAAGTCAGATAGTACCGCCTAATCAGCCATAAATCCAAAAGAGTTTCCTATGATAGCCCATCTCACCCTCTTCAGACTTTCGTTGCTTCTTGGAAACCCACCCCAGGCCATTGTCGTCCTCTAGGATCTCATCGTACGGCCACTATCACTCTTTTTCTCTTAGCCTGCGGATGTCGTTTTTTCCCACTAACTACCTATCGCTTCCCAGTCCATGAACTGGTTTTTCCCACTAACTACCTATCGCTTCCCAGTTCAGTTAATGGGGATATTTGGTTTTGTTAATTTTTCGTGGTTTTGGGGAGGTTTGGTTTTGTTTATTTGGCTTTGCTTTGTGACGAAGGTAGTAGATTTTGGTTTTTTGTTGGTTTTGGTTATGCTTCATAGAGTGAGTTTAATGAACCCTGATTTAATCTCATTTATTTTCACTTCTTATCTCAAGAAAAAAAAAAAAGTAAAGAAAACATGCATTATGTTTTTTGGGATTATGATCCATGAGAGGAGCTAAAGTGACTTTGGTGGAGGAGGGTTTGAAGAAATAATGTAATTGATAGGGCTCTGGTTTTGGGTGCAAGGTAGTTCGATAAGGTGAGGCTGGGGAGGAGGCTCCCCACCACCATGCACCACCATGAAAGATCTAAGAATTGAGAGGAAGAAAAGATGAGGAAAGAGGGGAAGAATTGAGGAAAGGAAAGTGTAAGGGAAGTAAAAGACCATTTTAGTCTTAATCATATAAAAGAGCTCGGATGTCGTCTAAGCAAAATCGACTTCCTTTTAGGAGTTTTTCATTGAGCCAGTAACATCAAGATTCTAATTTGTGAAAGAAGCAAAAGAATGGAGGCAAACCGAGGTTTGAACTCCCTCTGTGATCATCAAAAGAGTGAAATCACCACAATCAAAAAGTGGTCTCCATCCTCGGTTTTATTTTTAGTTTATCTCAGTTGGGTCAGCAGGAGCCATAACATTCTCTAGCAGAGCCGGTCTCCTGTTGGTGGCATTATGATCTTCATTGTTCTTCTTGTTGGTTATTTGAAGCTTTTCTTTCAGCATCTTGTTTAGCTCTCTTAGACTTTTCTTGCTCAATGATTTCTGCAAGTTGTCAACATCAGTTGTTCTCTTGTCCGTCTTTACGTTTTCCATTTTAGAACCCAACTGCATCACACTGATGTCAATGTTCTCATTAATGTATGCAGGGAGTGTTAATTTTTCAGATGTGGCCTGTTTCTTGGTGGAAGTCTGCTTTGGTGTCGACTGAGTTGGTCGTGGAAACTGGCCTGAAATTGAATCAGCTCCTAACGGTGACATTGGATGATAACCTGGAGTCTTGTCCCCAGAGACGGAATCAATTGGCAATGAGGAGTTCATTTGCTTCACAGATTTTTGAGTCTTGTTCTCACAAAAAAATTCTGCTTCTTCAGTCCCTTCTGTGTCAGTATCATCAGAAGTGGGGACTTCTGCTTCGATCAAATTGGCATCATCCGGTCCTTCTACAGAAGATATGGGAATTTCTGCTTCAGTTAATTGAACATCAACAAGTTCGTCATCTGAATCATCAGAACTATGAGTTACAACATTATCTGAATCAAGCTCTTCGTCTGTCTCCGAATTTGGATCTGTTTCTTCAGTCCCTTCTGTATCAATATCATCAGAAATGGGAACTTCTGTTTCAATCAAATCTTCTGGTCCTTTTACAGAAGATATGGGAACTTCTGCTTTAGTTAATTGAACATCAAGAAGTTCGTCATCTGAATCAAACTCATCATTTGAATCATCAGAACTATGAGTTACAACATTATCTGAATCAAGCTCTTCGTCTGTCTCCGAATTTGGATCTGTTTCTTCAGTCCCTTCTGTATCAATATCATCAGAAATGGGAACTTCTGTTTCAATCAAGTCTTCTGGTCCTTTTACAGAAGATATGGGAACTTCTGCTTTAGTTAATTGAACATCAAGAAGTTCGTCATCTGAATCAAACTCATCATTTGAATCATCAGAACTATGAGTTACAACATTATCTGAATCAAGCTCGTCGTCTGTCTCCGAATTTGGATCTGTTTCTTCAGTCCCTTCTGTATCAATATCATCAGAAATGGGAACTTCTGTTTCAATCAAATCTTCTGGTCCTTTTACAGAAGATATGGGAACTTCTGCTTTAGTCAAATGAACGTCAACAAGTTCCTCATCTGAATCAAACTCATTTGTCTCATCATTTGAATCATCAGAACTGTGGGCTACAACATTATCTGAATCAAACTCCTCGTCTGTCTCAGAATTTGGATCATCCACAACATTGTCTGAATCAAACTCATCATCTGTCTCAGCAGTTGGATTATCAGAACTGTGGGTTCTGTTATCTGACACAAACGCATTGTCTGTCTCAGCATTTGGACCATCAGAACAGTGGGTTGCCCCAACCTTATCCGAATAAACACTCTCTTTCTCAGCACATTCAACTGCAACCTGCATTTTCAATGGAGGAGCGATGGAATTGGCAATAGAAACATTTGTCACCACAGCTTTGTCTGACCCAAACTCATCGTCTATCCTAATATTTCGACTCTCAGAATTGCAGGTTGCCACAAAATTGTCCAGATGAACAGGAACAACACATTCAACTGCAACCTGTTTCTTCAACGGAGATGCAATAGAATTGGCAACAAATTGATCAGAATCAACCTCCGAATTCTTTTGAGAGGTTATTATCTGGTCTTCATAGACAACATCCTCCACCATCTGAGCAGAAATTTCATCAGACGTCTCAGTAGCAAGGGATTCTTCAGGTTCTATCACCTTAATTGAAGCATTCTCAGTTTCGGATATGAATTCCATTCCTGGAATATCAACAGATTCTGCTAGGCAATCAACATATTTTACGAGAACTTCACATAAATAGTAGATTAAAACAGCATAAAATAAAACTGAATATCACATACTGATTGCATTTGAGTTCTCAGCCGAAAGCTCATTTGATGCATCACAAGTCTCATCACGGTTGTCATCCTTTCCATCAACAACTGAAACATTATCCGAATTGACAAAATCCTGAGTGCTCATATTGATATTTTCCTTTTCATGCTCATTACTCTTCTCATCCTCATGAATTTCTTTCAATTGGCTTTCATTCTCCAAAGACTTGAGAAAACTTACACCTAAAGAAACTTCTGAATCATTACTCTTTTCCAAACTCACTTCTGCATCACACAACATTTACAATGGTCATACTCTCTTGACAATTAGGCAGAACATAATAAACTTAAGAAATTGAAGTAAGCCACTTACCAGAGCCATCCTTCTCCTCAGTTTCATCCAAGGAAACCATCTTCACAGACTCTTCCTTCGCTACATCTTTCAAACTCAAGTCAACCAAGGTCTTCTCCAGCAATCTCACTGACCGCCTAGTGCTATACACGCGTTGTACTGATTCCTCCAACTTTCTTCTAGTTGAACCCACTTGAGCCACCCTCCCCCGACCAGTCTGCGCCATAGGGGTCTCAGTCTTAACCCCACAACTCATTTCTTTTTCCATATTGTCCTTCACTTGAGTACCCATTTTTTTGCTAGCTGAAGCTGCTGGAGCCCTCCTGCTGCTTACAGGCACTGCAGGAGTCTCCGCCACATTTGCATTCTGGTTTTTCTGCCCCAAATCTTTGTCTAATGGTTTCCTTGCTGTGCGGCAGGTTTTGGTCATCGGTTGCACGGTGTCAGGATCTTCTTTGATGGATTTTTTTCTAGTTGAGGTTCTGTAGGCAGTCCGTGGAATCAATGGTGATTCAGTTGCAACAGTTTTTCCTGGCCACTGACATTGGTTCCTGAGCCCATCAAGTCCTTCAACCTGAGAAGACATTGTTATGCAAGAATGTCAACTATAATTCTCTGTTGTATTCATCAGAAAAAGTTACAGCTGATACAGCTTTTAAAAGGCTCTTCAAAGTCCTACTTAGGATAGAATTAAGAAGATGTTTCTTCAAAATCAAAAAGCACCTTTTACAAACAGTTTCTTGGCGATCATTCAGAATCTTCAAGAAAAAATTCACACCAAATCAGGATATTAAATTTAAATCTGTAACTGCTTGATTTTAAAAGATCAATAACTACATGTCCAATAATTTCTTCTATTTTCTTCAACGAAACACTAGATCACAAAACAATGACACGAGAACTTGGTAGCTGATTCCAATATATCAAAAGTTCCAAAAAACAACCATTAATATGAACTTCTTTATTGCCACAAATTCAGAAACTACATTTTTTTTACCAAGATTTCATTTCAAGAATACCGAAGATCTCTTCCATTCTCCAACTAATTTCAAGATTGAACCCATAAAAGAAATTTCATTTACAAGATTTCAGAATTTAGCAAAAAAGTGGGCATTGAAACTTCATTTTCATTTCCACCAATTTGTAAAATACATATATATATATATATATATTTCAAGACACCAAACATAAAAGATTTTCCCATTCTCCAACGAATTTCAAGATTAAACAGTGAATTAAAAATCATTTTCAAGATTTCCATACACAAGTACTGTACAAATAAAACTCCACTTTCATGCCCAACAATTTAATTAAAAAAATCTATATTTATTGATACCAGACAGAAAATAGAAAAACTTTTTCCATAAAATTTCAAAAATATCAAACAGAAACAAGAAATGTGCACTGCTGAAATGGAAGTAACGCTTACGAATTGAAGAGCGGCAAGAGAATCAGCCATGGCGACGTTGGTCATGTTGGCCGGGATCTTGTTTTGCTTGCAAAGAGTCTGGAGTTCTTTCCTTGTAAGGCTGTGGAAATCCATTGATGAATTTGAAAACAAAAACACCAAAAAAGGGTTTAGGGTTTTGAAAAAATATATGTTATTGGATTTGGGTTTGGTTTTGTTTTGGTTCTGGTTTTTGCTGCAGAAAACATCAAGAGCTTGGGATTTTATATACAGCTTTCGCTGAAGAAAAACCTAGAAAAATATGACCGTTGGAACACGATTTCAAATTTGAAAATGTGATTCCCGCTGGTTTCATTTTTAAGGCTAAAATTTGAGAGTGAGAAATCTCCGGATTTTTATGGTAATTTTTGGTGAATTATTATTTTTTATTTTATTTGAAAATAAATAACATAAAAATTATATATTTTTAAAAATTTTTTCCAAAAGATAAATTTTATTGCAAGAAAATAGAATTTTTTTTTGTAAGTTCGGTAATATATATATATATATATTGTATTTGTATTGTTTTATATTAAATTAAAGCATTATTTTTAGTGGGTTTTATTTTAATATAATTATTTTTAGAAAATTCGCTTCTCCTAACTTGAATTCCTGACCCCCACCAAATTTGTGATTTTAAGATTTGTCAAAAGACTATTTCCCACCCAAGGTTTATTATAAAGACAAATTCTCACCTGTTAAATTTTAAAAATCTAAATATCTACCTATATATTAAAAATTATTATTAACGTTCAAAGTAAAATTGTCATTTAACTAAAAATATTTTTAAAAAAACTAAAAAATTATCGTATTTTCTCCTAAGTTTAAACATCTAATAATTTCCCTCCACTCAAGCTTTGAAAAGTCATTATTTTCTCATAGGGTTTTTCTTCCTCTCTCTAGTGACCACTTCTCCTCTTTGGCTGCCAACATTTTCTCTCCCTCCCAATTTCTCTCTCCCTTTAGTCTATTTCATTATCATTCCATACCTCCCCTATTGTGGACGAAAACAAAATTATCTTTATCGGAGACAAAAACAAAGATGACGAATTGTTTTCATCAGTGACAAGAGAGGCAGGGAACAACAATGAGAGAGACTGGAGGGAGAGAAAATGTCGGGCAAAGAAGAGAAAAAACCTAAGGGAAAATGGTGACTTTTCAAACTTTAGGTTGGGGGGGGGGGGGGAATGTTAGATTTTTAAACCTAGGAAAAATGTAATAATTTTTTAGTTTTTAAATATTTTTAGTTAAATGAAAATTTTACTCTTAACTCTAATAGTGAATTTTAACAAATTGATAAACAGTTAGGTTTTTTAAAGTTAACGAGTAAGAATTTATCTTTTCACTAAACCTTAAGTGGGAAATAGTTTAAAGAAATTAACAAATGTCATTCTTCTTATAATATTTAGAGCGCTTTTTTTATTAAATGATAATTTAATTTTAGTAGAAGTATACAACAAATACAAAATAGACCTCAAAAGTTAGTAAAACTAATAGATATTAGTACTTCCAAAGAAAAATTATAAGTTTGAGCCTTATTCACACATGTGAAATTTGGCTTATCTGGTGGTTTACTTGTCCAATCAAAATGGGTGGGGTCCCTAATCAAATGTCTGACGAGAGATTGTTTATCCTTAACCAAAAATTAGTTAAGTTAGCAACTAGTTTTAGTTACAATCAACACCTACTTTTCAAGGTCTTGGACCACCACAACTACTTTCCCATTATTTTGATTAGGCATGAAAAAGCTTCATTGAATTGAATTTTGCTACAAGGTCGACATACCAAGATTATCGTTATGGTTGCCAATGTATTCCCACATACATACTATGTTGTTGTCATCACCACTTCAATGTAACACGTACAAGTAAAATACAAAAGAACAAAGTCCATTGAACAAATGTATTGGAAAATGCCCAAGAGCATAAATTTTTTGGTTTTCCAAATGCAATGAAGACACTTTTTAATATCAATCTTGATGCAAAAATGTACTTTTATAACATAGGTTACAAACAATAGTTAAAGATTGTAACACCCTTCTCTAGAATTTATACCCTCCGAAGAGATATCTTACTATTTTTAACTACTTACGTATGATTAAACTTATAAATCATGCTAGTGGAAACAAACAATTAAATCACTAAAAACACCTCATATTAAATAAAACTCCAAATAAGATATTGGAAGTTGAAGTAGACAAAGATGAGGTCAAGGAGGTCACTTGATGACCCTCCCTGACTTTTCCTAAAAAATTTGATATAACATGCCATGCCCTTTTTACTTTATTAGTTTCTAGTGTATGATATAACATGCCCTTCTTACTTAAAAGAAAAAAAATTGTTTTGCTCTCACTCTCTTTGCTTAAAACGCAAAGTTGTTGCCAATCACTCCTCCCTTCTCCATTTTTGCTAGTGAAAGTGTTAAAAATTTCAGCATAGTTTTGTTACAAATCATGCAACATGTGCAAGGGTAAAAAATTTCCTGCTCCAGTCACAGCAAGACAGTACCAATTCATTCCAGCTCTATCGCCGTCTCCACTGGAAGCATCCATTGATCATCTTCAAACAAAAACATTTTTTTCTTTCTTTTTACCTTTTCTTTTACTGGGGAAAATAAAATAAGGAAAGGGTAAAGAAAGTATCTTGCCCAATATTTTTTATGTAAGTTTGGACAGATAGGCTGTCAGGGTTGATCTATTATTTTTGGAAATGGTAAGGATAAAGAGAAATTATATTAGAAGACACTGTTGAGACCCTTGAGTTGAGAACATTAACATTTCACTTTTTCTCTTAGCAAATGGAATTTCTACACTGTTCATATATATTTGTCACTAAAATATTTTTGAATCCAAGTACAAAAACCCTTTCTCTTTGTCATCACACATAAACTATTTTGGTACCTCCAATACAAACCCTAGAAAAAGTTTCACCATCTTGAAACATTGTGAATCGATTTTCTTCTGTCTAAATCTTATAAAATTAATCTCAATATTTTTGTGTTTTCCCATAAGATACATTTCAAAATCCATGGCTTTTTATTGTTATTTTTAGGTTCAATTCAACCAATATTTTGATTTTATTTTGGTTATTTGTTAATTTTATTTGGTTTATTTGTGTTGTGTGTGTTGTGCACATAATAGCAACATATCAATTTAATCATCATTAACCAATTCTAACAACATCTTTAGGCTTTGCACGCAATCAACATCCCATAAAACATTCAGTCATAACTTAAGGGAAAAGGACTGTTTTCCACCCATTTTTTAGGCCTATCTCAAACTCATACCTACTGGAGATGAAAATCCAGTTTTCCCACCCATGACTAAACTGCCGTTCAATTTCTCAGTTAGGGATAGAGGTAAAATCGAAATTTTACTGTTTATATTAAAAAGTTATAAAGTTATTACTTTTCACCCCCCTAGGTTTTAAAAACTAATATTTCATCTTTAACCAAAGTTTTTAAACTTTGAAAACTAACATTTTCACCCGCAAACCTAGGGTTTCCATATTTTTCAAAACGCAGTCGTCCCCCATAACTTTCAAAAATAGCAGTTTCACCCCCATTCCTCAATTTCATCTTCCAACGTCGTCTCTGGTGTCGTCATCGACCTCCTCCTTCTCCTGGTGCAACGGCGGTGGTGCGATGAAGAGATTTTTATCTCCTCATCTCTCTTCGTCGCTCTACCTAGACTACGAAGGACGATGCTTCGTCGTCCTTCGTCTCTCGTCGAGTCATCCTGACGCGATGCTCTTCCAGATCTGGACGACGCTTCGTCGTCCAGATCTGGGCGACGTCCTTCATCATCCTTTGTAGTCGAAGATGCGAGATCGGTGGAATACGTCGGCCGTCAGTGGTGGTGGAAGAAGGAAGCAAACCCTAAGGATGAAATCTAAACTTTTTAAACTTTGAGGATGAGTTTAGTTGTCAGTTTTTAAAACCTGGAGAGGGGAAATGGTGAAATTTTAAAGTTTTAAGGTTTTAAATAATAAAATATCGATTTTACCCATGCCCCTAACTGGGAAATTGGACGACAGTTTGATCATGGGTGGGAAAACTGGATTTTCATCTCCCATAAGTATGAGTTTGAGATAGGCCTAAAACATGGGTGGGAAATAGTCCTTTTCCCCATAACTTAACTAGGAGTCTTGCTACTTGTCCTTCGCAGTATGTGGATTTGACCCCAATTGCTTCCCCTCTCTTTTCTCCTTTTCCTCTTTCAACCTTCACCAAGAAATGTCATCAGACTATTGTCAAATCACTGAAAGCTTATAAAAATCCCTCTCTTTTCTCTAGATGAGAACGCACTGAATGTGGAATAACAAATATCCCTAAACTCTCAATAACTTGTCTTATATAGACTTTTATGCAAGAACATGTTGCACAGGCCTGCATGCTTGATATACATGGTCGTGTATCCCTTTCAAAATTTTATATGAGAAACGTTATCCACTTAGTTGATGTGACATCAAATAAATAGGTGTGTATCTTTCATGTGTAGTCACCAACTTAGAAATTCAATAATTCAATTATATCAAACTCTATCTCATGCCACAATCAAGTATAACCACAAATACATGTGAAAAGATTAAACTGTCCTTAAGATGTATCTATGAGTATTACATATAAGTGATAACGACTATGTAGATGTGCACTAGCCGATGATGAGCATGAGGGTTATGTTGAGTTTATAAGTTTTATTTATGATATGTCCTGTATTTGAGTATTATACTACACAGTTTATAATTTTGTATGGTTGAGACATCTTTTATATGCTTCATTTTTATTATATTATATGATATTTAATTTATTTTAGTAATTAAAAGTCGTTCGTTAATTTCATAAGTTTTATTTTAAGTTAAAATCATGCAAAGTAATTAAATATGTATTATCTCCGCTAAAAGGTGGTATTTCAGAAGAGGGGTGTTATAGTTTTGAAAATGAAAACTGTTTTATAAATGTTCCTTATGGCATCTAGTTATTCCATCATAAGCTTGAAGTAATATTTTTATGGAAATATAAATATTTTTATAAATGTGGATTATCGCCCCATATTATTATGCCAAGATCTTGGTGTAACATTAACAAAGTGAATCATATTTGAAAAAAAATTAAAAAAAGACATAGAAATATTGATTTTGGTGGTAGTAGTTAATTTTTAATATAATAATAATTATTAATAATATATTATATCCATAAAACAACAAATAATTAAATTCTTTGAATGGGTAAATAAACGTCCACTAGGAGATGGAGGACAAAGTAGCAACAAGTCTTCTTAACAATGGGATTGAATGACATGACAAGGTAATAATAAGTTAGTTATATGTCACTTTGGCTAACAATTAAAGAATAGGTTTCATACAACGTTATAGTAAAGCCTAGTGCAAAGACATTTATATTTCATTTATTATGATTTATTTCTCTCACTAACAAAGATTCAAAATTCTGCTTATGAAAGAATATATATCTATATGAAGAACTCATTACTCTAGAAAATCTTTGAATTAGAATAAGTGTATCATATGAAGTTTACTGAGAGGATTATCCTAGCTCAGCCTGTTTGATCTATGGCTTTTCGAACTCTTTTTTAAGCTCTATTTTTCTTTATATATTATCTTCTTGTAAGAACTCTTTCTCCAAAAAGTGCGTATTTCTATTGTGGGTTGGAAAATAAAAATAATATCTTAAACAATATTTAGAATATCTTATCAACCGACTCTTTAATTGAAGGCAAAAATTCAAATCTCTTTTAATGACTTTTTAAATTTTCTTTAATATTCCCAAATTATTGGCCAAAAGACTTTTTCCCACCCACAGTTTGGTGTATTTCCAAACTCCCACTCGTAAAGTTTTAAAAACTCAAATATCTACCATTTTGTTAAAATTATTTGTTATGGTTAAAGGTAAAAACTGTAGTTTCTCATTCTCCCCGTAGTTTTAAAAAACTAACAATTTTTCTATCCAAAGTTTGAAAAAATGCATTTTTCTCCTAGGATTTGATTTTTTTCAGTCACACTTTCCGATGATCAATAGATTCTGGCCGTCGACTAGCTTTTTGTGCATCTCCCTCTCCAGTGGTTTTCTGATGTGAAAACTACCCAGAAATTGGTCAAAATGGTCAAATGATATTATACAAATCTGTGTGATGTTGCACAGATTTGTACATCATTCAACCATTTGTGCGTCGATTGGACAATGCACAAGCATGTGCATCATTTGATTGATGCATAGAGGATTGAATGATGCACATATCCATTGACACTACACAGATTTGTGCGATGTCATCCAATCATTTTAGTTGGATTTTAAGTGGTTTTCACATCGAAAAACCACCAAGGAGGGAGATGCATAAAAGGCCGACCAATGGTCCGAACCAATTGGTTATTGAAAAGCGTGACTAAAAAAAATCAAACCTTAGAATGCGTATTCCTCAGGCACTTCTCTACCTAACAGTCAAATAAAACAAAAAATATATTTGTATTGGGCCTAAAATCCAAAATCCCGTGGGTTGACTTGCCCCACCGCCTAGAAACTAGTACAAATGCGTATCATAAGCCACGACATTAAAAAAACGCGTTGGCTACGAAACACACCGTTAAAAGAAAATTAAAAAAATCGAACCTTCTAGAGAAAATAAATAAAAACAATACCAAAAATCAAATTTCCAACCAAAAAATTTACAAACCCTAGAAATGAAAAATCCCCAAATTTGAATGGAATCTCTATCCCTGACCCGATTCCTGCCCTTCGGATCCTCAACTCGATTTCGTTACCGGATCTTCTGTTTCTCTCTCTTCTTTGCTGGCGGCTGAAATTGAATCCGGACCCGACCCGGATCGAGCCAGCCGTTTTTGTTTCTGTTTTGTTTTGGGTAGTTTTTGTGTAGAGAAATAGGGATTTTAGGGCCAGACAGTGTGTGTTTTCTGCATAGATGGGTAGTTCGGCGGCATCGGGAGGTGAAGGAGGAGGAGGCGGAGGGGAGTGTGGAGTCGGGTCGATTGTGTGGGTCCGACGGAGAAACGGGTCGTGGTGGCCCGGCAAGATTCTCGGACCCGAAGAGCTCAACAGTACTCATCTCACTTCACCGCGATCGGGCACCCCGGTTAAGCTGCTTGGACGAGATGATGCTAGTGTGTAAGTGTCGTTTTTTGAATTAGTATTTGTAGTTCAGTATTTCATTGTATATATGCATTTATTCTTTCAAATTAAATTTTAGTTTATAATGATATTTTGTTTTTTTGTTTAGAGTTTAGTTTTGGTATAATTGTTGACGGGTGCATTGTGTATTGAGTTGTTTGGTTTTAAAATTTGAAAGTTTACTGTGGTTTCCTCATGAAGGTCTCGGGTTTGATATTTTCGGGGACCTGGTTTTAAGTTTACATCTGCTAAGCAGGTTTGGGATTTCTTTGTTATTTGGGTGAAACAAAAAGATTGTTTTTTTTTTTTTGGATCGTATGTTGTTGTAGATGAGTGATATAAAAGATGAAGTATTATTGTTAATTTGTTGCTGTTAATAATTGAAGCTGGAATGAGAAAGTTTTCTCTAAGTTTATGAGGTTAACAATTTATGTTCTTAATAGTAGATGCTGATCAGCATAAAGTTCTTTAAGGCTGGTACTATGTTATTCCAGTCTAATATTGCATACATGATATCAGTTGCTTGTTCTGATTAATATGGAATGTTTGTATGTAAAGGTTAATACACTAATGATTCTTGTTATTTATTGGTTTCACACCAAGCTAGCATATCAACCTATAGGGGTTGCTGTGCTTATTGGTTGTATTGTATATGTCTTAATTGATTAATTGCCTTAAAAATAGGGATTGGCGTAGAACAATAGATGTTTGTCAGTTTCTTTCTAACTTTTCATATGCTTGAGTGAGAAGAGGGGGTTGATATTGAACTTTCTCTATGGTGCCTATCACCCGATCCCAACCTTACATGTTGGACAAATTAAAAAAAATATGGTTTGTGTGCCACTCAATGCTTAGAAGCAGACATCAGCTTTAGCACAATAATTAGGGATGGAAGTTAAATCATTCTCGTTTCTAATGATTTGGACCTTTTTCTGATATCTATGTAAAATATAATTAGTTTGGGTTCAGGGGATTACTCCAATTCTTACCTTCTTGCCAAGTAAGGAAGGTCTGTGATGGTGATATTAAATTGGTGGACCATTTTTTTTGTATGTGAATAGTTAATAAGTAACATTCCTTACTGGTCAAGATAGTTTGCATGTTTTTATAAATATTTAGATAATCATACTGTTATTAGAATCAGAGCTGTTGGCTGGTGGCATTTTGAAAGGACTGCTAACCTCTAGCTGTGCTTGTTTCTTGGTTCTTGGTCCTAGTTCTTATTTTAGGCAGGTCCACAAACTTTTTCTAGCTGTAATTTGCATGTGTCCTTAATGGTTTATGAAGAAAAGCCGAATGCATTTTCTTCAGAGTTTTTGTGTATATTGTTTTAAAATGAACTGTATCCAGATTGCAAATCAGACTAGGATTAAGCAATCTTATCTATTTCATCTGTTACTTTTAGCTACCAACAAATGTATCATTTTTTCCCCAGATATTACCATAACAATGCATTAATCTCCTTTCCATTCCCAAAATATGCAAAACTCTATAATTGCAAGCAAGTTTTTGATGGAAATATAATCATTCATCTTACACATTGTTGAATTGGTTTGTTTCTCTTAGGTGCAGTGTGGAGCAAAAATTTTTTTTATATATTCTCTATCTGCAAGCGGTTTCATTTTCCCTTTGTTTTCACTTGTAAGATATAGTTACTGGCGTCTCTTCTCAGGGATTGGTACAATTTGGAAAAATCTAAACGTGTGAAGGCATTTCGATGTGCTGAGTTTGATGATTGTATTAAAAGGGCTGAAGCATCCCAGGGCATGCCTGCCAGGAAAAGAGAGAAATATGCTCGTCGAGAAGATGCTATTCTTCATGCACTGGAACTGGAGAAGGAGTTGCTGAGGAAACAAGGAAAATTAGATTCAGCTTCAGATCATGCAAGAAGTAAATCATCTGGTTCTGTGAAAAAGGATATCATTGCACCTTCAGAAGCTTCAGATAGTAATGGTGGAAAATCAGGGAATTCCAAGTCAAATCAAAATTTGAAAAGAGTTGAAACATCTACCAAGGATGAGGTTACTGATACATATTTAAATTTGCAAAAGATCAAAGATGAAAGTCAACTGAGCTTTGAAGATGAGCATTCTGAAGTCATACCTAGGATGAGAGGCTTACAGGACCTTGGGCTTAGAACCGCTGCTGCAAAGCGGAAACTTTCTACTCCTGATGCTTCAGATGGTCCAGAGAAACCTACAGTTGACAACAATTTGCAGACTCCTTCCAGTGCTGATCCTAGCATGGGAAGAACTAGCCTTGCAAATGGTAAAATTCTTTAGAGAAAAAAAAGTCATCATAAGAGGGTTTTACTGATGAAAATTTTGTTGTAGGCACATGATAGGAGTGACACTTTTTCAATTATTGTGGATTAGTTCAGAGTTATCTTGTCTCTTCCACGTGAATCTGATATTGTTTGTACTTATTTTTCAGGAGAGGAGCAAATGGGAGGTACTTTCCCAGCAAAAAGGAGTAGATTTGTTTACTTGCCATCTGAATCTAATGATGCTTTGGATGGTAAAGAAATAAATCCAAGCCAGACTGAGATGTCAAGTTTTCCGGTTGAAGATACTGACTGTGGTCCGCGTATTCACGTTGAAGAAAACTCTTCAGGGTTTCTTGAAGATGATGAATCTGGTTCTTCTGAGTCTGAGTCAGAAGCTGATTCATCTGAGACTGAACCAGATATTGATCATGAGATGACTACAGTTTCAGGTTGAATTTTTACTATTTCTATCCCTTGTCCCAATTGTTATTTTCTCTATTGAGAAAAAAGTTGACTGTTTTGTGTAGTTTAGTGTCACAGTCAAAAATCAGTTGCTCATATACTGTTTGCTGTTTTCTGTTCAACCATATAGATTAATGTATTCTTATGGAGCTTATATGACATCTAGGTATGCTTATTTTGCCCTGATAGGTGCTTTGAGAAATGTTCCACTTGGATGTGTTCCCATGCTTTGCTTGTGTCATTTTTACATATAGTACATGCAACAACCATAATTATTTTCAAGTTAGTGACCATTTAACCCAGAACAGAAGGTTTTGGTGTTCACCATTTACTTATAATAGAATATTACTCATCTTTATTCCTCTTGTCTTTCTTTTTGCAAGGATTTTGCCATTCTCTTTCACCTTTCATTTCTTTTTCCCCAAGTCATAGCACTTGAATTGCGGGGATGAATCCTTAGTGACAAACCACTTTATGGTTCTCTGCATCTTTTTTGGTCCCGTAAATTATGCTCGAGGTGTATATTAGTAGATATATGCTTTTGAATGCTTTCATGTCATATGATCAAATAAGCTGTCTGAAATTTTTAGTATCTCAGATGAAAATGGGTTACAAGTGGTTGACATTTTGTAAAGTATCAATTGTTTAAGAATGAATATTTTTATTGTCGTATTTACTTATTATCAATATTTTTCTTTCTCTTAATTAATCTTTTTGATGTTCTGTGATAGTTTTTGTTTGCCTTGGTCTTCTTAAATTAAGTTGTTTTACATTATATTGTACTTCACCTAAGGTACTTTAACAAAGGTCTCAGAATTTTATCAATTCAATCTACTTTTTATTGACTTTTTGCTTTTTTTGGCTCATTTGCTCTAATTTATCAACAATTCAGGTGCTTCTGAACCTCAAGAGGCAGGATGTAGATCAAAAACTCTAGGAGAACATGGAAGTTTGAGCAGTGAAGAGCATGATCACTCTGCACTATCTGGTGATATCTCTCATGTCCATCCTCATGATCCTTTTTCTGCTAATGAAGCAGTTTCTAAATGGCAGTTGAAGGGCAAAAGAAACATTCGCAATCTTACTAAAAGTTCTGCTGAGGGAGCTGACCGAAGAGATTTTAATGGATCCATTTACAGAACTTATCAGAATGAAAAGGGAGCTGCTTTCACCCCCAGAGCATTACGAAGAAGTATGAATTTTGGGAGAAAGGATTATTTCAATGATGCCTTGGATGAGGTGGATTTTGATGACAGGGATTTCTTTTCCCCTATGGTTGGGTTGGATGGAGGATATGGATTTATGCCTAGGGCCGCATCAAGAGGTCAAAATAGTTTCAACCATAATATCCTTGATTGGGATGACATGGTGTGGGAAGAGCAGCCCACCTTTAGAGGACGCTGGGGGCACCAAGCGGAGCATTTTAGCCCGAGATTTTTTGGCCGCTATAGTTTTGGCAGCAGGTCACGGACTATGATGGTGGATGTAGATCTGAAGGTCCAAGCAAGCTATCCAAAAGAGCGTGTTCCCATAGTTTGTTTGATGAGCAAGTTAAATGGGAAGGCGATAATAGGACATCCACTTCAGATTGAAAAACTAGAAGATGGTTCATCCAATTGTCTTATTCCTGCAAATGAAATTTTTGGCAGCAGTGAAGCAATTGATCATGATAGAATACTTTCACCAGCTTGGAGGACCGCAAGGAGGACTAATCTTCGGGTCCCACGGTCTCATTTATCATCATCACACAATGGTGATATGGCTGCGGAAAGTCATTCTTTTTTAGATGATGACAGAGTACTATTCAAGAGACAAAATACAGGAAATCTTAATCACAAGGAAAGTGTGGTTAAGAAAAGCCAGTCACATGGTCTCCGGTCTGTCACGGATAAGAAGTTCCCAAAAAGGCAGCCAAAAAAAGCAAGTTTATCAGCTAGCCAAAAAACAAGAACCCTGTCATCAATTGCTATTGACTATAGTCTCAGTTCTAGGACCCTATACGATACTAAAAGTAATCAAATGAATGGATTGATCAAACCGGCATCATCTGGGCCGACAACAGTAGCTTGCATACCAGTGAAACTAGTGTTCAGTAGGTTACTTGAGAAGATCAATAGGCCACCTTCTAGAGTATCTAGTAAAGTGGTTCAGCCAAGTAGTGGTGCAGAGAGGAATCCATCCTAGATTAAATGTACATTGTTATGTGGGAACACACTAATACATCCAATGCAACATTTCTTGCTGATTTCCTCGTTCTGAGAAAAGCATGGCTGTATACATTGTTGGCGGCAAAGTGTGTAGATTCTGCCGTCATGAATAATCAGATAAAGCAGGTAATGTGGAAGAAACTACTATATATACTAAATATGTTGGATGATGAGGCTGTTTAGACCTTATTAGTAGCAAGCACATTTGTTGGATGGAAGAGGAAAAGCAGCTTTAATTTAAGCAGAAACAGCGTAATTAGAAACAATAGTTGTTAAATTTAGATAGTTCTGAAATCATATAGATGATTGTATATTTTTAGTTTCTGGTAAAAAGCCTATTTATTATTTCAATTAATTTAAAGATATAGGAGCATATCATATGACTTTCTGCTTTGTATGTATGTACTAGCCACTTCAACATTGTGAGACACTTGAATGCCATGAGGTCTAAATAAAAGAAACCTGAAATGTTTATGATTCAGGTTCGGTTGAAATATAGTTGTTGCTTATTCAATACCGTTTGTATCTTATCTCAGCAAATATTTGTTCTCAGTGTATTATTTTTAAGGAGTAATATCACACATTTTGAGTGATATCCCTAATTTTCCATCTCAAGTAATGTATGGTATGTGATGTTGTCATGTAAACGAACAGCCTATGTGGTAAACGAAATGTTAGTGTCATGTTACTTGGGAAGGAAAATTTAGGATTTCAATTGGGTTGTGTTAACCTTTTTCAGACTCTTATTCAGGTGGGCTGGATTTGAGTTGTATTTGCTCGAGCTTGAAAATAAGTATAGCTCAAATGAGTTTGAAATGAACTCGACTCAAGCAAACTTGAGTTCAAGCTCGGGTCCTATAATTAAATATTTTTGAGTTCAAACTCAAATTTAAGAAGAATTCGATTCATCAAACTTGTAAACTCAAAAAAAATTAACAAAAAATTATTAAAAAAACATCGTTTTAATCAATATGTATTAAAATAATATTATTTTAATTATTTTTGTTCAGTTACAAAACTGAATAGAATTTAAAACACGGTTTGATTGAATTTTATAACTAAATTTGAGTTTAATTTTTTTCAAGATTCAGGCAATAAGTGGACAAAGCGAGTGTCAAATCCTACTAAACCGTTCAGTTTTTGATTCGGTGTAATAATGATACATAAAACAAACTGATAGCATGCAGAAGGAACCGAATTGATAATCGAATAAAACGGTGGATCTATATTTAATCTGATTACTCATCCTAAGTTTAAGAGGCTGAGTTAGAACAAGCACAACAGAGACAAGCTCAAGTTATTACCATATTGGTTTTGAAATTTCTACAAGAAATGAATCAAAAAATGGAATGATTTCTTTTATTTTATCAACATGCAAGGACTACTGTCAAAAATTCATATCCAGAATTCTTTCAAAGGAGGTTTCTAAGAAAAACATTGCGCGATTCTGCTCCTATCCATATCGAACATAGTAATCATTTCACACAAATTACTAATCTCACAAAAAAATGAGGAGATGCAGCACTCTTGTAGGCTTGCAGAAAGTAGATAAAAGCGTGGAGAGGGCATGATATTCATGTTTGCATGCCTTTAAGAAGCTTTCCAGGAAGACAACAGTGGAGTTTTGGAGTCCTTGTAAGTAACAAAGTCACTCATATCTTTCACCCTTTACAGCATCTATCTGCTGCAGCAATGTATTCAAGTTCGGCCATTTCTTCAGGATTAGTTTCACAGACTATGCTTTTAATATTTTGATTGAAGTTTTCGATTTTGGTGGTTCGAGAAATTGGACAAACATCTTGATGAACGCATGCTAGTGCAAGCTGTGATATGGTGTATCCTTTCTTGGTTGCTATCTCATAAACTTTCTCAAATAACTTCTCGCTATGCTCCAGACTTTCAGGTTGCAACCTGGATAAATATGGCAAAAGTTGCGTGAACTTGATCAACCCTCCAAGCCCAAGGATCGAATATCCACAAATAAAGAAAACGTACCAAATAGGCAACACATGATACAACGACTAAAAAACTGTGAGGACACAAGCTTATGGGAAAATCCCCCAATCTTATACCATTCTCCAATACAAGGCATTTACAAAGTATACAACACAAGAACAATCTAAACAAAGCATTCTGCTTTACAGTTTCACTCAATTCCTATGCTATACTCGGCTTTAACGAGCTAAATCTGCCACAGGATAGCGCCACACCAACCTGTCTTTCGCAACCCAGCAAGCTACTAACTCTGCCACAGATAAAGCCCTCTCAATCCCTGTCTTTCACCACTTGGATTTTCTAACACTTTTGTCCCACTTGTTTGACACAGCACAATATGGGACTTATATAACAATACAAGCACTAATGATGCGGCTGACATCCCCCATGCCACTAGGCAACAATACAGACCCCTTTGGACACATGGCCAGGCGACTCTTCCCCTTCACTGCAACATATAAAGTTTGTTACCTTGGAGGAGAGGTCACATGAGAACAACGATAGTATTGCCGCCCTTTCCCCACACCGCGCAAAATGTTGTGACAGAAAACACGTCTTGAATGCATGCCTAATACATTACAAATACTAATAATTAAATTGTGATTTACAAACCTGTCTAAAATCATCTTTTGAAATGTTCTCAAGCAACTTATGCCCTGATAAAAAGAATCCCCATCCCAGAGGACTGTATGCAACAATCCCAATGCCAAGTTCCCTGAGTAGTGTTCATATAGTTATATTCTGCTACAATCTCTTTCTTATTCGACCCAAAGCAATTAGTTAGTCTCTTCGATGTCATACCTGCAAATAGGAATAATCTCTTCCTCCACATCTCGTCACCATAAGGACCGTTCCAACAGCACGGCTGTTATTTGATGAACAAAATGAGCTCGTCTAATTGTTGAAGCAAATGCTTCAGTAGACGAATGTACTTTATTTTACCCTCTTCAACTAGTTTTTTTGAGTTCCCCGATCTCTGAAAAGACAAAAGAAATGAAACAAAAATGAGTGTTTGCCTCACAGGGAGCTCGTTCAGAAGATGTGATCGATACAAGGAACAAAGCCAACTGTATGAAAAAGGCAGTGTTTAACTCTGTGAGTCCAGACTGTTAGTGTAAACATATGGCTGAAGTCAACAAGGATTGATGCTCACAACCCAACAAATATTACGATCTGTGAGTTCAGATGCTATCAATAATGATCCAATGATGATTTAAATTTCCCCACATGTATTACACTCCGTAAGTTCAAACACTATCAATAAGGATATAATGATGATTTAATTTTCCCTATATATTTTTCAGGACTTTTTTTTTTTGGTAATGAGGAACGACATTGAGTAGGATATGACTGACCCATTATCATTGAACCAATTAAGTCAACAGTTTGATTTTTATATGTTATCAAAAAAGACTTAAACTTATACTCTTATATATTAAGTCTTCTCTTTTGTCATTCAAACTACTTCTTAAATATCACTAAATAGCAATTGAAAACAAACTAGAATCATTTCTTGATATAAGCTTTTACTTTATAAACAATACTTGTGCCCTATTCCTACAACAAAATAACAAATATGCAAATTGTGCCTACTCATGGTTTTTTTAATATTTTGCACAAATTCTAGCTTAAATTCACAACAATCCTTAATAAAAATAAGAAACAACAAAAAAAACTTACTTACCAAGATTCAAATGATATTATTGCCGAATTTTATGATTTTTAAGTATCAATTTACTGAAATTCTTGATAAAAATAAAAATAATCCGATGAAAAGACTAAAATTTACATAAATTAGAAGTGAGTGTATAATAAACATGATATTGATTTGTTGATTATATCAGTGTAATTCTTGGAATGTTGATCATAATTGTATATACCTCTAGCCAATTGTTTAATTTAATTAGTTCCTTTTCATTTTACTTTATTTAGTTTGAGACAAAAACATTGCATTATTTTACTCTTAATCCTATCAAACATAATAATTTATAACATTAACTACTTAATGAGAAGGCTTTATTAAGAAGAAGCTTTCCATGGAGACAGCGGTGGAGTTTCAGAGTTCTTGTAACTAGCGTAGCTATACATAGATCTATCACCCTTTATAGAGTCCGCTGAGGCAATGGATTCAAGTTCAGCCATTTCTTCTGGAGTTAGTTTCACAGACAAGGCTTTAATATTTTGGTTGAAATTGTCAATCTTGGTGGTTCCAGGAATCGGACAAACATCATCTCCCTGGTGATGAACCCAAGTTAAAGCAAGCTGTGATGTGGTGCACCCTTTGTTTCCTGCTATTTTATTAACACGCTCAAACAACTTTTTGTTATGCTCCAGATTTTCAGGTCGCAGCCTGGGCAAATTCTGCAAAAAGATGAATTTAAAATGTTGTTTTAGGAAGCTGTTCTTTTTTGTGCATCAAAATACATTCTGAATAATAGGATTGAATTGTTATGTACAGACCAATCTAAAATCATCCTTTGAAATGTTCTCAAGCAACTTTGGTCCTGATGAAAGAAATCCTTGTCCTAGAGGACTGTATGCAACAATCCCAATGTCAAGTTCCCCGAGAAATTAATCAGCCGGATTTGCATCAGAGTTCATAAATATATCTAATTTCTATAATCTCTTTTTTCTTTTCTATTTGGCTGTAAACACTTTAGTTAGCTCCATCTGGTATTGTTGGCTTACCTGCAAGTAAGAACTATTTCTTCCTCCACATCTTGTGCCCATAAGGACTATTCTGACTGCACAGCTGTTATTGGATGAACAGCGTGAGCCCTTCTAATTGTTGATGCACATGCCTCAGACAGACCTATGCACTTTATTTTGCCCTGCTCTACTAGTTTTTTCAGTTCACCCATCTTTCAAAGCACACAAGAAAAGAACAAAGAATAAGATGCATGCTTCAACTACAAAGAGTGGAAAAAAACTGAAATGGAGGCAAATCGTGACTTCGATGGGAACTTGAGTGTCAATTCGTTGAATGTAATAAAGATCAATATGATCAACGTCCAGCCGCTTCAAGCTCCCCTCACAGGCAGCCCTTACAAAAGCCGGATCGCCACAAATTTCCAACTTGAGCCTGACACCAAATGTAGTGGCCAATTCAACTCTTTCCCTCATCCCGCCCTTCAAACCCTGCCAAAATTCACATTAAAAGCAAACCAATCAATTTTATAACCCATAAAAAGCCTCTGCAAAACAAATATGAAACCAAAATCATAGCCCTCCCTAAGAACTGTCCAATATATATGGTATTTATACATTGGCTATTTACAAAGAAGGTTTCATTAGATATCTTTCAACTAGAATTCCTGGATTTTCGAGCCAGTCCCTCCAGCACCACCAACTCCAGTTAGATTCAACTATGATACACGTTTCACTTATTCGGAGAACAAAATGCTCTGTTTCAGGCCCAGTAAAAATTTCAACATAACCCTTATGCAAATCTGTGAAAATAAGTCTAAACATCTCCCAAACATAAAATCGTCCCTTCTTTTTCTACTTAACCAGATGGAATTACGGATGTATGCAATTAGACCAAAGCTATGCCTGATAAAGCTCAACAAAATACAATTGAGAGCAAAGAAACAGACCATAAGGGGGAACCTTGCCAAGAAGAATTTCATTGGTGTGAGGTCCATAGAAATCAGAAGTGTCAATAAAGGTGATGCCACTGTTGATGGCATGGTGGATCAAAGCGATCATTTCAGGTTCAGGTTTTGGAGGGCCATAGAAGACCGACATGCCCATGCAACCGAAGCCTTGAGCTGACACTTCCAGCCCTTGTGATCCAAGCTTCATTCTCTCCGCTGTCGCCATTAATTTCTTTATGGGGTAAAATTTTGATGGTAAAATGAATGAGGTTAATAATTTTGCTATGTTTTTCAAATTTTATATTGCTCTAGTGTGCTTGCATGGTGATGTTATGCCTAAGTAAGCTCTTTTGGATTCTAAAGTGACCAAAGTAAACAACAACGACTTGAGGGGTTTTTCAGGGATAATGCATCTCCATTGCATTCAACTTTGAACTAATTTTAACAAAAATACATCTAAGTCAATTCTTTTTTGATTAAGTAATTTTTGTAAGGTTTAAAAAACGTGACAAAGATTCGAATTTCAATCAATTCTTTAACTTAAAATAATTACACAAATTTTCATTTTGTAATGCTCTTATAAAAAAATCCATACCAGTTATTAGCTTATATGACAATTATTGAAACAACAATTAATCTACAACTCAGTTTTATTCTGCCTTTATTTTCATAATTAACCCAACAACATCTTATATTGCCGAAAAGGGACATCTAATTTCAACTAATTAAATTCAAATCTTAAATTTTTGGATGGTTTATGGTCTTTTTAAGTTTTTAAGCTATATTGATCATGCAGATTTGTAGGGAATGAAATTTAAAGCAAATCAACATTAGAATCATCAAATCAAAGTTTTGGTGGTCAAGACATGGATGGACGTGCAATCGGGTTTGTAAAGAGTCGTGGGCCTCAAATTGGTCTCGTCTAAATTTGTGGATGACAGAGTGACAAAGTTTCCTTTTTCGCTCCATTCCATTGGGATTGGAATTCATTTCTGACAAATTCATGGGCCTCAAACATCCAAACCCGACTGATTAATTTATTAAGGAACATGGCATTGGGATTGTTGCACACACCCTCGAGGACAAGGATTCGTTCCCGAGGGGGGCAAGTTGATTCAAAACATTTCAAAGATGATTATTAAGAAAGTCTGTTTATAACAATTCAATTCCTAGTATTTGAATTGTATTACACATGCATTTGATAGTACAACACGAATATTGGGTATCTCAGACTCCGGCATGGCATCGGAAAAGCCAAAAGGGCGCCCCAACCACTCTATTTTTATGCACAAAACAGCTTCCTATTTTAATTTCATCTTTTTGCAAAATTTACCCAGGCTGCGACCACATAATTCGAAGCATAACAAAAAGCCGTCTAAGCTTGTTAATAAAATAGCAGAAATGTAAGGAGGCGCCACATCACATCTTGCTTTAGCCTGGGTTCATCACCAGGGAGATGATGTTTTGTCCTATTCCTGGAACCACCAAGATTGAGAAACTAACTCCCAGAGAAATGGCTGAACTTTAATCCATTGCTTTGG
Source organism: Mangifera indica (assembly GCF_011075055.1). Taxonomy (NCBI): domain Eukaryota; kingdom Viridiplantae; phylum Streptophyta; class Magnoliopsida; order Sapindales; family Anacardiaceae; genus Mangifera; species Mangifera indica. Next base: position 12,512,936 of record NC_058143.1, on the reverse strand, counting down.
CTGATTCTGTAAGGGGTGATTAAGATAAGTACACCTATGCTACTAACAAAAACTCTGAAACTCCGCCACTGTCTTCCTGGAAAGTCATGCATCTGATAGATTAAGAAAATGCATCCCGCAGATATAAATGAACTGTTCTATTTTCTCCTCTGTTTTGTGCATTCTTTATCTTAAAATTTGTACTTTCTGCAGTTTTACACACCATATGATAACAATTGAGAAAATGGATAAACAAAAATGTAAATCTTAACAGAGCACACCATTTGCCATTACATTTGCATTCAACAGAGCTTTCCCCTTGTACACTTATTTCAATATAAGCTTAATATTACATATGGTGCAAACACTTCAAATTGCTCCCATTTGTTTGAATCTAACAACTTGGTTAAGTCAATCAACCTGATACTTGACTCCTAACTGAGGACTTTTAGTTTCTTCGGTTCTATGATAATATCAGTAACAATGGTAGCAACATCATAAACAAATTTAAAACTTTCAGCTTACAAATCACCTTGAAAAAATTATCCGAAAAGTTTAAAGAGCCTCCACATTAGTAGAAAAATTCAAGCTCCAGATAACCACAAGGCTGAAAGCTAATTGTTATCATAACATCATGAACAACATCATGGGTAGAATGTTGTAAAACTAATACAATTGTAAGTAACAATCAAGAGTCTTTGAGCTCATGAACCAATTTGCCTAGTCTGCTTCACTGAGTAACAAACAAGGGTCCTTGAGTTCACCAACCACTTTATCTATTTTATATTGTCGAATACCAATCAAGAGTCTTTGAGTTCACAACCACTTTATCTAGTCTATTTTATGTTTATTCCATTATAAGGTTAACTCCTTCAAGTACATAAAAAAATATATTTGATTTCATGATCTTCTGGAAAATGTATGAACTTTGTTGGTGTAGGCATTCTCAATTCTTGTAAGGCACCTTGTCATTCAAACCGATATGTCTTGTTCTTTAATGCTCTTGCTATAGTACAAATGACAATAGGTAACCCTCCACATTCCTTGCATACATCTAATATTGAATTCATTCCAAGTGATCCAATAACATCACCTACATGGGATGTGAAAAATCTTAAGTTAAAAAGATCACAAAAACATTAAGTTTTGCAGAGTTTATGGAGTAAATTTTAAGTTAAGCCATAGACATAGTTCATTTATATCATCTCCTAAATTTAAGGACTATTGCTAGGAATCAAACAGGCTTCAAGTTAAAAAAAGACAATATAATGATCACAGCGGTGTATTGGTTTATAACATTCACAAATATATTTCTATTCATTTATAACCAACTGTAACCCTTTATAGTGCTAGCACAAAAGCAACAATATAAATACTGTGAATAAATATTTCAAAGATTCATCTAATATAAATAGATATAAATTATATCATGACTTATATTAGTTAAGTTGCCCAACATCAAAATCAATTAAATATATATAAAAAATTTAAAAATTTGTTTAATTAATTTTATTACCTGGAGTTTTCCTGAAAAGGCTCTAGGCTTGAGGAGGAATTTCAACCATACTCAGATCTAGATCATTCCACACATCATCTAAAATTAAGAGTACCTTGGTACCCTTAATTAATATTATAAGATCTAGCTCTTGCATGCTAGTTTTTTGAATCTGATCTAGATTCTGAGTTTTCGATGCCTTTACAAAACCCTTGAGAAGATATTCAATTACTTCCCTACCAACTTCTTTAGAAAAAGTATTCTTCCCCACTCCACCCATGCCGGAAACTCCAACCATGGATGTATTGACATCTTTCAACGCATAAGAAAGATTTGTCACCAGAAATTTTCTGGATTCGAAAGGCCAATAATCTTCAATCAGCTCCTCTGCTTCAACCATATTTTTTTTTCTAGTAAGTCAGAAGATCTGATCTGGATGATTTGTGAATCGTAGAGAGATAAAGAAACCGATGGAGAGGAAGCGTGAAGTTTCAGGAGCGAATATAGACGATAGAATTAGGTTATGTAAATGCTTGCGTCGTCACGACTAATTGTAAAAGCTGGACCGCATCAATCCTATTAATTAATTATATACGATTTTTTATTTTTCTAGAAGGGTCAATAATAAGGAAACACTTATTTTCACACCAAATTTATTGTAATATTTGAGTAATATCTATTAAATTTTACAAATTTAAATACAAATTTATACATAATTAAAATTAATGAAATTAATTAATATTATTTATTTATTTTTAAATTTATAAAATTAATAATTTTTTAAAATTAAATTTTAAAATATTATTTTTTTCTTTAATATTTTCTTTTATTTTTGTTTTTTCAAAGTTATCATTAGAGGACTTTTCTCTCTTTTCTTGTTTTTTCTATCTTTCCTATATTGTTATAAAGACAACATCTTCATCTAATCATTTTTATCATAAAACAAAGATAATTCGTTTAATGACAAAGAGGATGTATTTATTATAGGATAAAAACATTATTTTTGTCATAAGATTAAAACATCATCTTTGTTCGAAGAAAGTATTAGATTTTGAAAATAAAAGGAAAGAGGAAAAAAAGCTAATCTATGACTATGTCAAAAAAATAGAGAGAAAAAAGAAAAAAATTTAAGAAAAAAATATAATATTTTAAAGTTTAATCTAAAAAAATTATCAATTTTTTAAATTTAATTAAAAAATATTATTAATTAAAATTTAACTGATTTTATTAATTTTATCTATTTATAAATAAATATTTAAAATTTTAATATTTAACCCATATTAATTTTGAAATTAAAAAGAAAAACCCTTTAGGCGAGAATAAATTCTTTGGCTTAATAATAATAATATTCGAAGCTAGGCATGCATTGTTTTTTATTAGTCAACAATTTCGCTGGCCGAATCAAATCCGTGGATTATACTATCCTAGACAATTAGATTAAAAATAAAAGAATTAACTTACCGAACAAATAAAAGAATTAATTTTTTATATCCCCACTCAACGATTGAATTTTTTTTTTCTAATTTTTTTGTTTTTGTTTTTGTATGAATTTACTATAATACCCCTTCCAACATTCACAATTGCAGTTCATCGTTCACCACTCTTCTCAATCTTGATCTTTTTATGTCAATTATTAGATTATTTTTTTATTGTAAGACTATAAGTTTTCTCATCCGGAGTAAAGTGTTAGCTCATCTTAATTAAATCTTAAACATATATTAAAGTAAATAAAACGTCCAATCCAATCAATGCAAAATTATTGAGGTGCCTAAAATAAATATAATCATGAAAATTAATCCCAAGTATGAACATATATCATCCATTCAAGGAGCATCATACATATACGTCTACAAGTCAAACATATTACATAATATGTCTCAAACTAAAAATAAAATACATCAAAATGAACTAGAGTCCACCCTCACACTAATCTATCTATGATTAGTTGTCTCGTTATCACAATGATCTCATCTCTCATCTATAAGAGCAAAGAGATAAAGATAAATAATAAAATATATAATAAATTAGAATATCTATATTATATACAAGATATAGATGGATATGTAATCAGATTAGTAAATGAGCCTTGCGACTCGAATGTTGATTTGACTAAAGTTTAAGGATAAAAAAGTTACCACACATCCGTTTTTGCTCTTTTATGCAACCAACATGTCCCTTTTTCTTTTTTTTTGGTTCCTTTTGTTCGGAACAAAAGCGACTTTTTTTAATTAAAAAATATGCAAGTAATTTTGAGTTTCCTAGGAAAAGAGCAATTTAGTGCCCACTAAGCTATAATTTGGTTTTGGTTGATATTGTTTATATGTTTCATCTATTCGGTATGATTTGAGTTTATGTTTAATTCAACATTTGAGCATACACATAAACGATTTTAAATGGATGTAAATTTTTGAGTTACTTTATCTAATTTTAATTAATTGAGATGGGTTACACCTAAGTTTAGAGATATTAATTAAAATAAACATAAAAATTTCCGTTTAAACATTTTTAGATAAATTTTAAATGAATTTATCTTTTTAAACAAATTTAATTTTTATTTGAATAATCCTCCTCTCTACTAATTCTCTTAGATTTAGTATAATTAATATCACATACTAGATTTAAGTTCGGGATGGGTTGAGCCTAGATTTAAGTATTTTAAGCCTTAACAAAGAATTTGCCTGTAATCACAAGGTTTAGACACGTGTTTGTTTACCCTAACAATCTGACATAGTAATACATTTTGAGTGGTTTGCTACAAACTTCATCACAAGGTAAAGCTTGAACCCACCCATAAAAATTGGCTTATGAGGACGGGTTGTCCAAAGTTATGCATCTCACAAATACAAATGAGCTATTCTGTTCTTCTCTGTTTTACTTTCTGCAGTTTTACAAACTTCACCTGTGTATTTCCCTGAACATTTTGGATTTTATGTAATCCTTTCTGTTTTATTTTTTCTTCTTAATCACACCTAGTAGACCAAAACAATGTAGACCAAAAATGAAATTGTACGCCATTATTGATGAAATTCAACAAAACATTTCTATTACAAGATAATAATAGATGCAAAAAGAGAACATAATAAATGCCCAACCACATGTTAACAATTGAGCAAATGGATGAACAGGGCCAACCTTTTGACATTACATTTCCATTCAACAGAGTTTCCCCTTGTACACTTACTTTGAAATGAGCTAGATATTATACATGGAGCAATAACTTCAAATTGCTCCCATTTGTTTGAATCTAACAACCTTAGTTGAGTCAATCAACCTGATTCTTGACTCCTTACTGAGGACTTTTAGTTTCTTCGGTTCTCCGATAATAGCAGCACTTTCTATTCCTGCTATAATCTAAACCCAATATTTGAACATTTATCAGGAGGCCAAACAATAGCAGCAACAATGGTAGCAACATTATAAACAAATTTAAGACTTTCAGCTTTTGCAATACCTTGAAAAATTATCTGGAAAGTTTAAGGAACCTCCATATTAGTAGAAAAATTCAAGTTCCGTATAACCATAAGACTGAAAGCTAATTGTTATCATAACATCATGAACAACATCATGAATAGGATATTGTTAACTAATGGAACAGTAAGTAACAATCAAGAGTCTTTGAGCTCATGAACCACTTTAAATCAAGTGTCTATGAGTGCTGATGAACCACTTTACCTAGTCACTTCATCAAGTAACAAACAAGAGTCTTTGAGTTCACCAACCACTTCATCTAATTTATATTGTTGAATACCAATCAAGAGGCTTTGAGTTCGAAACCACTTTATCTAGTCTATTTCGTGCTTACTCCATTGTAAGGTTAACTCCTTCAAGTATGTCCATACTCACAATATGCTTGAACGAGTTTGAAACGGATCATTTTCTATTATATTAGATGCATAAAAAATTATTTTGATTTCATGATCTTCTGGGAAAATGCATGAACTTTGTTAGTGAAGGCATTCTCAATTCTCGCGAGACAACTTGCCATTCAAACCAATTTGTCATGTTCTTCAATGCCCTTTTTATAGTTCAAATGGCAATAGGTAATCCTTCACATCCTTGCATATATCATTCCAGGTGATTCAATAACATCACCTACACAGGTATGAAAAATCATAAGTTAAAAGGTCACAAAAACATGAAGTTTTTACAAAGTATGTGGAGTAAATTTCAAGACATAGACATAGACATAGTTCATTTATGTCATCGCCTAAATTTAAGGACTATTGGTAGGAATTATACAGGCTTCAATTATATTGGTTTACAACATTCACTAATATATTTCAATTCATTTATAACCATCTGTACCACTTCATAGAGCTAGCAAAAAAGCAACTACATAAATCCTGTAAATAAATATTTCAAAGATTCATCTAACTTCTATCATGAAATATATGAATAGATATCAATTATAAGATGACTAATAGTAGTCAAGTTGCACAGCATCAAAATGGGTTAAATATATATATAAAAAAATTGAAATTTGTGAAATTAATTTTATTACCTGGAGTTTTCCTGAAGATCCTCCAAGCTATAGGAGGAATTCCAACAGTCCTCAGATCTAGATCATTCCAAACATCATCCAAAATTAAGAGTATCTTATTACTCTTAATCAATCTTTCAAGATCTAACTCCTGTGAGCTAGCTCATTGAATCCTTTCTAGATCTGGAGTTTCTGATACCTCTACAAAAACCTTGAGGAGATATTCAATGGCTTTCCTACCAACTTCCTTGGAAAAAGTATTCTTCCCCACTCCACCCATGCCAGAAACTCCAACACTAGAGATATTGACATCTTTCAACGCATAAGAAAGATTTTTCGCTGAAGGTTTTCTGAATTTGAAAGGCCAATAATCCTCAATCAGCTCATCTGCTGCAACCATTTTTTTTTCGGTAAGTCAGGCGATATGATCTGGGAGACTTGCAAAGCTTTAAGAGAAAGAAACTGATATGGAGGAAGCATGAAGTTTCTGGAGAGAATAAAAACAATATAATAATGGTATCACATGGTGGCCATTATTTTATGTAAATACGTGCACCGAACGTGACGACTAATTATTAAAGGTTAATAACAGTAAGGCTAGCCACATCCCCACCTCGTCCCTTCCAATTTTTAAAAAAACTCCCACTCTCAAAATAAAATTATTATTTAATAAAAAAAATTTATTATAAAAAAATTAAAAATCTCACATTCTCTCCACCTAAAGTTTAAAATGTAACAATTTTTTCTTTAGATTTAATTTTTTTTTTAGACTTTTTAACGAGTTTTTCTATTATCATCACCATCACTCTTTTTCTCTTAACACTCTCTCCCTCTTTAATGTTTTTTCTCTCTCCAGACATCATCGATTTCATCCATCATCAAAGAACAATAACAAAATCGAATAAAGAGATTTTGTTCATTGTCGATTTTGTTTATCTTTCATCTATTGTCTTCCTTCGTGTTTTACCCATCGACATTAAGAAATCACTCTGAGATCTCTTAGTTTAGATTTATCAAATCTAAATGAAACTCATCTAGGGTTTTTATCAGAGAGATAAAAAGACAATGATAGCAATCATTTAGAATGAAAAAAGAAAATCGTTGGTGGACGGAGAGTGAACAAAATACCCTTTTTATTCAGTTAAATAACCAAAATTCCTCTCAATTTAAATGAGTATATGGAACAGAATACCCTCAAATTGTTACATTCTTCAACCGACAGATTAAATTATCATTCATGCCATCCCGTAGGTAAATATGCAACCTAAATACATGTACTCAAGTTCACTTCAATATTTTGCTGATACCACTTTCGATATCCAGCAAACTATGAACACTGGGCTCATGTTCTCCATGACCATCAAACACTCCAAAGAAAGTATCATCAGGACTATTTCCAAACGGAGTCTGAATACAACAACTGTCTCGATTGGGTTTTATCAAGAGCATCTGGATAATAACCTCTTTGCGAGAGATAGGAATATCTTAACTCTTACATACCAAACGGAACTTTAACGGTTCTTGAGCCATTGGGAGGAAGAAACTGCGACGAAACCCTTGAGAGTCTCGTAATCTCCAGCTCTGGGTCCCTCAATTGGTTGATTTGATCTACAGTCTTGCCTCCTGAACCGTTTGATGAAGCTAGAGAGAATACTGCAATTTCGTTTGTGGTTCTTGGTGCGAGTCGTCGAAGCTCTTTGATTGAAGCATCTCTTGGCCTGCAAATTTGGCCCATAGAAGCTCTAGAATACACACACTAGAGTGGATTCAAAGTTGAGTTTATTTGAGCTCGATATAAGTTTTATTTGAACAAACCTAAAACTAGTGTGTTCAAACTTAACCTATAATATATTTGAAAGTTGATCACGAACCCAAACCCACGCTAAAAAATATTTGAAAATTGATCATGAGTCTGAACTCAAGTTAAAATATATTTAAAAAAATTTATAAATGATGCTACACAAGCCAAAACAGGGAACTGAATTCAAGTGAATGAGTTTAATGAATTCGAGGCAAATTTGACTTGTCTACACGAACCAGAGCCTTATGTGAGCTAAACACGAATGAGTTATTCTCCAAGTTCAGTGAGCTCTAGCGTAGCCTCATTTAAGCCCTTTTGAAAATGAGTTAAAAACGAGCTTCTCTTGTTTGAATTTGGTTCAATTTGAATTCAATCTTGACACACAACTCATCACTACAAACAAGGGCAAAGGACTATGTCCCACCCAAGTTTTAACTCAAATTCAAAATTACACAAGCGACAATTGAAAAATCTAAACTCCTACTCATAATCCAATTTCTATTAATTTTTTTATTATAAATAAAGATTAAATAGTCATTTTACTGTTAATATTAAAAAGATATAAATTTCATTTTCCTTTCCCTCCTAGATTTTAAAAACTAACAATTTCACCTTACCTAAAGTTTGAAAACTTTGAAAAGTAACATTTTCCCCCCAAACCTAGGGTTTACATATTTTTTCAAACTATAGCCGCCCCCTGAAACTTTTAAAAATTAGCAGTTTCACCTTTACTCTTCAACTTTAGTTTCCAGAATCTCTTTTGACTTTCTCATTCTCCTAACCTGACATGGAAAGGTGGTGCGACGAAGAGAGCCTCTTCGTCACACAGTATGACAAAAAGAAACTCTTCATTACACCACCATAAGACAAAGAGAGTCTCTTTGTCACACCACTGTGAGAAAAAAAGAGACACTATTGTCTACCATTGGCTCAGGTGTCAAAGAACGTCATAGAGGACATTAGAAGAATGTCAAAAGCCAAAGTTGAAGAGTAAAGGTGAAACTACTATTTTTGAAAGTTCTAGGGGATAGCTGCAGTTTGAAAAAATGGAAACCCTAAATTTGAGGGTAAAAATGTTACTTTTTAAAGTTTAAAAACTTTAAGCAAAGATGAAATTATTAATTTTTAAAACCTAGAGAAACAAAGTAATGAATTTTATATTTTTTTAATATTAACAATAAAATGATTATTCAACTTTTACTTCTAATAAAAAAAATTAACAAAAATTAAGTTATTAATAAGAATTCGGGTTTTTTAACTATTACCAATGTAATTTAAATTTAAACTAAAACTTGAGTAGAAAATAGTTGTTTGCCCTTACAAACGATAATAAATGTGCACCAATCCAAAATCAAAAATCATCACTGTAACTTTGTTTGCTTCTACCAAGAAATGAAAACACATGAAACAAAATACAAAAATTGCAGTTGTTAATAAAATGGCCAAAGGACTATTTCCCACCCAAGGTATGCTGCAATCTCAATTTTTCAGCCTTTAACTATGAAAATACTAAACACCTACCCATGAGCAGTTAAAATTAACAGTGGTGAGGGTAAAATCATCATTTTCTCTATAATATTAAAAAATAAACTAAAATATATGTTAATTACTGAAAATCTAAACTTTAATTTAATAATTAATTTTATTATTATTATTATTCTGGGAAGACGACAGTTTCGTCTTCCCTGACGAAGTTCTTTATCTCCTAAGGATTTTTTGATATCGATCGAGAGTCCAAATAGAGGAAAGAGATCGTCGGAAAGAGATGATGCTTTGGGAGAGAGAGGTCATCGGCAATGTCGTCGAAGATTTCAAAACGAAACTCTAGGGTGAAACTGTCATTTTTTAAAACTTACGCTGGGGAAAAATTTTAGTTTTTAAAGTTTAGGGAGACAAAAAAAGATAAAATTTTCAGGGGTTAGGGTTCTGTTAAATTTAACCAGTCATAGATGGGTATTTAATATTTTCATAGTTAAAGGATGAAAACTTGAGATTGTAGCATATCTTGGGTGGGAAATAGTCGTTTGGCCTAATAAAATTGGAATCCGATTGCGATACATTGTTTCAAAAAAACCGTTAAACTAAAATAATAATAAAATCAAGTCCAAAAGCCTTTCCCACCCAAGGATTGATATAGTCCCACTTCTTATATGTTAATTACTGGAAATCTAAACTTTAATTTAATAATTAATTTTATTATGCTTATTAAGGGTAAAATTATTATTTAAAAATTTTATTTAAATTAATATTTTTTTATTTTTCTTAAGTTTTCAAATTTTTATTTTTATCTTCTAATCGTTTTTGTTTGACAAAAACTCAATGTTGAGTCTTAATCAAACAAAGACTAGTCATCTTCGTCTGATTAAGACAGTCAGATAGCTAAAGGAGAGTGATTGAGAGGGAGAGAGAAGAGAGGAGGAAGAAATTCAACTGTCGTCTCCGATGAATCGTTATTGTAGAAAAAGAAAAAGAAAATTGGATGAAATTGTAACTATAGATTTGGAGGGAAAAAGTATGATTTTAAACCTAGAAAATATGAGTTTAAAGGATAAAAATTAAAAATTAAAAACTTAAGAATAATAAAAAATATGAGTATAAATAAAATTTTTAAATAACAAATTTATTCATATAATAATAGTAAAATTTAATAAATTAGTAGAAATTTAGATTTTTTTTATAATTACCAGATGGAAAATAGGACTTACATCAAACCTTGCGTGGGACATGGTTATTTGGCATAAAATCAATAAACTACTATTATTATCATCAAGTGGAGCCAATGGGCGAAATACATAAAGTCTGTGATTAAGCAGAAATTAAATTCGTGAAAAAAAAGTAAAATAAACAGAGAAGAGGTTCGCCTGACGTGGAATACTGGAAACGTAGAGAGTGAGAAACGCAAATTGGAGAGCGAAATTGTGGTACTGTGGGCCCGTAATGCGCAAGAAAGAGTGAGAGTAGGAGGGCGGTGATGAAAGCTTGAAGGTCAGCGCGTGAAATAAAAGAGAGTGACATATCGTGGATTGAGGTCTGCCTAGTTTTAGGTGAAGACGCGTGTACACGTGTCGCCGAAAACGAGAAAACACGCAGAAAAAGACACTGAAAACGCGCTGCTCCCATTAAATGCTTTGCCGTGTCCGTTTTAATAAATGAATATTTTATTCGTTTAAAGTGTTTTACAAATCAGACGTGCATTTACCTTATTATCCTTCTCATTAACGATTACTACTAATTTTGACGTCTAACGGGGAAGAATTAAATCTGAACATAAACATACTTAAATTCAATTTGAACACAACATTAGCGATGGCTTAAATTTGGTGCCAATTCAACAAATTGGTCCAAAAAAGGTTCCAAGTAGAACTTAGACGAAAATTTTACTAACCAAATTCGTAACTTAAATTTATAACTCACATTCATAATTTGATTTCATGACTTAATTTTAGAGCTCAAATCACTACAAATTTGATTTCATGACTCAAATTTGATAAAACAAAATATTAGTTGCTACAAATTTAATCGACAAGGGTACATAACTTAATCTTCAAACAAAATGTTAAAAATTATAGTCTAATGTATTTTATACGAAACAAAGAATATCAACCACATTCATGAACCCATGTTACAAATTCAACAACACATAACATCTTCATCTCTTAACAGTTTGCCATCTTCTTTCTCATGTCCTCAAGAAATGGCTGAACTTGAATCCATTGCTTTGGCTGATTCTGTAAAGGCTGATAGACATATGCACAGCAATGCTCCTTCAAGAACTCTAAAGGTTTGCATGGATTTTATGAAATACTTTCTGTTTTTAATTTTTTTTTTTCTTCTTAATCACAACAAGTATACCCAAATAATGTAGACTAGAGATGAAATCACACACCATTATTGATAAAATTCAACAAAACATTTCTATCACAGAAATATAAAAGATTCAAATAGAGAACATAACAAATGCCCATTTATAACAAATAAGGAAATGGATCAACAAAAATGTGAATCTTAACAGAGCATACCATTTGACAATACATTTCCATTCAATAGAGCTTCCCCTTGTACACTTATTTCAAAATAAGCTTGATTTTACGGATGAAGCAATAACTTCAAATTGCTCCCATTTGTTAGGGTCTAACCACCTTAGTTGAATCAATCAAGTGATACCTGGACGCCTTGCCGAGGGCTTTTATTTTCTTCAGTTCTCTAATAATAGCAGCATTTTCCATTCCTGCTATAATCTAAACCCGATATTTGAGGTTTATCAAGAGGCCAAACAACAGCAGCAACAATGGTAGCAACATCATCAACAAATTTAAGACTTTCAACTTTCACATCACCTATTATGTGGAAAGTTTAAGGAGCCTCCTAACCATAAGGCTGAAAGCTAATTGTTATCATAACATCATGTGCAACATCATGGATAGAATATTGTTAACTAATAGAACTGTAAGTCACAATCAAGAGTCGTTGAGCTCATGAACCACTTTCCCTAGTTTGTTTCATTGAGTAACAAACAATAATCTTTGAGTTCACCCACCACTTTATCTCATTTATATTGTCGAATACCAATCAAGAGTCTTTGAGTTCACAACCATTTTATCTAGTCTATTTCGTGCTTACTCTATTGTAAGGTTAACTCCTTCAAGTATATCCATACACACAATATACTTGAACGAGTCCAAAATAGATCATTTTTCATTAGACTAGATGTTCAAATATGTTTTTGATTTCATAATCTTCTGGTAAGATTATGAATTTTGTTGGTGAAGGCATTCTCAATTCTTGCAGGGCAACTTGTTATTCAATCCAGTTTGTCTTGTTCTTTAATGCCCTTGCTATTGTGCAAATGACAATAGATAACCCTCCACATTCCTTGCATACATTTAATATTAAATGTATACCTACACAGGATGTAAAATCATAAGTTAAATGGTCACAAAAACATGAAAGTTCTACGGAGTATGTGAATACAATTTTTAGACATAGACAAAGTTCATTTATGTCATCGCCTAAATTTAAGGACTATTTTTAGGAATTATATAGGGCTTCAACATAAAAAAAAAAAAATACAATTATCACAGAAGTATATTGGTTTATAACATTCACTAATATATTTCCATTCATTTATAACCAATTGTAACACTTTATAGAGCTAGCACAAAAATAATTAAAAAAAAACCTGTAAATAAATATTTCAAAGATTCATCTAACTTCTATCATGAAATATATGAATAGATATCAATTATAGGATGACTTACTCCTAACATCAAAATCAATTAAATATATATAAAAAATTGAAATTTGTTAAATTAATTTTATTACCTGGAGTTTTCCTGAAAAGGCTCCAAACTATAGAAGAAATTCTAAGAGTCTTCAGATCTAGATCATTCCAAACATCATCTGAAATTAAGAGTACTCTAACTCTTAGAATCCCTTTTAGATCTGGAGTTTCTGAAACCTCTACAAAAACCTTGAAGAGGTATTCAATAACTCTCCGATCAACCTTTTCAGAAAAAATATTCTTCCCCACTCCACCCATGCCGGAAACTCCAAGCATGGAGATATTGACATTTTTCAACGATTGAGAAAGATTTTTCTCCGGAGATTTTTTGGATTCGAAAGGCCAATAATCTTCACTTAGCTCCTCTGCTCCATCCATTTCTTTTATCTGGTAAGTCAGGCGACTGGAAGAAACTGATATAAAGGAAGCGTGAAGTTTCTAGAGAGAATAAAAACAATATTAAAATGGTCACTATCACATGGGGGCCATTATTTTTTTCTTCTAAACGCGTCAATAACAATGATATTTGAACTTCTTTTGCACGCAACTACCAAATTTTTTATTTATTTGATTTGGGAGTTATAACATCGGTTATTAAATTTAAAATTTATTATATTTAATATAATTAATTTTAATTTAATATAATAATTTAATCTGAATAAATTTTTTATTATAAAAAATTATTTCAAGTTGTCATTTAATATTAGTTTAAATGATAAATAAAAAATTATATATATAAAAAATATAAATATAAATTTGTTTTAATTATATATTAAAATTAAAATTTTAATTTATTTAATTTAATAATTATTAAACGGATGATTAAATTTAGAGTTTAATTTGTTAAGAAAAAACAATTAGATTAGAACAAAATTCTTTATTATTAAAAAAGAAAACCAATAATATTTTAAGCGGCCGACCTTTAGCATTTTTTTTTGGCCAAACAACCATTTCACCCCCAAGTTTTACAACATTTTAAAGTTATATCTACAGAGTTTGAAAAATCAGAAATCTTACCAATAGGCTAACTTCTATTAAAAAAAGCATGAGTAAAATTATTATTTTATTAATGATATTAAAAAATATATAATTTATCATATTTTTCTTTCCATAATTTTAAAAACTAACAACTTCATCTCTATCTAAAGTTTTTTAACTTTCAAAAGTAATATTTTTCTCTTAAAACCTAGAGATTATTTTCCAGACATTCTCCAACCACTATCTCTGGCAACCGACAACAACACTTCAACCTACTACTCGTCAGCCACTAGAGCTTCACTTTCCAATGAAAGAAGAGGCGATGAAGATACGTCTTTGTAGATTTCAGATGAATCAACGAAGGCGTGTTGATTTGTTTGAATTGACGAAATCTTCATCAATTCCAAAAAAATCGACGAAGATAAGCATCTTTGTCGATTCTTCTGGAATCAACGAAGACCCTTGTCTCCGTTGATTTATCTAGAATTGATGAAGATGAGTCTTTGATACATCATCTAGAAGCTTTGGAGGTGGCCAGTGAGATGGTGGATTGAAGCTCTTTCTTCGATGGTCGAAGATCGTGGTCGGAGAGCCTCTGAAAATAAACCCTAAGTTTTGGGAGAAAGAAGAACGTTACTTTTAAAAGTTAAAAAACTTTAAACAGAGGTTAGTTTTTAAAACTGTAGAGGAAAAACATAATAAATTTTATATTATTTTAATATAATTAATAAAATAACGATTTTACCTTTACTTTTTTTTAAAAAGCAGTTAACCTATAAATGAGACTTCAGATTTTTCACACTTTATAATAGAACTTAATGAATGCATTAAAACTTGGGGGTGACATAGTCGGTTGGCCTTTATTTTTTTATATTTCTAACATTCACCATTTTGCATGTCATATCAAACATGTAAATTGTATTGACAGCATTAAGATCAAATTCATAAGTTAGATCGGCACAATTTAATTAAAAAATAAAATAATTAATTTTTTATAGCTCCACCTAATGGTCATACCAGACACGTCAATTGGGCTGGGTCAAATGGAGGCCAGGCCGGAAGCACGAAAAAAAGTCTGAGCACGACAAAGCCCGGCCCCGTACTGTAGCATGTCGGGCCGGGCCGGGCCCATGGGCTTATTAGGCTGGGCCTTGGGCTTTAATATTAAAACCATGGGCTGGCCCGGACCGGCATGATACTGTTCATATATATATATAATTTTTTTTTAATTTTTTCTTCTGCCAAATGGCAGAAGAAAAAATTAAAAGGCAGAAACTTTTTTTTAAATTTTTTTTAATTAATTTATTTTTTCCTATAAAAACCTATTCAATTTTTCATTTTCACTTTCAATTACAATTACAAATTTCTCAACCTCTCAAACTCTCAATCTCTCAAACTCTCAATCTCAATTATTTATTATATTTTTAATCTCATTTTATTTTAATATTATCATGTTGGCACTGATGATATTATTGAAGATGAATAGATAAATATTATATAGTAGATAAATTTTATTTATGTTTTGTAATTTATACAATATGTAAATTAATTTATTTGTATTTTATTAACAATTTATAATATTTTTTATCATGTAACCACGGTATTTCTCCTCCATAAGTGAGGGATTATAAATAAAATATTCGGGGTACTGTCCTCGATTTTAATAATTGAAAAATAATTTGTGTTTAAAAAATTTAATTAAAACTTTTTTTTAAATATTTAATAAGGCCCGACCCCGCCCATTTAATAAAGCCCGGCTCGACCCATTTAATAAGGCCTGACCTGGCCCATTTAAAGCCCGTTAGTATATGGGCCGGGCTTTGGGCCTTTATATTTTAAAGGGTCGGCCTGGCCCGAAGGCCCATTATTGTTTGGGCCTCTGGCCCGACCCGACCCATTAGCCCAACAGGCCGAGCTGGAATCGGCCCGGCCCGGCCCATTGACGTCTCTGGGTCATACTATAAATCCCTTCTTTTTTTTTTTTTTTGTTTGTTTATGAATTCATTACAAATAAACCCCCAACATTCACAATTTCACATAATGCACTCATTACTCTTTTGGCTCTCTTAGTCCCAATCTTTCTTATCGGTTCTTACACTCTCTATTGTAACACCTCACTTTATAAGTTATGTCATCTAGAGTAGTGCTCCTTAATCTCAAATCTTAAGTATATATCAAAGTAGATAAAACATTTGATCAAAGTTGGTTTAGTTTAAATTATATTTTATTATTAAAAATAAAATATATATAAATAATTATTATATTTGCTTAAATATAATAAAAAATATTAAAATGTTATTTTATTTAAATATCTTCGAATATAATTATTGTAAAATATTTTTTATATTAATTATTATACTAGTTAAAATTGAGGTTATTTTTCTTAAAAAATTACTGTTACTTTGATAAAATTGAACTGAATGGATAACATGCTATGGTGGTCATTTTAAAGGGATATATGATTGTGCGTACCAAGCATGCACAATATAGATGAATTTATAAAAGGCATGTTATCGATGTTTTAGGGATGATTATCCCATTTCAATTAGTGCATTCTTATTCACAGTTGAGAGAACTTTTGAGTGAAGTATTATGATGTTTTGGCAATAGCTTTGATAATCGATTTTCCAACGAGCTTGAGTGGAGAAAAAGAAGGTTATGGACAACAAATCATCTAACTTGGAAGAAACCAATTAGTAGGGATTGATTTGACTTGTTTTTAATTGTTTTATCATTATCAAATTCCAAGGGTGTTGATGCGTTGATCAAGACCATGATGTGATGAAAAACATGTAACTTTTTGCCAGAGTTATACCCAGTTTTTACCATGTATATATTGTTAAATGGTTGTGATGATTTCAAAGTTTATGATAAATCCCTAATGTGAAGACTTAGTTTGTAGTAGTAGTATGATTTGATGATATTGAACAAACGCATATGCATATAAATATATAGATGAACCAAATATGTTTAAGCCATATGTAGAAAATATGTAAACTTATGAATAGTTGTGTAGATTTTATGATATGTTGTATTTAAGCCTTACTTTATGCATGTTAGGATGGTAGAGATGAATGATTGTATGAATACATGTTAGAAATCAATTAGGAGTCAAAGTAAATGTTAAATAAACCCGAATCTTTTTTCCCAAATGTCACCTACAATTATACCAAGATTAGGTACGACTATGACATGCCTATAATAGTTTTGCTTTTATGTCATGTATGATCATAAACGAGAACATGCATGCTTATATATAAAAATCTCATATTTTTACAGGTAACTGACGGATATAGAAAGGGAGATGTATGATCGTACCCTTGATAGTGTATGTTTGCACACTTAAAAAGTAAATAGTAAATTACGTTAAAAATTTAGAGTTAGTCCTAAATGATAGTATGGATCTTTAGGGTACCCAAGAGTACCAAACATGCTTGAGAGAGAGATGACATTAAGGGTATGACTCATAAGCTAGGAAGAAAGGTCACACGAGCCTAAGTTGAGTTATCATCATTTGTTGTTATACCACTTGCTTTTGTATTTTTTTTGCACATAAGAAGTGTTGGAAAATCCAGCCAAATTCTAGAAATTAAATAATTGCAATAAACATACCCAGATTTTGTACTCTTCTGTTTTGAATTAAATGTGATTAGTTAGTATCTACAACACAGTTTGCTATACTTTGTTTATAGATTCTATCAAGTTTCAGCATATTAGAAGGAGCAATGTATTTGACGTTCTTAGGTGGAGAAGAAAAATGTTTGCATTAATAAAAATAACTGCAGCAGGTTTGCGGCATTTTATATACGACCCACTGTCTCTAACCGCCTCTTTAACCTCTCCTCAATTGCCCATGACAGTTAGGCAATTAGGTACGTTGACCTATCATAGGAAGACACAAATCTGATTAAAATAATATAAAATAATATTGTTTTCTCTATATTTTCTCCTCTTTTTCTACTTCAGTTTTTTGCTGAGCTTTTCTTTTTTAGAGTTGACACTCACTCTATTTTCAATCATCTTGTATTTTTTGAAAGAAAAATGAAAATTTTTACCTTTATTTTAATTTGTGTATACATACATATCACTCATTTCAAAATTTAAACAAATATATCATAACAGTAATCTATTTACTCAAAATATCTCTTTTGAAATGACCTATATAGAGATTCTCTCTTTTTCTCTACAACTTTTTTCTCTTTTCTTCTTCAACTTTCAAACGAGAAAAAAATTTCTACAACATGATAAAAATAAATTATTAATAGAAAAAGACATATAATTAAACAATAAAACTCATGAAAAAACTATTATAAAATATCTAATTTGGACACAAAGGAGAGAGAAACGAAAATTGTTAAATTTATTAAGAGAATTAACATCTGTTGCAAATATTTCATAGTAAAATCATCCACATTTAGATCAGTCTTGATTTAAACTTGTATGTTATGAGTTTTCTTTATGAATAATTAAAAATAAAATAAGTATAGTAGATTTATGTTCATTACTTCATGTAAAATTTAATTTTATTATAATTTCATATTGTTAGATTGTTTAATGTTATTATTTCATGTTATTTCTATTGTTTAAAGTTGTTATAATATTGTTTAATGTTGTAGTAATGGTTATAAAATACCAAAATGTAGGCTAGAAAAAATTTCAGACGAAGAGCAGATTGGCGTTAACGCACGCCAACCCCCTAGGACCTAGTGAATTTATTTTTTTTGTTTTCTTTCATTGTACTCAATTTTTTTATTTTTTATGCTTGTTTATTCTAATTTGGTGCTCGTGTGTGTATTATTTTCCTTGTCTTAACAGAGTTACATAAAATTACAAAATTGCCACTGTCATTTTCTTCTATTTTTTATTATCTTGTTTTAATCAATTTTTGTATATCACTTAATAATATGATAGTTTAATGTGTTGTAAATACGTATGCATAAAGTTTGGTTGTATTAGTATTACATTTGGGGCTTAATTTGAAAAAATTGTAAAATAGTGTAATTTGAAGTTTTTATATTTTTTAGATTTAATTTGGTCAAGATGGAAAAAGTTGTATTTAAGATTCGTTATAGAAGCCGATACGTTAAAGGTGATGATAATGTGACAAGATATATTAGTGAGAATGAGGGAGCGTTGTGTATTGACATAAATATTGATTTTGAAGGATTCATTACAAGAATCAGTTATCGTCTAAAACTCGATTGAAGTCAATCAAATGTGCACGTATTTACACTAGGTGATGTGGATTCGATGGAGATTGTAGATGATGATGATGTAAAGTTTTTTATGGTTGTCTCAAAAAGTTCACAAAAATACATAAAACTTTTTATTACTGAGAGTCAAATTGACAAAAGGGACAATCAACAAAGCAAATATATGCATGAGGAAGAAAGAGAAAATCATCTAACAAATGAGCCGGCACTTCCACAAAGTTTTCAAGAGTTTAGTTGAAATTATGGTGTTGATGATGATAATGAGGACGACATGAATAAGAATTATGAAGTAAAAAGTAATGAGGAAGAGGATGATGATGATGACAACGACGAAGAATTCTCAAGGTTTGATGAGAACATGTATGGTGTTTCGAACCAAAACATTGACAAAAGTCAAACTCATGCTTGTAACCGGAGCGCTGAATGTAGCACAAGACATCATGACTTTATGAATATTGAAGTATATCCAAATCACATCTATAATCTAAATCCATTTCAATAGATTTCTGAGTTTATTATTGATGTTAAGAATGTAACTGTTAGTAATCAGACAACACAAAGGGGTAACCATTTACAAGTGATGAGTTTTTATAACTCCAAGGCAGAATTGAGAACATTATTTCGAACATGTCTTAGAGATAAGGAATTCAATGGAAGGTTGGTCACTCTGATAACATACAATATAAGTTTAAATGCGTACACCCACAATGTAAATAACAAGCACGCGCAATGAGAGAACAAGATGAAGACTATTAAGTCTTACGACGTATTGGCAAGATCCACACTTGTCGACGAGATCAAATATTATTGCACCACAAACAAACTGGTGTAAAATCGTTAGGGAACATACTTAAGTCAATGTTTGTAGTTGATCGTATTTATTGACCAAAGAAAATTGTTTCAAATATGAAAGATAAGTACAAAATTGACATTTTACACGCAAGCATGACGTGCCAAAACATATGCAATAAATGCATTACGAAGATCTTCAGAAGAGTCTTTCTGTATATTACGCAAATATTGTCATAATTTGAAGCTTAAGAACCTAGGAACTGTGACACGTATTGATGTCAATTCAAAAAATAGGTATAATTTTTTTTCATGTGTATAAGGCGTTTTATAAGAGGATTCCAACAATTTCACCCCCAGGTGATATACATTGATGTTTCACACTTAAAAAGAAAATATTTTTGGTCTTTTTTCATTGTTGTCACGAAAGATGGGAATAATCAAATTTATCCACTTACATTCGGTATTAGGCACAATGAGAAAATAGATACATGGATGCCCTTTTTCGATATATCTTAACATATGTATTGGTGATTTGTCATATTTGACCATTATTTCTGATTGTCATCATTCAATAATTATGTCGATCACGAACATAATGTCGCATACTCGTCATGGGTTTTGTAGTTACCACATAAAAGGTAACATGCGTTCACAATTAAAAAAACCTAAACATATTGAAGGATTTTTTGGAAAGTTGCTAAGGTATATCACCTCACGGACTTTCAAGTTGCTATGAGTAGAATTGTCAGAGTAAATTCTGCTATAACAGTCTATTTGACTGATATTGGGTATGAAAGATAAGCGCGTGCCCTTTTTAGAGAATGACGATACAATATTATGACGACCAATATTGTTGAGTCCTTCAATGTTTTAACACGAACTGCTCGCGCTTTGTCTATTATCATATTGGTTGAGTTTCTTCAACGCACAATGAAACATTGGTTTTTCCATAAACAAAACATGATTGATTCGTACGACTAAAATTTTAATGATGTTTCTATTTTTTTATCGTATTTATTTTAGTTGTTTTTTGCAAGTGAGAGATCTCACCTGTTAATATCATGCCTAAAGACGAGTTTGCTAGATATGTGTTCAAATCTATCAATATGATTGTTAAACCAATCAATATGCAACAATACGAAATTCATGATTCACGACAACAAGTGTTCATCGTGAATCTTCTATATCGAATGTGTGATTGTGAAAAATTTCAACTTTTTCAAATTCTGTATGCACACGCTACAGTTATAGCAAGATATAATAATTTGTCAGATTGTGTAGACTAGGTCGGTACATATTACCCTACTGAATACGCATGCTACCCAAGCTTTAATCGAATTCATCAAAGCTTGCATTTTCACAATCCAATTGAATTTAATAAATACAACTAATTAAGTAAAATCTGCTAACATATAAATAAACCATAAACACTAAATACTTATTGAGAACCCTTTTTGGACTGTTTTGATGTGAAATTAAATGGTCAATCTCCGGTAAGGTATTCCATAAACATAAGTAAAAAAATGTCATAGTCTCCGCTTCTTACATCTTGTTTTAACACATCACGAACACACTTGTATTGTAATATCGATAAAGTATTTACGGTTGAATTTCCTTTGATGTATAGAAATTATTCGTCTTCATTAGGTGTGTCAGTGTCCTATATGAGATCATTAACTTCTTTACTTTCTCTAAGTTAGTGGTATATTACGCAGAGTTATATACATACAACTTCCAATCGTTGATATCCAATACGCTACACATGCAATATTGATTGTCGATGTTAAGGGGAATGAATATCTGTCAACCAATGAACAAAAATAAGTATCAATAATCAAACATATCGTAAACAACTTATAGTTATACACCACCTTGTGAACACTGCTCTATACACAAAAAAATTCAATTGACTGTTGATGTGAAATGTCATTTATTTGATCTAAGAAAAATGTTGTCCACTCTATATTTGTATCCAACTGTTTAAACTTTTCGTAGCACTGTGGGAGAACTCCAACGAATTGGGTTCAAATAGTCTAGTTACCATCTAAAAGAGATTTATGGAGTATTCTTATGAAAGCTTTGATGTGTTATGTACAAAGATAAATTACAACATAAGTTGAAAGTGATAACTAATATGAACAAATAAAAAAAAAGTACATACCGTGTTTTCCAACCATTACCCTGATGTTACAATTTAGGTCCACCATAGTTTGTGCATATAGGAGATCATTCCAATTGGTCTCTCAAGAAAGACACGTCGAGTTTCATTATCTGACGTACAACGGTACCACAATAAGAACTCTGAGTAGGCCTCAACCAATCGGAGGTTCAAATGACGGTCCTCAAGTATGGGTTGTTTGTTCTTTTTTGTCTTTATTTGATCTGTGAATGGGCTTACCAACTGTTTCCCGTTTCGTAACACACGTCTGAATGCGAACACTTTTTTAGTTGTTGTCGACTTCTGAAAAATTGTTAGTTGATCCTGCACTTGTTGTTAAACATTATCGTCCGATAAGTCGTCCAATTGGAAAAACAAAAAAATTTATATTTATCATTATTTTATAACACAACTAATTCAAATAAAAATTAAGTATGATAGATAATAAATATTGATACTTAATCTTGTTTCAAATAATCTTATCTAACACATATATATAAATTTTGTTTCAAATATTAATACTAAATATTTACATATGTTCTCTCTCTGTAATGCATTAAAAAAAAGTAATATTACAAATTTTCCTCTGGTTTCTCAAAGTTGAAGATAAGGATAATTTAGTTATTTTAACATACAAAGTAATAAAAATGTTTAAAGTATAATATAGATATATACATGATTTCAGATAAGGGAAAAAAATTTAATTTCCCTTTATTTTATCAGTTTGTGTATATGGGTCATGTTGATTGCACTAGAGTGAATCCTGCAGTGTCTACAAGCCCTATGATAATTAGGGGGCTTTATAGGTTGAACTGACTTGCAAGCATAGCAAGAACCTACATATTTTTGTGAAATTTTTGCATTGGGAAATTATAAAAATTAGTCAAAATTAAGAAGGTCTAAGCGAAATTGCCCAAAATATTCAGGTTTAAGCAAAAATGCACAGGTTTTGTGAAATGATGAAACTGCCCCCATATATAAACTCAGCAAATTTCATTAAGAAAATTCAAAATTTCGCACTCTCTCACGACCATCCAGATTTTCACCGATTCTCTTGGTTTTCGACAACCGTAAATGGCAAAGAAGATTAGTATATCTCCCGTAATCTTGTTTGAATCAAGTTATTGCGTATATTATTGAGATTTGATTGAGATTTTACGGTTTGAAATTTTAGGGTTTCGATTTGAACAATGCTTAAAATGTTTCAATTCTTGGTTGTTTTGGTTGAATTGATTGAGGGGTTTTATGTTATACAACGTGTAGATTTGTTTTATGTGAAAATCGGAGGCCGAAAATGACTGCCAAAGAGATTGGCAGTCCGACGTGGGAACAGTGTTTCCCATGTCAAGCACGTGCATCCCACATTCAAAAGACCTTGACCCTTTTTTTGGGGGGTAAATTAGCTTTTTTAAAATATTGGGGTGTCGTGTGAGATCCTTAGCCCACGCTGGGTTTTTTTGTATTTTGTCACGTCAACGTGAGTTTGGCAAAATAACGAAAATGCCCTTATATATAAGGGTAGTTAATTAAAATAAACAAAATTTTAAGCGTTTATACGTTTTTATGCACTCTAGAAAAGTTTTATTAAAATAAGCAAACCGTATTTTTTTTATCTTTTTTACCCTTATGTTGAAAAACCAAGTAAAAATATTTTTTCTGAGAATGTGCTTCGGTTTATGGCGGTTACGATGGTAGCTAGGGATTTTACAGTGAAACTCTAAATATGTCGAATTATGTATATGAATATTTTTGAATGTTTCAAACACTTAAAATGATGTAGTTTCGATGTTAATAGATGTCTGGAAGTGTAGCCATTGAGAGACAAAAGCGCAAAAAATGAACAGTGTCACGCAAAAAATGAACAGTGTCGCGCAAACTGTGAACAGTGTTCACATCGCGCAAACCGCTTGCAAAATCGAGCAAAAATATTGTTCACAAACTATGATATCTACTTTTGCGTGATGTGAACAGTGTTTGCACGATTTGCTCAGTTTGCGCGGCACTGTAAATTTGCGCAGTTTGCGTGACACTGTAAATTTGCGCTATTTTGTCTCTCAACAGGTACACTTCCAGATATCTATAAACATCGAAAGTACATCATTTTAAACGTTTGAAATATTAAAAAACATTTATATACATAATTCGACATATTTAGGGTTTCAGTGTAAAATCCGTAGCCACCATCGTAACCACCATAAACCGACGCACATTCTCAGAAAAAATATTTTTATTTGGTTTTTCAACATAAGGGTAAAAAGGGTAAAAAAAATACAGTTTGTTTATTTTGGTAAAACTTTTCTAGGGTCCCTAAAAACGTATAAATGCTTAAAATTTTGTTTATTTTAATTAGTTACCTTATATATAAACACAACCAAATTACTTATTTCCCACGGTAAATTTCGCGATTTTACTATACATTTCAAAGAAAAATCAAAACTTTCCACGCCACCACGTTCATCTCACGGCCGACCGGATTTTCGTCGATTTTCTTTCTTTTCGGCATCCGCAAATGACAAATAAGGTTAGTATATCTCCCGTAATTTTATTTGAATCAAATTATTGTTCATATTATTGAGATTTGATTAAGATTTTGCGCTTTGAAATTTTAGGGTTTCGATGTTGAACAATGCTTAAAATGTTTCGATTCTTGATTGTTTTGGTTGAATTGATTGAGGGGTTTTATGTTATACAACGTGTAGATTTGTTTTATGTGAAAATCAGAGGCCGAAACAACCAAATTTTGGCCCAAAATGGCAGCCGAAGAGATCGGCACTTCGACGTGGGAACAGTGTTTCCCACGTCAAGTGCGTTCATCCCACGTTCAACAGTGATTGGCCCTTTTTTAAGGGGGTAAATGAGCTTTTTTAAAATATCGGGGGTCGTGTAGATTTCTTAAAACACAGCGGGTTTTTCTGGTATTTGCCATATAATAGTGCACCTGTTTAGAATAGGAGTTTTCATGAGGGGGTAAATTGAGAATTTTCTTATACAAGGTTTCTAATCATGTAGTTTTCGAATTTTATATCAGTTTTTTCTATTCTAGGGTTTTTCAACTTTTAGAATTTGAATTTCACCATTTTACAAGATTCTGACTCGTATTTTTCAAATTTCCAAAGAATTTTTTTATTGTTTTCATTCTAGGGTTTTTCAACTTTTAGAATTCGAATTTCACCGTTTTCTGAGATTCTGACTCGTATTTTTCAGATTCTGAAGGATTTTTTGATTGTTGTCACTCTAGGGTTTTTCAACTTTTAGAATTCGAATTTCAGTTCTATTTTTTCAAATTTTACCGTTTTACGAGATTTCGACTCGTATATTTCAGATTTCTGAAGGATTCTTCGATTGTTACCATTCTATGGTTTTTCAACTTTTAGAACTCGAATTCCAATTCTGTTTTTTCGAATTTCACCGTTTTACGAGATTTTGACTCATATTTCAGATTTTCGAAGAATTTTTCGATTGTTGCCGTTCTAAGATTTTTCAACTTTTAGAATTCGAATTTTATTTTCGTTTTTTCGAATTTTACCGTTTTACAAGATTTTGACTCGTATTTCTCAGATTTCTGAAGGATTTTTCAATTGTTGCCACTCTAGGGTTTTTCAATTTTTAGAATTTGAATTTCAGTTCTGTTTTTTTGAATTTCACCGTTTTACGAGATTTCGACTCGTATTTTTTTATTTCCGAAGGATTTTTCAATTGTTGCCATTATAGGGTTTTTCAACTTTTAGAATTCGAATTCTATTTTCGTTTTTTGGAATTTCACCATTTCAGGATATATCAACTCATATTTTCTTATTTTTGATCGATTTTTCGATTGTTAACATTCTATAGAAATCAAATTTCATTACAGTTTTTCCGAATTTCACCTTTTTTGGCTATATCGACTCGTGTTTGATAGATTTTCTATCGATTTTTCGTTTCTTAACATTGTAGGGTAGTTGAACGTGTAGAATTCGAATTTCAATTTCATTTTTTCGAATTTCAATTTCATTTTTTCGAATTTCACCGTTAATAGACACTTAAATCTTGTTTTTTAAGTTTTGTCATTTCGTTTTTGATTATTTGGTATTTTTCATCTTTTTATGCGTTTCCCACGAATATATTTGTTTACATATTTGTTTTTATGAATGTCTAACGAGTTTTTTATATTGTTACAGGATATTTCTCGCAAAAGGAGACGAGTTGACAATGAGTTGCGAATCCCTGACGAGTCCAAACACTTTCGGGCAGATGCGATATGTCGTGCACAGCGTGTCGCATTATCTCGGGTTACTTTTATATTGACCGTAGATCAGCTACGACTATTTGAGAGGACATGTTTCAGGTATCTCCTTCGTTATCCAAAACCAAATTCTTTGGGATGTTGGTTCATAATTTTCTACTCCGACAGCTACATCGACCCTCTGCCAGAGATGAGTTTTGGTTCAG
Organism: Mangifera indica; assembly: GCF_011075055.1. Lineage (NCBI taxonomy): Eukaryota > Viridiplantae > Streptophyta > Magnoliopsida > Sapindales > Anacardiaceae > Mangifera > Mangifera indica. The sequence continues at coordinate 12,486,331 of NC_058143.1, read as the reverse complement.
GGTTAGTGGGGTTGATGTGAGATTTAGCCCGTTTGAGTTTGCGCTGGTGACAGGTCTTTCGTTTAGTCGACGGACTGGTGTTTCTTCCTATATGCCTCGCTCATCCGGTCATAGGATCAGGGATACATACTTTCGAGGTTTTTCGACGGTGCAGTATCACGACTTAGAGCGTGTTTTCTTGTCAAGGCCATGGGGGGATGACGATATTGATGCTGTCAAGATGGTCTTGTTGTATATTCTTCACATTATTTTGTTGGGGAATGATTGACGAAAGAAGGTGTCCACGGATTATTTTCAATTAGTTGATCATTTGAACGGGTTCAATTCCTACCCTGGGGCGTTGCTGTGTGGCAGATGACATATTATTCTATGTCACAGGCGAGTGAGAGAGTATGTTCCGGATGAATGCCTGAAATCCGTAAATACGACCTTTATAGATTTTCTTTCGCATTTTAGATAAGTTTTATATTATTATTTATATCTTTATTCGTCCCCACGGATGTTGAGGTGGCGTACGCGAGACGTCCCTGGTTGGACTCATATACGTCGTATTTTCACTGGTGATCCGGTATGTACTAATTAATTAATAAGTCAATTATTTTGACTTATATATCTTCATCATTAGGAGGATGTCACATTCCCTCTTCGTCCATCATCGATCGAAGAGGGTTTACCGTGGTACGCTGATATTTGTGAGTACACCAGTTTACCCGATGTTGATTCCTCCTCATCTTCTTCGGTTTCGACCACGATTAGAGACGGGGCTTATCCATCCTTAGGACCTTCAGATGTACCCGTCGAGACTTCTGAGACACATGAGGAGTCTATTCAGCCTCTTGTTATGGACCATCCTGGAGTGGAGGACCACCTTAGCGTGGAGGAGCACCCTGGAGTGGAGGACCGCACTACCTATCATGCCACCGAGCAGTGTCCCACATTCATATCATCCATTATTTCTACATCAGATGTTACATTAGCACACTGGGGTGCTACGATTTTACGTGAGATATCGAGTTTCTGCGACGATATCTCTTCTCAGATGTCTCGATTACGTGACAATATCTCTTCCCAAATGACTCGGTTAGAGGATCGTATGACTCGTTTGGAAGACATTGTCACGCGTACATATCTAGCCCCTGTCGCTGAAGTTGTAAAACTACTTCTCATTTATTACTTATATAAAATGTCTACAGTGTTATTATTCTGACAACTATTATTACATTCGTACAGGAGAAGGACGACGTTATTGGGATGACCTCCTCCATTGATGCCGCAATACCATCCCATCAGTCACATGAGATACGTATGTAATATCAAATTTATATTTAATGTCCCAATGTTGTTATTATATTACAATATCGTTATATATAAAATGTCACTGAATAGATTTAATATTACTATTATCTTAGGGTAGTCGACAGGATGGGACACTAGTTGACCCTTCGGTGACTTCACCGATCCGATCTGAGGTATGTCACTTATCATTATAACTTAATTTTTAATATTATTTTGTTATCGATTAATTCATGGTATATATTTGTATAGGGTCTTCGTCATGAAGGCCAACTGATCGGATCTCCTATCGCTTTAGATCGTCCACTGGATGTATGAAAATTATTGTTCATATGATATTTTATATTAAATATCATTAACCATTTTTTCCTTTTGATGCATATAGGGACTCGACATTGATATATCATCGATCGAGGGTTATCTTCAAACACTTTCCCCGAAAGTTCAGGTTATGGGGATTTACGAAATATCATTGATCAATTTGTCTTTAATATTATATTTTTTTAAATGATGTTTTGTCTCTTTTTCAGGACGAGCGACTATGGTTACTTGTTGATATCCCAAGCTCAACCAAAAAACTTGTAGATATTAGTTCACAGAAGGAGGACTTCCAGGAGGATGTTTCTGAGACAATTCACATTGAGGTTTGTCAATTATAATTACTAAATAAATATAATTGATAAATATGTCACTAAGATGTTATAATATATAATTATACAGTTTGTCGATGGAGCACACGCTGTTGACTTGACCGTAATTCAGGATTCTCTAGTTAAACCTCCTTTCGCATACATAGAGAAGGTAACATAAATCGAATAATGTGTATGTTTTTGTTGAATGAAATAATGAATTAATAGTTTTTTGTAACATGCAGTTGGTTCGTACAACACGTGATCGGATCATCCGGAAGGGTCCACTGGTTCGCACCCCGTATACAAATTCACTCAGAGGGAGGGCGAAACGGTAACTCACGACGATTCCATCCTCTGCGTTAGACCGTGAGGAATCTTTCCTCATATGGTACACCAGAACTGCGGCTTCCGAAACACATGATGTGTACTTCATAGGATCTAAGTCGAAGGACAGCTTCTGGAGGCTTGTTATAGAGTTACGCGAATGGTTGACCGACGATGTGAGTTGTCTATATTATATAATTTAATAAAAAACTAGATATATTTATTAATAACTAACACGTGAACTTGTTTATACCATTTTAGCATGTGGATTCTTTTTTGACTTTATTACGTCGGCAGCAGGACGATTACCAGTCGACTATCTCACAGCATTGGACGACTGCGCACACATTCTTTAGAGGCCATATTGAGATGGCTTGGAAGAGTTGGCAGACCATACCGATTGACGAGTTTGAGTTTTCGAGGCTCTTCACGAGAATGGTTGATGCAAAATACACCCCGAGATTGTTGTACAAACCATGGGGGATGGTCGATCAGATAAAGTTTATATATATTTCTATTACATTCAATTGGTTAACGACAACGATAAGTAACTAAAATGTCTCACTGTTTATAGGTTTTCATCCCTATAAATTTCGAAAACGCACATTGGGTCGTCGGAGTTATAGAATTTCGTGAGTGGTCGATTACTGTATACGATTCAGAGGTTTCATATTCAGGAAATATAGGGACTCTGGAGCAACGCATGCGATCGTACATGACCTTTATTCTCGCGTTATTAGAGGCGACGAGTTTTTGGACAGCTTCTGGGAGGACTCCACGACGTGATCCCGTCACTTTGCATCGAACGTCGGATGTCCCTCAGCAGGGATTGGGCTCCGGTGACTATGGCGTGTTTATGTTACGATTTTTTGAGTGTTTGGCGTTATCATGGAGCTACATTTTTCCTCGAGAGTCATCTATCGCTATGCGTCGACGATTAGCGACGCAGTTGTATTTTCACTGTATCGAGTAGCTCACGGATGTATATTTATCGTTATTCCTATGTTTAGATGTATATATTTATTATATATGCATATGTATATGATATACTTTATTTGTGGTTATATATGGATATGTATCGTATTTGATTTTATTTTTTAAATAATCTTGTAATGAAAAAACAATAAAAACGTATGATTACTCAAACATTTACTCATTTGAAACAATTACAGGAAATAAAGTAATACTAAAATAACTCATACGAAACACTAAATTTATTACATCAAATGACAATACAATTACACGTTTGAAACAGTAATAAAAATACATCGGTTACATAAAACTAAAGTACAACAATGAAAAATCATATAACAAACAAAATTAAGTATAAGCATGTCAAAATCTCGTTCCTTTGCCTTTTATAGATGAACGCTGCGGGGCGAAGCTCGGGACCGGTGCTAGGGATTTACATTGGGTTCGTGTATGCCCCGGTTCATGGCAACGACTGCAAATCCTCGGTGTAACAATTTCTTCTTGCGATGGACGTCGATTTCTGTTGGATGGACGACGACTATCGAGGACGGGGGGCAATATAACTCTGTCTTCTGGTGAGTGTAACCAATCACATTGATTTCCAAGAGGATTGATCGATTCCTGATTTATTGTACGGTAAATGTCGGTGCAGAAGAATGGATGAACTCATGCGTGCACATTCGTGAGTCTCATATGTCGTGCAATGGCAATCGCATGCTTACAAAGAATACGTGAAAGTTGAAATTTTCTACACATGCAAGACATGTCACCAAAGTCCACAATACCCATGAATCCACCAAATCCAACACCCTGATACCGAGTAGGTGTAATTGGTCAAACATCCAGACTTGCAGACTTTGATAGATGATTACTGATCTTATCTTCTGCCCAAGGGGTGAGAAAGTTATGACATTCATCTGTAATTTAAAAAAAATATTAAGAACACATTTGATAATATGATTAATAAAGTGAAAAAAAGTACATGAGACAACTTTTAATTAATATCGAATTGATACTTACTTGCATGGGTTCTCCTCTTGTAAAACCATCGTTGCATGGTACCACGAATAAACTCCAAGAGCATAGTTATAGGTAGGCCCCGTGCATGTCTGACAAGGGCATTAAATGACTCAGCAATATTTGTAGTCATGATGTTGTACCGATGTCCTGGAAAGTATGCTCTACTCTAACGCTCAAATCCGACATCTCGTAGATAAGCTCCAGCTTGGGGGTTCATTGAGTCAAGGGATTGCATCATCGAACCAAATTCAGATTCTGTGTATGATTTTGCGGCTTTCTAATATGCACCCGCAACCTGTAAAATGGTAAAAAATATGAAAACTCAGTATAAGCAAAATGTATGAAAAAGATAAACTGTTATAAATTTAAATATTTATTTACACTATACCTTGGCTTCATTGATACTTGAATGTAGTTTTTCATTGGATCAATACTGCAAGACTCCGTCAAAAGCTCAATAAATCCCTCGAATGTTGTTCCATAAGAGATTTTAATCAATTGTTTGGCTCCTCCAACATATTTCATTGTGTTGTTGCAACCTTGAATTCATTCTCCCTGGTAACAAACCGATGTATAACCATCCATTTTAATTACCAATCATACAACGATAAGTTTTTGAAAATAATTATTTATTTATAATAAAAAAATCAATAATAAATATATAAAACAGTCGTACAATTATTAATAATTTAAAAAAACTCCTCATATTTTTCTAATATTTTATTTATCCCCTTATAATTATTTAACAATTTATATAACACTTTCGTATATTATCTTATATCAAAATGCATCTATATGTTTGTAACGTTCCATTTAAAACGTTTTTATAATATCTATACTTTGAAATAGATATTCAAATTCTATACTTTGAAATACTTTGAAATATTTTAAAATGTCAATAATAAAAAATTTCTTCAGAAATTTGAAAAATACTAATGGATATATCCTAAAACGATAAAATTCAAAAAAACAAAACTGAAATTCGAATTCTAAAAATTGAAATAGCCTAGAATGGTAATAATCGAACAATTCTACGAAAATTTGAAAAATACAAGTTGATATATCCTAAAACGGTGAAATTCAAAAAAACAAAACTTAAATTTGAATCCTAAAAGTTGAAATACCATAGAATGACAACAATTGAAAAATTCTTCAGAAATCTGAAAAATATGAATTGATATATCCTAAAACGATGAAATTCGAAATAACGGAACTGAAATTCGGAATCTAAAAGTTGAAATACCCTAATATGACAACAATCGAAAAATTCTTCAGAAATCTGGAAAATGTGCATTGATATATCCTAAAGCAATGAAACTCGAAAAAACCTATAATTTCAATTATAATGCGCCTACAATGTTTAATATGAAAATGCGCCCTAGTTTTAATAACATTTCATTTGACCCCTCAATTATCTCTTACTTTATTTAACACCCTTGTATGTTATCTTATATCAAAGCAATACCTATCTATTTTTAACATGTTATATAAATCCTGTATATATTGTAAAATATCCAAAACCCCCCATATTTATTTAAAATATCCAAAAACCCCTTATATTTATCTAAAATATTCAAAAAAAAACCTCATACTTATCAAACATTACATTTAACCCCTATATTATGACATAAAAACTGGACTTAATAAATAAAATTAAGTTTTACGCTAAGATTGACATAAATACCTTTTTTTGATTAATAGTATTTTTTCGATTCAAATTTAGAAATACGAACTTCTTTCGTCCGAATGAATCCCTACTAATTGATGTTGAATAAAAATGAAAGTGAGAGTGAGTGTTTGAGTGATATGAGAAGTGTGTGTAAATAAAATGAGTAAGGAGGGTTTATATAGATGAGAGGAAGAGTAATTTTGATTTTTTAGAAAAAGTAATGAAATAAATAACTAAATATCAAAATGCCTTTACAATGTAAAATATCCAAAAATCTCTCATATTTACCCTAAATTCATTTAACCCCATACTTGTCAAACATTGTATTTAACCCCCATATTATGACATAAAAACTAGACTTAACAAATAAAATTAGGTTTTAGGCTAAGATTGGCATAAATACCTTTTTTCGATGAATAGTATTTTTTTCAAATTGAATTTAGAAATACGAACTTCTTCTGTCCGAACGAATCCCTACTAATTGATCTTGAATAAAAATAAAAGTGAGAGTGAGTGTTTGAGTGATATGAAAAGTGTGTGTAAATAAAGTGAGTGAGGAGGGTTTATATAGATGAGGGGAAAGGTAATTTTGATATTTTAGAAAAAGTTTGAAATAAATAAATAAATATCAAAATGCCTTTACAATGTAAAATATTCAAAAACCCTCTATATTTATCTAAAATTACATTTAACCCCATAATGAGTGAGGAGAGTTATATAAATGAGGGGAAAGGTAATTTTGACATTTTAGAAAAAGTTTGAAATAAATAAATAAATATCAAAATGCCTTTACAATGTAAAATATCCAAAAAAAACCCCTATATTTATCTAAAATTACATTTAACCCCCATAATGAGTGAGGAGAGTTATATAAATATGAGGAGAAGGGTAATCTTGGTATTTTAAAAAAAGTCATGGGCATTTTTGCTTAGAAATAGTGAATTTGGGCATTTTGGCTTGGAAATAGTGATTTTGGGCATTTTTGCTTAATGGGAGGGCATTTTGGCCATTTTTTAAAATTTCCCTTTTGCATTTGATAAATACAGAGAATCTACATATTTTTGTGAGTGAACCTATGAAGGAAATTGAAGCCTTAAAGGACAAGAACCCAACACTAAACTTTCAAGTTGAAAACAAAGAACCCATTAAAGCACCAATGAGTTTTCATTTGCCGTAAACCAACGCAGTCTTGTGAGATTAGAAAAGTGAATGAGAAAAAACTCCATTCAGTTTGTTAAAAGAAATACATAGGACTTCTAATGATCAAAGTTCTCCTAAAGAAGATGGAATGACCTGAAATGGAGTTGTAATGCAAATAAAGAGATTGCAGAGTTTTAAACTGCATAAGTTGAGCGGTCACCTGGCCCCAAAGTTGACTGTGACTTAAATCTAATGACCTTAGTCTCTCAATAACACATGTAAAGAGAATATCTAAGGTCTCAAGCGTCTCTTCACTCAATCTAAGAGCTGTCAGATAAATCATTTGCAAGTTGCAAAGTCTTCCTAATGATTTTGGAATATTTCCTTCAAATCTATTAAGGGAAGATCAAGGAGATTGATGTGAGTCAAGTTTCCTAGAGCAATAGAAATTGTACCTTGCAACATATTGCATCTTAGATCTAGTTGCTTAAGATGGTTAAATTGTACAACCAAATTGGTATTGAAGAATTGTAACTGTTGATAGATAAATCGAGAACAACATGAAGTTTTTACAGAGTATGTGGAGCAAATTTTAAGACATAGATATAGTTCATTTATGCCATCGCCTAAATTTAAGGACTAATGCTAGGAATCATACAGGCTTCAGGTTTAAAAAAAAGAAAAAAAGACCATATAATTATCACAGAAGCATATTGGTTTATAACATTCACTAACATATTTCCATTCATTTATAGCCAATTGTAACACTTTATAGAGCTAGCACAAAAAAAATTATAAAAATCCTGTAAATAAATATTTCAAAGATTCATCTAACTTCTATCATGAAATATATGAATAGATATCAATTATAGGATGACTTATTCCTAACATCAAAATCAATTAAATATATATAAAAAATTGAAATGTGTTAAATTAATTGTTTTACCTGGAGTTTTCCTGAAAAGTCTTCAAGCTATAAAAGAAATTCTAAGAGTCTTCAGATCTAGATCATTCCACACATCATCTAAAATTAAGAGTATTTTGATACCCTTAATCAATCTTATAAGATCTATCTCTTCAGATCTAGCTCTTAGAATCCCTTTCAGATCAGGAGTTTCTGATACCTCTACAACAACCTTGAAGAGGTATTCAATGACTTTCCCAAAACCTTCTTCCGAAAAGGTATTCTTCCCCACTCCACCAATGCCGGAAACTCCAACCATGGAGGTATTGACATCTTTCAACGCATAAGAAAGATTTTTCGCCGGAGGTTTTTCGGATTCGAAAGGCCAATAATCTTCAATCAGCTCCTCTGCTTCATCCTTTTTTTTTTTATTTGGTGGTAAGTCAGACGATCGGACCTGGGCGATTTGTGAAGCGGTGAGGGTAAGAGATAAAGAAACTGACTTAGAGGAAGAGTGGAGTTACTGGAGAGAATCAAAATAATATTAAAATGGTCACTATCACGTCACATGCTGGCCATTATTTTAAGTAAACGGTCGCATCGAGCGTGACGATTAATTCTGAAAGCTGGACCGCAATTATCCTATTAATTATATACGATTTTTTTATTCTTCTAAACGAGTTAATAACAATAATAGTTAAAGCTGCCATTTAAATTAGTTTGGGTATTATTTTATTTTTATTTTTTAATTATTTAATTATATAATAATATTTTATTATTTATATATAAAGTTATATATAATAATTATATACATAATACTATTCTAAAATCTTATATATATAAGAGAATAAATAGATCTGATAAAATTTAACATGATTTGACATAACTTGATATACAAAAAATTAGGTTAGAATTATAATTTTTGACATAAAAAATAGTTTGGATTGAGTTATAATTGATCCCAAAATATTCTGGTTGGGTTAAAATTAATACTAAGCTAACCCAAATTAATTTAAACTAATCCGAAATTTTAAATAAAATATTGTACAATATCATAATAGTAAAAAAAATTTGATATCCTTATTTTTTTATTTTACATAAAGAGTTGTAATACACAAAATCTCTATTCATTAATTCAAATCAATAAAGAAATTGATGTTGCATCACTAAACACCAAATTTGCATCATCCAAAGACATTCATTTTAATTTTATAATTCTTTTTGGCAAACTTGTAAAAAATTATTTATAGTTTTTTTTATCTGTGTATTATAAATAGTACTTATTTAAACTTACAATAAAACTACACATATATACTTTTGATATATAATTTTGTTATCTAGATGATGTGTTATTATGTAATTAGATGATGATTGTGATGGTTTTGAAGTTTATGATAAATCCCTGATGTGAAGACTTAGTTTTTAGTGGTAGTGTAATTTGATGATATTGAACAAATGCATATGAATATAAATATATAGATGAACCGGATATGTTTGAGTAGGGTTGGATTCGAGTCGAGCTGAGCGAGCTCGAACTCGACTCGGTTTACATATAGCTGAGCTCGAATTCGAACTTGAGCTCGTGAAAGCTAAGCTTAAACTCTGTTCGAATTCAATTCAGCTCATTTTTCGTTATTAAAACGACATCGTTTTAATACATATTAATCAAAATGATATTGTTTTGTATCAAAATTTTTAATTGAAAATTTTGACGAGTAGCTTGAGTTCGATCAAGCTCTTATAGGGCTGGCTCATTCGAGCTCGAGCTCGAACGGGCTCGGTTCGAGTCTAACCCTATATTTGAGGCATAGGTAGAAAATATGTGAACCTATGAATTAGTTGTGTGTGGATTTTATGATATGTTGTATTCAAGCCTTGCTTTACGCATATTAGGATGATAGAGATTGAATGATTTTATGAATACATGTTAGAAATCAGTTAGGAGTCAAAGTAAATGTGAAACAAACCCGAATCTTATTTCCCATATGTCATCTACAATCATACCAAGGTTAGGTACGACCATAACATGCTTATAGTAGTTTTGTTTTTATGTCATATACGAACAAGTATATGTATGTCTGTATATGTAAATCTCATATCTTTACAGGTGATTGATAGACATAGAAAGGGGGATGTATAACCATACCACTGATAGCATATGCTTGCACACTTAATGAGTGAACAACAAATTACGTTAAATATTCAGAGTTAGTCCTAAATAATAATACAAACCTTTAGAGTACCCAGTAACACCAAACATGGCCGAGAGGGAGATGACATTGAGGGTATGAGCTATATAAGTTAGGAAGAAAGCTCACATGAGCTTGAGTTGGGTTATCATCATATGTTGTTATTTAACTTGCTTTTGTATTTTGTTGGCAAAAATCCGGCCAAATTCTATAAATTAAAATAATTGCAGTAAACATACCTGGATTTCGTGTTCTTCTGTTTCGAATTGAATACGAATTGATGTGTAATTAGTTAATATCTACAACATAGTTTGCCATATACTTTATTTATGGATTTTGTGAAGTTTTAGCATATTTGGGAAAGTAATGTATCTAGTGTTATTGGGAGGAGAAGAAAAAATGTTTGTGTTAATAAAAATAACTACGACAGTTTTGGGACATTTTATATATGTCCGACTCCCTTTAACTGTCTCTTTAACTACTCCTCAACTACCAATGACAATTATGCAATCGGATTGGATTGACTCATTATAAGTGAATCCAAATCTAATAAGAAGAATAAAAAGTAATATTGTCCCCTCTATATTTTCTCTTTTCTCTTTGCTTCAGTTTCTTTTTCTACTCAAATTTCCTTTTGAGCTTTTCTTCTCAGGAGAAGACAGGCGCTTTGTTTTCAATCATCTTGCATCCTTTGAAACCTTAGGAAGATTGTGTCGGTTTGCATGTGTGAATTGAACTTTTTTTTTTGTCCTGTTTATAGCATGAACTAATCAAGTTCTTTCGAAAAGCACTAAACAAGAGCCTAGAAAGGAATTGATCAGAAATAAAACTAAGAAAAAATTAAGAACTCATTACATCTATGTTTATCCATTTTTTCATCAATGAGAATTGTGGTACTGTTGCAAACATAAAATCACCCAAATAATTACCTTAACTGAATCCAATGCTTGAAGTCCACACATTTACAAAATATTACATTGATGATTCTTCAATTTTTTTCCTGATATTATTAATTGCTATAGAATCCTAAACATTAAAGCACCCCAAATTAACTATCTAAAAGTAACCTGCCTTTCATAATTAGCTTAAGCAGCACGCCATCGGTCTCATTTTAACTGATATTTCATCCTTCAAACCAGTGATTTCTGCTAGGGACGAAGCAAGATCGTCTTCCTTTACTGCAGCTGCAGAGGCCACTTGCTCAGACAACAGAATATTTTCTTTTTCAAGCCTCTCTAAGTGAAAGAACTTCTGCCTCTAATGATTTCTTTTTCTGCCCAATTGAGTGTATGTAGAATAAAAAATAACTTAGTATACCAACTGAAATTGCTGAACCTCATGTTTGAGAACTAAAAATACCAAAGGTACCTCAGCCTTGAAGCTTTCGTGAGCGAATTCCATCTGCTTCAGTGCATCTTCATTTAGTTGAGCTATGCTCTGCTACTGCAATTTCAATGTGAACAGTCACATAACACGTATATTCCATAACAGGACAGTGAGCATCTCGTGATTTTGAGACTCACCTGAAGCATATGATCTTTGTTGGCCTGTGCTTCTTCTTTCAATATTTTCAGCTCTTCCTTAGCCCTATGCAAGTCTCCAACCTCCTAAAGCATGTTTGAAAAATGCCAACGCCTAAGAGAGTGTACTGGCCACAAGAGATAGTGTTTATTATAAAGATCATCGACAACATTATTCACTGAGGAAACATCATGTAAAAATGAGCGCTGACCTTAATTGTTGATAGAATAGATCTGCTACCATCACCGACCTCACTAACTTGTGTTGGTAGAATTCTTTTCGTTCTTGCGTTGATTTTGTATCAGAGTTTATCAAATAGTATCAGAGCAGCGATCTAGAGTACGGCTGATGGTACCCGAATCAAGAGCTTCATCGAGAATTAGTACAGTTGGCACAAAAATCAAAGCTTCGCCAACAATGGCTATTGAAGTATTCCATTGATGAGATCAAGAGCTTAATCGGTGGGTTAAGTGTGCAACAGTCGGAGATTGTCACTAAGTAGTAGATGATGGAGGTGACAGGGGAGGGAACTATAGGATAGTTCCCTATAGCTAATTGTCACAATTAATGTTTAATGTAATATTTTGTATTTAATTAATTAAAAAGATATTTATATTATCTATATATTACTAAATAGATAATTTATCTTAAAAATAGTCTAACCATGATGAGGTTGTAGGTGTTCGACGTGTTGGGCATATGATCGTAAAAACCCTATGTGCATATTAGGTGATTGTTTTTGAAATGTTCGTAACTCTAATATTATTACCACGAGATAATAGTGATAGAATTATCATTGTGTTAAACAATCTCATTGAAAGATAACAGTTCTCACTTATCAAAGTTGTTTACTAACAACTTGATACAACACATAGGTGTATATTATAGGCGTGTCCACTAGACTAACCCACCAAAAAAATTTCATATAGATGATTATTTCAGTGTCTATAGAAAATATCCACTTAGCGAACGGAGGTATATGTGATCTTTAGACTTGAGGTCAATGAACCGTTTTGCACAAGGATTGGTATGGTTTGAATTTGCTCTAATTAAAAACAAGCCAAATCTTTTTGCTCAAGTTTGGTTTGAATTGAATCGAATCGACTTTCGAGACCGAACCGGCTCAGATCATATCCAGGCCTACCCAAAATCCAACCACTTTTTTCAGGCAAACAATGGCCCAACAGTAGAAGAATAAGACAGAGTCGTCTAGAAAACTATCTCTAAATGACCACCTTCATCCAGATTTGGAGACTCTTTGTTGTCCAGATCTCTAGAAAATGCTTCATTTAGATGATGCTTTGTCATCTAAATCTGGACGATGAGTGTTATCCACTTAGTCATCCAACGAAGGAGGACAAGAGTCGTCCATCATTGCACCTCACCAATCATCGGTGGCCAGAAGGAGGGGTGAAAAAAAAAAAACTCAAGGATTTGGAGGGAAAAAGGTTACTTTTTAAAAGTTCTGGTATGGGTGAAATATTAATTTTTAAAATCTAAGGAAGAAAATAAGATAAAATTATATATTTTTTAATATTATTATTAAATGATAATTTTATTTGTATATTTAATGATAGTTTAGAAATTGATAGATATTTAAATTTTTCAACTATTACGTATATATTTTCAAATTTTCACTGAAACTTGGGTGGAAAACTGTCCTTTGCCCTTACAGAAAAAGATGAAACATGTCCGATTTAAATGTATTAATTTGTGGTTGTTTTCAAGAGGAGAAAAATATGATAAAAAAGAGACGTGAAGAGATGGACGATTAACATTACATAATATTGTTTTATAGTCCAAAAGAAGTTTAATTGAGAAAAGCTCATTGACCCCCGAATCTTTCAGAAATTATTATTATATTTGGTCTGGTATCGACTACTATTTATGTTAGGTTTGGTGGAGATGCAATCTTCTAATTGAACAAGATACACGTTGATATAAAGGTTTTTTTTTTTTTAATTTTTATTGATAATGATTTGCCATTTTAATGCAAGATAGATAACAATTTTAATTCTCAAAGTGTTAATCTTTCTATGGTGGAAGTCGACATTTGATGACAAATAACACCAAACTCATTCTATTCAAAGTAACACCTCCATTCCAATTTCATTGGGGAATGCATGCACGTACCTTTTACATTTACATTTTAAAAATAAATCATAAAATTATATATACCCATTTTTTATATATAAATATATACACACTTATATATATTATCATATAATTAAGTAATTTTGAATTAAAGATAAAATTATACGAATCATATGATTACATATATAAATGTGTATATATCTGTTTATCTAAAGTAAATATGTACAATATTACTTAAAAATAAATAGGCCAAAAGATTTATTTCCACCCAAGCTTTGATGTAATTGCAAATTCTTATTCGTTAATTTTCAAAAATTTAAAATCTCTTTTATGGGTGGTTGAAATTTCAAAAATTTGTTAATTTTAGGGATAAAATTGTTATTTAACTAATAAATTTAAAAAAATATAAAAATATATATTATTTTTTCCTCTAAATCCTAAAAACTAATAATTTTCCTTAAGAATAAACTTTGAAAAATTACATCCCTCTTAGGGTTGCAATTTTTTAGGGAAAACTTTCCAATTAATGGCTGATTTAAAAAAAATATAAAAATATGTATTATTTCCCCCCTAAACCGAAAAACTTATAATTTTTCCTAAGATTAAACTTTGAAAAATTGCATTCCCCCACTAGGGTTTCAATTTTTTAGGAAAAAATTTCTAACGAGCGAGTGGCTTCTCCGACACTCTCTATCCCTACTAGCGAAATTCCCCCATCTCCGACAACTCCCAACCGATGGCTCTTCCTATCTTAAAAGTCTCAAATAGCCCTATAAATAGTAAATCTTAAAAAAAACCTAAAATTTCACAATATAAGCATATTGATAATACTAAACTCTTCATATTTGTATACACCCCAAAGTTCTAAATCTTTCAAATAGTCCTTTTATTTGAATATACAATACTACTTTGAAAATCAAATCAAACTGATTGGTTCAAGTGATTGAATAGGAAACGGACTCCAAGTCCAGTTTGGTTAACATTAAAAAATGATTTACTTTTTGACTTGGTTAAAGACAATCAAAACTAGTGAATCGGTCAAAACTAGCAGAACCAAGTTTGATCAAAATTTATGATATTTTTAAAAAATGTAATTATTTTTTAGTAATTTAATTATTTTAGATTAGACTAGATGGATTTCTAAATGTCTGTAAGGAAACTATATGTTCAAAAATAAAATTTAAAAAAAGTATTTCATATTAATTGAGATGTCTTATAGAATTATTTTTTTTTTTTTATGTTTAATGAGATAGGGATATTTTTTTATTTGAAATCAAGTGAATAATTGTCTCTCCTTAAAAATAATATATTCTAATCACCATAGATTTGGATATCCTGATTGATTTTGTTTTTTGTAAATTTTTAAGCAAAATTTGTTGGATAATTTGATATTATTTAAAAAATTCATTATAATTTGATAATAAATTAAACTAGTCGATTTTCAATTAAATTATAAATTAGTGAGACAATCAATTCGATCACTGATCTTATTTTAAAAACATTGATATACAATTGACCATAACAATTTTCATTCAATTACTTTATATTATTATCATATTTCTATACATAGCATTTTCTCATTTTGTTTTACCTATAAAAAATACTAAGAAATAAGCTCAATTTTTAATTTAAGTATAATATGATAAAAATGAGAGGTGAGAACATGGACGAGGCTAGATAGTTTAATTGAGAAAAGTTAATTGACATTCAAATCACAGTAAAATTGCTAGATATTAGTATTATTTTTGTGATCTGAATTATCATTTATATGCTTACATGTATGTTTCTTTTTTCTGAATAAAAGATTTTGTCTGTATTAATTAGAAAAATAAATTTAAAATACAGTAATCAGATTCATAATCACTATATCAAATAAATCAAAATTTCATAAATATAATAGATTTTCAACCTCAAATCTTTTTTTTTAATTCTAATATTCTATTAATTTTATTAACTCATCGTGTAAATTTACACGTATGTTGGTGATTGTGGAGATGCAATCCCCTAATATTAATAGACGGAAGTACATCTATTTTTTTTTTTTTTAAATTATTGATAATGATTTGCCATATTAATGCAGGATAACAATTCTAATTCTCAAGTGTTTATTTTTCTAGGGTGGAAGTCGACCTTTGATGACAACCAAAAAGCACCAAACTTATTCTATTCAAATTTCATTAGAGAATGCATTTACTTGACATTATAAAAATAAATAAATCACATCTATGACATAAGCCCATTCAAAGAAATTAACATGAATCACGAAGTTTTATAAACATTAATTTATTTTATTATATTAGAGATTTGTTAATTCATGATGTGATAAGAATATTTAAAAGTATTAAATTTTTTTATAATAAAACAAATAAACTTTGTTTTTTTAGTTGAAACCATTGAATTTTCAGATATTTTTATTAAATAAATAAAATTTATATTTTATCACATAAAAATAAAAAAGTTTGATCTCTCACACTATTAAAAATTAATGACATTGATGTTTATGTTAATCTATAAATGATAATTGAGATAATTCCTAATTGAAATGGTCAAATTTCAACTGATTGAACTTAATTTTCAAATATCAAAAATAATTTTAAAACATGGATACACCATCCATAATTAGGTCATTTTAATAACTCATATAATAACTTTTTAACCTTAACTCATCATTACTCTTACCTAATAAGATCAACTAGATATGTAATTTGATACCTAAAATTTAGTATATATAATTTTAATATTAAATTATAGTGCCGAATTGTAATATTATGAATAAAACAATTAAATATAAAATAATATTGTTCAACTCATAATACCATAAATCGGAATTATAACAATTTTCTCCTTATAACGAGTACACACACTCAAGGGTCTTATATACCAACAAAGACACTCAAAAATTGATTAGTTTGCTATGAGTAATAAGATGTGTACTTATAATAAATATTAATTTAGATATCAAAAATAATGTGTCTATTCAATTAATTGCACAAATTCATACATTATATTAATACATAATTCATACATATACAAGTTATAGAATACTTGAAAAATAAAGAGTTTTAGGATTTCAGAGAAACCTAATGTGTCATAACTGATAAAAAATTCATTTTTAATTAGATCAATTGTCGATCTAGTGAAAAAAATTTTCATTTTTTATATGTTTTCAAAATGACGATAATTTTAATATGTGATTTATCATATGTGCATTGGGAAAGGAAACCTAATTTACATTTATAATAGTTTATTGGGTTCTCCTATCATAAGTTGGATAAACTTAATAGCTCACGTTTGCATTGTCATAACCTAGATTTTATATGTGAAGTGTATCAGACAATCAACAAAAACAATCATGGTATGTCTAAAAAAATTAATTCACTAAACTATATATTCACTTTAGTTTTATTAAATTAAAACAATATCAATGTTTGCCCACATTTAAAAAATTTTGTAATAATATCATCATATAATTTAATGTTGTCTTATCATTTATTTAAAGTTATTTAATCACATGATAATATATTATTATTGGTATTTAAATTAATATTTATTATAAATATACATAGTTTCAATGCTTTGTTATATAATGATTGTAATACTTTTGTTTAATTATACATTTTTTCTAATTTTTATTCGTTGAATTTTATTTTAAATATATAAAAATTAAAGAAATAAAAAATGAAAAAGAGTCTAAAATTTTATTTACAAAGCTTTAATATCCTTTATTTCATTACAATTGTCTCCTCTATTTTATTTTATTCACTCTTTAAGCATATAATTTAATAAATTTAGGATATATACTTTCGTAAAAAAGTATTATGATAAAGTTTTTTTTTTTTATTGTAAATATTATCATCCAAACGAAACGCATGGATGTATCTGTCAATAAAACTTCATAAAATTATATATATAAATAATATACATAATTTTATAAATAAATAATAATATATTTTTATATAATTAAATATTTTTTATCTCTAATTTAAAAATATTTAATTATACGATAATATATGATTATTTATATATAAAATTATATATATAATACTATTTATAAAATTATATATACATATTTTTTAGTATATAATTAGATATGTAGATAATAAATCATCATATAATTAGATTAATTTAAATTAATAATAAAATAATATACAATCATATAATAATAAATTATCTATATATTACACTTTTGTTGTTAACCTCACATGAAAGGTTGAAACCTTGAAGAGAAAATTGTTATTGCCCCATGAGTCACATTTAATTTAATTTTTAAATAGGATATTAATTAAAATGTACATGAAAGTTTCTGCTTAAACCTTTTTAGACAGACTTTGAGTGATTTTACTTTCCAAAAAAATTTAATTTTTATTTTAATAATATCCCTCTCTACTAATTACATCAGATTTCGTATAGTTTTTTGACAACCTTTTTCTTCTAAAGTATACTCTATGTTTGGTAAGTTATAATCCAAAGACTCAAAAATTTATTTAAAAACAGATCAATTTTTGGTGTAATATAAATCGAAATGAAACAATGAACATAAGTGTGAAGAATGGGTGTAAGTGGAGGCAGGTGCGTGCAAGTGCGAAAGAACACAATTTCGGTGCAAAGAGTGTGAGAGATTAAAAATGCATTCGACCCAATATATCCAAAAAACCTAACCAACCTATTCCTATTCCTTACCAAAGCAATACGCCGTCGATTCACATTCAAATAACAGATGTCGGCAAACGCTGCTTGACAATGTCGTCTGAGTCATCTAAGGTATGTCTGATTCCTTTGCATTGTTAAGATTGAATAGGTATTTTATTCCTCGGTTTAGGAATGTTTGAAATGGTTTTTTTTTTCTCGGTTTCAATTATAATGTTGTGTTTGGTTTAGAGTTGTAGGTTTTGATTATAATGTAGTGTATTTTGCCAGGTTTGATTGGGTTGTGTTGTCATTGACAGAGAAGAAAGGTTGATTTTGACTGCACT
The DNA here is from genome assembly GCF_011075055.1 of Mangifera indica. Lineage (NCBI taxonomy): Eukaryota > Viridiplantae > Streptophyta > Magnoliopsida > Sapindales > Anacardiaceae > Mangifera > Mangifera indica. Next base: position 12,467,600 of record NC_058143.1, on the reverse strand, counting down.
CATCACACTCTTTCGAACTCTTTTGCACTCACACGCACCCGTGCGCACTCGTACACACCCGTACGCACTCGTCGCACCTTCTCGCACCCACACACACTCATCACACCTCTTCGCGTCCGCATACACTTTCTGCACCTTTTCACAGCCAAACGCACTTGTCGCACTGGCACTCACATAATGGATTATTTTTTGGATGGATTATTTTATTTTGGGTTTAAATGATTTAATGTTAGATATTTTTTGTTTTCAGGGGATTTCTCAAGAAATTCTATGTAATGATCAGCCTAGGGAAAAGACGGTATAATGATGCACATAATTTTATAGATAAGATAAAAGTTTTAAAGTCATATAGAGACAGTTAAGTATATAAGGAGTATTTTTAATTAATTAATGTCTTTGGTACACCCATACAATGGTATTCCAAATCTTTTCCCAAATGATGCTAGAAAAATAGGTAAAGCATTCACAATACAAAGGAAATTACAAAGTTCTTGCAACAGCTATGCAGCATTTACAAACCTTACTAGTCTATACAAAAGGGTATTTTGCTTCAACAAACCTTCATCATCCCCAAATCTTTTTTGCATCTTTTTGGAAAGCAATATTCTTCAATGCTACTCAACTTTTCTGAATCTTTGTATATAAGAAACTGAACTTACCTTTACAGGATTCTGCGACCTCAATAGCATCAAAATTGAGTGTGCCAAGCATCCATCCATGACCATATACAAATTTAAAACTATATGCAGCTTCTAGATATTTCACATACAATCTAAAATCTCTCCATGGTTGAAAAAATAAGCAAAAAGATCATTTTATGAATGCCACAAGATACAGAAAACTTATAGTAAAGCGCCAGCCTACCATAGCGCAACGACAACAGTTTGGAATGACCCACCTAGTCTTTGAAGAAGAAATAATCAATCAAGTGTATTGTTGCCGTCTCATATATGTGTCTTCATGTACAAAAACAGGATCTTCACAGGTTGGCGGCGGGAACTGGGGCTGTCCCATTGCTATGCCACCATCATGAGGACCAGAAGTGTTGCTCCATTGATTACTATTGTTATTCTTCACGGAGTTTAAGTTGAGATAATAAAGTATTCCGAGGGCAACAGTTGCAAGGGCCAGAACAGCACCCCCAGCAAAAACTCCAGGTTTCACGACATAGCAATAGTAACTACCAAAGTACAAACCCTCTTCACCGTTTTGATCATTGAGTGCCGCGCCCGTTAGCAACAAAAGAAAAGCTATAACAAAAGTGATCCTGCATACATTTACAGGTAAAGCATAACCATATCACATACCAAGTATATAATTAAAATAAATCGGAAATAGGCATAAATACTACTGTGAATTCAAGTCTTCCAACTTGTGCAAAGTTTGACAACTTTAGAACACAAAATTAGAGGGTGCAAAACCAACACAATTAAACAATATGATAGTTTCCCATAATGGAAACGACATCATTGTCTAAGAACCAGTATCATCTTGGTTATCAGTTCCAGGAAGATATGATATTAAGTTAAATAAACAGATAGCGTCTTAAGTTAAAAGCCCCTAGTACTGACATTTTGTAACCACAAAAATCAGGATAAGTAGTAATATATCAAGGATTAATGCTATGTATAAGCCATGATTTATATCAGTATGAAATTTTAGTTCAAAGTTGATGTTCTAACTGTTAGGAAAAAGAAATCAAATGAGATTATTCACCAGTAAGGAGGAAACACACAAGAAGATGCTTTAAAGTAGAGAATGGCATAGCCTTGTCAAAAATTAAAGGGACAAATACACATAGAGAAGCATGAATCATACATGTACAACTTAGACGAAGCACTTAACAACTGCAACTCATATTTGCTAATAACTCTATTGATCAATGTGGCTCAGTTTTTGCACTGAATATGAGGTATCTGACTTTACAGTTGAAATAATTTCCATTTATTGGTCATACACATGGCAGGCTTACAGTATAACTTTGGTAGTTTCCTATTGCAACGCAACTTATTAAAGTTCAACAGTCCTAGTTGATGAATGGGGAAAACTAATTCCTGGGTCCAATGTGAACATGAGAATGGTAAATTATCATGAAATTTTCAAACCGAAGTGTGCTGCAATGAAGGAAATTTCAAAACTATTAAAGAAACTAAGGCATAAGTACTTGGATACGATTAGTAGCTCAAGGACAAGAAGTTGTAAACTCAAAGAAGAGGTTACTATGCACATTCTCAAGCAGAGAGTAAGTGGGATATTTACTCTTCAACATCACAATCACACTGCACAAACAGCCAAGAAGATAAAAAGGACATAGAAGAACTTTATATCTGTCCCCAGGCTAAAGAACATATGTGTTTAGTTCTGGAAAAAGAATTATGAGACAACCATATAGTGCTAATCTGTTATCACAATGGCCAAAGTTCAATTTGGAAGGTTCCCTGTGCTTTTATAATACATAAAATGGGATTGGTGTTAAGTGAATAAATCCTACTGTTATACAATAGAAATCTTCTCTCCCTTTATCTCTACCCAATCCTAGATTAACCTATCTTTACAGTCATCTCCTTGTCTCTGCATATTTCTTCCTTTCTCTCTCTCTCTCGTTAATCTGATAAATTATATACTATTGATATGCTAATATTAGTTTCATAAGAAAATCAATTTCAAATAACAAGGATAAAAAAACTAAAAAAATCATGGATACACAAAAAAGGATAAATGGTTTCAACCATTTCACAATTTGGAAGACCCTAGTTCAGATTACACATTGGTATCAAAGAAAAATATGATTCTCTGGAAGGATTTTGATATTTTCTAAGAACCTAAATTGACCTAAAATGACACAAATTTCTTGCAAATTTCTAAAAACTGCAAAGCATGCTCATAGTAAAATCTAAAGTCATGCAAAGAACAATCTAGTCTCAAACAAACCAATCAAAAGTAATCAAAATTGGTGCAACAAGAATATTTATTGAAACTAGTACTAGTCAACAAAGTCATGATTCAGACTATTGAACAAGCAAATGATGCTAAAAGGAAAATAAGTGCACACTGCTAAGACAATAGTCCAATGCTGATAGATGACAGCCAACAATAACCTCATATCCAATAAGGTCAAAAAGAAGTCAAAGAACAAAAGGGGGAAGGAACATAAAGTGAACAATTTGTGAGCTGCTTAATATGGTGAAATTTTTGACAAATTGGTAAATGTAACTCTTGTTTTAAAGTTACTGTTCAACCTCAAAATTTCTGCCAGCAAACGACTTTTAAGAAATCTCAGTAAGCACATCAAAAAACTCATGTCCTATAAATGGGCCAAAACAAAAAATGTAAACAAGAGTTGCCAACAGAGCTAGAGTTACTGCAGTAAAGGGCCAAAAAGTATCTTACGGAAGGAGTGGACTTGTGCAAGAGGGAACAAAAGAGGGTAGAATCTTAGGATCAAATTCAATGGTGGATCAAAGATATAAATAAATAAATGTCATAGATTATATGTTCCATCAATAAGTTTGTGGTTGAGGTTTACCAAGAAACAACGAAGCAGACCAAAGCTATCTTCCAATTAGACTGTGTAAGATCAGGGCTTTGTCTGCAACAAAAACACCCAGTAGCGACACTTATAGTAATTTGGGCTATCAGAAGAGACGCCACTGCAGTTAAACCAAGGCCAAGGGCTGGACTCCTGGGGTATGAACATTGAGAAGAGCCAGTGACATGAACTTCAGAACCCTTCAAAATGAAGAACAGTCAAAACATATTAATATTGAACTAAGCTACAAACAGAATACAAGTCAAGCCTTGGTCTCATGACAAAGGAAAAAAAGGTTTCATGCTGATAAAACATTGAGATCAACAACCACAAAATGATTCAAATATGACAGACAACAAGACTTAGCACTCCTCCAATACTGAAACTGTGATCCTGCTTATGTTGAATCAAGTAATATCAAGATTTCCTCACATTTCTTCTTTGATAAGACCAATCATAGAACTATTGCCACAGCGAAAACTGAGGTAGAGAAGAAATAGTCCGAGATGAAATGAAAGAACTGAGCATTTCTCTAAAACTTCAACATTATAACAGTTCTTATTAGATAAATTAAGGACTGACAGGATGGCCGTCCTCGATCATCTTTGATTATCCCCCACAAAATTAACCATTGTTGCCCCTTAAAAGAATGCAATCGAGCTCAAAATAAAAAGTGAAAGACCATGCTCTCTTAGATGCTGACGGTACATTTTATATTGTATCAGTGAAAGAAAGCAAAGAAAACCTCACAAAGTCAAAACTTTTCTTTTGGGCTGACTTTAGTAGTATATAATAATAAACATAACTGACACAAAAGATTAAACGACTGATATAGTACTTCAAATCAATAGAAGAAAAAATAAATAGTATATTAGAAATATATATATCATAACTAATTAAGAAAAATTAAAAAATCTTTTAAGACATTCTGCAAATGAAGAAGATGGAGATAAAAGAAGCACTGACTGTTGAAAAGGCGGATCAGAGCATAATCAAGAAATTCTTTGATAAACGGAGCAAGCAATAAAGAGATGCATCACAAGAGAGAGTAAAGAATTGCGGTATGCATAGGGGCATTTTAAGGATGTTAAACAAGAAAAGGCCAAAGGACTATTTCCCACCCAAAGTATCCTTCTTTCTCAAGTTCCTACACCTTAATTTTGAAAATCTTATCTACCCACCTATGGATGGTTAAAATTAACGGAACTCTAACCCCTTAAAATTTTATTTCTTTTTCTCCCCCAAAACCCGAAAAACTAACCTTTTCTCCCCATAGGTCAAGTTTTAAAAAATGACATTTCTCCCCCAGGGTTTAGTTTTCAAACTCTGGCTTTATCTCCAGTGCCATTGCCAGCTATGTCTTCCTCCCGACACTTCCTCTCTCTCTGACGATCTCTCTCCTCCTACTTGGATGCTCCTCTTCGTCTCCCTGACTTCATTCTATGCTGATCAGGCGTCACGGTAAAAGGAGAGATATCATAGGAGGGAGAGAAAACTTCGGAAGGGAGAAGCCACCAGCAATGGCACCGAAGATGACACTAGAGTTTAAAAGCTAAACCTTAGAGAGAAAAATGTTATTTTTTAAAACTTGACCTATAGGGGGAAATGGTTAGTTTTTAGGGTTTAGAAAGGAAAATAAAATAAAATTTATGTTTATTTTTAATATTACATATAAAATGACGATTTTGTTTTTAAAACTAATAAACTTAACTATTTATGGATAAATAAATGAGATTTTCAAATTTAAAGAGTGAGAATTTGAGAAAAGAGGACACTTTGGGTGGGAATAAGTCCTTTGGTTTGGCCAACACAAAACAATCAAAACTTGCTTGATTTAATAACTTACCAATCCTACAATCCCATAGTACGCTGCACATAATTCGGATTTTCATACAAAATTGCAATAAGTAGAACTTTCATAATAGTTCCTACCAACATATTCCACATGTTCTTACTTTTTTTTTTTTCTTTTTGCTTGATACTAATGGGACAAGTTAAAAATTAAGGAAGTTGAAAGTCATATTACCTTTTTTTTTTTTTTGGGTTTCTGGCTAGAAAATAATTAACAAACACTTTCTAATTCAAAATCAATCAGTAACCATATTAGTAAAGTGTTTTTTCCCCCTCAGATTCCCTCAAAATTAAAATTTCACCAGCAAATGCTTATTTTTTTTCCATTTCCTACCTTATTATTTATTTCCAAATAAAACAACCAACTAAACAACCAATAAAAAAAAACTTTTCTCTCTCTTTCCCTCGGTATTTTCGGCAACCAAATATGGGTTAGTGATTAAATCATCAAAAGAAGATGAAACAAAAAAGACAAAAAGAAACAACTTAAAACATACCCAGAAGAGGAAAACAAGATCTAAACCACAAAAATGAAAAAAGAACACTTTTTTATTCCTATATTTCATATTTTTTTCTCACCTTAATCCTTGTTGCCTCTGCACCAAAACCAGTAGCAGCTGATAAAAGCCCCAAGAAACCAACAAAACAGCACACAACAAGAACTTTTCTCTCCATTTGTCTCTCACTCTGTCAATGAACGAAAGCCAGAAGCTTTGACATCTACTTCTTGCTAAAATTAGGTCTTATATCAGCAGATGAAACGTAGAGTTTGGCTAAGGTAGCGTTCAGTGTAGGTGTTGCAAATGGGAACTATGATTCCCTGTGCAAGGGCAAATTGGACTTTCACAATGAAAATTTGTGTTGGGTATTGGTTTATAACAAGTAAATTTCTTGAACCTTCTGAGAGGTTATGCTGATTGACCCTTCTTCTTCCTATTAATTATATATATATATATATATATGATAACTCTTTTGACGTATGACGTTTTGTTAAAGAATTATAAGTTTATTTTGTTCTCCTTTTACCTTCACCTCAAGCACCGCATTTCTATTTTGATGGCGTAGGGCTAAATGTTGTTATTTTACTGGAGTATTCTGATGACTTTTTTTATGGCTTCAATAGGACGTTCAACATTGTAAACTCCGTAAGAAGTTTTTGGCTAAAATGTTTGATTGGGTTGGTGGGAATCGTCTTATTTACAGGAAGGGCTAAAATGACTATTTTTCACTTAAGTTTTAATGAGATAGTAAATATATATTCATAGTAGATAAAAAAATCTAAATATTTGTTCTAAGTTTTAATTTATCAAAGTATGCTTACAATTTTTTGATCAGATTTAAAAAATAAAATTGTTATTTATTAATAATATTAAAATAATTAAAATTATATTTTATTTTATCCTTTAGTTTAAAAAATTAATAATTTCTCTCTTAAATTAAGTTTTAAAAAATTTATTTTTTCCCCTATGATACAAAACCTAAAATCTGACTATTTTCTCTGGCCAACAGTGGAAGAATAAGACAAAGTTGTTTAAAGGACTACCTCTAAACATCTATTGTCATCTAGATTTGGAGACTCTTTACTGTCTAGATCTTTGGAAGACACTTTATCACCCTCAATGGATGATGTTTTATTATCTAGATCTAGATGATAAATTTTATCCACTTAGTCATCCAGCAAAAGACGATGAGCATTGTCCATCAATGCACCTTGCGGATCGCTGGTGGCCAAAGGGAGAGGTAAAAAAAAACTCAGAGATTTGGAGAGAAAAAAAGTTACTTTTTAGAAATTTAGGTATAGGTGAAATGTTAATTTTTAAAATCTAAGAGAAAAAATAAAATAAAATTATATATTTTTAATATTATTATTAAATGGTAACTTCACCTTTAGATTTAATGGCAGTTTAGAAATTAGTAGATATTTAAATATTTTAACTGTTATAGATATATTTTAAAATTTCGCTAAAACTTGGGTGGAACATTGTCCTTTGCCCTTACAGAAAAGACGAAACATGTCAAATTTGAATGTATTAATTTGTGGTTGTTTTCAAGAGGATAATTGCCATTTGTAATAAAAAAAGCAAAATAATTAAATAAATAATAGTAATATTATGTGTATAATTTTATATATAAATAATAATTTATTATTACGTAATTAAATAATTAAAAATTAAAAATAATATAATATTTATTTATATAATAACAATTATTATTTATATGTATAATTTTATTAAACAAATAAACCAATTTTACAAAAGATGAAAAATGGGGCTGTGACAGAAGAGTATTATTAAAATAATTAAATTTATTATATTAATATTAAAAATCAACCAACAAAAAGAATTTTTATTTTTTTATTTTTTGTTTTTTACCCTAAAATTTACTAGTTTTCCTTACTGTTAGACAATTTTGATAGAATAATATTATATATATAATTTTTATGTATAAATAATGATATATCATTATATGATGGAATAAAGATATATAACATTACTCATGATTTTAATATATCCTCTTTAGAGATAGATTATATAAAGTTCTAACAATATTTAGAATTATTGATAATTCTGAATATATAAAAATTTTATTTTTACAAGGATTTTTTAATAATGTTTTATCAATTTTAATAATTTAAAATTATTAACGTTTGATATTATTTATTGAATATAAAATTTTACAAAATAAAAATTGAAAAAGGGGTTTGCCAAATTCCTATATTGCCCAATTTGGTGTCAATTATTGATTTATTTTGTAAATAATCTAGAACTTTTTGACTAGTTGATGGTTGAATTTTTAAGAATTAAAAATTCTATTAGCTGTTCCACCAAACCAGATAATACTTTGCTCAAGTTTAATCTTGTGGGTACGTTTCATTTGGTACAATTTTTATCTAAAAAAATAGACTTTTTTTATTTAGAAAAAGAAAAAAAAAATTATTAGTGATTAGGTATATAATTCGTTTATAGTTACATTAAAATTTTAAAAGAGAGCTAATCATTTCTTAATCTTAAATTAACTTGGAATAATCTTATAATGTAATACAAGTCAACTCCATCTTTGAGATTACAAAAAAAAAATCAATAACGCTCCCAAAACTAGCTTAGATAGGAATACATAAATAATATCTTATCATATGATTTGGTGCAAGAAAATGTGAGAGAAGTATTGGAAGGACTTTGAATGGTGTTGAATCCCATATATAAATAGTCATTGAATTGGCCAACAGACATGTTTGATCTATTCTCAAACTTTTCTTTAAAAATTTTGAAAATTTAAATATTCACCCTTTTATTAAATTTTTATATTAAAACCAAGAATAAAATTATTATTTAATAAAAAATTAAAAAACTAAAATTTTATCTTACTTTTTCACCTTAATTTAAAATATTAATAATTTCTTTTTACTAAAAGTTTGAAAGATTATCTTTTTTCTCTGAGATTTTTTTTTGTTTTTCCAATCACTTTCTCTGTTACGACTAATAGTCGACCCTTCTCACTCATCTTCCCAAACCGATCACTCATGAGACACTATCGATGGCCGAAAGACTGGAATTGTCAGACGAAGACAAATCATCTTCATCCGTTTAGACGTCTTCGTTTGAGCGTCATCTTGGCCAGAACATCTTCATCTGAGTGTCTTCATCTCTTGAGTGTTGCCTTCATTCGATGATTCTAGTCTTTTGATTGTTAATTGTTTCTCCTGAGTTGTCGAAATGGGAATATGGGTGAAAAGGGTTGTCTGTCAGGTGAAATGGATAAGGTGATCAAAGAAGAGAAAAAAATCATAAGGAAAAAAGTAATTTTTTAAATTTTAGATTAAAGAAAATTATTAATTTTTTAAACTAAATGAGGGAATGAGACAAATTTTAATATTTTTAATATTTTCTGTTAAATGATAATTCTATCTTTAATTCTAATCAAAAAAATTTTAATATAAAAAAAATATTTAAGTTTTGAAACTTTGTAAGTAAGAATTTTAAATGGTCCAAACCTTGGGGAGGAATAATTTTTTGGCCTATTAGTTTTCTAAACTTACAAAGTTTAGACTTTGTAAGTTTTTAAACTTCGTAAGTAAGAATATGACATCGAACGCCACAAATTATGACTAAATTTCACTTTCTGGAAACAAAAGTGATAACTGAGAAGGAGAAGATGAGAGTGACGTTTTTCAATTAAATACCTTGTCTTATCCATGACACAACTAGGACCGGTAGAACTACAATATCTAATTAGATTATTTTTATTCACATTAGGATCAATATATAAATTTATACATAAATAATAATATATTTATATAATTAAATAATTTTAAATTAAAAATAAATTAATATATAATTATATAATGATATATTATTTTTTATGAATAAATTTATGCACATAATATTATTCAAAAGTAATAAACGGAGTTTTGTTAGGTTTGGTTCACCAAATTTAATGGCATTTCCCCATCCATGGCAGAAACCGGAATTTCATCACTGATTACTAATTAAAAACCAAAATTATCTCCCATTCGCATATTTGTATAAATATATGTGCAGTGTTTTTTTCGATAACCAAAGATCTCTTCTATATTTATTGAACGGATAAATTTAAAATATAATAATCAAACTAACAACTATTATACTAAATTAATTAAGATTCTACAAACATAACAAAAGCTCAAAGTCAAACTTTTACTTTGAAAATACTAATATTTCACCAGTTTTATTAACGTTTGAGATCAATATATAAGTAGCGTTATATATACAAATAATTATATATTATCATCTGATTATATATAATTTTATTTTTTATTCAAAATTACTTAATTGTATAATAATATATCATTATTTATATACAAAATTGTGCTCATTAATTAATCACAAGGTTTTATTGCAATCCCTTTATCCAAATCAAAACCAATCAAAATTTTTGACTGACGGAAGTTGTAATTCCAAATGGATTCAATGGTTGGCCTATTTGAAACAGCACAAATGTCTCTCTCTCGCTCATTCGGAATTTGAAATAAATTCATGTGGGCATATAGCCCCCATTCATGTGATACGGGCACTTTAATTTAGCCCCACAAGGTATCTAAATGGATTAGCCCATTGTAAAATGGACTATCAAAGCAATGGCTTGTCCCATCACCAAAATTCTAGGTTGAAGACCCAAATAGGGATATAAGAAAAGACAACAATATGCAACTTCTCTTGGTTTGCTCCCTTTTTCCAATCATTTATCCTTAATATGCTGCGTGTGTATGAGATTATAGTGCCACAAATGTTCGTACTTAATGGAAAACAATAAAACCCATTTCAAGTATATAAAATGATTATATAATTAGGTATCAATTCATTGGCATTCATATATTATGGCACATCAAGCTTCAATCTCCAAGTACCAATATAAGAAAAAAAGGGACAAGTATATTTTCTTTCTAAATATGTGAAATTTTGTATTTTGTGTCAATTGATTTGTGGATCCATGGCAAAGTTGTTTTATTTTATTCCTAGTAGGAGTAATTGTACATTATTATTAAGAAATTTTCAAGAGATTGTCTTGATGAGAAGATGAGATTAAGAGTCTTTGAAGAGTAAAAACAAAAAAACAAAATAAATATAAGAGACATGGTGTAAGAGTTAGTGCTTTCCACAAATTGAGCAACCTCAAGAGTTGAAGTTTAGGTGGAATATGTTGGATCATGAGAGGAGGTTTGGTAGGAAACCTTATAATATAGCTTTTGAAAATTATTGAAATTTGAAGATGATTTCTATTATCATAATTACTGGATCAAATAAATCAAAAGTTTGATCTTGATATATCATTAAAAAAAACTTAACTTCATATTCTTTTATATATAAAATCTTTTTTTTTGTTACTTAAATTATCCTTAAGTTAAACCTGATTATTTTATTTGAAATTATTTTATTTTTATTTGAATATAGAGTTGACCAAAACGATCTTCCTCCAAATTGATCTTATTTTGTATATATATATATATAGCAATTTCCTATTTTTGTCTAACCTGTAAATAATGAATAAGAAAAATGCTCATTTTTTCAATTAAGTAAAAGATGATAAAAAAGAGACGTGAGGAGATGGGGGATTAACATTGTATAATATTGTTTTATTATATAGTCCAAAGGGAGTTTAATTGAGAAAAGTTAATTGACCTCCGAATCACAGTAAAATTTTTAGAAATTATTATTATATTTTGCCTAGAACCGACTATTATTTATATGTTTACACGTACGTTAGGTTGGTGGAGATACACGTTGATGCAAAGTATTTTTTCTTTTTATTGATAATGATTTGCCATTTTAATGCAAGATAGATAACAATTTTAATCCTCAAAGTGTTAATTTTTCTATGGTGGAAGAAGTCGACATTTGATGACAAATAACACCAAGCTTATTCTACTCAAAGTAACACTTCCATTCCAATTTCATTGGGGAATGCATGTACATTTTACATTTACGTTATAAAAACAAATCATAAAATATATATATATATCATCATATAATTAGATAATTTAAAATTAGATATTAAACAATACTTAATTATGTGATTATATATATAAATACATATATATTTATATATTTAAAATAAGTACATATAATATTATTTAAAAATAAATAAACCAAAAGACTTATTTACACCTAACCTTTGATATAATTCCAAACTCTTGCTCATTAATTTTCAAAATCTAAAATCTATTTTAAGGCTGGTTAAAATTTAAAAAATTTGTTAATTTTAACGATAAAATTCTCATTTAACCAATAAATTTAAAAAATATAAAATATATATATTTTTTTTAAATTCTAAAAACTAATAATTTTTTCTAAAATTAAACTTTGAAAATTTGACCCTTGATTTCAATTTTTCAAGGACAAATTTTTTATTAATGGTCAATTTAAAAAAATATAAAAATATATATTATTTTCTTTTCTAAACCTTAAAAACTCGTAATTTTTTTTTAAACTAAACTTTGAAAAGTTACATTTTTTCTCGCTAAGGTTTCAATTTTTCAAGGAAAAATTTCTAATGAACAACTGGCTTCTCTGACAATCCCTATTGGTACCAGCGAAATCCCTCCACTAACTATAACAATTGATATACAATTAACCATAACAATTTTCATTCAATTACTTTATATTATTATCATATTTTTATATAGAATATTTTCTTATTTTTGTTTAACTTATAAAAAATAATAAGAAATAAGCTCATTTTTTAATTTAAGTATAATAAGATAAAAATGACGTGAGGACATAGACGAGGATAGATCACCAGCCATGCTCGTAAAATTATATAATATTGGTTTATGGTCCAACAAGAGTTTAATTGAGAAAAGTTAATTGACATTCAAATGACAGTAAAATTCTTAGATACATGTGAGTGGGACTTTTTTTAATGTGATTACACGTATGTTTGTTTTAATTAGGGATTTTACTTGCATTAATTAGATAAATAAATTTAAAATATAATGATTAAATATATAATTATTTATAATTATTATACTAGATAAATTAAAATTTTACAAATATAATAAAAATTTAAATTCAAATTTTTTAAAAAAATTTTAATATTTTTATTGATTTTATTAATTTTTAAAGTTTATCCGAAAATCGTGTACTCACTCCTGTTTACAAGGATGTTGGTGGTGGAGATGCAATCTCCTAATATTAATCGAAGGAAACACATCTATTTTTTTTTAATTATTGATAATGATTTGCCATTTTAATGCAGGATAACAATTTTAATTCTCAAGTGTTGATTTTTCTAGGGTTTTAGCCGACGTTTGGTCACAACAAAAGACACCGAACTTATTCTATTCAAATCAAGACCTCCACTCCAATCTCATTAGAGAGAATGCATTTACTTGACATTATAAAAATAAATAAATCACATCTATGACATAAGCCCATTCAAAGAAATTAACATGAATCACAAAGTTTTATAAATATTAATTTATTTTATTATATTAGAGATTTTTTAAGTCACAATGAGATAACAATATTTAAAAGTATTAAATTTTTTAATAATAAAACAAGATAACTTTGTTTTTTAATTTAAATGGCTGAATTTTTAGATTTTTTTATTAAATAAACAAAATATTTATTTTATCATATAAAAATAAGTTTAATTTCTGACACTATTAAAAATTAATGACATTGATGTTTATGTTAATCTATAAATGATGATTGAGATAATTTAATAAATTTAATAATTCATGTTTGCGTCGTCATACCCTAGATTTTATATATCAAATATATTGGGCATTCAACAAAACCAATCATGGTATGTCTATAAAAATTAATTAACTAAACTATATATTTACTTGAGTTTTATTAAATTAAAACAATATAAATGTTTGCTCACATTTAAAAAAATTTGTAATAATATCATCGTATGATTGAATATTATTTTTTTATTTATTTAAAATCATTCAATCATATAATAATTTATTATTATTGGTATTTAAATTGATATTTATTATAATTACATATAGTTTCAACAGTTTATTGTATAATATCGATAATACTTTTGTTTAATTATATATTTTTTCTAATTTTTATTCCTTCAATTTTATTTTAAATATATAACAATTAAAGAAATGAAAACTGAAAAGAGTCTAAAATTTTATTCACAAAGCTTTAATATCCTTTATTTCATTACAATTTTCTCCTTTATTTTATTTTATTCACTTTTTAAGTATATAATTTAATAAGTCTAGGATATATACTTTCATAAAAAAGTATAATGATAAAGTAATAATTTTTTTATTGTAAATATTATTATCCAAACAAAACCCTTGGATTTATCTCAATCAATAAAACTTTCATAAAATTATGTGCATAAATAATATGCATAATTTTATAAATAAATAATAATATATTTTTATATAATTAAATATTTTTTATCTCTAATTTAAAACTATTTAATTATATAATGATATATCATTGTTTGTGTATAAAATTATGTATATAATATTGTTCATAAAATTATACATACATATTTTTAATACATAATTAGATACATAAATAATAAATCATCATATAATTATATAATTTTAAATTAAAGATAAAATAATATTAAATTATATAATGATAAATCATTTATATATTACTTTTTCGCTATTACCTTGGCCTGAAAGGTTGAAACCTTGAAGAGAAAATTGTTGTTGCCCCACGAGTCACATTTAATTTAATTTTTAAACACAACAGTGTTCGTTTGATTCCAATAATAGACATAAATAAAAGGCTAAAAGACTTATTCTCATCCAAGGTATGGTGAAATCTCAAACTCATACCTGTCAATTTTTAAAAATCTAAATACCCATTTATCACATAATTTTTGTTAAAGTCAGAGGTAAAATTATTATTTTATTAAAAATATTAAAAAAATTATAATTTTATCTCATTTTTTCCTAGGTTTTGAAAATTAATATTTTACCTCATTCTCAACTTTTCCAATTTTGAAAAGTGATATTTTCCCCTCTAAATCCCTATGTTTTATTCTTCATTTCTGGTGACAATCCAACTACAGCGACTCATTTTTGGCTACCATCCAACTATGGTAGCTCATCTCCAACAGACATTTCTTCATCTCTATGAAAAAGAGATAGTTGTTGGAGATGAACCACTGTAGTTGAATGGTCATTAGAGATGAGTTGTTGTAGTCGGAGTGTTGCCAAAGAGGAAAAACGAAACAAGGGATTTGGGAAGGAAAATGTTACTTTTCAAAATTGGAGAAGATTAGGTTGTGATGAAATATTAATTTTCAAAATATGAGGAGATGGAAATGTGATAAAAATATAATATTTTAATATTTCTAATAAAATGACAATTTATCTTTAATGTTAACATAAAATTTTAACAGAAATTAGGTGATAGGTGGATAAGGTGATATGTGAGTATTTGAGTTTTTAAAAGTTAATGGATATGAGTTTGAATTTTCATTATACCTTAGGTGGAAGTAAGTCTTTTGGCCTAAATAAAATTATCCCTTTTTGAAAAGGGTAATGTAGTATTTTCGTACGAAGCAACAAACAGGATGGTCATTTTACGCCAGCTCAGAATCAGAATAATTAATCCAAGGGCATACCCAACCCAACCCACAACTGTTAACTAACACCGTCAACTACCACATAACCATTGACAAACACTAAATAATTCTTTCGGAGACCGCACTGCACTTTTTAAGGGGACTGTACACCCCGTTACTTAACGTTTTGTTTAACATTTCCTTTTTAATTATTATTTTACAACTTATAAAATTAAAATAATTACCTCCTTGTCGTTGAACGAGCATGTGAACAAAGATTCCATTCCTCCAATTTTCATGCGATATCATCAATTAAATTATCATTACACGATTATATTACATTAAATTTAAAGGAAAAGGACAACTTTTCATTCTAAGTTTTAGTTGGATCTTAAAAAGATATTTTTTACAATTAAAAACTCTAAATATTCAATCATAAGTTAATTTCTGTTAAAATTTTTTATTAGAGACAAAAATAAAATAGTTATTTTATTACTAAATCCTAAAACCTTAAAAAAATATATCATTTTACTCCTATAATTCGAAAAATTAATAATTTTTCCTCTAAAATTAAGTTTTAAAAACTTACCATTTTCCCCCTAGAGTTTAAAATTTTTTTCTAACTAACAAATCCAACAAGTCATTTGTGATCGGAATGCCAGGAAAGCGATGTCTGGATGATGAAACACTATCCATCATCCAAATGAAGCATCGTCTCCAGATTGACAACGCTTCTGGATGAGAAAGTATTGTTGATTTGGATAATACTTCGTCAAATAGCATCGTTAATCTGGAAGATAGAGAAGCATTGTCCAGATCGACGACGTTTCTTCGTCTAGAAGCATCGTTTAGATCAACGATGCTTCATTTGAATGATAGACAACTCTTTGTCATTCAGACGTTGTCCTCCTGACATTCTAATTACCGAGGACTCATGAGATTTGTTGGTTCAAAAAAATTTTCAAACCCTAGAGAGGAAAATGGTAAGTTCTTAAAATTTAATTTTAGGGGAAAATTATTAGTTTTTCAAATTATAGGGGTAAAATGATATAAGTTTTTAGAGTTTAGTGGTAAAATGATAATTTGATTTTTATCTCTAATAAAAAATTTTAACAGAAGTTAACTTATAAGAGGGTATTTAAGTTTTTGAATTGCTATGAGTATCTTTTTAAAATTGAATTAAAACTTGGGTTAGAAATTGCCCATTGCCCTAAATTTAATTAGGGAAATTATAATAAATAGCCAAAATTAAGGGGGTTTAAGGGAAATTACCTAAAACAATAAGGTTTAAGCAAAAATGCTCAACTTTTATGAAGTGACAAAACCGCCCCTGTATATAAACAAGGAATTACCACCGTAATTTTTCACGGTTTCACTGTGCAAATTCAAAGAAAATCACCCTTCCCGCGGTTATCCCATGGTGAAAGAGATTTTTGTCGATTTTGGTATTTTTCGACAACTGAAAATGACAAAAAAGGATAGTACATTATCCCACGTCTTATTTGAATCAATTTATTGTTAGGATTATTAAAATTTGAGGGAGATTTTGAGGTTTGAATGTTCAGGGTTTCGATTTTAAACAATGCGTAAAATGTTTTGATTCTTGGTTGTTTTGCTTGAATTTCTTAAGGGGTTTTGTGTTATTGGATGTGTAGATTTGATCTGTATTGAAATTAGAGGTTGAAATGACAATTTTTGGCCGAAAAATAGATTAGATTTGCTAACGCTACATAATCTCCCACGAGCACCCCTTGGGATGGGGGGAAATTTAACGTTTTCAAAATTTTAGGGGGAGGGGGAACAGGGGGAGATCCATAGGGGTCCATGTGAAATTTTACACTGAACCGTGGGGCAGTCAGTGAAAACTGTGGGTTAGGTGGAAATTAACTTTTTTAAAACTATAGGGCTTTATAAGACAAACTTTGAACAACCATAACTTTTGATCTAGGAGGAGTTACGAGGCCTGTAATATATCAACACGAAGCTCGTTTCAAGCTCTATAACGACAATGAGCTTTGCTGGTTGCACCAAATTTGGAGGCCAAAATAAAACTGTTTCAATGCGTATTATGCAGTTTTTTTTGTTTTATCAAATTTAAGATTTTCGGTTTTTATGATTTTGAGTTTGTTTGTGACTAGGCTAGACTTTTTTGATATGTAATTTTTAAATTTGATATTTGTAATTACGATGTGCTTTTTTGGACAAATTTTACGATGTAATTACGAAAATTTTGATCTATTTTTCGGTTTTCTCGTTCATAAGCTATTTGAATTTGTAGTTTTCAAAATTCAAATATATTTTTTTAGATTTTCGAGTAATTTTTTTATTATTGACATTCTAGGGTATTTCAATATATCTATTTATTCATAACATGTTATTTTCAATGTAATTTTCACGAATTGATTTTTTTCGATTTGAATTCAGAAATATGAATTTTTTCTTTCCGAACAAACCCGTAGTACTTGATATTAAATAAAAATGAGAGTGAAAGTGAATATTTAAGTGATATAAGAAATGTATGTAATGAGAGTGAGAGTGAGGGAGTTTATATAAATGTGATGAAGGGTAATTTTGGTATTTAAAAAAAATTAGGGCATTTTTGCTTAGGAATAGGGAATTTGGGCTTTTTTGCTTAGAAATAGTAAAATTAGGTATTTTTGCTTAATAAAAGGGTAATTTGGTTATTTATTATAATTTTCCATTTAATTATTGCTACCTTTTTTATTTCATAACAAAAATAGGTATTTTTTTTTCAAAATTTATACCATATAAACCATATTTTCCTCCTACGGGATCATTAAATAAAACCAACTTTAATTCTTTAAAATTATCGATATTATTCATAATATTAAATACTCATTATTATTGGGATATTAAAGTAATTAGCTAAAACAATAAAAGTTTAAGTAAAATTGTCTAAAAAGTTAAAAATTAAGCAAAAATGCCCTCTTTAATTGTAATGACCAAAATGCCCATATATATAAACCAAAAAATTTGACATACTTCTATCCAAATTTGCCTTGGGTCATTGTTGATATACTCAAAAATCACGGGTCTCCCACGGGGTGCTGCGTTTGTTTGTTTTGTTTGGATTTTCGTCGACTTTTTGATATTTTTCAATAACCAAAAATGGCAAAAAAAGTTAATACATCATCCTCACTCTTGTTTAAATCAATTTATTGTTAGAATTATTACGATTTTATGAAGATTTTGATCATTGAATGTTTAGGGTTTCTAGTTTAAATAATGCATAAAATGTCTTGATTCTTGTTGTTTTGGTTGAATTGTTTTAGGGCTATTGTGTTATAAAATATGTAGATTTGATTTGTGTTAAAATTGGAGGTTGAAATGATAATTTTTGACAAAAAAATGTGTTAGATTTACTAGAATCCAACCTGAAAGACCCCATGATTCCCCGGGGTGAATAAATTTCTCACAGGTTGGATTGACACCATGTGGGATTGGGGGGGGGGGGGGGGGGGGGGGGGGGAGTTAATTTTTTAAACAATTAGGACTTGAGGGAGAGAGGGGGAACCCAAGGGGAGCAAAGGAGAATTATAAGACCAATGCAAAGTAGAAAATATTTAAGGGGCAAATTGATATTTCTTCACTCTTAGGGTTTTTTGATGTGTAATTTTCGAATTTCATATATGTTTTTCCCGTTTTAAAGTTCTTTGACATGCAATTTTTTAATTTGAGGTATGTTTCTTGATTTTTATGCTTTTTTAGACTAGTTTATGTGTAATTATCAAATTTCAGATCGATTTTTCAGTTTTTGTCATATTAAGCTATTTTAACATATAGTTTTCGAATTTTATGTCTGTTTATCCTGTTTTAGGGTTCTTTAACAGGTAGTTTTTGAATTTCAAATCTGCTACTTTATTTTTGTTCTTTCTAGGCCATTTTTTAATATAATTTTTAAATTTCAGATTGATATTTTGTTTTTTTAAAAGCTATTTCAATATTTAGTTTTGGAAATTTAGGGTTGTTTTTTTATTTTTGTCATTCTAGGGTATTTTAACTTATACTTTTCAGATTTTTGAGCAATTTTTTCAATTTTTGACATTTCAAGATATTTCAATATGTAGTTTTCTAATTTCAATTTTGTTTTTCGATATTTGTCATTTTAAGATTTTCAAACATGTAGTTTTCAAATTTTAGTTTAATTTTTCGATTGTTGATATTCTAGAGTATTTCCACATGTATCTATTCCTAACATTTTATTTAAATCCTTCATACATTTTGTCATATTAAAATGCTCAATATATTTTTTAATATTTCATTTAACCCCTAAATTATTATCAAACATTCAAATACTCTCTTTACATAACATACGAACTAAATTTAACAAATAAAATTAAATTTTGAGTTAAGATTTACATAAATATTTTTTTCTCACGAATTGATTTTCTTTATTCGAATTTAAAAACACGAATTTTTTCTTCTAAACGAACCCACAGTAATTGATATTAAGTAAAAATAAGAGTAAAAGTGAGTTTGAATGATATGAGAAATATAAGTAAATGAGAGGTTTATATAGATGTGGTAAAAAATAGTTTTGGTATTTTAGAAAATATTTAGCATATTTTTATTTGAAAGTTTGAAGAATAGACATTTTTGCTTAAGAATAGGAAACGTGAGTATTTTTGTTTAATAAGGGGTAAAATAGTCAATTATTTTAATTTTCCTTTATTATTTTCCTTATTTTTATTATTCAAATATTTTATCAAGATTAATTTTCTTAACATATACACATGTGTTAAACCAGTCTAAATAGTATAAATACGTAAATAAAATTAAGTAATATTATATACATATATATCTATTTTGAATATATAAATATGTATATATTTATATGTATTATCGTATGATTAAATATTATTTTATTTTAATTTAAAATTATTTAATCATATAAAAATATATATAATTTATATACTTAAAATAAATATATATAATTTTATTTAATAAATTTTACATTCCACGAACTCAATAAACTTGTTTTAATAAAGATTTCAACGTCAAGTCCTGTAAGTATAAGACGTAATATAATTGGACGGCTGTTAGGATCCCATCCGACTCTTATCCAAAACAAGGTCCGTTTACAAATCTGTGAGGTCGAAGACAGATCCAGTTAGATAACGGCAGGAGTAAACGACCAAAATGATCTAGTACGAGACGGCGTACGGCGCTGGTAGGTACGAACGCGGAGCAAACAAGAAAGGAAGGGGAGAAAGGATTTACTCCCCAAACAAAGAAGAGAAATGATTAGGTATGGTATAATTACAAAGTCGTCCTTAAAATTCTATAAATTAATACCGTCACGTAATATTTTTTATTAAAAAATTCTGAAATTTGTATATATACCCCTACTCACAGCAAGGTTGAAGCAGAAGCTAAAAGCTAGAGCTATCAAATCGTCAATCTTTTCTGAATTTTTCTCTCCGCTGTGTTTTTTTTGTATGGCCGCCAATTCGAAGACCACTCTAGAGATCGCCAACTTGGGGAAGCGCGTCATCAACTACTTCTTCAAGCGCGGTGCAGCTCACTCCGGCGTCACTCGCCCCTTCTGGTTCGTTCCTTCTTCGTCCTCATCATCATTTCGTCTGTGTTGTTCAGTTTGAGTTTTTCTTAATTGCCGGTTTGCTTGTTTTTATCCGCGTTTGGCTTCGTGATTTAGGATTAATGTACGATTCTTGCCGGCGTTTTGCCTGATTTTTCTTCTTGAAAAAACAAAATGGTGAAGTCAGACTAAGTTTGCCAAATTAATCAATGAATTAGTTAATTAATTAATATTTATGTGAATTTTCAAGGAATTTTATGCGCCTCTTGCTACAAAAACTATATTTTCTTCTGTGTTTGGTGTTTGGGTTGATTTTCTTCGTGAAGTAAAATTTTGTGACATTTACTCTATAATTATAATATAATATTTTTTAGAAATTTTCTAGAGATCTCTAATATTTTCTAAAATCAGATTTATTCTGAGATATGAACTGAATTAACCTATTTTAATTATTTATTGAAACAATAATCTCAAAAAATATTTCCTTTTTTCGTTTTATGTTAGAGAATTTGATCTGATTTTCTGCCCAAAGAGGAGGTTGTTGAAATCAGAATCCAACTGTAGACACTCTGAATTTTGACATTTCTGCTCAGCTTTTTTTCAAGGTAAGGACAGATAGAACGTGGATCAATAGTGATGTGTCATCTGTCCACAGAAGGGTAGTTTGAGGAATTTAATTTCTTCATCTCTGCGTAGAAGCTTCATCTTTGTTCTAGGTGATATTCTTTATGTGGTTTTAGGTCTTCGTCTCGTTCTAGGTGATATTCTTTATGTGGTTCTAGGTAAATAAAGTAGACTTTGAATTTTGGTCACAACCTTGGGTTTAATTTATGATTTATTAATGAAATTTATTTATTTTATATCATTAAAAAAAAATTTTAGAAAATTGAGAAAAGCCAATTTTATATCTTCAAGAAAAAGGCAATGGGTTGCGAATAATCCCTATTTTTAATAGATTTGAGTAAAATAATCTTTATTTGAAAGATATATTAAGACTATCTTTTAAAAAAAAAAAATTAATTTTGACTAAAATTAAGTTACCTTTTCATGGGGTAAGACTATTTGTAGTTAGAAAATACTCTTAACATTTATTTTTAAATAATAAACGTAAGAATTGTAAAGATAGGTTTTTTATTTTATATGTTTTCCAAAAATGTGACTATGTATTTGAATTGACTCATTTTGCTTGGGTTTTCATTCGAGGGTTTATTCTATTCTATACTAGAATTGATCCATTCTGATTTGTGTATCTGACAACTAGCTAAAATAACATAAATAAAACACTCTCAATTCATACTAGATTTTTTAATTTTAGATCTAAGTCTACATCGTTTTCTACTAGAAATATTTTACAAGTTGATGTAGATTTACTCTTGATTTGTACTTTGTCTCATACTTATAATAAATTCTCTTTTCTTGGAAGGTCTAGGTCTGCCCTGTCTAGCAAATCCACTTTTTCTCATACTTATAAAGTTGGATATTTTATATTGAAACTCTCACTTTATAAAATACATATATATATATATATATAAATATATATATTGAAGTACAGTGAAAATTAAGGGCCTAGTTTAGGGTGATAAATAAATGTTGAGTGGAGTCTTACTCATGATAAGATCAAGAAGAATGATGAAGACAGTGGGAAATGAGCATCCATTTATTAAAATAATAGATTTGAAAATGGTTGAGTCATTCACTCCTCACGTGCTTCAGCTACCGCTCCCAGTTTGGTGGGCAGTGGCTTTTGCCAGGTGCTTTGCACCTAATCCAAAAGCTTTTACTTGTGTGTTACACGAAGAGAATATCATATTTCATTAATGTCGATTATATAGTGGGGCACTAATATGATAAGATGAAAATTGTACGGATTTGGTAGATCTTACCATTATGTTATGTCTATGTTTCAAATAATATTCTTTCGTACATTAATATTAATGGATCAATAGTAATTAGGTATGGAATTTAAAAATTTATAATAAAACTAAGTGTATTGAATTTTGAATACTCAAATAATGTGATATTATATGATTGAATTTAAGCATATAATGATATGTCATCTAGATAATTTATTGAATAATCAAAACTGCTGTGATGCTCATTATATTGCTCTAAAGTTAATATTAAAAAAGCCAGTGAAGTGAGAGTTAAGTCTAGATGTATTAACATAAGACCAGAAAACTAAACAGAATCAATGGAATTTTTAGGAAGGCCAATTGGCCCCTTTGACCCTTTTACAATTCTGTCCTTGATCTCAAATGACTATGAGCATGGTATAGGGTAGTATTAATCATATTTAAAATTTGCCTCAAAATTTCTTATTACATGATGTGATCTTTTGGTTGTTGGAATGATTTGATGATATGGAAAGTGTTCAATGTTGCATTCGGTTTGATTGGCATCGATAATGTGGGGTGCTTCTGAGAAAGCACTTGCTGGTAGTAGTTATATAAACAATACTTTTTGGGTGAAAGATTTACATCTGCTGTGAAGTTGCTTTTCATTCAGAAAACACTTGATCATTGATGCAGGAGGGCTGCACACACTTCTGCATATGACAAGAACATTGAGGATCAGGTCCGGCCAGCTATAGTCCCGGATGATGTGATTCAACCTCTATCTGAAAAATACTGGGCACCACATCCGCAAACTGGAGTATTTGGACCTGCAACTGAGAACCGTCCTGGTGCCGGCGGGGAACACGACTACCGTTCATCGCCTGCAAATGGTTCAGGTGAGTCTGTACTGGAAGAGAAAGCCTGGTTCCGCCCCACAAGTCTGGAGGATCTTGAGAAGCCTCTCCACCACTGAGGACTACTACTGATCCTGAGGAGGGGAGCTCTCTGGTCAGATAACTAATAGCTTGTTTAAATTTAAAAAAAAAAAAAAGAAAACTGCAGTAGAATAATAGTGGTGAATGGTGAAAATATATGCAAACTTATAATATTTGGATGAAGTTGGTAATGTATCTAGGGAATGAATCCATGCCTACGGATTATGTTTGCAAGATATGTGAAATACTTTACTGTTATAATGATATTTGGATTTTAATATTTCTAGTGGGTGTGTGTGTGTTTTTTTTTTTATGGGTTAAATATTTATTTATAAATGCTATGAAATGTATGGATCATTTCAACTAAACTTGTGATTAGGGATGACAATGGGGAGGGGCGGGGAGGGGATATCAATCCCCGTCCCCGTCCCCGTAGGGGATATCAATCCTCGTCCCCGCCCCGTCCCCGTTGCGGGGATAAAAAATAATCCCCGTCCCCTCCTCGCGAAGGAAAATCCCCTCCCCATCCTCTCCCCGTCCCCGCGGGAAAAAATCCCCTCTCCATCCCCGCCCCGTTCCCGTGGGGAAAAATCCCCTCCCCATCCCCGCCCCGTCCCCGCGGGGAAAAATCCCCTCCCCATACCCATAAATATAAATTTTAATTCTTTTATATATTTCAATAAATAAAATAAATCATATTTTCCCAAAATATCACTTGCTACAAGAGCTACAAAATATTCTTTGTTATTTTAGTTCAAATATAAAGTTTTCATAAAATCTAACAATATACAATAATCAATCTCTTCATTAGTAGCTCTTCATGTATGTGATTTAGGGTAATTTTATAATAACATTAAATTTAACACTTTTCATTCACTTCAATTGATTTTATCAAGTTTATAATTTATTGTTTTTTGTGTGTAAAACCTAGTGGATTGACTAACTAAGTTTTGAAGTTGAAATAAAATTAATTTGGTGCATTTGCATTTTATGATAATGAGATTCTAGGGTTTTTTTAATATATTAGATTAATAGTTTAGAAATTAGTAAAAGCTAATAATTGATAATTCAAAAATTAGTAAAATTAAAATTATAGTTTTAATAAATCATAATGTAAAAATTTTTAAAACTTAATAGTTTAGAAATTATTATATTAATATATTAGGTTTAGGGGGTGGGGAGGCGATGGGCGGGGCGGGGCGGGGCGTGGCGGGGACACATGTATCCCCGTCCCCGACCCGTCCCTGATTACGGGGATTTTTTTCATCCCCATCCCCGCCCCTTTCTCCGTTTTTATTGGGAAATCCCCTCCCCGTTAGGGTCGGGGAGGGTCGGAGCCCCTAAAATTGGGTCCAAATTGTCATCCCTACTTGTGATGTCCAATCAAGTATAAACAGTAAAATAATTTGAAAATAGATTTTGATTGGCTTGTTATGGAAAGGTCCAACTCTTTAGGTAAGATGAATATAGGCCACTATAGTCACTATCCACCTGGCAAATTGAAAACGGGGGCCACTTCACTTGGGTGCGGTTGCCAAAATCATAATTGGAGTGTTTTGTCAGATTTTGTTGCATTTCTTCCTTTTTAAACCTTTTTGTTCGATCAATAGCCACCTATTATTATTACTGACCTCCCAAAGGTTCTCAATATTTTTGGAAAATTTAGTTAAAAAAAAAAATATATGTATATTAATTTTTTATACATAATTTATATATATATAATATGTTATTATATGATTTAATGTTATTTTATTACATAATAATATAATTCAAAATCATCAAATTATATGATGATATATTATCTATATATATAAATTATGTATAAAAAATGAGAGTACATAACATGATCAAAAAAACCGTCAAATTTGACTATGTTTAAGACTAAAAGAGTAGTTTACAAGTTTAGGGTATTATAAAAAATTTGTAATTTAAGAAGTAAATTACAAACAAAAAATGAAGACATCGCTTGTAACAAAGACGTAGTTAGAATTGAATTTTAGAGGCATTGGGTTGAACGAAATGAATGGGGTTTGGTATTTAGATTATTGATTTTGAGTTTGGTAAAATTATTGGACTTGAAATATAATTTTTTGTACTTTAAAGACCAAGATGAAATGACTCATAAGTGAGTGGATAAAAGTGTAATTAAGAAATATTGACTTTATCTAAATTAGATAAAGATAAATTGAAAAATGGATAGATTACAAGTTGCATCACAGCTGTGCATGATCTATGCACATTTGGATGTTATTCTAGGTTTGTCTTATTTATTAATCTTATCACATATTTAAAAATATAAATAATCATGGATTCAATGGGTTATAATAAAGATATAAGAATTTTCAATATTAATGGATTTTTGAAAAAACACTTCTGTTCACACCCAATCCAAACACACTAATGACTGTTTACCATAGTCCTAATAGACTACAGAGTGTTTGTTAGTGGCCTTTCTCTTAACTCGTGTTTTATGTGGATATCGAGATGTCTTTTTGAACTTGAAACAGAAGCAATTGACGGAGTTACACCCACGTTAAAGATGAAGGAGCCGTCAAGGTTGGTATGATAATTTTCACACCATATGATTACTTAGACTGTTTTAATCATGTATGCATGATAATATTCGACGAACGGATCTTGCGTACGGATTTATGGCCAATATTGTATGATGATTGTTTGGCAATTAAAATTTTAGACGTTATTTTCGCTGCCTGTTGACATGTTTTCGCTCAAAAGCTTGTCACAAGAGGACACTTCTATAGTATAAGTTGTTTGTCCTTGGCAAGCTAAGCTCCAAACCTTGAGAGATACCTGTACATTGAGTTTTGGTCTCTTCATGACATGAACCTTTTGTTTGTTATTTCAAAATGTGGATAAGGATGAGAGTGTTTGACGTCTCCCTTGTCATTTTTTTACGAAGAGTCTTAGAAAGGAGGCTCTGCTAGGATTAATAGGGTATGGGCTGGGCTTGTTTCCAGGAGATATTGAAAAAGCGATATGTTAAAGATTGATGATGGCCCAATATTTTCGGCTAAGAGCCTTTCTTTTAGTGTAAAACTGTTATTAAGATTTTTCATTAGCAACTGATGTGCACAAATTTAAATCTTGTTTATCGGTAATTAGAATACGTTAAACAACTTTGCTATTTATTATAACGAGAATAATAAAAAGTCTGTATGGATTGGATATAATGAAGTTTTTAATATGGTTCGGTTTGTTGCTCAGGAGCCTATATCCATGATTATGTTATTGGCTATTCTGAGAAAGTGTTTTAACATAGTGTGAACGAAGTTTTACAAAGGACATGTCCTAAGAAGGATTCAATTTTGGAGAATTGTCTAAAGAGGATAACATACTTTCTTTGAGAGTCCTTTCACATAACTTAAGATAAACCTTAATAATCTGATCTTAAGTATTGAATGTTAGTTATTTGGAATTGAACATCTAATTTGTTATTTGTATTACATAGGTATTTTTCTTCTCCATATTCGCTGACATTTATGATTATATAAGTTTTATCTTAAAATATGTGAAGTGACTCTCAAAGAAATCAAATTGGAGCTAAACATTCGTTTTGCTATTTGCATTACATGGATCTTTTACTTCTCCCTACCCGTTGACACTAAAGATCAAATAAGTTTTATCCAAAGATATATGAGATGACTCTTATAGAAATCAGATTGGAGCTAGACATCTTATTTGATATGCGTTTTTTTCTTGTTTCTATTTGCTTTAACTAATCCTTTATATTTATAGTAAAAAAAAAAAAAAGTTACAATTTAAAAAAACGAATTTCTATTACATTATTTGAAGATAAGATAATGATTATGTCTTATTATATTAAAAAGTTATTGTTTTCTATCATGTGTGAGATACGGTTGAAATGCAAACTGATATGTTACTTCTTTTAGGCAAGAGACACCTATCCACACATTGAGTTATCGATAGCTATTCTTGTAACTAATCCCATCTTTTGGTGTCGTTTTATAAATTCAGTCGTCAAGGAGTTTTATCATATAACATTTTATATCCATATTATAATGTGTATTGTAAATAAAATTATATGAAAAAAGAGTCATCGATAAGGGTGTGCACATGGTAAACTTTTTCAAATCAAATCAAAAAAATACTTTAAAAAAATTTCAAAATAATCCAAACTAAAAAAATATAGTTTGCATTACAGCTTGAATTTATTAAAAATTATTCACTACTATATATATTATATTTAATAAATAATAGTTGAATTATAATTTTCTAAACAATAAAATAATTGTGAAATAAATAGACCATAAAGGTATAAAGAAAATAATAAGATAAGTATGAAAAACAAGTGATACATTTAATTACTTAAAAAAAAATTTGTCTAATATAATTGTATATATATGTATTTTTTTTTAAATAAAGGTTTACGGTTCGATTCAGCTTGGAATTCACTCCCAACTTAAACCATAAATTATTTTTCTAAAATTTGTCAACTCAAATCAGATCAAATCATATTATAATTTTCAAATGATTTGATTTGATTTTATGATTTGAATTAAATTACATAAACCCTTACTGAGAAAGTATCACTTTCTTGACTATTATTAATCATAATAATTAATAATAAAAGATAAATTATAAAAATAATCCTTGAATAACTTGAATCGAACACCTTTTAAGTGAACATCTATCATACCCAGTAATATCTTTGCAAACGATCTTACTAAACAGTAAAAAAAGGAATATCTGCATCATCATCTCACAGTAATGCAGAAGCATAAGGAGAAGAAATACATGTCAGCAAGAATTTATTCCATTTCTCTAGCTTAAGTGAAGACCAGTCATGCTCTAGCTAAACAGGGCTTCCTCTATACTTTCACAAAGAACAAAACATAATGCGCTACAGAAGTGCAAAACAACAGCAATTTTTAAGATCTTCTCCATTCTCTTTTCTACTATTTCATTCCTATTTCTTTACAGGCAAAAATACAGCTATCTTATGTATGATATTTGATCCAAATCTATAAAGCAAATATATTCCTATAGGTGATGAAAGGCCATAAATAATATAACTTGACACACATTGTATCATTTTGGACCACTTTAGGGCCGTTTGGTTGGAGTATTTTAAAGATTATCTTGATAATCTATCTTTTATTACTTATATTACCTTGTTTAGTTTACCAGTAATAAAATATTACAGTAATATTCTATTATCAATACTAACGTGACAAGTAATATATGTGGTAATCTGATTATCACTTTTATTTTAAGTATTAAAAGATTACCAAAGTAATTTTGATTTTATTATAATTATATTATATTTATTAACTTTTTAAGACAAAAATAAATTTACTTTTAATTAATATAACAAATAATATAAAAAAATATTTAAAAATAATTATATCAAAGAACATTTAAGTAAAATAATTTACTAATATTATTTTATTACCGTTAACCAAATACATTAATTATTTATACCGTTTATTTTTACTAAATTTAATCAAATGTAGTAATCTTCTCAGTAATCTATTTTCAAAGTAACCTCTCTATTTTGATAATAAAATATTATCGAAACCAAACGCTCTTTTAATGCTATAATAGAAAGACATACATTAACTTTAATTTGATGGACCTTAGGGGTTAGGTTGAGTGGTGAAAGTGAAAGACTCCCTTATAACAAGTGAGAGATCGGTTATTGTATTTCCAAGTCTATCGATCCAATAAATAGTGATGGAGCCTTTTAACTATTTGTTTAGGCAAACCAGGGTTAACATTTCCTACTTTAATTCTCAATAATCATTGCCCAATTCCCTTGGCCAAATTATATGATCCACCCAAGGTTTGATAAAAGGACAATTTCTACCCTTTAAGTTTGAAAATCATTTTCCACATATTTATTAAAGTTAATCGTTAGTTTTAACTTTTAACTGTCAAGAGATATTTTTATCATTTTATCCAAATATTATAATAGTAGTGTAGTTAACCATTATTTTGTCCCTAAGGTTTAAAATATTACAAATAACACTCATGCTAGACTTAATTGTGAACAATATTGTGGGGAAATTAATGTTATTTTTTAAAATTTGTTAGGGTAAATGGATGTCTTATTTCGAAAAGGCCAAAGGACAAAGGACAATTTTCCACTCAAGTTTTAACTTAATCTCAAAAGTATATCTACGTCAATTAAAAAACCCAAACACCTACTCATGAATTAATTTTTGTTAAAATTTTTAGTTATAGATAAGAGCAAAATCATTATTTTATCATTAAACCATAAAACCTTACATTTCACCCCCTAGATTTGAAGAACTAAATTTTTCATCCCCATTCTCAAAGTTTGAAAAGTTAATATTGCACCCATAGGGTTTGATTTCTTCCTTTCCATTCTCCTGCAATCGTTCTTCGGCCAACCTCCCATCTGTTGGGGCACCCTCTTGCATCCCAGATGATGATGCGATGACGAAGTTGCCACGACTTAGATGGATCATGGCTTTTTGTTCAAATTTGTCGCACGACAAGTCGTCATGCTTCGTCCAGATCCGTCATGTGACGGATCTTGACCAATAAAAATGTCTCTCAAACATCTTCGTCACTTTTTTGGTTGAA
This sequence comes from Mangifera indica, assembly GCF_011075055.1. Lineage (NCBI taxonomy): Eukaryota > Viridiplantae > Streptophyta > Magnoliopsida > Sapindales > Anacardiaceae > Mangifera > Mangifera indica. Next base: position 12,437,270 of record NC_058143.1, on the reverse strand, counting down.
TCAAAATGTCTCCAAAGTGTCTTTGTCTTGCTTCTAGCCGAATCGAGGGTTTAGGGTTTGTCATCGCGACATATCAGAATTGAAGCACTGTCTTCATATTGCCATGACAACTTCATCATTGCGTCGTTGTTTGAGATGTGAGAGGGTGTGTCGGTAGATGGGAGGTTGGTCGCAGAATTGGGGGCCCTAGGGGTGAAATGTTAATGTTCAAACTTTGAAAATAAAGTAAAATGTTAGTTTTTCAAATCTAGAGGGTGAAATGTTAGGGTTTTAGAGTTAGTAATAAAATAATGATTTTACCCTTACCTATAATAAAATAGTCCTTTCCCCTTTTGAAAATTATCATATTCGCCCCTATATATTTATATATCTAATTTGTTGGATTTTATTTGGTTTTATGACGGTGTAAATGTCATTTTTTAACCTACCAAAAAATATATTAAAATTTTAAAAATTTCAAAAACATCCTAACAATCTCATTAACACATCTACCTATACTTGTATTAGAAAAAAATTTTATTAATATAAATTAGGGATATAAAACTATTTAATAAAATTTTGAAGGCATTTTTTGTTTTTTCAACAATTTTGTAAAAAAAAAATTGACACGCTTTTTCTACAAACTTAATGAATGGGTGAAAACTAGACATTTTATCAAACCTTGGGTAGAACATTCATTTGCCCAAATCCCTAATTGCCACTTGTATGAAGTCTTGCCTTGCCCTCGATACAGAAACTGCGTAATGTGTCAAAATTTATCCTATAAACAAAACGCCGGCCCGCCAAATAAAAAACAACGACTAAAAGAAATATCTTGATTTTCATCTTCACCTTCACCAAAAACAAAATAAAGCCATGGCGTCATGCAGCCGAGTTCTATCATTTCCGCCACATCCTTCTTCTTCGAAGGTAGGCAAAAACCCTTCTTTTTCGACCCATTATATTTGTTCATGTTCTTGTACTCCAGCTTCTACAGTTACTACTAGTAATACAAGTGAACAAGAAGCAAATGATATTAATGGTAGCAGTAAAGCACAGAAATTTAGTTATAGTAGATCTTTACCTTCAATCAGGTGGCCCCACCTTAAGCTTAGTGAACTATACCCTCCAGCCCGCTTCACCCATGCCACCCCCCAGGTGGGTTTTTCTCCTGACTCTGAGAAGGAGTCCCACGGTGGAGATTTTGGTGAAGTGATGGAGGTGAATGATGAAAGGATTGAAACTTTAGGGAGAGTTAGTAAGACTAGGGTTAAGAAAATGAGGAAATTGGTTTTGAAGAGAGATAAAGATTGGAGATGGAGGGTCAAGTTTTTGACGAACAGGATTTTGGGGTTGAGAGATGATCAGTTTGTGGCTGATGTATTGGATAAGCCGCTGGTGCAGATGACAACTACTGATTATTGTTTTGTGGTGAAATGGGTTGGGGAGAAGAGTTGGCAGCGTGCATTGGAGGTTTATGAATGGCTTAATTTACGGCATTGGTATTCACCTAATGCCAGGATGCTTGCTACTATACTGGCAATTTTAGGGAAGGCTAATCAGGAGAGTTTAGCTGTGGAGATATTCTCACGAACTGAGCCTGCGGTTGAGAATACTGTTCAAGTGTATAATGCTATGATGGGTGTGTACGCACGGAATGGTAGGTTTAATAAGGTGCAAGAACTGCTTGATTTGATGCGCAAGAGAGGTTGTGAGCCAGACCTTGTGAGTTTGAATACTTTGATAAATGCACGGTTGAAAGCAGGTTCTATAGTGCCTAATCTGGGGATTGATCTTTTGAGTGAAGTGAGGAAGTCAGGTCTTAGACCAGATATAATCACTTATAATACTCTTATTAGTGCTTGTTCACGTGAATTAAATGTGGAGGCGGCTATGAAGGTTTACAATGATTTGGAGGCAAGTAACTGTCAACCTGATTTATGGACTTTTAATGCGATGATTTCAGTTTATGGGAGAGGTGGATTATCTGGTAAAGCAGAGGAGCTCTATAAGGAAATGGAATCCATGGGGATTTCCCCGGATGCTGTGACATATAATTCTTTATTGTATGCTTTTGCAAGAGAAGGAAATGTGGAGAAAGTGAAGATGATATCTGAAGAAATGGTGAATATGGGGTTTGGAAAAGATGAGATGACATATAATACAATTATCCACATGTACGGGAAGCGGGGCCAAAATGAAATTGCATTGCAGCTTTACAGGGACATGAAATTGTCCGGCCGATTTCCTGATGTTGTCACTTACACTGTATTGATTGATTCACTTGGCAAAGCAAATAAGATTTCAGAGGCAGCTAATCTGATGTCAGAGATGTTGGACTCTGGAGTTAAACCCACTTTACGGACTTATAGTGCTTTGATTTGTGGGTATGCTAAGGCAGGGAAGTGTCAGGAAGCTGAAGAGACATATGGTTGCATGCTTAGATCTGGGATTAGACCTGATCTTCTAGCATATTCAGTCATGTTGGATACCTTTTTGAGGTTTAATGAGGCAAAGAAGGCCATGGTGTTGTATCAGGATATGATTCATGATGGTTTCACTCCTGATCATGATCTTTACAAAATCTTGCTTCGAGTTCTTCGGAGAGAAAGCAAAGCGGAAGATATTGAAAAGGTGATTGTAGATATGAAAGAACAATGTGGTATGAACCCACAAACTATTTCATCCATTCTTGTCAAGGCTAAATGCTATGACCATGCTGCTGAGATGCTGAAATTTGCCATCTGTCAAGGGTGTGACCTTGATCATGAAATTTTGTCATCTATTCTGAGTTCATATAGTATGTCTGGCAGGCACTTAGAAGCTTGTGAATTACTTGAATTCTTGAGAGAACGTGCCTCAGAATCCATTCCTTTTGTAACTGAATCTCTGATCAGCATGCTTTGCAAGTCTCAGCGGTTGGATGCTGCTTTGGAAGAGTACTGTAACACTTGGGTATCTGGTTTGTTTAGTAAGAGTAAGACAATGTATGAGTCCTTGATTTGTTGCTGCACTGAAAATGAACACTTTGCTGAAGCTTCTCAGGTTTTTTCTGACATGAGATTTTATAGTGTTGAATCCTCTGAATGTCTCTACCGAAGTATGGTACTTGTTTACTGTAAGATGGGCTTCCCAGAGACAGCACATTCTATCATTGATCATGCAGAAAAGAAAAGCATTCTTTTTGATGATTTTTCCATTTTTGTTGATATAATTGAGGCATATGGGAGCTTGAAGCTATGGCAAAAAGCAGAAAGCTTGGTGGGGAGTCTCAGACAAAGATATGAAACTATTGATAGAAAGGTCTGGAATGCTTTGATACAAGCTTATGCTGCAAGTGGCTGCTATGAGCGAGCTCGGGCTGTTTTTAACACAATGATGAGAGATGGTCCTTCTCCAACTGTAGAATCAGTGAACGGTCTCTTGCAAGCGTTGATTGTTGATGGCAGATTGAATGAGCTTAATGTGGTGATCCAGGAGTTGCAAGATATGGATTTTAAGATAAGCAAAAGTTCCATCCTTTTGATGCTGGAAGCATTTGCACGAGTGGGAAACATATTTGAGGTGAAGAAACTGTACCATGGAATGAAGGCTGCTGGTTATTTTCCTACCATGCATCTTTACAGGGTCATGATTGGGTTGTTGTGCAAGGGGAAAAAGGTTGGAGATGTTGAAGCCATGATTTTTGAGATGAAAGAAGCAGGATTTAAACCTGATCTTTCAATATGGAATTCTCTGCTCAAGTTGTACACAGGAATTGAGGATTTTAAAAGTGCGATTCATGTTTACCAACAGATTCAAGAAGCTGGACTCCAACCAGATGAGGAAACTTTCAATACTTTAATTATAATGTACTGCAGAGATTGTAGACCAGAAGAGGGATTATCACTGATGCATGAAATGAGAAAGCAGGGTTTAGAGCCTAAATTGGACACCTACAAGAGCCTGATTTCAGCATTCGGTAAGCAACAGCTGCTGGAACAAGCTGAGGAACTTTTCAACGAGTTGAGATCCCAGGGGTGTAAACTAGATCGCTCCTTTTATCACACAATGATGAAAATATTTAGAAATTCTGGAGATCATTCCAAATCAGAAGAGCTATTAACCATGATGAAAGAGGCTGGGGTGGAACCAACAACTGCAACAATGCACTTGCTTATGATTTCCTATGGAAGTTCTAGACAACCCCAAGAAGCCGAAAAGGTTTTGATTAACTTGAAAGAAGCTAGTTTGAATCTCAGCACTCTACAATATAGTTCAGTGATTGATGCTTATTTTAAAAATGGAGATTATAATGTTGGAATTCAAAAGCTCATGGAGATGAGGAAAGAGGGTATTGAGCCAGACCACAGAATATGGACATGCTTCATCAGGGCTGCAAGTTTGTCTCTTCGCTCAAGTGAAGCCATTATCCTCTTAAATGCACTCCAAGATGCTGGTTTTGATCTTCCATTGAGGTACTTCTTAGTTACTGTCACAGTGAGGTCATCATCTGCATGATAGATGCCACCTGGTTTTCTTTTTATCCCCTCCTCTCATTATGTCTTTTATTGAACCCTTTCTTTTGTATTTTGGTTTGTAGGCTTCTGACAGAAAAATCTGAGTCACTAATTGCAGAAGTAGACCGTTGTCTAGAGACACTACAACCTGTGGAAGACTATGCAGCCTTGAACTTTGTCAATGCTTTGGTGGACCTGTTGTGGGCATTTGAATTCCGAGCTTCTGCTTCATGGGTTTTCCAATTGGCAATCAAGAAGAGCATATATCACCATGATGTCTTCAGGTAGGTTCCAGCTGATTCATTTTTTAAGTTATTTGAATTGTTTGGCTATTGAGGTTAAAAATTGGCTTTAAAAAAATATAAAGATTAAAGCATGGTTTGTGCCAAGAAATGTTAAGGGTGGTTTGTTAGTAATTAATGGACTGTAAAGAAGCTGGAAAAGTTCAAAACTTGGTTTGTTTCTAGAAATGTTAAGTAGTTTGGAACTAACGACATGGTGTGATAGCACCAGCTGACAGATTCAAACATGTTTGTATACTTTTAGTTCCCTGAGGGCTGTTTTGCTTTTGTTCACGTGGGCACCTGTCCCCTTTTGTGTTTCTTCTTCTTCCGCCGCATTACGAATTATTTCATTTACCTATCAGAGAAAGAAAAAAAAAAAAAGGGAAGGACAAAAACAAAAAAATTTGAAGATTGTGTCTAAACTTACTGCAGCCTTGAAAGTGGTCATGTTCCTTGCTTGAAGCTGAGCTCAGAAATAGTGAACAAAAAGAAAATGGTTATTTTTTCTTTTGATTCTTTTAACATTAAATTATCAGAGAGTGAGACAGAGAGGTCTTCAGTAAACTTATTGACCTTGCACATAGTGCAGACCAGCTGCAACTGTTGGATAAATGCAGAAAATCTAAACATATAGTTTTTTGCTTCTAGGTTCCTCAGTTTACTGATACCTTAAAAATTTATTGTTGTTTTTACCTTGAATTCTTTGTGTTACAGGGTAGCTGACAAGGATTGGGGGGCTGATTTTAGAAAGTTGTCAGGTGGTTCAGCTCTTGTTGGTCTCACTTTATGGCTTGATCATATGCAGGCAAGTTGTCTTTCTTAACTTTCTCTGTGATTACTTCTGTATGAATGTCACATAAAAATTCAAAAATTTCAATAAAATTAAAAAATTATTGTTGTTATTACTATCAACATGCTGTTGTCCCACTACTTAGACATCTCCAACAAGATAAAAGTTGGTTCCCATTCATAGGATTTATGAAACTGGAGTAGTTCTTGAACTTCAAGAAACTTGTTTTAGCTGATATTATATTGTTCAAAGTAATGGCTTCTAATTCTCCCATTTATCGAAAATCTGCAGCTACCAAGTTGCAACAAAGTTCACACCTTCGACAGTCTTATCTTGCATAGTATTGGGAACTTCTGAATTTTGGCTTCAAATTCATTCTTCGTAGATGACAAATTTAAATATCTAGATGGATAGAAATTAATTTCTCTCACCGTTTAGTAATTAAAGGCAGCATGAGGACTGGTTGAGAGTTGAGACTGCTCATCTCTAGATGGTGCTATGAAATAATTATTATCACCCATCAATTTTACATCAATACCATGAAGAAAGTTTTGAATTTCTGCAGACTTGAGTTGGGGAATTACTTTTGAAAGAAATGGATAAAAGTTGGTGAGATTAAGTGAAATCAAATATATGTATGTTTGTGTCTGTGTGTGAGATGAGTATTCAGATTCACAATTGGCTCCTTAATGCTTTAGTTCAATTGTAGATGTCTGCTCTATAAGTACTTAGTGTCTTTATCATTTCACCTAGGCTCTCTAATTACTTTTATGTGTCTTCACTCATGTTTTGACCTTCTTTTACAGGATGCATCTTTGCGGGGCTACCCGGAGTCTCCAAAATCAGTTGTTCTGATTACAGGCACAGCAGAATATAACATGGTTTCACTCAACAGTACATTAAAGGTTTACCTTTGGGAAATGGGATCCCCTTTTCTTCCTTGTAAAACAAGGAGTGGACTCCTTGTAGCAAAAGCCAACTCTCTCAGAATGTGGTTAAAGGACTCCCCATTTTGCTTAGACCTTGAGTTGAAAGATGCTCCATCTCTCCCTGAATCAAACTCAGTGCAACTGATGGAAGGATGTTTCATAAGATGTGGCCTTGCACCTGCTTTCAAGGACATATCTGAGAGACTTGGGATAGTGAGACCGAAGAAATTTGCAAGGTTAGCCTTGTTACCAGATGACAAAAGGGACAGGGCTATTCAAACCGATATTGAAGGGCGTCTAGAAAAGTTGGAGAAGATGAAGAACAAAGTTCAAGTCAGAAGGAAAAAGAAAATAATCTTATAATGAAATTTTTTTTGAAGAGGCTTTACATCAAAGCAAGGAGAGGCTAGATGAAATATGTGTAAACTAATTGATCTTTAACTTGTGCCTGCTGCCTCCTGCATTGCTGTTGATTTGCTTATGTTAGAGCCCATGTCTACATTTCCCGTAAGATGAAGAAGAATCAATAAAGGAAGGAGCTGCAAGGCACAAGTAGCAAATTAATGAAGATGACTGGTATCATGCCAACAGCAAAAGAGGAGACAGACACACGGCAGACTGAAGATACGCAAATAAGAAGGCTGGACCACAAGGAGACTCATGGGCAGATGTGGCAAACTGAGATTGGAATAACAATATGTAGGGGAGAGCTTGATACGACTGAAAAAGGAGGCTAGGAAACATCATGCAGAAAATTAGAAAACAGTTAAGGGAAGGGAGAGAATCAGCCTCATGAATGCTGGATGTTTGGGAAGGGATGTGGGTACTCTCCTATTAGGAAGATGAATGATTTTGTTCGACATTCTGTAATGAAATTGTACTGAAAGTTCAGAAATCAATACAGAAGTAGTGAATCTTTTGCCTATTGTGTTTCTTGTAGCAATTATTCGTGTGTGGACTGTAGTGTTTTTGGCTGTGAACTGAGTGCAGGAGGAGAAGAACCAGAGAACAGAAGGAAGCTGCCCAGGTGCCTATCAGCTTATCAGTGCAACAAGACCATATGCATCTGTTCTCTGTAATGAAGTGGCAGATGACTTTCCTTTCTCTTCATCCGACATAGTTTTGGCATAACTGCATGACAGTGACTCATTTACTGCCACTCATCCAAGATTTACTCAAAAACTATTGTAAGTTGATTTTCTTTTCACTTTACATTTGCAATTATATTTTTAAGCATCACTATTTGTTCGGGGGCATATTACTCTACTTTCTAGGAAGCATGAAAAATAATTAAATAATATTCGTTCTTCTTTTTCAGAGCAGAAATGATCATTGTCGGAATGAAAAACAATTTTGGGCCTGAGCAGAACATCAAATGATTTCTATTACCATATCTTCTGTCATATTATGGAAGAAAAAAGACAAAGAAGAATGATGTAAATGCTACGGTTATTCTTTTGTAGATCTTATTTCTGCAAACATCAACAAGCGGAATAGCTTCTTAAGTGCTGCAAATTTTTTTCTGTGGAGTTCATATTGTTTGGGTTCCAGCTTTCATTCTTTCTTGGCTGCATGGGTATTTCCATGAGAGGTACACTTTCCCTATCTAGCTGACTTAAACTGATGCCTTCTGAACTTTGTCAGCGTTTCCGACAATATAGTTGTAAACACTGGAAAGATAGGCCTGAACTGAAGCATAGTTTTATGTCAAGGAACATATTATTGTAGGAAACTAGAATCTTAAAGGGAATTAATTCTGATAATGTCTTCTTTCAAGTTGTACATAGCACATTGGGAGTTTTATGTTACATATCATATCACACATATCTGCTTTAATTTATTTTAATTCAATCTAGTTTTTAACCCTAGAAAGATAGGATTGTCTTACTTATAGATGTGTGATGATTGACTCTGAGTTTCAGAAACAAACCTACTCTGGTTGAAAACTAAAAAACAGTTGTTAAACTTACAATTATCATAGTTTCATCTGAACAATAATAAAGGTTTTATGATCTTACTTTAGAGGGATTGACCATCTTACTAACTGACTTTTGGAAAGGAATTAGAAGTACAAATCGGGCTACTAACATGGTACTCTTGATTTGTTTCCGATAATGAAGTCATTGGTTCAAATCCAGGAGGATGTACTGAGTCCCACTATTTGATGTGGGTAAGAGATAAACCCACAATATCTTGACCCCCACTAATCATCAAACCCCACAATTTTACTAGACCGATAATAAGTTTTTTCCCATATATAGATTCCTAGAAAAAGAAAAATTTTATGGTTTTAAAAAATTTTGAACACTTTTTATTGATTTATAACCGGCCACCTGGCTCGGCAACTGCTAGCATCAGTAGGATTGGAATTATTATAAGTATTATTAAAATAAATTTATCAATTGAAGGAGTTCATTTAGTTGTTAATCCTTCACCATACCCTTCAATGTTGTCTGATCTTGCAGGGTCTTTTCTCCTTTTTGAGGAGATTACAGGAAGGTGAAATACATGACATATCTGGTAAGTAGGACTTGGGAGGGATCAAAAGTGGTATTTGGAGTATTAGACAATGATTGATCACAACGCAAATTTAGTACGATCAAATGCAGTAAGAGACTTTGGTCATATTAAATCAACTGTTGATCGATCCTTGTCTCATCTCAATCACATTCATTTTCTCTCTTTAATTAGCGATACATATATATGATCAAATTTTGTTCATAATGACTGCAAATAATCGATGATTTTCTCTATAAGCACTCCCCCCTAAACATGTTATATTGTTTGGACAAAGAAGTTTTAGCAGGTAATGCTTTTGAGCATTGCAGTAGATTAAATGAACAACAAAGCCATCAACATTGGTAACTTTGTAAGATGTGGTATTGATAGGACAATGAAGGTAGTTATGTAGGGAGAAGGAAGCCATGTGTTTTTTGTATATGAACATGCAAGAGCAGAATGTGATGATCCAAGTAGTTAAAAAAATAAAAAATAAAAACGGTGAATCACATTTTAGCTATAAAAATTAGGTGTAGAAAATTTTGCAGCTTTGCTTTATTTTTGCGCGCAATCTACTTGCTTCCTAAGACATTTCTGGCCATGGGAATAGGGCTCATCCCCCTTAAAAGTTTAAGTTAATTTTCTTCTTCAATATGAATATGCCTCTTCCACTTCGTTGAGCCTAAAATTATCAGAGTACATACACAAGTGCTGTTGATTAAGCTTTACCAAATTTATTTAGTAATTAAATTGATATTTGAGAAGAATTTATAAATATATTATATGATATTCCAAAAGCAGAGATTGGAACATGGGCGAACAGAGGAGAACAAATGGATTCATCCATGTCTTACTTTCAAGGCTTTGGTATGGTTTGTCCTTCTGGTTATATTTTTTGTACCATTAGACAAAGAGTCTGCATTAATGAAGCTCACTCCAACTTCAAGCAGCAAATTAAATTTCAAAAGAAACAAATCAACGAGGGATTAAACTTGATCATTTCATTTTGCTGGAAAAAAAAATTAAGAGGATAGCAAGCTCATTTTTTTCTCTTCCCATCTATTTAAGAAAGTGAAAAGCATTGTAATTTTAATATGATAATTGGGCGTAATTGCATAAAAAAATGATCCAGACAATGTAAAGGAATTTTGATTTGTTTTTGCATGTGTTGATGAGATTTTTTCATCATCAACTAATATACGTAATTTGAAGTCCCGCATAAGATATGTTACGGTAAAGGTGTTGAAGATCTATTGTTGAATCATACTATCCACTACAAAGTGGGATATCATGAATATAAAGAAAAAGGTGTAATACAAATTTTTTTTATTAATTAATATTATAATTTATAAGTGTTATTCAAAGAAAACTGTGACTTCAAACAAGGATTTTTAGAAAGAAAAAAGTGACTTTTTTTCTCTGTGCATCCGAAATACTAAAACTGCTAGCTTTCTCTATGCCTCTTCCCTTTCTTTTGTGTTAATCATTTATGTTTACAGGACAAAGAAGATAAGTTAAATTTAATTAATATAATATGAGTATTTCCAATTTAAATATGATTCTCAATATTTATTTTTATTTTTATTGATCTAAAACAAATAATTATGTTAACAATATAGTCCCGATTTAATAGAAAATATAGTTTTTTCTTGTAGACATAAAGGGAAAGAATAGGAAAATTGTCTCATGCCAAGTTTTCTTCGTTGTCTCAAAGTAGAAAGCTTATCCATGCTCTTGGGTGGATAAGAGATGCATTTAGTTGTAATTATTGTAGCTAGCCATTAAACATAATTGTTCGTGTTGATTTGAAAAAGGAGAAGGTTCTTGGGAAGATGTTATGTGAGAAAGAGTTTGTCATATAATAATTGTTGCCTAATTTTTAGATTGTGGATTGGATTTTAGAAACTCTTTGTCTTCTAATGTAACTCGCATCAACACAACCTATTGCGCATTTTTTGGGACTAAATTATATTATGAATAACATCGGTTAATACAAACCTTTAACATTTTTTAGAATCTATTTCAAGACCTCCCAATAGCTCTTCCCATAATTACCTATGTATCTATTAACAATACTCATAACAAAAGCCAAATCACACTTAGAACACACCATTAAAAATAATGTTATGTGTACCTATTTTTGGATATTCAAATAAATATAAACATAATATGTTATTATATAATTGAATGTTACTTTATCTTTAATTTAAAATCATCTAATCACTTGATGATGTATATCAAATTTATACATAAAATGGGTATATATAATTTTATTACACTGTTAAATAAATAACACTCCTAACAACATTTGCACAGGGAATGCAAATCATGTCATTTCTTTCTTTATTGGTTTTGACTGATGAGCACATTTGGCTTATGGTTGACTTAAAATGTTGCCCCAAAGGTGTTTTGACAGGTTTAGCATGGTGCATATTAAAATTCCTAAGCACCCTCCCAGCATAGCTTTTTTGTGACAAGCTAATTTTCCCTCTCTTCTATTTCTCTCTATATTCATGCCTAAAATCTTATTAACTTACCCTAAATGTTTCATCTAAAAGTGCACATTCATTTCTTTTTTGAATTTTGAAATCTCATCAAAATCCTTTCAGAGTATCAGAGTACAATAAAATTATGTGTACTTATTTTTTCTACATAATTCTTATACGTAAATAATATATTATAATATGATTATATGATTTTGAATTAAAAAATAAAACAATACTCAATCATATAATGATATTTTATCTGTTTACATAAATTATGTATCAAAAATAGATACACATAGGATTATTTTGCTCATTAGAATATTATCAATATACAATGCTAAATAAATATAAGTATCACCAGACAATAATTTAACATATAGATATCCACCATAATTACAACTAGTAAAATTGGATTGCATCATTAAGCTATAAAAAAGTGTTATACCATTGTCTTGGTGATTATTTAAGGTTATATAGAGATTTTTCAAGTAAACATACCTTATTTTTAGCACTTTGGTCTTCAAATGACCCTGATTGTTCCATTCAGATACTTTATTCTAGTTTTTTATGTAAGAAAATAGTCTTGACATCAAGTTGCTCAAATTGAACAAATAAAAATAGTAGAATCCTCATGGATGTATCTTATAACAAGTGAGAATATCAAATTAAAATCTATTCTCTAACCTATGTAAAACCCTTTGCTACCAAGTACCATCCTAACTTTACACCTTGGTGGATCAACTCCTTGAATCCCTTCTTTATTCTTAAACACCTATTTATGTTTCACCACTCTACTTATGTTGGAGCCCTTTTATGTTTTTATGTGACAAAACCAACCAAAAAAAAAAAAATTGTGAATGAACTGACAATTGTTTAAAGCATGACTTATGTCAGCCAAATTTTTCCAAGCAAAAAAATTTAGAATATGTGCAAAAAAATGCTTGAAACCCTTATTCCACCAAAAATGAATGTTTGTTCAATTACTCAGATTGTTCGTTCAATATAGAACAATTTCGTTCCAATGATAGTTCACTATAAAACCTAAAATATTGAAGTATTGAGAATGAAACGACTATTTAAAGAGAATAATATTTGTTTTATGAAGATTTTAAGTCAAAAACATTTTGTTTAACAAGTCATTCACTACCTTGATAGAGTGAAGAAATTTGAAGAAAAAGTGAAGATTGTAGAAAGAACGCTTATTCCATGTCTTGAAAGCCTGTCCCTAAAGCAAATCCTCAAGTCTAACTATGAAGAGCAAGGCCGTTCCTAAGATTATTACCTAGTATTCTAAAGTTGAACAAAGTTAAAAAAACATGGAACTTCTATTCCAAAGTACTAGAACGCCCTCTCCAATCAGAAGAAGACATATATTTGTTTAAGCTCAAATTAGTCAATTTTCTTTCATAAATTCAGATATTTTGGTTGGGAATGACTGTTCCCAAAAAAAAAAGAAAGCATATTCCTCTGTGCTGCTACAAAAGTGAACAACTCTATTCTTAGTCCAAAGAGCCAGCTTGCATCATTCAACAGAAATTAAGTATAAAAGCAAGCCTTGGAAACATATTCAAAGGTTAGTGTTCAAAAGAGAGAGCAAGAGCAACAAAAGAGAAGTTCATGCTATTTCATATATTATTCAATTCAATCTCTTAATACTTCAACTCAATTCTTTTGAGAGAAATTAGTATCATTCAACTATTTTCTAACATATTTTATTTTGAAATATACTTTAAACTTATCAAATAGTCTCAACGCACAAAAAAATTCACAGTCATTAAATAAATTAAATTTTAAGTTAATATTCGTATAAATATATGAATGTAACAAACTTTTTTCTCTTAATTTCAAAATCATGATATTAGAATTTGTGTGAGAGTGTGAAATGAGAATTTTCGAAGACTGTAGGGTTAGGTTGTAATGTTGGTTTACATAAAGAATTAGAGTTTATATAAAATGGGGTGAGGGTACTTTGGTATTTAAATTTGGGTTTTAGCTATATTTGTATAATCCGTAAAGAGTTGGTCAACTTTTATACACCCTCTAAATTTGGTCATTTTAATTAATTTCCTTATTTTATATTTTTCAAAATTACAGTATACTATATTTTATATAAAAAAAAGAAAAAAAATCCAAGTATATATTAAGAGCACTATTATATGTACTCAATTTTGAGTATTTAATCGATATTAAAATGATATGTTATCATACAATTGAATGCTATTTTATATTTAATTTAAAATCATAAAATACAAGATGATATATCATTTGAGTACTAAAAATTAAGTATACATAGTTTTATTGATTATGGGGCTAAGGTTAGATTCGATCTTATCTACTTAAGTTTGAATTTAAGTTTAGATTGAATAAACCTAGTTCGAGCTAAGAATGAAATTTGTTTTCATAAATATATTTAGTTTGAGCCAATTCAAACACTCGAGTTTGACTGAACTTAGATCAAATATAAAGTTAATCATATTCTAGCTTAGTTTGAGTCTCAACTTATTAATCTTGCGTTAACTCTTTTAAATTCGAGTATTTTGTTTGGGCTCGACCAAAATTGAATCCAACTCATGTTGGTGTTGTTATAGTATGGCCTATTCTTAATTTCTTTGTCAGCGTCCATATAGGCCCATTCATTTTAGCCCATAAAACCCAAACCGGAACTAGGGTTTTTCGCAACTCTCACCAGTTAATCTCTTTCATATATAAGCAACGCGTCAACTCCTTTGAAACCCTTGTGCTCTCCGTTTCTTCTCACATCAGTTGCAATCTTGTAAGTTCATTTCTCTTTTTCAAACAAATCCGACAAATTCACGTTCCATTTAAAATTTTAACCCTAATTTCTAAGCATTTTGCAGCGAAAAGGTAAGTGAGAAATGGTGAAGCATAACAATGTTGTGCCTAATGGGCACTTCAAAAAGCACTGGCAAAACTATGTCAAGACTTGGTTTAACCAGCCCGCGAGAAAGACTAGGCGTCGCATTGGTGGGCGTTTTTAATTTTTGATTTAGTCGTTTTAATTGGTTTTTTCTCATTGCTTTGTGCTGTGGGTTTGAATTTGTTTTTGGTGTTGATCAGCTCGTCAAAAGAAGGCCGTAAAGATTTTCCCTCGTCCGACGGCGGGCCCTCTTCGCCCCATCGTTCATGGGCAGACTTTGAAGTACAATATGAAGCTCAGGGCTGGGAGAGGCTTCACGCTTGAAGAACTTAAAGTGAGTTCTTTAGTTGATGCTAGGTTTTTGTTTGTGTCTCTATCGCCTTGTGTGGAAATATGAACTTTTTACTTGTCTTTTGATCAACTTGTATCGGAAATATGTGAGCTTATTACTTGTGTTTCGATCGCCTTGGAGCTGCACTCTATCAGATTATTGATTATGGTTGATGGGAAATATGTTTTGATGTTAAGAGGTGTTGGCAATGTTCTGTGATCTAGAGATTCGATAAAGAAATCCTTTTATTGTTTATTGTATACAAAGGGACTTTGAATTGTCCAATATAAAACTTTGTTTGGTTGACATATTTATGGCTACTTCTAGCTAGTTTAGGTTGGATTTGTATGGTATATCTTGAGAATGAATTCTGCACACGGTAGGGTTTTGAAAATTTTTTTAAATATTAAGTTTGAAATTTTTTTTTTTTTAAATCTTTTAAAGATTTAGGAGTAAATAAATCTTTTTTAGTCATTAACTGTTTCTAGTTTGAATGATTACCCTGTAAGTTGTTTCTGGATCTTGTTGTACATTCTTCACATACTATATGCTTCTTTGTCTTGAGGTGTATGAACTGTTTACTACCCATTTGAAGTGCCAAAACGGACTATTGAATAAATGGAATTGAATAGGATTGAGAAACTTGAATAATCTAAATGAAAAGTGTGCTTAGATTTGAAGGTAATAGCCTTAAAAGTATTTTATTTCTTTGTGAGTACTAAGAGATGAAGTAGATATTCATTCTGGTTGAGATTTTTCAAATATTTAGTTACATTTTGTCTTGTCAGTGTTTCTTTTCAAAAAATTGAATTAAAAAATATGCTTTGTCCCTTTACAGGTACCTGTGGACCTCTATGTAAAAAATGTTATTATAATGATTATGTTACTGAGACCCATTGTACTTACTGCTAGTTTGTGGTAATTCCCATTTTAGGTCTTTCAGTATAGTTCCTATACTGAAACTAGTAGTGGATTTAATGTTGCCGTCATGTAAGCAGTGAAGCTGAGTATGTTCACATTAGTGTGCTGTAAATTGTTACTTTCACAGGATTTTTTTGTGTGTTTTCAATTTTTGGTCTTCCTATATTGCTTGATTTTGAAATCGTTTCTATATCTAGATGTTAACATTTTGTTTGCTTCAATTAGGCTGCAGGTATTCCCAAGAAGCTTGCTCCAACCATCGGTATATCAGTTGATCATCGTCGTAAGAACCGATCTCTGGAGAGCCTCCAAGCCAATGTTCAGAGGCTGAAGGCATACAAGGCCAAATTGGTTGTCTTCCCAAGACGTGCTCGCAAGGTCAAGGTAATCGGAAAAGACAAAAGTTTGTCAACAGCATTTTATTGTTACCATTTCTTATGCTCAAATTCTTACTATCTTTTTTTGGTGTAGGCTGGTGATTCTGCTCCAGAGGAACTGGCAACAGCAACTCAAGTGCATGGTCCCTACATGCCTATCACCCTTGAGAAGCCTACGGTGGAGCTTGTTAAAGTTAGTCAAGAGATGAAGTCATTCAAGGCATACAACAAGCTGCGTGTGGAGAGGACGAACACCCGCCATGTTGGTGCAAGGCTGAAAAAGGCTGCAGAGGCTGAAAAGGAAGAGAAGAAGTAAAATGAGGTCCGAAAATAGGCAGCAACATTTTGGAGTCTAATGAATGTCTGCTTTTTGCACTTAGATTTCAATTTTGATTCTTTTTGTTATAGTTATCTGGAACTCGCAGAATTAGTTTTGATGACATGGGTACAGTTTGAGGTTTAAGATTTCTTGGCCATCATTTGTGTGAACCTTTGCGGGTCTTGTTTTCTGAGAGTTTTATTTATAGAGGTTAAGTTCCAATATTCTCTCTGCCCCTTTGGTTGGACAATTTTTTATACCTAAAATTTATCAAAATGATAGATTATTTGAAAAATTTTGGGTTTAAAATTAAAAATGTTACATTAAATCATAGACGAATGAGATGAGGGAGAAATTACAAAGAATAAACATAAAACCATAGGCACACTTGTATTTTGCAGTTGGCAGTGATCAATCAAATCAAATCATTACAAATTCTAGTATTTACATCTCAATAGCACACCATCCCTCTTCTTCTTCCTCATCTGCAAAGCATTAACAAACTTTGGTTATTGATAGACATGTAAAAATGATTCATTCCATTTTTACCATAAATTTTGGTTCTTTTGCCAACCAATAGACAATCACCATTGTTATACATCTTATTTAGAGCTAATTTCAGATTCTTATAGTTTGTAAAATAAGAAAAAATTTCGATTGTATCAGTGTTGGTAATGACTATGTATACACAATCGAATGAATAATCAAATTATCACTATTCTTTTTGTTGTAAATAATAGTGAATAAATAAAATATGAATTAACTTGATTAATAATACCATTTTCACTGTCTGCTTTTAGCTATTCCTCTTCCCACAATTCCCTGCCAAAAACAATATGTTATAATTGTATTCTTTGTTAAATTTTAACAGACTAATTCTTTCCTACCACATAACATTGACAGAATTATACTGAGTAGTGGTATTCTTTGTTAAATTTTACCAAAAGCTCAAAAGATCTAGGAATTTTTCTTAGAGGAAATTAAAAAAAAAACAATTAAAAGAATTGAAGAGAAAGCAGAGCTAACCCTGCATACAATTCAAGCAAGGAAATAGAAATTAGTGACTCTACCATGAAATTTCATGACTTAGCCGGCCATAGATTAGATTCCATTATCAGTAAGCAACCTTTGAGCTAATTAAATGAAATATACAATCTTTTTATTCCTCTTCTTCTACCTGTATAGAGCATTAGCAATATCTTCAATGATATCGTTAAAGACAATTTAGAATTTATATTACATTTTTAAAAAAAATCTTCATATTACATTTTTGAAAAAAATCTTCAACTATTTCTTATATATTAAACTGATTAGATCATCACTGAATGATTAAATAGAAGATGTATCTTTTTAATAATCATCAAATACGTACCTTTTTATTCGAGAACTCTTGCAATGTGGTATTAATCATCAAATACGAACCTTTTCCTTTAATGACTCTTGCAATGTGGCATTAATATCATCTAGAATCACTTCTTTAAGCTTGGGTGTCACTTGCCCTCCATATCCAAAGGTCTTCATGTTTCGACATTTTTCTATCTCTAGCCTCTCCAATGTTGGGAATTCAATAGCATATGACCCTGAGCTAAAACAAGTGAGGTTATTTAAATATACCAGTATTAAGTTAGACAAACTAGGAAACAACAATCTCTTTATTGATACATCTTTTTCTCCTTTCGTACTTGTGATTATTTCTTGTATTGATGAACAACTCTGTACTACAAGTCTTTTGAGCTTCACCAGGCATTTCACAATGGAAAGGGAGAAGAGGTTTCTTAATTTATCACAATTACAGATTTGTATAGAAGTCAGGTTTTGCAAACTCGGTGAGGTTATAGTGTGGTCAAACTCTTCATCTAAAGCATTTTTCCTCTCAAAGATTTCCTTTAATTCTTTGCAATTCAATACAAATATTTTTTCCAAACATACAAGGCCTTGGAGTAGAGTTGATGAAAATAGGTTTGTTAACTTTTTGCATGATCCAATCTCTACTCTCTTCAAGTTATGAAGGCTTATGGATTGATGGTCACCATTCCATATATGTGACATCTTTCGCAAATCACACAATTCTAGATATTCTAATGATGAGAGCAACTTTGTTTCTCCTTTTGTAATCTTAATCTCTTCACAACTAAATACGTACACCAATGACTCACAAAAATATGCATTGAAAGTTTGAAGATTTTGAAACTTCCATAACAATTGACTTGGTACAACATTTAACATCTTAGCACACTCCTCCACTTGTAAAACTTTTAGTTTAGAAAATGCTTGGGCTGGAGGTTCTCCATTGCACACTTCAACCAAGTTGGGATTTTTCTTCAAATATAATTTCTCTAAATTGTGGAAAGTTAAGTTTGGTGTCAATTCTAATGTATTTAGGAGACACTTTATATTTTCACATGATTTGATAACAAGACTCTTCAACTTATTGAGCCCTTCTTCAACTAGGTTATGGTGAATACTCTCTAAATTATCGATTCCTTCAACACTTAGATACTCAGTTGTTTCAAGCAAGCATTTAAACCATTCATGTATCGTTGAAATGTTGATTTGTCGAAGCCTCATATTTCTTGAGTATACCTTCATATCCGAAGGATAGTAATCAGATTGATCACCACCTATTCTTAAAATAAAGTTGGACAGGTTTTGAATTGTCAAGAACTTTGGCAAGAGATCAAGATTTGGAATATAAATCTGCAAAGAAGTCAATCGAGATAAGGCTTGTAACTCAATAAGACTGGCATTGCTTCTCAAATTTTCATTTTCAGATTTCCAATTCTGAAACATATCAATGTACAACTCCTCTAACTTTTGAAGGGAGTGGATAACACCAGGAGTTATTAGTTTTAATTGCCAACAGTTATTCATATCTAACAACTTGAGATTACTTAATTGGCTGAAGGAAATAGGGATCTCTTCAATAGAAGAATTGGAAAGGTTTAGGATCTCAAGTTTCGTTAGCTTTCCAATTACTGAGAGGTCACGCAACTTGCACTTAGTAATCTCTAATGTCCTAAGATTTGTAAGAAATGAAAGTGAATCAGGCAATATCATGATAGAGTTTTCTCCCAAGTCTAAAATTTTGAGATCTTTCATTTTTTGAAAGAAATTGTTGGGGATAACCAAATCTGTATTTTTTTGCAGCAATAAAGCTTGCAATTTTGGGCATTTCAACCCATCAGGTAGTTCCCTAATAAAATTTGTCATCAATGAGATACATATGAATTCTTCAAATGTATCTCGATTTGGCCACTTTTGTAGACTAGTGCCAGCTTTCACAATAAACTTATGGTCATATTTAGATGCCACAGTTAATGCAAAATCACGGACAACATTATGCATTTTAACACAATCTTCACCATCATCAATTAAGAGAAAAGAAGAGATAATATTACTTACGATAGCATATACTCTAACTCTGACACTTTCTACTGTCTCATCGGTATCTTCAAACCACCTCAAACCTATCCAATATCTAACCAAACTTTCAATCGGAATTCCGTACTCTTCTGGAAATAAGCTACAAAACAAAAAAAGTGATTTTGTCTCCTTATTTTCTAAGTAATTGAAGCTTTGTTCCAAAGATGATATAACATTGCTCTCCATTCCTAGGATGCTTGTAGGAATAAGTTGTCGAGCTGCATTACTCCATGCACGTTCGTTCTTGTCCTTCAAAGCTCCTGCTATTGTGACAATTGCAATTGGTAAGCCACCACATTTAGCAGTCACTTCTCTTGCAGTTTGGTATATAACAGAGATTTCAATAGTCGAGCCAACAATTTTGCTAAAAAGATCCCAAGATTCTTGTTTGGATAACGTCTCAACTGTATAATTCTTCTGACACCCCGTTTGATTACAAACAGTTATGCTTCGAGAGGTGATTAAAATTTTGCAACCTCTATGGTCACTCCAAGAAGGAATACCAATCTCATCAAATTTAATTCTTTCCCAAATGTCATCAAATATTACGAGGATCCGCTTTTTCTCCTTGATTCTGTCTCTTAGGAAACTGGCTCTTGCTAACTCAGAAGTAGGCGGTAAGGACTTTGTTACACCTAACATGTCAGCAATGTCGCCTTGAATCTTCATAATACTTGGGTTTTGAGAGATAACTGCCATCACTACTTCTTCATATATCTTTTCCTCTTTCACTTGTTGGCTGATTTCTTTCACCAGCGTGGTCTTACCCACACCCCCCATCCCACATATTCCAATTATGTTGATTTTATCATCATACATTAAAACCTCCAGAATTTGCTTCTTAAGTGAGTTTCGAGATTCAAAAGTGCCAGAAGGAAATACCGAAGATGATGATACCACGACAGATGGAGAAGCAAAATAAGAAACTTGCTCAAACCTTTCCACTTGCAACACAAGATCAGAAATTGCCAAGGCCTGCTCTTTTGCCTCCTTACTGAATCGGTAACGTTGTCCGAGATTGATGCACCACCCTTTGAGACACCTCTTGTTTGCTTTGGCTTCATCTTCAAAAAACTTTTCAGCTTCTGCAGAAATCTTATCAACTTTTTCTATCCAGTCTTGAACATCAGTGAAGATACTTCCTCCATTTCTTTTAGCGGTAGCAATTTTCTCGTGCACCCTCTCTTTGCGGCCACTAAGCGCCTTTACTCGCTCTTTCAAGTCTTTAATATTGTCATTGTAATGAAATGGGTAACCAAGTTGATCGCCAGCAGCTACAAACAAATAGTCCGTGATCTTGCCAGCAATCTCGCCAACAATTGCGGAAACAATTTCCATGGCTTTTTTCTTTTTTTTTTTGGGTATAAGGAGAGAATTCTGTCAAGTGTTTGATAGTGAAAGAATGAATGGTTGTATTTTGAGCTTTGAAATAAAACCAAAAAGAAAAAGCATAAAAAATAGGGAATGTATAAAGCAAAGAAAAGCTAATGATTAGAAGAAGCAAGGTCTGATTCCATTATCTGCCTTTGCTATGAAGGTTGCTTCATTCCTTTCTTTAATTACATGTTCAGCGTTGGAACATGTAAAGTTTTCAGTATCAAATATTCTTTACCTTCAACAAGAGAAAATTATTGCATACTTTTAATTGAAAAGTATACATTTGAGCACGTATCATATAAATAATCAATGAGATCAAAATTTTCAGGATTGCACATGTAGACTGCTGCACTAAAACTTAAAAAAAAGAATTCAGAACAGGAAAACTCTCTGCCTTTGTTCTCAAGGCTTCTTGGTTCCATCCCCTTATAATGTCTAATATTCTTGCTTTCAGAAAGACAACATCAAATATATAGAGAAGCAAATTTACTATGTCACCTGATATCGAAGGATCAATGCAATTAGATAATAACAATAATAAAACCAAATTATGTTAATGTAATTTTATTCTTGGGTATAATTAAGGGTGTTCACAATCCGATTTTGCACATAAAACTATGCGAAGCATTACGCATAGTATACTAGTTTGCAATTAAAGCTTCTTGGTTTGGTTGATTTAGCACTGCTAGCCCAAGCATTACGGCATCATCAATTTTAGCTGCGATCATATGTCAAAATCATACCATTGCAATGGAGAATACTAGTTTACCTCATGACACTGCATCCTGTTTGCCTAAACTAGAAAATTTAATCACATAATGACCATTATCAATAGTACATAAATTAAAATTTTTTATTTGTGTATATAGTTTTATTTATAAACTTCGACTTGGTATTTATTGTCATAGTATTACTGTCAAGGTTGATAAAAATTTTAATGCAATATCATTATTAAGCACGTGATCAAAGTTTGGTAAACAAATTTGCAAGCTAGTTAATTAGTCTGGACAATTGTTGTAATTACTCTGCAACCTTGACATATTTCTGCTAGAATACCCTTCATAATCCCAAAAAAAAAAAAAACTTTTAGGACAGACAAATATATTGTTAATTTACGAAGAGAGGATGTGCTGTCACATGCTATTTTTGTTAGCTCATGACAGATGTACCAATTTGTTCTTTGCTTCCTTCTGTCAAGACTTGTTGGCTACATCTTTTAAATTGTTATTCTTTTCTTTCATAACAATCTCTTTTATGAATAAATAATCAATTAGATTCTCATGATGAGAGAAAGAAAACGCCAATAAAACACAAGCGTTACATTATAAAGCAATTCAAGTAGACCAGAAAGCAAATAGATTATAGATTTCATTTCATGCTCTGCCTTGCCTCTCAAGACTTCTTTCGTTCCATTATTCTTTTCTTTTAAAACTTTTCTCAGATAGAATATCACATTCTTCTATCTGAATCAACAATTTGATATGAATAATTTGCACATTTCCCAAAGCCAAAGCATATGATCCATTAAACCATAAAATTCTATATAGGATGAGGAACACCCAGTTGCTGTGGATATTAATATAGAGTGTGGCATTTCATATTATAAATGTGATGTTGCATCTTCAATGAGAATGAGATATTAGTGAAATTTCATAAACTCTAGTAAAATTCCCACAGCACCGATATAAAAATAGAAATGAAAATAGTGGTATTAGATTTTGTAATCATATTGGAGTAAAGTTGTGAAAAAAATTAGGTGGGGAGAGCAGGCACAAAAGCTTCTAAATTCCCCCATAACAAAAGAAATAAAGATAACACAAAACCCACACAGGTTAAATTGGGTAATCAAATTCTCTGCAAAAAGAAAGACAAAAGTGTTTCCATTCATTCCCTCAAACAATTTATAAAATATAAAAAAATATTATTGAATTATATTAAAACCGGGCCCAAAATACATGTTTCTTATGCATGTTTGATTGTGTTATATTTTATTATTTTGGATCTGGTTTAAAATCAAAACACAACCCAAAGTGCAAAAGTTGTTTGAGAAATTTTATTTTCGTTAAGTAAATTCATTTTTTCTAAGTTTAAAAATGTTAATATGTGTTGAAATATTACTTCTGGTGAATTATTTGTGTAACTTGTGGTTGCTGATGACGCCTAGAACTGTGTTGAGATGATAAGGCAGGTCGGCCATCTATTGCGGGGCATATGAACATTGCCACATTCTACCTGTCATTGTTAAGGGAGAAAACGGATAGATTGGACCTTTTGGGGGGCAAATTTGATAGTTGTCAAACTCGGAGCATTACTTAACGCTTCCGTTAATGGTGTTAACAGTTTTTGGAAACAGTTAACAGTGTTCACCGCAGTTGCTCTAAAATCCACAAATTACTGTTTAATTTATTTAAACCCTGATTTTTTAAGCATTTTGCAGCGAAAAGAAAAGGTGAGTGAGAAACCTAATGGGTAGACCTGGCCACGGTTTATGAACTTCGAAACCGTCGATTTACGGTTCAAAAAAATAAAAATCCTGAATCGAAACTGTTACAGGACGGTTCATAATCGGTTTGGAATCGACGGTTTTGATTCATAACCTCGGTTCGAAACTGATATTAAACCATCGGTTCTAATTTATGATCTCGATTTATTTTTTAATTAATAATTATAATAATTAAGAATAAAAAATTAAAAAAACCTTAGATTTAATTTTTCAATTAAATTTTTTATGTATCCATTTGAGATTTAGAAGAATCAAAATTTACGTGGTTCTATTTACTATTTTTAAAAAATGAATAAAATAAATTATATAATTAATTATAAAAGATAATAAAAAAATAATAGATAATAATAAAATTAATTATAGAGATAAATTTTATAATTAATTATGAAATTGTATAATAAAAAATAATAATAATTAAATTATATAAATTAAAATTAGAATTGATAAAAATAAAAGGGGAATTTAAAATTTGAGATAATTTGATTGAGAGAGTATTAAGAATTAAGAGAATGAGAAATGAGAGATTTGAAAGATTGAATAATATTTATAAATAAAATTTTATATTAAAAAATTTTTAATAAAAAACCAAACTGCCATATTTTGTACGTTTGCAGGGGACCGGTCCCTGCAAATGTTTTAGAAGCAGCCATCGAAGCAGGAGCAGCCACATTTTAGATTTATGCAGGGGACCCGGTCCTGTAAATGTTTAAAATATGGCGGTCCCTTGCAAGCATTTTCCGGTTCATGTAAAAAAATACCGGTTTATGAATTTTTGAACCGTCGGTTCATGAAACCGGGCATGAATCGAAGTTCCACGGTTCGAAAATATTAAAACCGGAACCGAACGGTCAAATCCGGTTTTGTTTCCGGTTCATGTCGGTTTCAGTTTTGACGGTTCCGGTTCCGGTTTTGAACGGGCCGGTTTCGGTGCGGTTCACGGGCCAAACCGGCCCGCGGCCAGGACTAATGGGCAATTCAAATAGCACTGGCAAAACCATGTCAAGATCAGGCGTCGCATTGGTGGGCATTTTTAGTTTTTGATTTAGCCTTTTTGCTTTGTGCTGTGAGTTTGAATTTGTTGTTTTTTGTGTTGAGTAGCTCGTCGAAAGAAGGCCGTGAAGATCTTCCCTCGCCCGACGGCCGGCCCTCTTCGCCTCATCAATCATGGGCAGACTTTGAAGTACAATATGAAGCTTAGGGCTGGGAGAGGCTTCACGCTTGAAGAACTTAAAGTGAGTTCTTTAGTTGATGCTAGGTTTTATTTGTGTCTCTGTCGCCTTGTTTCTTGATATATGAACTTTTTCCTTGTATTTTGATCGCCTTGTATCGTAAATATATGAGCTTGTTACTTTTGTTTCAATCGTCTTGTATCTGCACTCTATCAGGTTATGGATTATGGTTGATCGGGAACCTGTTTTGGTGTTAAGAGGTGTTAGTACTGTTCTCTGAGCTAGAAATTCGTCTGAGTAATTATAGGTTTTAAAGAAATCCTTTATTACTTAGCGTATGCAAAGTGATGTTGAAATGTCTGATATAAATGTTTGTTTGGTTGACATATTTATGGTGAGCACTAGCTAGTGTAGTTTGGATTTGTATGGTAGATCCTGAGATGGAATTCCGCACACAATAGGGTAAAGGGAAAATAAATTTTAAATATTAAGTTTGAAAAGTATTTTTTAAGTTTAAAAATTTAGTAGTCTAAATATTCAACTGTTAGTTTGAATGATTACCTAGTAATCTGTTTCTGGATCTTGTTGTACATTCTTCACATACTACATGCGTCTTTGTTTTGGGTTGTATGAACTGTTTTCTACCCATTTGGAGTGCCAAAACTAACTGTTGAATAAATGGAATTAAGAAACTCGAATAATCTAAGTGAAAAGTGTGCTTAAATTTGAAGGTAATAGTCTTAGAGGTGTTTTGTTTCTTTGTGAGCACTAGAGATGAAGTAGTAATTCATTCTGATTCAGATTTTGCATATAGTTTAGTTACATTTTGTCTCGTTACTATTTCCCTATTGAAGAATTGAATTCAAAAATATGCTTTGTCCCATTACAAGTATCACTATTTTAAAATTTTATTACAATGGTTACATTACTGAAATCTGATGTCCTTACTGCTGATATGCGGTAATCCCAATTTTAGGTTTTTCATTTTAGTTACTATAATTTTAAGTTCAACTAGTATTGGATTAATGTTGCCATCATGGATGTAGTGAAGCTGAGTATGTTCACTTTACGTGTGCTGTATATTGTCACTTTCACAAATTTTTTTTCTTTTTGTGTTTTCAGTTATTGATCTTCCTATATCACTCAATGTTGAAATTGTTTCTATATCTAGACATTAACATTCTATCTGTCTCAAATAGGCTGCGGGTATTCCCAAGAAGCTTTTTCCAACCATCAGTAGATCGGTTTGTAAGAACTTATCTCTGGAGAGAATCCAAAACAATGTTTAGAGGCTGAAGACATGCAAGGCCAAATTGGTGGTGCTTGCAAGGTCAAGGTAATTGGAAAAGACAAGTTTGTCAATATCATTTTATTGTTACCAAATCTTATGCTCAAATTATTATGATCTTTTTTTGGATGTAGGCTGGTGATTCTGCTCCAGAGGAACTGGCAACGGCAACTCAAGTACAAGGACCGTACATGCCTATCACCCTTGAGAAGCCTACGGTGGAGCTTGTTAAAGTTAGTCAAGAGATGAGGTCTTTCAAGGCATACAACAAGCTGTGTGTGGAGAGGATGAACACCTGCCATGCTGGTGCAAGGCTGAAAACGGCTGCAGAGGTTGAAAAGGAAGAGAAGTAAATTGAGTCCTGAGAATAGGCAGCAACATTTTGGAGTCTAACGTATGTCTGCCTTTTCCTCTTAGATTTCGTTTTTTTAGTTCTTTTTGTTATACTTATCTGAACCTTGAAGGAATTTTAGTTTTGATGACATGGGTACAGTTCGAGGTTTAAGATTTCTTGGTCATCATTTGTGTGAACCTTTGCCTGTCTTGTCTTTTGAGAATTTTATTTATAGAGGGGAAGTTCTGAAATTCTTAGAGTATCTTTTGTTGGATAATCTTTCATTACTAAAATTTTATTAAAAAGATATATTATTTGGTATAGATTAGCGTTGTGTTTTGGTTAAATTTATATGAATAAATAATTATTATGTTTGATTGATAATAATGAAGAACCAACTAAACAATATAATGTTAATAATAAAAAGTAGTTATTCAGATAATTGAATATTATTTCAAACTAAATGTTTCTTAATATAGGAGTAATTTGATTATTATTTTCCTAAATATTAAAAGGATTAAAAGATTTTTGAACTAATTTTAAACTGCCATTGTGAGCCACCACCCCATCAATAGCCAATGGTAGTTGACGACAATTATTGGGAGTACCAGGACGCAATGGCACAACAATGATAATGGGAACATGGTGAGTCACACCTCTTAAAAAAACTAGCTACAATTAAAACAAAAAAAAGAAAAGAAAAATGTTATGCATGAATTGCAAAGAATAAACATAAAACCATGTGCAGTTGGCAATGATCAACCAAATCAAATTATTACAAATTCTTGTATTCACATCTAAATCTCTTTCACAGGATCACTTTTCTTCTTCTTCCTCTGCAAAGCATTAACAAACTTTGGTTATTGATAAACATGTAAAAATGATTCATACCATTTTTACCATAAATTTTGGTTCATTTGCCAATCAAAAGACAATCATCATTATTATACATCTTATTTAGACCTAATTTCAGATTCTTATAGTTTGTCAAATAATCAAAATTTTCTTTTGTATTAGTGCATATACAATCATATGAATAATCAAAATTTCAGATTCATAGATGTAGCTCGGTTCATGATAACTTATGAAATACGAGAAAGGAAAAAGGAGGTTATCTAACAAGTTTATATCATTAGGGACATGGATTTCACTATCTACAATCAACAAGTCATCTTTCTATATATTCCATAAAAGGGCAACGAAATTGAAGGAAAGCTGGGACTCAAACATAGGCCTTAGTATGACATGTTACAAAGGAATGGTGATCAATAAACTGATCCAGCTGGCATATTTTAATCGAGTACTCAGGAGTGTAGGTAATAAATCTTTACTATATGTTGAGATTGTTCGTCTTGGATGGACACAGTCATCCCCCTTGGAATATGATTTATTTGGACAGCAGTATTGGTCGTATTTGCATGCTGACCACCTGAACCACCAGATCTATAAGGATCAATCCCCAAATCTTCATTCCTCAACTGGAAATCTACCTGCAAATCCTCAAAACATAGAAATCAATGAGATTGAGCATCATAAAATATTATAATACTTCTGATGGAAATCTAATAACAAAGATTTATGGACACAGGACCAAAAATGCAAATGGAGGCAGAGAGCAGGAGGGCACTTTGGAAAATCCAGAAGATATTGAAGCAACTAATTTTGGGCAACCAGAAGATATGCAAGGCAGCAGATAGATCCCAGCATATAAGAGGAAACAAAGAAGATAATGGGCAGAAAAATATATTATTATTGATTTGGGGAATATTGTCATTAATATAGGAAATATTGACATTGATTTTGTTTTCTAAAATAACTCTTATGTTTTGATTTAAATCCTTCCCGGAGGGAGGCTAGACTATCATGGTTATTATAATGAATTATAATTGGTGATATTAATAGTATCCGCTATTTCTTTGCTGTTGAATTGCTTGAGCTGTTTTCTCCAATTTTTAGTTGTCGTATTGCATTCAGATTGTGGAAATATTGCTTGAGTGATTGAGGTGAGTTGGAGGGGAAGGAAAACTTGACCTGGAACTATCTGGAGGAGCTACTCGGTAGCTGGAACATTCAGTTTGGAGGTCTGCTTGCTGTCAATTCATGGGTACGTATCAACTTCCAATACAGCAATGGTGACAGTTGTAAAGAAAAATGACCATAAAATTGTGGCACCAATACAAAAATTATCATTCGATCAACTTCAATTCATTTAGCACCTTATCAGCCAGAGGAAGGATAGGAACAGAGACAGCACTGGTATGACCTCGTCCAGACTTCTCTGTCCCAAGAACACACTGCAAAATGATAACTGTTTGTAATTTCTGCTACAATACCATACATTGCAAGTCAAATGGCTTATAGTTGAAACCTGAACTCTATGAATTCCACTCTCAAATTTAAGTTTCCCAAGACACCAGTTCCTGAGATTGCTGCACTAGCTTCCTGGTTAAGAAAAGGGCAAACCAGAGATTTGTAAAACACTTACAAGGTAATTCCATTTGTCCTAAACAATAAAAAATATATATATAGATTAATTATAGGTTGTAACCTATTATACAACTGAACAACATATCCCATCTTAAAATCCTGATAGTCAAAATATATCCCAAGCATGTGGTACCAAGGGGAGTTAAAACCCGGCGCTAACTGCTAATATAACAGTATATCTTCGCCTTACATACATAAGGAAAGACTTAGACTAAATGTATGTTAAATTTTAAATCCTGCAAGAACAATGAATTTTAAATAGAAGCTGGGATTCTAGAATCTATAAATGTGGAAATAAGTTGCTTAATTATTTCATGGTCTCCCAAATGAAAGGAGAAAAGGGAAACCACTAAACACATACAAATGATAACTGAGGAAAGCGAAAGTCACATTCTTTGGTTTGGTGTCTTTAGTCTAAAGTCCAAATAAGACTATAGTTTAGGACTCTATAGCTTTACATTATAGTTGCATCAAGAATAGTAGTTGGCTTTCTACGTCACAATCTACCCACATCTGGAAAAACATGCATAATACCATATTATTTCCTAGATGATAACACGTTATTTCATATCTTAAAACTCCAGCAATGACTCTTCAAAACCATACAGCATGTGTATTATGTTCCCATATAAAGAAAGAATGAAAATGTAGATCTACTTGCAAGTAAAATACTAAATTATATTTAAAAAATTTTAGATTAATATAGCACATAATACCAGAACTATAGGCAAAAACCTCAGAGCGTACCCCTGCTTAGCAAGTTACTTGAAGGATCAGACTATAGACATAGACAGCAAGGCACCAACAAATACCCCTTCTGAAGCCTTACCACCGCACAACTGCAAAAGGCAAATAGATGTATCCATCAAAAACTCAAAGCATAATATCAATGAACATACCAGCATCAAACATAATAAAAAGAGATGTGCATGCAACATTATAAATCAATAAAAATGCTAACATGAAAATCAAATCAACAGGTCCAGGCCTCTTTGAAGAAACCACATCCAAACGTTGAGAATCAGATAATAGTTTGTCAATCAATGGTTCATCACCACCAACATTCCTCTCCCAAATTTTATACCACCTGCACAAACACAACAACAACTTAGTCTATCAAAAATAATAATAACAATAACAATTAAGAATTATACGCATCAAAATTTACATAACAAAAAGAAAATTTTCCACAAAATAAGGATGCATGAACGCAAGCAACTCCCTGCATTCTCCATCATCAAAACCAAAGATTCACGAATCATCATTTTAGATTTTGCTCCCTATTTACATACATTCATCAAATCATAGGCATTAGTAATTTTAGTCACAACAAATAATCAATTCTACATACACCATAACTGAACCACTCAAAGCTCATATACATGCCATATTTCTATTCAATCGGTTGATCTCTTTGTTAGAATTGTGAAGCCTGAAAGGATTTGAATTCTAGAAGAATTCGGTTTCAAAAACAGGATTAAACTTTATCTGTCCCGAAAGCATACCAAACGAAGTCCGTTTTAAACAAATAAGGTATCGTTGGAAAGTTTGTTTCGATACGAATCAAACGCCGCAAAAATCGCAGCCAAAGACGGTCAGACACGCCCTCACTCGCCCCAACAACGTCCGGTGGTCAGTTTTACACGGATTCTTATTTCTTTAAGGTTTTTGAGTCCGAATCAGTTGTGGGTTGTTCCTATCCTATAAATACACATGTTGAACGTCTTATATGTGCATTACATGATGTATTAAGGGTCTCTAAGGGTTTAGGCTTAGATTGACAAGTTTAGGAAGGTGAGAGAGATTTGTGAGGGAGAAATTCGTGATTGAGAGTGAGGGAGACAAAAGTGTCAGTTTGTAATTATCAATTTGATAGTGCAAGAAGTGCTGGTGCACTCCGTGGACGTAGGGAATTTCCTGAACCACGTAAAATTCTTGTGTCTATTTTATTTATTCGTTTGGTGTGTGCTTGATTGTGTTTTACGACTTTCTTTTTTTTCTCTTTCGGGGTTAATTTATCCCAACAACTGGTATCAGAGCCTGGTTCATTAGTAGTTGGTTTTGTCGTTTGAGTGGAAGAATATGGGTTCAGAGAAAGACCATTACAAGGTTGAAAAGTTCGATGGGACGAACTTTAGTTTCTGGAAGATGCAGATGGAGGATTATCTGTACCAGAAAGACTTGTACTTACCGCTCAAAGAAAAGCCAACAGACATGAAAGATGAAGATTGGAAAGTTTTAGATCGTAAAGCTCTAGGTGCGATTCGATTGAGTCTATCGAGAGCAGTAGCCTTTAATGTGAAGAATCAAGACACGACAGCGTCTCTCATGAAATCCTTATCAAATCTCTACGAACAACCTTCTGCGGCAAATAAGGTACATCTGATAAAGAAACTTTTTTCTCTCCGAATGACAGAAAATAAAAACTTCAAAGAACATCTGAATGCGTTTAATGAGATTACGGATCAACTAACGTCCGTAAAGATCGAGTTTGATGATGAAGTACAAGCCTTACTCATTCTCGGTCAGTTGCCTGAAAGTTGGAAGGGTACCTTCCAATCAATCAGTGGTGCGTTTGGGAAAGAAAAATTGAAGTTTTCAGAAGTTGTGGATATGATCATGACTGAAGAGATTCGTAGGCGTGAAGATGGGTTTTTTAATTCAAATTCAGTCTTGAATATGGAGAGTAGAAGAAGAAGCAATACTAGAGGTGGGCAATGTGGTAGATCCAAGTCGAGGCGTGGTAGGTCTAAATCAAGGAGCCGTCAGAACAATTCACATGGTGGTAAGAAAGACATCGAGTGTTGGAATTGTCACAAGATGGGGCATTACCGGTTAGAGTGTAAAGCTCCAAAGAAAGAAAGTGATGGTCAGACTAGTGCAAATTATGTTTCGGAAGGCTCGGATGATGCTTTAATTTGCTCTTTAGAAAGCAATACTGAATCATGGATATTAGACTCAGGAGCGTCGTTTCATGCTACCTCTAGGAAGGAATTCTTTAAAGAATATGTTGCAAGCAACCTGGGTAAGGTTTATCTTGGTAATGATAAGGCATGCGACATCGTAGGTGAAGGAAATGTGGAGATTAACCTAAATGGATCTATTTGGAGATTGGATAATGTAAGGCATGTACCTAGTTTGAAGAAAAATCTGATTTCAATTGGGCAGTTGGCAACACAAGGTTATGTGATAACGTTTTCAGAAGATGCTTGGAAGATTTCGAAAGGAGCTATGACTATTGCCAAAGGGAAAAAGATTGGAACTCTCTATACAACCACAGATGGACGTGGTTTATTTGCTGCAGCTGAAAGTAGAGATGATCCAAACCTATGGCATCAGAGGCTTGGGCATATGAGTACTAAGGGATTACGAGTCATGCATTCTAATGGCAAGTTGTCAGATTTGAAATCGATTGACGTAGACATGTGTGAAAGTTGTGTTTTCGGAAAGCAGAAAAGGGTGAGCTTTAAGAAAGCTGGGAGAACTCCAAAGACAACGAAATTGGAGTTAGTGCACACAGATGTTTGGGGACCTGCACCAGTTTCCTCAGTTAGCGGAAAATATTATTTTGTCACTTTCATAGATGATCACTCAAGGAAAGTTTGGGTTTATTTTCTGAGGCAGAAATCTGAGGTGTTTGAAGCTTTCAAAAAGTGGAAGGCTATGGTTGAGAATGAAACCGGTTTGAAGATCAAGAAGTTGCGATCCGATAATGGTGGTGAGTATGAAGATTCTGAGTTCAAAAAATTCTACTTCGGGAGTGGGATTCATCTCGAAAGGACCGTGCCTAGTACTCCACAGCAGAATGGTGTTGCAGAACGTATGAACCGAACATTGACTGAGAGAGCTAGGAGCATGAGGCTACACGCTGGTTTGCCGAAGCAGTTCTGGGCAGAAGCAGTCAACACAGCAGCTTATTTGATCAATCGTGGTCCATCAACACCCTTAGATTTCAAACTACCCGAAGAAGTTTGGAGTGGTCAGGAGGTAAAACTTTCTCATATTAGAGTTTTTGGTTGTGTAGCATATATCCATGTTAGTGATAATGCTAGAAACAAACTTGACCCAAAATCTATTAAATGTACTTTTATTGGCTATGGGGATGACAAATTTGGGTATAAGTTTTGGGATGAAAATAGTAAGAAGATGATTAGGAGTAGGGATGTCATCTTCAATGAGAAAGTTATGTATAAAAATAGGAAATCTATAGAGTCTTCTAGTGGGGGGTTGTCTGAACCTAACTATTTTAATCATGATGATGTGCCTGTTTAGAAGAATCCTAAGTTAGGTAAGGAGTTAAAAGCCAAGGAAAACGCAGAAAAAGAACCAGTCACTACTTCAACTTCAGGCGTAGACTCAGAACTAGCAGAAAAGGGTATTGCAGATTTATACCCTGATGAATTAGAGGATCCAGCGAATGCACTGAGAAGGTCTAAGCGACGTCGAATACCAAACAAGAAGTATGACTTGAACTATTTGCTACTGACTGATGCTGGGGAGCCTGAATGCTATGCTGAGGCATGTCAGGTAGATGATTCTAGCAAGTGGGAGCTAGCGATGAAGGATGAGATGAAGTCTTTGAATTCGAACCGTACATGGGAGTTGACAAAGTTACCAGAGGGTAAGAAGGCACTCCAAAATAAATGGGTCTTCAGAATTAAGCAAGAACATGATGGCTCTAAAAGGTATAAAGCTAGATTGGTGGTCAAGGGTTTTCAACAAAAAGAAGGCATTGACTACACAGAGATATTTTCCCCTGTTGTGAAGTTGAGCACAATTCGATCAGTTTTGAGCATTGTGGCGGCAGAAGATTTATATCTGGAACAACTAGATGTAAAGACCGCTTTTCTACATGGTGATCTCGAGGAGGAGATATACATGATGCAACCAGAAGGTTTTATGGAAAAAGGAAAAGAAAATCTGGTGTGTAAGCTGACTAAGAGCTTGTATGGCCTCAAGCAAGCTCCACGTCAATGGTACAAGAAATTTGATGGTTTTATGCAAAAGAATGGATACATGAGATGTAATGCTGACCATTGTTGCTACTTCAAGAAGGTTGGTACCAGTTACATTATTTTATTACTTTATGTTGATGACATGTTGGTAGCTGGTGCAGATTTGGAAGATATAAACAAATTGAAGAAACAACTGTCTAGTGAATTTGAGATGAAGGATTTGGGGGTAGCAAAACAGATTCTTGGAATGAGAATTAACAGAGATAAGAAGAGAGGTACATTGCAATTGTCTCAAGCAGAGTACATTCGTAAGGTTCTTCAACGCTTTAGTATGAGTGATGCTAAACCAGTCAAAATTCCCCTAGCCAGTCACTTTAGACTTTCCAAGGATCAGTATCCACAGACAGATGAAGAAAGGGCATACATGGATAAAGTTCCATATGCATCTGCAATTGGAAGTTTGATGTATGCTATGGTTTGCACGAGGCCAGATATTGCTCATGCAGTGGGAGCAGTTAGTAGATTTATGTCTAATCCAGGCAAGCAGCATTGGGAGGTAGTTAAATGGATTTTGAGGTATCTACAAGGTACAACAGAAAAATGTTTATACTTTAAAAAGAGTGATTTGAAGCTACAAGGATATGTTGATGCTGACTTTGCTGGAGAGGTAGATCATAGAAAGAGCACTACAGGGTACGTTTTTACTTTGGGTGCTACAGCCATTAGTTGGGTTTCCCAACTACAGAGGATTGTGACTTTGTCTACGACTGAGGCAGAGTATGTAGCTGTTACAGAAGCAAGCAAAGAACTGATTTGGTTACAAGGTCTGTTAGCAGAATTGGGGTTCAAACAAGTGTTGAATGTGTTGCACAGTGACAGTCAGAGTGCGATACACTTAGCCAAGAATTCGGCATTTCACTCGAGGACCAAGCATATAGGTCTACGATATCATTTCATTCGTACTTTGTTGGATGAAGAAGTGCTGACACTTGTGAAGATTCTTGGAAGTAAAAATCCAGCTGACATGTTGACCAAGCCAGTGACAATCGAAAAACTGGAGCTGTGTTCAGCTTCAGTCGGTCTTCATGGTTGAAGCAAAGGAAGTTGAGTGCACCGTTTTCACTATTCAGAAGAATTGATGATTGCATGTGTTTCAGTCTTCAAGTGGGAGATTGTTAGAATTGTGAAGCCTGAAAGGATTTGAATTCTAGAAGAATTCGGTTTCAAAAACAGGATTAAACTTTATCTGTCCCGAAAGCATACCAAACGAAGTCCGTTTTAAACAAATAAGGTATCGTTGGAAAGTTTGTTTCGATACGAATCAAACGCCGCAAAAATCGCAGCCAAAGACGGTCAGACACGCCCTCACTCGCCCCAACAACGTCCGGTGGTCAGTTTTACACGGATTCTTATTTCTTTAAGGTTTTTGAGTCCGAATCAGTTGTGGGTTGTTCCTATCCTATAAATACACATGTTGAACGTCTTATATGTGCATTACATGATGTATTAAGGGTCTCTAAGGGTTTAGGCTTAGATTGACAAGTTTAGGAAGGTGAGAGAGATTTGTGAGGGAGAAATTCGTGATTGAGAGTGAGGGAGACAAAAGTGTCAGTTTGTAATTATCAATTTGATAGTGCAAGAAGTGCTGGTGCACTCCGTGGACGTAGGGAATTTCCTGAACCACGTAAAATTCTTGTGTCTATTTTATTTATTCGTTTGGTGTGTGCTTGATTGTGTTTTACGACTTTCTTTTTTTTCTCTTTCGGGGTTAATTTATCCCAACAACTGGTATCAGAGCCTGGTTCATTAGTAGTTGGTTTTGTCGTTTGAGTGGAAGAATATGGGTTCAGAGAAAGACCATTACAAGGTTGAAAAGTTCGATGGGACGAACTTTAGTTTCTGGAAGATGCAGATGGAGGATTATCTGTACCAGAAAGACTTGTACTTACCGCTCAAAGAAAAGCCAACAGACATGAAAGATGAAGATTGGAAAGTTTTAGATCGTAAAGCTCTAGGTGCGATTCGATTGAGTCTATCGAGAGCAGTAGCCTTTAATGTGAAGAATCAAGACACGACAGCGTCTCTCATGAAATCCTTATCAAATCTCTACGAACAACCTTGTATGTAAGCTGACTAAGAGCTTGTATGGCCTCAAGCAAGCTCCACGTCAATGGTACAAGAAATTTGATGGTTTTATGCAAAAGAATGGATACATGAGATGTAATGCTGACCATTGTTGCTACTTCAAGAAGGTTGGTACCAGTTACATTATTTTATTACTTTATGTTGATGACATGTTGGTAGCTGGTGCAGATTTGGAAGATATAAACAAATTGAAGAAACAACTGTCTAGTGAATTTGAGATGAAGGATTTGGGGGTAGCAAAACAGATTCTTGGAATGAGAATTAACAGAGATAAGAAGAGAGGTACATTGCAATTGTCTCAAGCAGAGTACATTCGTAAGGTTCTTCAACGCTTTAGTATGAGTGATGCTAAACCAGTCAAAATTCCCCTAGCCAGTCACTTTAGACTTTCCAAGGATCAGTATCCACAGACAGATGAAGAAAGGGCATACATGGATAAAGTTCCATATGCATCTGCAATTGGAAGTTTGATGTATGCTATGGTTTGCACGAGGCCAGATATTGCTCATGCAGTGGGAGCAGTTAGTAGATTTATGTCTAATCCAGGCAAGCAGCATTGGGAGGTAGTTAAATGGATTTTGAGGTATCTACGAGGTACAACAGAAAAATGTTTATACTTTAAAAAGAGTGATTTGAAGCTACAAGGATATGTTGATGCTGACTTTGCTGGAGAGGTAGATCATAGAAAGAGCACTACAGGGTACGTTTTTACTTTGGGTGCTACAGCCATTAGTTGGGTTTCCCAACTACAGAGGATTGTGACTTTGTCTACGACTGAGGCAGAGTATGTAGCTGTTACAGAAGCAAGCAAAGAACTGATTTGGTTACAAGGTCTGTTAGCAGAATTGGGGTTCAAACAAGTGTTGAATGTGTTGCACAGTGACAGTCAGAGTGCGATACACTTAGCCAAGAATTCGGCATTTCACTCGAGGACCAAGCATATAGGTCTACGATATCATTTCATTCGTACTTTGTTGGATGAAGAAGTGCTGACACTTGTGAAGATTCTTGGAAGTAAAAATCCAGCTGACATGTTGACCAAGCCAGTGACAATCGAAAAACTGGAGCTGTGTTCAGCTTCAGTCGGTCTTCATGGTTGAAGCAAAGGAAGTTGAGTGCACCGTTTTCACTATTCAGAAGAATTGATGATTGCATGTGTTTCAGTCTTCAAGTGGGAGATTGTTAGAATTGTGAAGCCTGAAAGGATTTGAATTCTAGAAGAATTCGGTTTCAAAAACAGGATTAAACTTTATCTGTCCCGAAAGCATACCAAACGAAGTCCGTTTTAAACAAATAAGGTATCATTGGAAAGTTTGTTTCGATACGAATCAAACGCCGCAAAAATCGCAGCCAAAGACGGTCAGACACGCCCTCACTCGCCCCAACAACGTCCGGTGGTCAGTTTTACACGGATTCTTATTTCTTTAAGGTTTTTGAGTCCGAATCAGTTGTGGGTTGTTCCTATCCTATAAATACACATGTTGAACGTCTTATATGTGCATTACATGATGTATTAAGGGTCTCTAAGGGTTTAGGCTTAGATTGACAAGTTTAGGAAGGTGAGAGAGATTTGTGAGGGAGAAATTCGTAATTGAGAGTGAGAGAGACAAAAGTGTCAGTTTGTAATTATCAATTTGATAGTGCAAGAAGTGCTGGTGCACTCCGTGGACGTAGGGAATTTCCTGAACCACGTAAAATTCTTGTGTCTATTTTATTTATTCGTTTGGTGTATGCTTGATTGTGTTTTACGACTTTCTTTTTTTTCTCTTTCGGGGTTAATTTATCCCAACACTCTTCTCATCGCCAATAACCAGCAGAGTTTCTCATTGATCTTGCAAATGGGCACATAAATGACAAAACATTTCCATCAAAAATACAGGCCAAGTTGCCACCTGGAACCGGAAACCAGAGTTGTCAAAATGGAGAGCCCTCTCCTTTTGATGCTCATGAGGTCAGTATCAATAACACTGCCTATAATGATTTTTAGCTATTTGATGAAATACTGTTTCATGTTGATCTGGTTATAGATTTTCTAATATGCAGTACCATGTGGAGGCCTATGAAGCTCGAGGAACGAAAATTGAGAAGAGAAAGGTCTTAAAACCTGCGGTGATAGAAGGTGAGATGGAGATGCAGGAGAAGTTAAATTCCAGGGAAAGTGAAGCAACCTGGTGGGAACAGTTCTCAGTTCTCTTGAGGATAGGTCTTCAGGAGAGACGCTTTGAGTATTTCAGCTGTATCCGTGTGACACAAGTCATCTCTACTGCTATAATTGTTGGCAGTAGACTCTGCTGCCAATATCCTACAATCATGGCCACCAGAGCTCCCACTTCTGAGCCACCTTGATCTTGTCTGGGTTTTCTGATTAAGGAAGAATCACAAGGACCTGAATCAGAGCAACTGAACTGGATTTTCAGGAGAAGCCTGTATGAGTGATAATTGAAAGAAATGTAGTCCACCCATCTCATAAAATATGGAACATTCTGCACCAAATGATTATACAAAACAACACATGAAGTACCAATTATAAGATTGTGTGTGACTAGCTTGAGGCATTTGTTAGACAATTTCTTCTAACCCGGATAAAGAATCCACCAGAGAGCATAAAGGTCATAACAACAATAGATGCCAATGTTGTTGCTTTCTTCACATCCATGAATGCTGCACCGATTACTAGTCTGAGACCCTGAAATTTTCAAGTTCAAAGAAGGTGATATAATTAATCAAGTACAGTAATAAAATGTCTTGATTTCAGATTACTATGAGATGTTTGACACCTGAGAAGCTATCACGCTGAGGAAAACTGTGAGCATTATCAGAGAAAAGGCGGTGAAGTTCATCTTCAATCCGACCATAAGTAGACTGTCACAAAGAGCACAATAGGCAGAATGAGATCCAAGGGAAGATCACTAGTGTTTCTGGGTAAAAAATCGTTGCCTTGCCTGATCCTGAAGTCGCTGTGGAGTTGAAGAGTTCGAACGGCACCAAAGTAGGCCAATGATTATAGCAGTGGTTTGTTTATTGATAAAAAATAAATATATAAATTTCAATTACAACATAATAACAGTTAATACCATATACATTTTTTTTTAAAAATATATTACGCACGAATTACAAAGAATAAACGTAAAACCAAGTGCAGTTGGCAATGTTCAAACAAATCAATTAATTACAAATTCTTGTATTCACATCTCAATCTCTATCACACCATCCCTTTTCTTCTTCTTCCTCTGCAAAGCATATGAATGAACAATATTGAACCAAATCAAAGTTATCACAATTCCTTTTGTTGAAGATAATACTGAATAAATAAAATATGAAATAGCATGATTAATACCATTTTTTGCTGTCTTCCCACAAATTCCTGCCAAAAACAATATATTAGCTTCTTAATAACATATAAACATGATTAAAAAACTTATAAAATAATGTATAAATTAATAAATAAAAACATCCATGGGTGAGGATACAAGAGAGAGAAAATGGATTTTGGCTTGTCTTCTTTTTTATTTACTCAAATTAGATTTTGACATTTCTATATCGTATTCTTTGTTAAATTTTGCCAAACTTATTCGTTCCAACCACATAACATTGACAGAATTATACTGAGTCGTAGTATTCTTTGTTAAATTTCTCTAATAGGAGATGAGAAAAACAATTAGAAGAATTGGAGAGAAAGCAGAGCTGACCCTGCGCGTATACAATTCAAGCAATTAGAAAATAGAAATTAGTTTAGAAATTTGGTTTTTGGATTCTACTACGAAAATTCATGAGTTAGCCATTATCAATAAGCACTGGCATCCAGTAGTAAAACGTTATTCAATCAGTAAGTTAAAATCTACTTGCATAGAATCAATGTTTACGAAAATTTAAAACCTTATCCAAGTATGCAACAAAGTAGCTATTCATAAGATATCCATCAAGTAAAAAGAAATTACCTCACATGGATTTTCAGCCTTCTTCTTCCTCCTCCTCTTCTTCTTTTTCTTCTTCTTCTTCTTTCTCCTCTTCTTCCTATATAAAGCAAACCTTGTGAGTACCACATTAAAAGCTCATACTTTCAAATATAAAACTTAAAGTATCATACATTTCACTTTTGATCATAACAAAATGTCTTTCTTTGTACATAAATATAAATTTTAAAATAAAAACTAAATTTTACCAATGACTTGATTATAAAAACAGGCCAGTTTGACTTTATTTTAATTTAATATCTTTTATCTATTAAAAATACGATTAATTACATTCAAATTACAACTATATATTTATTAATTTAATCATATGAACCATTTCTCTATTAAATGAAATTCATTATTTATTATACATAAAACTAATTACATCATCACTGAAGAATTAAATAGAAGATGTATCTCTTTTATAATAATTGAATACGCACCTTTTAATTCAAGAACTCCTGCAATGTGGTATTAACCTTGCCATTCCGATGCTCTTTCCAATAAAGTTTGGGTGTCAATTGCTCTCCATATCCAAAGGTCTTTATGTTTTCACATCCATATATCCCTAAACTCTCCAGTGTTGGGAATTCAATAGCATATGACCCTGAGCTAAAACAAGTGAGGTTTCCTAAATATACAAGTTGTAAGTTGGACAAACTAGGAAACAACAACCTCTTTATTGATGCTTCTTTTTCTTCTTTCTCATTTGTAATTATTTCATATATTGATGAACACCCCCGAACTACAAGACTTTTGAGCTTTACCAAACATTTCACAATGGAAGGAGAGAAGAGGTTTCCTAATTGTTCACAATCCAAGATGCGTATAAAAGTCAAGTTTTGCAAACTTGGGGAGGTTATAGTGTGGTCTAACTCGTTATCTAAAGCTTCTTTCTTCTCAAAGATTTCCTTTAATTCACCACAATACTCCACATCTATTTCTTCCAAACAAATAAGGCCTTGGAGTAGAGTTGCTGAAAATAGGATTGTTAACTTAGGACATGATCTAATCTCTACTTTCTTCAAGTTTTGAAGGCTTATGGATTGATGGTCACCATTCCATATATGTGACATCTTTGGCAAGTAAAACAATTTTAGATATTCTAATGATGAGAGCAACTTCGATTCTCCTTTTGTAATCTTAATCTCTTCACAATCAAATACATATACCAATGACTCACAATTATATACTATGAAAGTATGAAGATTTTGAAATTTCCGTAACAATTGACTCGGTACAACTTTTAACATCTTATCATACCTTCGCACTTGTAGAACTTTTAGTTTAGAAAATGCTTGGGCTAAAGGCTCTCCGTTGCACACTTCGAGCAAGTTGGGATTAGCATACAAAGACAACTCCTCTAAATTGTGGAAAGTTGAGTTTGGTGTCAATTCCAATGTATTTAGGAACACGTATCATAAAAATAATCAATAAGGTGAAAAGTTTCAGGATTGCACATGGAGACTACTGCACTAAAATTTTAAAAATGAATTCAGAACCGAAGAACTTTCTTTGCCTTTGCTCTTAAAGCTTCTTGGTTCCATCCCCTTATAATGTCTAATATTCTGGCTTTTGGAAAGAGAGCATCAAATATGTAGAGAAACAAATTTACGTAAACTGATATAAAAGGATCAATGCAATTAGATAATAACACCAAATTATGTTAATGTAATTTCACTGTCAGGAATAAGGGTGTTAACGGTCTCATTTGGTCAAGTTAAAAATTTCTTTTAACCAAACCAAACTGTTTTGAGCTTTAAACCAAGCCAAACTAAAAAATTGACGTGGCAACCATTATGGTCTTTTTTTTTTAATTTTTTGGGTAAGAATATTAAAGACAGAAGAAAAGAAGCGGGAACAAAACCGGTAAAACAACTTAAGTTCATCTTCTTCTGCTATCTCCACAAACACAAGATAGACAGGGGACAAAACTTATTAATAGAAGAAGATTGTAAATAGATGACTTCTATCTTCACAAAGGTTTCTTCAAAGATTTTACCGGGACTAATAATTTGTTGCTATTCAACGCCTGCCCAGGACTCCAAGTTCACTGATGTTCAGTAAGGAGTAAGGCCCACACCAGGCCAGCAGTCCAAGAGCAAATTATAATTTACACGTTCCCCAATTTGATCGACCAAACCATGACGCTAAGCAAAAATTTATAAATATCACAAAAAAATTAAATATTTTAATATTGAATTTGGGTATTTGATTTATCAAACTGGTCACTTTGAAAACTCTAATATAAATAGATTAAATTAAAATCGTTTTAATTAATATTTATCAAAATAATATCGTTTTAATACTAAGTCAAACTTAATACTTAATTTGAGTTTGAACTTAAATTAAATTTAAATTTAGACAAACTCAAACTCGATTTAATTTGAATCTAACCTTAATTATAATAAAAGGATCAAATGTCTTATATGTGAAAACCGGGGCTAAACTTACAATAAAATTACAAAGAACAAATACTATTCTATAATTTGAATATTTGGCTTCTAGAACCAAAATGTTCTCCTGGAGTACCTGGATACAGTTATTTTGAAACACAATCATCTTCTCTCCCCATCAATGACTGTGTTTACAAACAACACTGTAATATCTATTATTTAATTATTATTATTATTATTATTGTCATTAGTGTTATTTAAATAGGATAAATGTTATTTTAAGATAAGTTTTAAATTTTTAGAGGATAATATAAGTTCAAATTTAAAAAACATTTTATTAGCTAAAGGTAAGGATAAAGGTCAAACTCATAAAAAAGAGAGAGGATTTTTTTTTAATTGTCAATAAATTGAAAATTAAGTGTGATTTTATTTTTAAAGCTTACGTAGGAAAAAAAGAGAGATTTTAAGTTTTAGTTTTAGAAAAAGAAGAATTGTTGAGAAGGGGGATTAGAATAGTGAAGCAATATTGTTGAAATAATTTCTTGTATTAAGATATTTCTCAACATTTTCATTTGTTTAGGTTTGTTTGTGTTCTATGATTTGAGGGTTGGAGTTTTTTTTTTTTTGAATTTCAATTCAATTGTACTATTGTAAAGTAGAATATGACGTAGTTTGCATTATACATTATTTTTTCTTTGATAGTAGTATATTAATTTGTAAAATGAACAAAAGAAAAAATATATTATTTTTGGATTTTCATTGCTAATATTTATGTAACCCTTGAATGTATCTATTTGTTAATATATTTTTTCATAGTTTGCATTATCTATTTGTTAATAATAATTTTTCATATATATTTTATTCTATATTATTTTACATATCAACTTAATTTTATAAAAATCTGAAATTTTTAGTAGTTTGCTTATATACTAACTTTGTGAATTTAAATTGCTAGTTTAGAGTATTTTAAAATTTTCATTTAAAATGCTATAGAGTATTATTAACCATTTTATGAATTTTATTTGATTTTATAAGTTATTAAAAGGACATAAAATTAGCTAGAATCTTAAGGTGTTAAACTTGGAAATTTTTATAAAGTTTGTAATATTTAGTATTTTTATAGTTTTATTAAACATTTTCAATTTGAATATTTTTTTTATATAAATGAGTATGGAAATTTTCGTAATTGTACTAATTAAATATGATTTATGAAAATTCAGGTATAATTAAGGGTGTTCACCGTCCGATTTTGCACATAAAACCATGCCAAGCATTACACATGGTATACTAGTTTGCAAACTGCCAGCCCAAGCATTACGACATCATCAATTTTAGCTGCAATCATATGTCAAAATCATACCATTGCAATGAGAATACTCATTTACCCATGATGGTTAAAACAAAAAAGATATAATAAAATTTTGTGTATCTATTTTGAATATATAAATGAATACATACTTATGTGTGTTATCATAACACCTAATTATATAAACGCATACATAAATGCGTACCATATCACCGCA
Organism: Mangifera indica; assembly: GCF_011075055.1. Taxonomy (NCBI): domain Eukaryota; kingdom Viridiplantae; phylum Streptophyta; class Magnoliopsida; order Sapindales; family Anacardiaceae; genus Mangifera; species Mangifera indica. Next base: position 12,393,425 of record NC_058143.1, on the reverse strand, counting down.
TACTCAAATGAGATACATATAGTATTACTCAAAAAAACAACATCACAAATTTAAAGAATTTTCTTAAAACCATATCACCGCATCCTATTTGCCTAAACTAGAAAATTTAATCACGTAATGACAATTATAATTAGTATTTAAATTAATATTATTCTTTATTTGTGTATATAATTTTATTTACAAACTTAGACATGGTATTTATTGTCTTACTATTACTGTAAAGCTTGATAAAATTTTTAATGGGATATATCATTATCAAGCACGTGATCAAAGTTTGGAATACAAATTTTCAAGCTAGTTAATTAGTCTGGACAATTGTTGTAATTACTCTGCAACCCTGACATATTTCTTCTAGAATAGCCTTCGGGGGCGTTTGGTTGGAAGATTTTAAGATTACCTTGGTAATCTATCTTTTATTCTCTTATTTGGTTTGTCAGTAATAAAAGATTACAATAATCTTCTATTACCAATACTGACGTGACAGGTAATATAGATGGTAATCTGATTACTACCTTTACCTTAGGTATTTAAAGATCACTGAGGTAATCTTGAGTTTATTATAATTATATTATTATTTATTATTATTTTAGATAAAAATAAATTTATTTTTAATTAATATGACAAATAATATAAAAATATATAAAAATAATTATATTTAAGGGCATTTAAGTAAAATAATTTACTAGTAATCTTTTATTACCTTTAACCAAACACAATAATTATTTATACCTAACAAATTTTATAAACTATAGTAATCATTTATACCCAGTAATCTTTTAAGTAATCTATCTTCAAGGTAATCTTTCTATTTTGATAATAAAACATTACCCAAACCAGACGCCCCTTCATAATCCCAAAAAAAAAACTTTTTAAGGCACACAAATATATTGTTAACTTACAAAGAGAGGATGTGATGTCACGTGCTATTTGTGTTAGTTCATAATAAACCTAATAGTCTTAGATAAATTAATTATTTAAAAGAGATGGAGATTTCCCTAATATTAAAATGACGAAGACTAATGATTTCGAGCTTGTTAAGATGCCCAATTATAAACGTGCCCAAGTTGCAACCATTAACATACAGATGTTACGAGACTTGCTAGCAAAGAAATTGAGTTAGGTAATGGCAAGAGTTGAGTTTCACTCAACCCCTTTATCAACATTCAGATGAATGTTGTTGGGCAAAACCAATTTAGAATTTTGTTGCAGCAGTAAAGAATGCAATTTTGGACATTCCATCCCGATACAACTCCAATAGTGTTTGGCATGAACGAGATACATGTGAGATCTTTATATACATTGTTTATCGGTCAACCTTTTGAACCAATGCCAACTTTTACCAAGAATTTTTAGTTGTACATAGAAGCTATTATAACATACATATCTCAGCCAAATTTGGGATATAAGACAACGACCTCAAATTTACGAATTTCTTTCACCAGTGTGGTCATACTACCAATTTCTTCTTTGCTTCCTTGTGTCAAGACTTGTTGGCTACATCTTTTAAAAGGTTATTCTTGTCTTTCATAACAATCTCTTTAAGCAAGCATGATAAGAGAAAGAAAACGCCAATTAAAGACAAGCATTACATTACAGTATAAAGCAATTCAAGTAGAAAAGAAAGCAAATAGATTATAAATGTTAGCTGGAAATGCAGGAAAGATGTATACTTAGGATGCGTTTGGCTTTGATAGTATTTTATTAAAAACACAAAAAAATTATCATATTAAAAATCAGCATACATAAATAACTATTATGTTTGATTGATTGTAATTAAAAAATAATATTATTTTACTTGAATATTCTTATATATAATTATTATAAAACATTTTTTATGTTATAAAATTATAATAAAATCAAATTTTATTATTTTACTGGAATATTCTTATATATAATTATTATAAAACATTTTTTATGTTATAAAATTTTAATAAAATCAAAATTATCTTTTAATACTTAAAATGGAGGTAGTATTACTCTTCATATTGCTTATGAAATCTTCATTCTAATAAAAAATAACTGAAATTTTTTATTACTTAATAAAACAAGCAAAATAATATATAAATTACGAGAATTATATTTAAATGCACGTTAAAATTTTTCTCTTAAGTTTGTCAATTGAATTGGGCAAGTTTGAGACTCCAAAGTTCAGACTTGAAAATAATGTTTCTGATTGGACAAAATTCGATAAATTTTTGAACAAAAGAATTGCTCAGTATCTTTCACATTCTCATTCCTTCCTCTGATTGTACAAGGACTTCTTGCTGCTTTCTTCTTCATCTTTGTAGGCTTAAACAAAAAGATAACAGAAGACAAATATCTGAAATCTGAAAATAGTCCTTCTACAATTAAATAAAAACTACCAAAATTATCCCTCTGTATAATAATCTATATATCACCTACAATTAAATATATTATGATCCTCTTCAAATATCTACTAATTGCAAAAAGAGAGGATAAGACTATATATACACACATATACATATACATATACATTCAAACATATATTTTTTTTCTCACAAACTAATTATCAAATAAAGTAAAAAAAACCAAAAATACATCGAATCAACCATAATGTTAATCTTACCAAATTAATAATCATGAAAAATATTCCACCAATTATCAATAAAAGGTAGATTCTAATGTATGAAAACTTGTAGGCACTTGCAAAATTTGGGGATTTGCTTGCACAGAAAACTGCACACATGCAAAACAATATTGATACTTGTTGACTGTTGCACAAGAGATCCAAAGTACTTGCACTAGCGTTCAAACCCATGTTTAGAAGGCCCTAGTTGTAAGTTCTGATACGGTCTAACCGGTCACCACTACCAATCTATTTACAGTGATAAGATCCTTTCATCATTATGGAAAATAACAAACAAAAAACAATAGTAAACTTGCTCATCTTCATGTCCCAGTCACTCTCACCTGCTCTGATCGAAGTTTTGATCTTCTCATCTGAATTCTTAACCTTTCCATTTCATACAGCTTTGCACACAAAACCTTAAGTGCTTTACCTTTGTTCTGTTATAAAGACCAAAAAGGCAAAAGACCCATAAGGAAAGAAAAACCAAAATTGATGATATATAAAGCACTCAGCCCATAGATTACTGTACCTAGCTTACTTAATATTGAGGGATGATGATACTGTACTGCAGCTATACTAAGAGACTTAACATTAATAAATTGCACATAAATGGTGTAATAATTCAAGATCCATTGCCTGTAAAACTACATCCTCATTTTCTCCCTTGTTATGATTCATAGATGTAGCTCAATTCATGCTAACTTAATGAAATACAGAAAAGGAAAAAGGAGGTCTTCTGACAAGTTTATATCAGTAGGGATTGGAATTTCAATAGTTAGAGTCAACAAGTCATCTTTTTATTGTTAGCAAACTAGAATATTGAAGTTAGCTAAAGGTAAGGATAAAGGTCAAACTTGTCAAAAAGAGAGAGGATTTTTTTTTAATTGTCAATAAATTAAAAATTAAGTTTGATTTTATTTTTAAAGCTTATGTAGGAAAAAAAATGGAGGATATTTTCTTTCAAAGTAAAAAGAGAGATTTTGAGTTTTAGTTTTAGAAAAAGAAGAAAGAAGAATTGTTGAGAAGGGGGATTAGAATAGTGAAGCAATATTGTTGAAATAATTTCTTGTATTAAGATATATCTCAACATTTTCATTTATTTAGGTTTATTTGTGTTCTATGATTTGAGGGTTGGAGTTTTTTTTTTTAAATTTCAATTCAATTGTGCTATTACAAAGTAGAATATGTCGTAGTTTGTATTATACATTATTTTTCTATAATAGTAGTATATTAATTTGTAAAATAAACAAAAGAAAAAATATATTATTTTTGGATTTTCATTGATAATATTTATGTAACCCTTGAATGTATCTATTTGTTAATAATAATTTTTCATATATATTTTATTCTATATTATTTTACATATCAACTCAATTTTATAAAAATGTGAAATTTTTGGTAGTTTGCTTATATACTAACTTTGTGAATTTAAATTGCTATAGAGTATTATTAACCATTTTATGAATTTTATTTGATTTTATAAGTTATTAAAAGGACATAAAATTAGCTAGAATCTTAAGGTGTTAAACTTGGAAATTTTTATAGAGTTTGTAATATTTAGTGTTTTTATAGTTTTATTAAACATTTTCAATTTGAATATTTTTTTTATATAAATGAGTATGTCTAGCTCTACTATGGAAATTTTCATAATTTTACAAATTAAATATGATTTATGAAAATTGTTATAAGATTGAGTATTAAACTTGTGGCAGAGTCTGTGACTTGTGAAAATAATTTAATTTCTAGAGCTTTCTGAATTATTTTTGACTTAAATATTTTTTTATAAATAAATTACATGAGTAGTTTAATTGTGAAAATTTTTACAATTTTACAAATTATATGATATTTATTAAAATTATTATAAGATTGTGCGTCCAATCTAGAAGATGTTCGACAGTGTTAGTGATCTGGCAAAAAGATGTGTTTTACCTAGCTTTTAAAATTATTTTTAAGTTGAATTTTTTTATTTAAACCATCAATATGTGAAGTTTATTTCTGCAAAATTTCATAATTGTTTGATTTATATAGAATTTTATAAAATTACTAGCAACTTGTGCTATCAAACCTAAAAATTGTTGACAGTGTTCTTTAGTTATAGAAGAAATTAATTTTCAAGAAGTTTTTATATCCTTTTAAGCTGAATATTTTTCTGGTAAACTATTTATATGTCTATTTTTTTCCTTGGCAAGTTTTGTAATATTTCAATTTGTATAGAAATGTATAAAATTCATAGAACAAAGGTTGTACATTATAGACATGTGCTAATTAGGTCTAGGGTTGTTCATTTGAATACCTTTAGAATTTGTGAAATCAGGTTTGAATTGAGGTTTTTCAATGGAATCAAAAGGGATTTCTAAGAGTCATTGATATAAGTTGAATTCATTGATTTTGGTTAGGAATCCGAGTAGGGTTTACATGGTAGCTTGAAACATGTAAGAGTTGTGTAGATCTTTGCTCTTAATCGAGATAAGTAGAAACTATTCTTTTTATATGCATATAAATGTTTTATGTTTAAAAATGATAGTCAAATTTGAAAATTTTGGTTTTCGTAAATTATATAATATTTTATACATGTTTTTTATTAAACCCAAATGTTTATACAAATGTTTTTGTAACTTATATAAATATTTCATTTTTTTTATATATAAATATTTTCGTAAGTTATATAAATATTTCATTTTGTGTATATATAAATGTTTTCATCAGTTATAAGTTATATGAATAATTTATTCTGTTTATATATAAATGTTTTTGTAAGTTATATAAATATTTTGTTTTGTTTTATACAAATGTTTTCATCAAGGAAATAAATATACTTTTGTAAACATTTCTTTTAAAACAAAAATTTATATAAACATTTTTATAAGTTATATAAATATGTCGTTTTATGTGTATATAAAGATTGATATATGCTATTTCTTTACTCGAGATTGATATATGATTTTTTTTTTAATTCAAAATTTATATATGATATTTTTTACTTGAGATTGATATATATGAAAAGTTCAGATGTATTTTGATATTTATACATTGTTTTAGATGCTTAAATATTTGATTTTATTTGCCCCTTTTTGTTAGTATTTAAATTAAATATTTTTATAAGCATATTTTCGTTTAGTTTAAGCACGCTAGTTAATTGTAATTACTCTGCAACCTTGACATATTTCTTCCAGAATACCCTTCATTATCCCCAAAAAACTTTTGAGACAGACAAATATATTGTTAATTTAAGAAGAGAGGATGTGCTGTCACATGCTATTTTTGTTAGGTCATAATAGATGTACCAATTTCTTCTTTGCTTCCTTCTGTCAAGACTTGTTGGCTACATCTTTTAGAATGTTATTCTTTTCTTTCATAACAATCTCTTTTATGAATAAATAATCAATTAGATTCTCATGATGAGAGAAAGAAAACGCCAATAAAAGACAAGCGTTACAGTATAAAGCAATTCAAGTAGACAAGAAAGCAAATAGATTATAGATTCCATTCCATACTGTGTCTTGCCTCTCAAGGCTTCTTTTGTTCCATTACTCTTTTCTTTCAAAACTTTTCTCGGATAGAATCTCGTATTCTTCTATCTGAAACAATAATTTGATATGAATAATTTACACATTTCCGAAAGCCAAAGCATATGATCCATTAAACCATTAAATTCTAAATAGGATGAGGAAGACCCAGTTGCTGTGGATATTAATATATAGTGTGGCATTTCATATTATAAATGTGATGTTGCATCTTCAATGAGACTGAGATATAAACTCTAGTAAAATTCCCACAGCACTGATATAAAAATATAAATCCAAAACAAAACAGAAAGCAGAAGACTAATTTTCTCTAATTCCAACAATAATTTAAAACAAGTTAACTAGATGGTTGAGTACTTACACCAAATAATGGAAAAGTTTAGGGTTTAGACTGATTTTCATAATTTTTTTTTCTCTAGTTTCAATGGCCTTTGCTCTCAATTAAAGCTTACTTTTCTTTTAATTTATAATCTTTGAAGTATAAATACAACTCAGACAGATCTGTTTCTTTTTAATTCTAGAAGTACTTGATATAATTTACTGATTCCAGAAAAAATTGATACCTTAGCAGATGTACCTCACAATTTTGACAACGGATTGATTATTTCGATAATTTTTTAATAGTTAAGATAGATGTAGTATTATCTCTTATATTACTTATCAAATTACTATTAATAATAAAAAATTATCAAAATCCTTTATAACCTAACAAATAATAAAAATAGGTTATTATCAGAATAATATTTAAATACACGAACCAAATGCCACCTTAAGGTTAAGATTTTTCTCTTCAGTTTGTTAATTGAATTGGACAGGTTTGAGACTCAAAAGTTCAAACTGAAAAAACATGTTTCTGATTGAAAAAATTCGATGAGTTTTTGAACTAAAGAATTATTCAAAATATTCTTCAGGTTGGGGTGAATGGGCCCGAAAATTCCTAAAATTTCAGAATCTAAGGCCCAAACATAAGACCCAATATCTTTCCCATTCTAATTCCTCCCTCTGATTGCACAGCTGCTTTCTTCTTCATCTTTGTAGGCTAGGCTTAAACAAAAAGATAACAGGAGACAAATGTCCGACATGTGAAAATAGTGATGATAGACTACCGAAATTATCCGTACATCCATCGAATTTCACCGCATTCAAAGACTTGGTCCTAGTGAAATTGAAGAAGCCACTGCAAAAAATTTCACCACAGTACAATTATCAGTGGATATCGTACAAGTCCTCCCTTATTTTACGACTGAAACCATCAGCCTTCATCCATGATTCAATTTTGGTCCTTGAGTTTCTCATTTTGCAGGTACTTAAGTACTCCATACGCAACCGTTCCAGCAACAAACAAGACTACTGTTGGAGTGAAAGTCGGATACAGATACTTCACGAACAACCATCAGCCTGCACAATGAAACAGCTAGGTTACAATGTGAAAGCAACATAAAATCATGGTTAAAATGCAACTTCAAATCATTTTCCTATGTTCCTGTTAATGGTGGAAGTAGCATATTAATCACACCATTTGTCTGTAAATCAAGATCCATTGCCTGTAAAACTACATTCTCATTTTTCTCTTGTTATGATTCATAAATGTAGCCCAGTTTATAGTAACTTAATGAAATACGAAAAAGGAAAAAGGAGGTCATTTGAATCAACAAGTCATCTTTCTAGATATTCCATAAAAGGGCAATGAAATTGAAGGAAAGCTGGCACTCAAACATAGGCCTTAATAGAACATGTTACGAAGGAATGGTGATCAACAAACTGATCCAGCTTGCATATTTCAATCGATTACTCAGGAATGTAGGTAAAAAATCTTTACCATATGTTGAGATCGTTCATCTTGGATGGATTCAGTCATCCCTGTTGGAATATGATTTATTTGGACAGCAGTATTGGTGGTATTTGCATGCTGACCACCTGAACCACCAGATCTATAAGTATCAATCCCCAAATCTTCATTCCTCAACTGGAAATCTACCTGCAAATCCTCAAAACATAGAAATCAGTGAGATTGAGCATCATAAAATATTATAATACTTTTGATGGAAATCTAATAGCAAAGGTTTATGCACGCGGGACCAAAAATGCAAATGGAGGCAGAGAGCAGGAGGGCAGTTTGGAAAATCCAGAAGATATTGAAGCTACTAATTTTGGGCAACCAGAATATATGCAGGGCAGCAGATAGATCCCAGCATATAAGAGGAAACAAAGAAGATAATGGGCAGAAAAATATATTATTATTGATTTGGGGAATATTGTCATTAATATAGGAAATATTGACATTGATTTTGTTTTCTAAAATAACTCAATGTTTTGACTTAAATCCTTCCCGGAGGGAGGCTAGACTATCATGGTTATTATAATGAATTATAATTGGTGTTATTAATAGGGGAAATTTTAAAAACTAGGCAAAATTAAAGGGGTCTAAGCGAAATTACCCAAAAAATTCAGGTTTAAGCAAAAATGCCCAGGTTTTGTGAAATGACGAAACTACCCCATATATAAACACAGCAAATTTTCACTGTGCAATTCAAAGAAAATTCGAATTTTTTCCACATCCCACGGCAATCCCACGGCGAACGTCATTTCCGTCGATTTTCTTGCTTTCCGGCAACCGAAAATGGAAAATAATGTTATCACATCTCCTGTAATCTTGTTTGGATCAAGTTATTGCTCATATTATTAAGATTTGATTGAGATTTTTCGGTTTAAAATTTTAGGGTTTACGGTTTGAACAATGCTTAAATTGTTTTGATTCTTGGTTGTTTTTGTTGAATTAATTGAGGGGTTTTATGTTATACAACGTGTAGATTCGATTTATGTGAAAATCGGAGGCTGAAACGACCAAATTTGGCCGGAAATGACTGCCGAAGAGATCGGCAGTCCGACGTGGGAACAGTGTTTCCCACGTCAAAATCATGCCTCCCACGTTCAGCCAAATTCAGGGGGGTAAATTAGCTTTTTAAAACTAATGGGGAGTCGTGGGAGACGCATTAGCCCACGTGGGGTTTTTTTGAAATTTTGTCACGTCAACGTGACTTTTGCGAAATTACGAAAATGTCCCACAGCCAAATTTCTTATTTCCCACGTTAATATTTGCGAATTTACTGTGCATTGCTTTCAAATTTCAAAACTTTTTCCGTCACCACGTTCATCCCACGGCCGACCAGATTTCCGTCGATTTTCGTGATTTCCGGCATCGGCAAATGGCAAAGAAGGTTAGTATATCTCCCGTAATCTTGTTTGGATCAAGTTATTGCTCATATTATTGAGATTTGATTGAGATTTTTCGGTTTGAAATTTTAGGGTTTACGGTTTGAACAATGCTTAAATTGTTTTGATTCTTGGTTGTTTTTGTTGAATTAATTGAGGGGTTTTGTGTTATACAACGTGTAGATTCGATTTATGTGAAAATCGGAGGCTGAAACGACCAAAATTTGGCCAAAAATGACTGCCGAAGAGATCGGCAGTCCGACGTGGGAACAATGTTTCCCACGTCAAAATCGTGCATCCCACGTGCAGCCAAGATTGGCTGTTTTTAGGGGGGTAAAGTAGCTTTTTTAAACTATTGGGAAGCCTGTAAAATTCCTTAGAACACAGTGGACCTGTTAGAGTTAGAGTTTTCATGAGGGGGTAAATTGATACTTTTTTTATCTAGGGTTTTTGATTATGTAATTTTCGAATTTTATATCCGTTTTTTCTGTTCTAGGGTATTTCAACTTTTAGAATTCGAATTTCAATTCCGTTTTTTCGGATTTCATCGTTTTACGAGATATGGACTCGTATTTTTCAGATTTCCGAAGGATTTTTTTATTGTTCCCATTCTAGGGTATTTCAACTTTTAGAATTCGAATTTCAATTCCGTTTTTTCAGATTTCATCGTTTTACGAGATATGGACTCTTATTTTTCAGATTTTCGAAGGATTTTTCGATTGTTCCCATTCTAGGGTATTTCAACTTTTAGAATTCGAATTTCAATTCCGTTTTTTCGGATTTCATCGTTTTACGAGATATGGACTCTTATTTTTTAGATTTCCAAAGGATTTTTCGATTGTTGCCATTCTAAGGTATTTCAACTTTTAGAATTCGAATTTCAATTCCGTTTTTTCGAATTTCACCGTTTTACGAGATATGGACTCGTATTTTTCAGATTTCCGAAGGATTTTTCGATTGTTGCCATTCTAGGGTATTTCAACTTTTAGAATTCGAATTTCAATTCCGTTTTTTCGGATTTCATCGTTTTACGAGATATGGACTCGTATTTTTCAGATTTCTGAAGGATTTTTCGATTGTTCCCATTCTAGGGTATTTCAACTTTTAAAATTCGAATTTCATTTCTGTTTTTTCGGATTTCATCGTTTTACGAGATATGGACTCTTATTTTTCAGATTTTCGAAGGATTTTTCGATTGTTGTCATTCTAGGGTATTTAAACTTTTAGAATTCGAATTTCAATTCCGTTTTTTCGGATTTCATCGTTTTACGAGATATGGACTCTTATTTTTCAGATTTCCAAAGGATTTTTCGATTGTTGTCATTCTAGGGTATTTCAACTTTTAGAATTCAAATTTCAATTCCGTTTTTTCGAATTTCACCGTTTTACGAGATATAGACTCGTATTTTTCAGATTTCCGAAGGATTTTTCGATTGTTGCCATTCTAGGGTATTTCAACTTTTAGAATTCGAATTTCAATTCTGTTTTTTCGGATTTCATCGTTTTACGAGATATGGACTCGTATTTTTCAGATTTCCGAAGGATTTTTCGATTGTTCCCATTCTAGGGTATTTCAACTTTTAGAATTCGAATTTCAATTCCGTTTTTTCAAATTTCACCGTTTTACGAGATATGGACTCGTATTTTTCAGATTTCTGAAGGATTTTTCGATTGTTCCCATTCTAGGGTATTTCAACTTTTAGAATTCGAATTTCAATTCCGTTATCAGGCAGTTAAATCTTGTTTTTTTAAGTTTTGTCATTTCCTTTTTTATTATTTGGTATTTTTCATCTTTTTATGTTTTTTCCACGTATACATTTGTTTACATATTTGTTTTTACTCATGTCTAAGGAATTTTTTACATTGTCTCAGGATATTTCTCGCAAAAGAAGACGGGTTGGCACAGAGCTACGTTTTTCCCCGAGAGTCGTCTACCTCTATGCGTCGACGATTAGCGACGCAGTTGTATTTTCACTGTATCGAGTAGCTCACGGATGTATATTTATCGTTATTCCTATGTTTAGATGTATATATTTATTGTATGTGTATATGTGTATGATATACTTTATTTGTGGTTATATATGGATGTGTATTGTATTTGATTTCATTTTTTAAATAATCTTGTCGTGATCTTCTTTTTTGCCGACACCGAAATTATTGCAAGCTCAGAGAGGTCAGTGATGCATTCTTTAATTCTCATAAGAAACCAACACCACGTGTCGTGATCTTCTTTTTTGCCGACACCGAAACCAATAGGGTATATTTGATTATTACCATCAAGAGCCACCGCAATAAATAAATGCCCCAGATATCGACCTTTAAGGAAAGCAGCGTCAATGCAAATAACGGGGCGAAGATATTGACTAAATGCACGAACGGAACATCCTAACGCCATGAAAAAATTTGTAAATCGATGCTCATCATCTGTTTCAATAGCAGTAACGGTGCCCGGATTAGTACGTTGTAAATTGTAACAATAATCTGGTAACAACATAAAATATTCCTCCGGTGAACCCCTCAATGAATTGATAGCCCAATTTCTTGCCCGCCAAGCCTGTGAGTAGGAAATATCAATTTTATATCGGTCGGCGATGTCTACAATTATTTCTTTAGGCCGATAAATTCAATCAATCATCACAAACTTTGATCTCATTAATTGACCTAAAGCTCGGGCGCCAGCTTGTCTGTGATGTGGCAAGATTTGATCAACTAAACATGTGTGGGTAGGATTCATAGAGTTGATACCCCACACATCACCAACAGTGGACTTGGTTGCATGTATATACCACTTACAATTTTCAACCGTGCACTTAATTTCCCACCGTTTCTTGTCAGACTTTTTGACATCAAATTGAAATCCTTTCAGTAAGGCGAATTGCTTCACAGCGTCTTTCAATTGGACTTTATTATGAAAAATATCCCCTATCTTGACACCATGCTCCTCTCGGATCGATCTGGAACTACCTGATGATGCTGATGGCTGTGGAGGAAAATCAGGAAGCCACCTAAATGGATCAGTGGGGACATTGTCAAAAAATGGCCTAGAATAATTTCCACCACCTGAAATAGGATCTTCAAGCTGTAAACTATCCATACCCTCGGTAACTGATGCCATATACTCAGGCTCTACATCTTGTGAAAGAATGTCGGGCATATCATTTCCATCAAAGTCACCCCAATAGGGAACTATATCTTTTTCTCCATGAGCCCATGAGTTTGCAATATACAACGGGTCATTACTGAAATCAATTAACTTTTCCAAATCATATTCTTTTTTGACCCAACTACTTTCGTTTTCATCTTCATCTTCATCTTCATCCTCCTGCCCTTCAATTGGGGTACATGTAACAAATACAAGAATACATTCCTGAAAGTACTGGGAACTATCAAGAAGACCCTGGACATCTTCATCATTTTGGATCTGGATGGGGCCGTCGAGCTCAATTTTTCTTGGCTTCATTGATACTTGAATGTAGTTTTTCATTGGATCAATACTGCAAGACTCCGTCAAAAGCTCAATAAATCCCTTGAATGTTGTTCCATAAGGGATTTTAATCAATTGTTTGGCTCCTCCAACATATTTCATTGTGTTGTTGCGACCTTGAATCCATTCTCCCTGATAACGAACTGATGCATAACCATCCATTTTAATTATGAATCCTGCAATGACCAGTTTTTGAAGATAATTATTCATTTATAATAAAAAAATCAATAATAACTATGAAAAACAGTCGTACAATTATTAATAATTAAGAAAAACTCCTAATATTTTTCTAATAATTTTTTATCCCCCTATAATTATTTGACAATTTATATAACAATTTATATAACACTTTCGTATGTTATTTTACCCCTCAAAATGCATCTATATGTTTGTAACGTTCCATTTAAAACGTTTTTATAATATCTATACTTTGAAATAGATATTCAAATTCTATACTTTGAAATACTTTAAAATGTCAATAATAAAAAATTTCTTCAGAAATCTAGAAAATACTAGTGGATATATCTTAAAACGATAAAATTCAAAAAAACAGAACTGAAATTCAAATTCTAAAAGTTGAAATACCCTAGAATGGTAATAATCGAACAATTCTTCGAAAATCAGAAAAATACAAGTTGATATATCCTAAAACGGTGAAATTCAAAAAAACAGAATTGAAATTTGAATTCTAAAAGTTGAAATACCCTAGAATAACATCAATCGAAAAATTCTTCAGAAATCTTAAAAATACGAATCGATATATCCTAAAAGGATGAAATTCGAAAAAACGGAACTGAAATTCGGAATCTAAAAGTTGAAATACCCTAGTATGGCAACAATCGAAAAATTCTGTAAAAATCTGGAAAATGTGAATTGATATATCCTAAAGGAGTGAAACTCGAAAAAACCTATAATTTCAATTATAATGCGCCTACCATGTTTAATATGAAAATGCGCCCTAATTTTAATAACATTTCATTTGACATTTTAGAAAAAGTAATTAAATAAATAAATAAATATCAAAATGCCTTTATAATGTAAAATATCTAAAAACCCCCCATATTTATCCTAAATTACATTTAACCCCTTATACTTGTGAAGCATTGCATTTAACCCCCATATTATGGCATAAAAACTAAACTTAACAAATGAAATTAAGTTTTAGACTAAGATAGGCATAAATACCTTTTTTTGATGAATAGTGTTTTTTCGAGTCGAACACAGAAATACGAACTTCTTCCGTCCGAACGAATCCCTACTAATTGATGTTGAAAAAAAATGAAAGTGAGAGTGAGTGTTTGAGTGATATGAGAAGTGTGTGTAAATAAAATGAGTGAGGAGGGTTTATATAGATGAGGGGAAGGGTAATTTTGACATTTTAGAAAAAGTTTGAAATAAATAAATAAATATGAAAATGCCTTTACAATGTAAAATATCCAAAAACCCCTCATATTTATCTAAAATTATTTAAACCCCCATAATGAGTGGGGGAGTTATATAAATGAAGGGAAGGGTAATTTTGACATTTTAGAAAAAGTTTGAAATAAATAAATAAATATCAAAATGCCTTTATAATGTAAAATATCCAAAAACCCCTCATATTTATCTAAAATTACATTAAAACCCTATAATAAGTGGGAGAGTTATATAAATATGAGGGGAAGGGTAGTTTTGGTATTAAAAAAGGTCATAGGCATTTTTTTTTTTTGAAACAGTGATTTTGGGCATTTTGGCTTGGAAATAGTGATTTTGGGTATTTTTGCTTAATGAGAGGGCATTTTGGCCATTTTTTAAAATTTCCCTATTAATAGTATCTGCTATTTCTCTGCTGTTGAATTGCTTGAGCTGTTTTCTCCAATTTTTAGTTGTCGTATTGCATTCAGATTGTGGAAATATTGCTTGAGTGATTGAGGTGAGTTGGAGGGGAAGGAAAGCCTCACCTGGAACCATCTGGAGGAGCTATTCAGTAGCTGGAACAGTCAGTTTGGTGGTCTGCTTGCTGTCAATTCATGGGTACGTATCAACTTCCAATACTGCAATGGTGACAGTTGTAAAGAAAAATGACCATAAAATTGTGGCACCATAACAAAAATTATCATTCAATCAACTTCAATTCGTTTAGCACCTCATCAGCCTGAGGAAGGATAGGAACAGAGACAGCACTGGTATGACCTCGTCCAGACTTCTCTGTCACAAGAACACACTGCAAAATGGTAACTGTTTGTAATTTCAGCTACAGTACCATACATTGCAAGTCAAAGGGCTTACAGTTGAAACCTTAACTCCATGAATTCCACTGATGCGTACCTGATTATAATGCTTTATTGTGGCAGCTGCTGTTGTCCTCTGGTCGCTTTTCAGCAATCGGATGCCTGGAAATATTATTGTTTGTAAAAGAATTGTAATGCTGATTTTGTAAAGAGGCTGTAATATTCAAGTTATAATACTGAATAAATCAACCCTTTATTAAATGGAAAATAGTGCAGAGTACACTGTTTTATTGGCCAAATAAGAAATAAACAGAACACCCAAAACAATGAAGAAACAAAGCAAATACTCAGGAACTGCAGTGAACAGTTTCCAGAGTCCCTAGGCTACCAAGCCTCAACCCAACCTAAAGGTTTACTAATTTTCTGGATGCTCCCCTCTAAGACTTTCCTCCTCTTTTAACGTTATCTTGCCTTCCTGTAAATCAACCTCATTATCCCATTGATTGCTCTGATTTGGATTTGGATCTGCCAACTGTTTTTGGGCTGTTGGAGATGCATTTCCTCTTTTGCCCTTCCTGTTATAAGTTCTGATGATTGGGGGTCTATCAATAAACTCTCAAATTTAAGTTTCCCATAGACACCAGCTCCTGAGATTGCTGCACTAGCTTCCTGGTTAAGAAAAGGACAAACCAGAGATTTATAAAACAGTTACAAGGTAATTCCATCTCCTAAAACTCTGCCAACATTTTGTAATGAATTCACTGAGTTCTAAGCTGAGGACTTGTCAAATACTAAAATCTGGATAGCCAAAATTTATCCCTAGCATGTGGTACCAAGGGGAGTTGAAACCCGGGGCTAACTGCTAATATAATAGTATATCTTTGCCTTACATACGCATGGAAAGACTTAGACTAAATGTGTGTTAAAATTCAAAATCCTGCAAGAGCAATGAGTTTTACATAGGAGCTGGGATTCTAGAGTCTATAAATGTGGAAATAAACTGCTTAATTATTTCATGGTTTCCCAAATGAAAGGAAAAAAAGGAAAACCACTAAACACATAAAAATGATAACCGAAGAAAGTGAAAGTCACATTCTTTGGTTTGGTGTCTTTAGTCTGAGGTCCAAATATGACTATTCTACTAAAGTTTAGGATTCTATAGTTTTACATTATAGTAGCATCAGAAATAGTAGTTGGCTTTCTATGTCACAATCTACCCACCTCTGGAAAATCTCTTCAAAACCAGACAGCATGTGTGTTATGAACATGATGTAGATCTATTTGCAAGTAAAATACTAAATTATATTTAAAAAATTTTATAGTAATATAGCACATAATACCAGAATTATAGGCAAAAATCTCAGAGTGTACCCCTGCTTAGCAAGTGCTTGAAGGAGCAGACCATTGCCATTCCCAGCATCAAGTATACTCCAGCTAGATAAGTACGTGGCAAAATATTACCACTGCAGTTGAAGACATAGACAGCAAGGCACCAACAAATACCCCATCTGAAGCCTTACCACCACAAAACTGCAGAAGGCAAATAGATGTATCCATCAAAAACTCAAAGCATAATATCAATGAACATACCAGTAGGAAACATAATAAAAAGAGATGTGCATGCAGCATTATAAATCAATAAACATACTAATGTGAAAATCAAAACAGTGGGTCCAGGCCTCTCTGAAGAAACCATATCCAAACACTAAGAATCAAATGATAATTTGTCAATCAATGGTTCATCACCACCAACGTTTCTCTCCCAAATTTTATACCACCTGCACAAACACAACAACAACTTAGTCTATCAAAAATAATAAAAACAATAACAATTAACAATAATACGCATCAAAATTTACAAAACGAAAAGAAAAATTTCCACAAAATAAGGATGCATGAACACAAACAACTCCCTGCATTCTCCATCATCAAAACCAAAGATTCACGAATCATCACCTTAGATTTTGCTCCCTATTTTCATACATTCATCAAATCATAGGCATTAGTAATTTTAGTCACAACAAATAATCAATTCTACATGAACCACTCAAAGCTCATATACATGCCATATTTCTATTCAATCGGTTGATCTCTTCTCATCGCCAATAACCAGCAGAGTTTCTCATTGATCTTGCAAATGGGAACATAAATGACAAAACATTTCCATCAAAAATACAGGCCAAGTTGCCACCTGGAACCAGAAACCAGAGTTGTCAAAATGGAGAGCCCTCTCCTTTTGATGCTCATGAGGCCAGTATCAATAACACTGCCTATAATGATTTTTAGCTATTTGATGAAATACTGTTTCATGTTGATCTGGTTATAGATTTTCTAATATGCAGTACCATGTGGAGGCCTATGAAGCTCAAGGAACGAAAATTGAGAAGAGAAAGGTCTTAAAACCTGCGGTGATAGAAGGTGAGATGGAGATGCAGGAGAAGTTAAATTCCAGGGAAAGTGAAGCAACCTGGTGGGAACAGTTCTCAGTTCTCTTGAGGATAGGTCTTCAGGAGAGACGCTTTGAGTATTTCAGCTGTATCCGTGTGACACAAGTCATCTCAACTGCTATAATTGTTGGCAGTAGACTCTGCTGCCAATATCCTACAATCATGGCCACCAGAGCTCCCACTTCTGAGCCACCTTGATCTTGTCTGGGTTTTCTGATTAAGGAAGAATCACAAGGACCTGAATCAGAGCAAATGAACTGGATTTTCAGGAGAAGCCTGTATGAGTGATAATTGAAAGAGATGTAGCGCACCTATCTCATAAAATATGGAACATTCTGCACCAAATCATTATACAAAACAACACATGAAGTACCAATTATAAGATTGTGTGTAACTGGCTTGAGGCATTTGTTAGACAATTTCTTCTAACCCGTATAAAGAATTCACCAGAGAGCATAAAGGTCATAACAACAATAGATGCCAATGTTGTTGCTTTCTTCACATCCATGAATGCTGCACCGATTACTAGTCCGAGACCCTGAAATTTTCAAGTTCAAAGAAGGTGATATAATTAATCAAGTACAGTATTAAAGTGTCTTAATTTCAGATTACTATGAGATGTTTGACACCTGAGAAGCTATCACGCTGAGGAAAACTGTGATCATTATCAGAGAAAAGGCGGTGAAGTTCATCTTCAATCCGACCATAAGTAGACTGTCACAAAGAACACAATAGGCAGAATGAGATCCAAGGGAAGATCACTGGTGTTTCTGGGTAAAAAATCGTTGCCTTGCCTGATCCTGAAGTCTCTGTGGAGTTGAAGAGTTCGAACGGCACCAAAGTAGGCCAATGATTATAGCAGTAGTTTGCTTATTGATAAAAAATAAATATATAAATTTCAATTACAACATAATAACAGTTAATACCATATACATTTTTTTAAAAAAATATATTACGCACGAATTACAAAGAATAAACGTAAAACCAAGTGCAGTTGGCAATGTTCAAACAAATCAATTAATTACAAATTCTTGTATTCACATCTCAATCTCTATCACACCAACCCTTTTCTTCTTCTTCCTCTGCAAAGCATATGAATGAACAATATTGAACCAAATCAAAGTTATCACAATTCCTTTTCTTGTAGATAATACTGAATAAATAAAATATGAAATAGCATGATTAATACCATTTTTTGCTGTCTTCCCACAAATTCCTGCCAAAAACAATATATTAGCTTCTTAATAACATATAAACATGATTAAAAAACTTATTAAATAATGTATAAATTAAAAAATAAAAACATCCATGGGTGAGCATACAAGAGAGAGAAAATGGATTTTGGCTTGTCTTCTTTTTTATTTACTCAAATTAGATTTTGACATTTCTATATCGTATTCTTTGTTAAATTTTGCCAAACTTATTCGTTCCAACCACATAACATTGACAGAATTATACTGAGTCGTAGTATTCTTTGTTAAATTTCTCTAATAGGAGATGAGAAAAACAATTAGAAGAATTAGAGAGAAAGCAGAGCTGACCCTGCGCGTATACAATTCAAGCAATTAGAAAATAGAAATTAGTTTAGAAATTTGGTTTTTGGATTCTACTATGAAAATTCATGAGTTAGCCATTATCAATAAGCACTGGCATCCAGCGGTAAAACGTTATTCAATCAGTAAGTTAAAATCTACTTGCATAGAATCAATGTTTACGAAAATTTAAAAGCCTTATCCAAGTATGCAACAAAGTAGCTATTCATAAGATATCTATCAAGTAAAAAGAAATTACCTCACATGGATTTTCAGCCTTCTTCTTCCTCCTCCTCTTCTTCTTCTTCTTCTTCTTCTTCTTCTTCTTTCTCCTCTTCTTCTTCCTCTTCTTCCTATATAAAGCAAACCTTGCAAGTACCACATTAGAAGCTCATACTTTCAAATATAAAATTTAAAGTATCATACATTTCACTTTTGATCATAAACAAAATGTCTTTCTTTGTACATAAATATAAATTTTAAAATAAAAACTAAATTTTACCGATGACTTGATTATAAAAACAGGCCAGTTTGACTTTATTTTAATTTAATATCTTTTATCTATTAAAAAAACGATTAATTGCTTTCAAATTACAACAATATATTTATTAATTTAATCATATGAACCATTTATCTATTAAATGACATTCATTATTTATTATACATAAAACTAATTACATCATCACTGAAGAATTAAACAAAAGATGTATCTCTTTTATAATAATTGAAAACGCACCTTTTCATTCAAGAACTCCTGCAATGTGGTATTAATGTTGCCATTCCATCGCTTTTCACCATCTAGGATCACTTCTTTAAGCTTGGGTGTCACTTGCTCTCCATATCCAAAGGTCTTCATGTTTTCACATCGATATATCTTTAACCTCTCCAATGTTGGGAATTCAATAGCATAAGGCCCTGAGCTAAAACAAGTGAGGTTTTCTAAATATCTAAGTTCTAAATTGGACAAACTAGGAAACAACAGCCTCTTTATTGAAGCTTCTTTTTCTCCTTTCTCATTTTTGATTATTTCTTGTATTGATGAACACCTCCTAACTACAAGTCTTTTGAGCTTCACCAGACATTTCACAATGGAAGGGGAGAAGAGGCTTCTTAATTGTTCGCAATCCCAGATGTCTATAGAAGTCAGGTTTTGCAAACCCGGGGAGGTTATAGCGGGGTCTAATTCCTCACCTAAAGCTTCTTTCTTCTCAAAGATTTCCTTTAATTCATCACAATTCTGCACAAATATATCTTCCAAACAAATAAGGCCTTGGAGTAGAGTTGCTGAAAATAAGTTTGTCAACTTACCACAAAATCCAATCTCTACTTTCTTCAAGTTTTGAAGGCTTATGGATTGATGGTCATGATGGTCACCATTCCATATATGTGACATCTCTGGCAAGTAATACAATTCTAGATATTCTAATGATGAGAGCAACTTCGATTCTCCTTTTGTAATCTTAATCTCTTCACAATCAAATGTGTACACCATCGACTCACAATTACGTGCTATGAAAGTACGAAGATTTTGAAATTTCTGTAACAATTGACTTGGTACAACATTTAACATCTTATCACATCTGGCCACTTCTAAAACTTTTAGTTTAGAAAATGCTTCGGCCGGAGGTTCTCCTTTACACATTTCAACCAAGTTGGGAATTTCATACAAATGCAGTTCCTCTAAATTGTGGAAAGTTGAGTTTGGTGTCAATTCCAATGTATTTAGGAGACACTTTATCTTTTCACATGAGTTGATATCAAGACTCTTCAATTCATTAAACCCTTCTTCAACTAGGTTATGACTAACACTCTCTAAATTATCAATTGTCTCAACAGATAGAAACTCAATTCTTTTGAGCAACCCTTTAACCCATTCATGCATCACCGGATTGTTGATTTGTTGGAGTATCATAGTTCTTGAGTATCTACTCATATCAAAATAACCCTGAACATCTAGATCACCACCTATTTGTAAGATAAAGTTGAACAGGTTTTGAAATGACAAAAACTTTGGCAAGAGATCAAGATTTGGAATATAAATATGCAAATTAGTCAATCGAGATAAGGCTCGTAACTCAACAAGACTGGCATTGCTTCTCAGATTTTCACTTTCAGATTTCCAATTCTGAAATACATTAATGTACAACTCTTCCAACTTTTTAAGAGACTGTATAACACCAGGAGTTATTAGTTCTAATAGCCAACAATTATTCACATCTAGCAACCTGAGATTACTTAATTGGCTAAAGGAAATGGGGATCTCTTTAATATAAGAATTGGAAAGGTTCAGGATCTCCAGTTTTGTTAGCTTCCCAATTACTGAGAGGTTGCCCAAATCGCAATTAGTAATATCTAATGTCCTAAGATTTATGAGAAATGAAAGTGAATCAGGCAAGGACGTGATGAAGCTTTTTCCCAAGTCCAAAACTTTGAGATCTTTCATTTCTTGGAAGAAATAGTCAGCGATAACCAAATTTTTATTTCCTTGAAGCAACAAAACTTGCAAGTTTGGGCATTTCAACCCACTAGGTAGTTCCCTAATAAAATTTGCCATCAACGAGATACATGTGAATTCATCAAATGTATCTCCATCTGGCCACTCTTGTAGACGAGTGCCAGCTTTCACAATGAACTTATGGTCATATTTAGAGGCTACAGTTAATGCAAAATCACGGACAATATTGTGCATTTTAACACAATTTTTACCATCATCAATTAGGAGAAAAGAATAGGTGACATCACTTACAATAGCATGTACTCTATTTCTGACACCTTCGATTGTTTCATCGGCATCTCCAAACCACTTCAAACCTATCCAATATCGAACCAAAGATTCAACTGGAATTTTGTAATCTTCTGGAAATAAGCTACAAAACAAGAAAAGTGATTTTATCTCATCATTTTCTAAGCAGTTGAAGCTTAGTTCCAGAGATGATATAACATTGCTCTCCATTCCTGGGATACTTGTAAGAATAGATGTTTTAAGTTGTCGAGCTGCATTACTCCACGCACGTTTGTTCTTGTCCTTCAAAGCTCTTGCTATTGTGACAATTGCAATTGGTAAGCCACCACATTTAGCAATCACTTCTCCTGTAATCTGGTTTATATCGTAGTTTTCAATAGTCAAGCCGACAATTTTGCTAAAAAGATCCCAAGATTCTTGTTTGGATAACGTCTCAACTGTATAATTCTTTTGACACCTCATTTGATTGCAAACAGCTATGCTTCGAGAGGTGATCAAAATTTTACAACCTCTATGATCACTCCATGGAATACCAATCTCATCAAATTCAATTCTTTTCCAAACGTCATCTAAGGTTACAAGGATCTGCTTCTTTTCCTTGATTCTGTCTCTTAGGAAACTGGCTCTTACTGATTCAGAATTAGCCCATAAGGGCATTGCTACACCTAACGTATCAGCAATGTTACCTTGAATCTTCATAATACTCGGGTTTTGAGAGACAACTGCCATCACTACTTCTTCATATATTTTTTCCTCTTTTACTTGTCGGCTGATTTCTTTCACCAGCGTGGTTTTACCCACACCCCCCATCCCACATATTCCAATTATGCTGATATTATCATCATCAATTAAAGTTTTCAGAATTTGCTTCTTAAGTGAGTTTCGAGATTCAAAAGTGCCAGAAGGAATTACCGAAGATGATGATACCACTGCAGATGGAGAAGGAAGAGAAGACACGTGCTCAAACCTTTCCACTTCTTGCAACACAAGATATGAAATTGCCAAGGCCTGCTCTTTTGCCTCCTTACTGAATCGGTAACGTTGTCCGAGATTGATGCACCACCCTTTGAGACACCTCTTGTTTGCTTTGGCTTCATCTTCAAAAAACTTTTCAGCTTCTGCAGAAATCTTGTCAACTTTTTCTATCCAGTCTTGAACATCAATGAAGACACTTTCTCCATTTCTTTTAGCAGTAGCAATTTTCATTTGCACCCTCTCTTTGCAGCCACTAAGCTCCTTTACTCGCTCTTTCAAGTCTTTAATGTTGTCATTGTAATGGAACAGATAACCAAGTTGACCGCCAGCAGCTACAGACAAATACTCTGCGATCTTGCCAGCAATTGCAGAAACAATTTCCATGGCTTTTTTTTTTTGGGGATAAGGAGAGAATTCTGTCGAGTGTTTGATAGTGAAAGAATGAATGGTTGTATTTTGAGCTTTGAAATAAAAACAAAAACAAAAAGCATAAAAAAGAGGGAATGTATAAAGCAAAGAAAAGCTAATGATAAGAAGAAGCAAGGTATGATTCCATTATCTTCCTTTGCTAAGAATGTTGCTTCATTCTTTTCGTTAATAACATGTTCAGTGTTGGAATATGTAAACTATTCAGCATCAAATGTTCTTTACCTTCAACAAGAGAAAATTATTGCATACTTTGAACTGAAAAGTATACATTTGAGCACGTCATAAAAATAATCAATGAGATAAAAAATTTCGGGATTGCACATGTAGACTGCTGCACTAAAATTTTAAAAAATGAATTCAGAGCAGAAAAACTTTCTCTGCCTTTGCTCTCAAGGCTTCATGGTTCCATCCCCTTATAATGTCTAATATTCTTGCTTTCAGAAAGACAACATCAAATATATAGAGAAGCAAATTTACGTAAACTGATATAACAGGATCAATGCAATTACATAATAACAATAACATCACCAATTTATGTTAATGTAATTTTACTCTTAGGCATAATTAAGGGTGTTCACGATCCGATTTTGCACATAAAACTATGCCAAGCATTACGCATAGTATACTAGTTTGCAATTAAAGCTTCTTGGTTTGGTTGATTTAGCACTGCTAGCCCAAGCATTACGGCATCATCAATTTTAGCTGCAATCATATGTCAAAATCATACCATTGCAATGGAGAATACTAGTTTACCTCATGACACTGCATCCTGTTTGCCTAAACTAGAAAATTGAATCACATAATGACAATTATCAATAGTACATAAATTAATATTTTTTATTTGTATATATAGTTTTATTTATAAACTTCGACTGGGTATTTATTGTCTTATTATTACAGTAAAGCTTGATAAAAATTTTAATGGAATATCATTATCAAGCACGTGATCAAAGTTTGGAAAACAAATTTGCAAGCTAGTTAATTAGTCTGGACAATTGTTGTAATTACTCTGCGACCTTGACATATTTCTGCTAGAATACCCTTCTTAATCCCCAAAAAAAAAAAAAAAAACTTTTAAGGCAGACAGATATATTGTTAATTGACAAAGAGAGGATGTGCTATTTTTGTTAGCTCATAATAGATGTTCAAATCTAATAGTCTTAGATAAATTAATTAATTAAATGAGATGGAGATTTCCCTAATATTAGAATCACGAAGACTAATGATTTTGAGCTTGTTAAGATGCCCAATTATAAATGTACCCAAGTTGCAACCACTAACATTAAGATGTTACAAGATTCGCTATCAAAGAAATTGAGTCAGGTAATGGCAAGAGTTGAGTTTCACTCAACGACTTCATCATCATTCATATGAATATTGTTGGGCAAAACCAATTTAGAATTTTGTTGCAGCAGTAAAGGCTGCAATTTTGGGCATTCTATCCTGGTACAACTCCAATATTGTTTGGCATGAATGAGATATATGTAAGATCTTCATATGCATTTTTTATCGGTCAATCTTCCGAACCAATGCCAACTTCCACCAAGAATTTTTAGTTGTACATAGAAGCTATTATAACATATATATCTCACCCAAATTTATGTTGCAAGTTGATTTCATCTAAACTCTAACAAATTCGGGATATCAGACAATGATCTCAAATCTAGAATAAAAGGAATTTCTCTTTAAATATTCAAAGTACAGAGCCACCATAACTACTTAATCATATATTTTTCTTCTTTGGCTAGTTTATGAATTTCTTTCACTAGTGTAGTCATACCAATTTGTTCTTTGCTTCCTTCTGTCAAGACTTGTTGGCTACATCTTTTAAAAGGATATTCTTTTCTTTCACAACGATCTCTTTAAGCAAGCATGAAAATGGAAACAAATTTTATGAATACAGAATCAATTAGATTCTCATGATAAGAGAAAGAAAACGCCAATAAAAGACAAGCATTACAGTATAGAGCAATTCAAGTAGAAAAGAAAGCAAATAGATTATAGATTCTATTCCATACAAAAGAAGCCTTGCCTCTCAAGGCTTCTTTTGTTC
Organism: Mangifera indica; assembly: GCF_011075055.1. NCBI lineage: Eukaryota > Viridiplantae > Streptophyta > Magnoliopsida > Sapindales > Anacardiaceae > Mangifera > Mangifera indica. The sequence goes on along the minus strand of NC_058143.1, from coordinate 12,368,225 downwards.
CATTATTCTTTCTTTCAAAATATAATTTAAAATATAATTTAAGATTATAGATTTCATTTCATGCAGCACTGATATAAAAATAGAAATCCAAAACAAAACAGAAAGCAGAAGACTAATTTTCTCTAATTCCAACAATAATTTAAAATCAAGTTAACTAGATGGTTGAGTACTTACACCAAATAGTGGAAAAGTTTAGGGTTTAGACTGATTTTCATAATTTTTCTTTTCTCTAGTTTCAATGGCCTTTGCTTTCAGTTAAAGCTTAATATTCTTTTCTTTTATAATCTTTGAAGTATAAATACAACTCAGGCAGATTTGTTTCTTTTTAATTCTAGAAGTACTTGATATAATTTACTGATTCCAGAAAAAATTGATACCTTACCAAATGTACTTCACAATTTTGACAACGAGTTGATTATTTTGATAATTTTTAAATATTTAAGACAGATGCGATATTATCTCTTATATTATTTATCAAATTATTATTAATAATAGAAAATTATCAAAATCCTTTGTAACCTAATAAATAATAAAAATAGATAACTGAAATAATATTTAAATGCATGAACCAAATGCCACCTTAAGGTTAAGATTTTTATCTTCAATTTGTTAATTGAATTGGACAGGTTTGAGACTCAAAATTTCAGACTGAAAAAAATGTTTCCAATTGAACAAAATTCGACAAGCTTTCGAACAAAAGAATTTACTGATTTCACAAGTCTATGCATACCTGAAAACGATGGATACGTTAGCAAATACACCTCACAATTTTGACAACTAGTTGGTGTAAAATAAATGTTAGCTGGAAATGTACAAAAGATGTATACTTAGGGTAGGTTTGGCTTTGATAATATTTTATTTAAAAAAAATTCATCATATTAGAAATCATCGCTTATAAATAATTATTTTATTTGATTAATTATAATTAAAAAATAATATTATTTTATTTAAATATTCTTATATATAATTATTGTAAAATATCTTAAGTTTGTTAATTGAATTGGACAAGTTTGAGACTCAAACTGAGAAAACATGTTTCTGATTGAAAAACATTCGATGAGCCTTTGAACAAAAGAATTGTTCAAAATATTCTTCAGGTTGGGGTGAATTGGGCCGAAAATTCCTAAAATTTCAGAATCTAAGGCCCAATATCTTTCCCATTCTCATTCCTCCCTCTGATTGTACAGATACTTCTCTGCTGCTTTCTTCTTCATCTTTGTAGGCTAGGCTTAAACAAAAAGATAACAGGGGACAAATGTCCGACATGTGAAAATAGTGATGATAGACTACCGAAATCATCCGTACATCCATAGAATTTCACCGCATTCAAAGACTTGGTCCTAGTGAAATTGAAGAAGCCACTGCAAAAAATTTCACCAAAGTACAATTATCAGTGGATGTCGTACAAGTCCTCCCTTATTTTACGACTGAAACCATCAGCCTTCATCCATGATTCAATTTTGGTCCTTGAGTTTCTCATTTTGCGGGTACTTAAGTACTCCATACGCAACCATTCCAGCAACAAACAAGACTACTGTTGGAGTGAAAGTCGGATACAGATACTTCACGAACAACCATAGCCTGCACAATGAAACAGCTGGGTTCCAATGCGAAAGCAACATAAAATCATGGTTACAATGCAACTTCAAATCATTTTCCTATGTTCCTGTTAATGGTGGAAATAGCATATAAATCACACCATTTGTCATGAATCTGTCCTAAGATCATCAGAATTTTAATATACTACACTTTCTCAAACAAAATACTGAAGTTTCACATAATGACAAATGCACCCACAAAATTAATCATTTCACTAAAATTTAGTTGTTCAATATTTTATCTTTAAAATCTATTACCTTTATATCCCTATTATTTTCTTCCTTTTTGGCTTTGTTCAAATGATTGGAAGTAATGAGGATTCAATGACAGAACAATAATAAAATGCACAAAATTATATCTTGCCTTGTATTAATATGAAAAGTCCTATTAAACCCACTTTAATAAATAAATAGACTTCATTTATATCATAATAATCTATGTATCATATACAATTAAATGTTTCATAATTCTCTTCAAGTATCTACAAATTGTGGAAAGAGAGAATAGGACTAAAAAAAAGTAAAAAAAACCAAAAATAAATCGAATTAATCATTATGTCAATCTTACCAAATTAACAATCATGAAACATATCCCACCAATTATCAATAGAAGGTAGATTCTAATGTACAAAAAATTGTAGGCACTTTGCAAAATCTGGGGATTTTCTTGCACAAAAAACTGTGCACATGCAAAACAGTATTGATACTTGTTGACCGTTGTGCAAGAGATCCAAGGTACTTGCACTAGCGTTCAAATCCATGTTTGGAAGGCCCTAGCTGTAAGTTCAGATACGCTCCAATTGATCACCACTATCGATCTGTTTACAGTGATAAGATCCTTTCATCATTCTGGAAGATAACAAACAAAAAACAATAGTAAACTTGCTCATCTTCATGTCACAGTCACTCTTACCTGCTCTGATCGAAGTTTTGATCTACTCATCTGAATTCTTAACTTCTCCATTTCATACAGATTTGCACACAGAACCTCAAGTGTTTTAGCTTTGTTCTGTTATAAAGACCAAAAAGGCAAAAGACCCATAAGCAAAGAAAAACCAAAATTGATTATGCATAAAGCACTCAACCCATGTGTCACTATACATAGCTTCCTTAATGCCGAGGGATGATGCTGTATCGCAACTATACCAGAGACTTGACTTGACATTAATAAATTGCACATAAATGGTGTAATAAATCAAGATCCATTGCCTGTAAAACTACATTCTAATTTTCTACCTTGCTATGATTCATAGATGTAGCTCAGTTCATGGTAACTTAATGAAATACCAAAAAGAAAAAAAGAGATCATTTGAATCAACAAGTCATCTTTCTAGATATTCCATAAAAGGAGAATGAAATTGAAGGAAAGCTGGCACTCAAACATAGGCCTTAATATAACATGCGACGAAGGAATGGTGATCAACAAACTGATCCAGCTGGCATATTTTAATCGATTACTCAGGAATGTAGGCAAAAAATCTTTACCATATGTTGAGATCATTTATCTTGGATGGACACAGTCATCTCCCTTGGAATATGAGTTATTGGGACAGCAGTACTGGTGGTATTTACATGCTAACCACCTGAACCACCGGATCTATAAGTATCAATCCCCAAATCTTCATTCCTCAACTGGACATCTACCTGCAAATCCTCAAAACATAGTTAATTAGTCTGGACAATTGTTGTAATTACACTGCAACCTTGACATATTTCTTCTAGAATACCCTTCATAATCCAAAAAAAACTATTAAGACAAGACAAATATACTGTTAATTTACGAAGAGAGGATGTACCGATTTCTTCTTTGCTTCCTTCTGTCAAGACTTGTTGGCTACATCTTTTAAATTGTTATTCTTTTCTTTCATAACAATCTCTTTAAGCAAGCATGAAAATGGAAACAAATTTTATGATTAAATAATCAGTTAGATTCTCATGATGAGAGAAAGAAAACGCCAATAAAAGACAAGCGTTACAGTATAAAGCAATTCAAGTAGAAAAGAAAGCAAATGGATTATTGATTCTATTCCATACTGTGCCTTGCCTCTCAAGGCTTCTTTTGTTCCATTATTCTTTTCTTTCAAAACTCTTCTCAAATAGAATCTCGTATTCTTCTATCTGAAATAATAATTTGATATGAATAATTTACACATTTCCCAAAGCCAAAGCATATGATCCATTAAACCATAAAATTCTAAATAGGATGAGGAAGACCCAGTTGCTGTGGATATTAATATATAGTGTGGCATTTCATATTATAAATGTGATGTTGCATCTTCAATGAGAGTGAGATATTAGTGAAATTTCATAAACTCTAGTAAAATTCCCACAGCACCGATATAAAAATAGAAATGAAAATAGTGGTATTAGATTTTGTAATCATATTGGAGTAAAGTGTGAAAAAAATTAGGTGGGGAGAGCAGGCACAAAAGCTTCTAAAGTCCCCCATAACAAAAGAAATAAAGATAACACAAAACCCACACAGGTTAAATTGGGTAATCAAATTCTCTGCAAAAAGAAAGACAAAAGTGTTTCCATTCATTCCCTCAAACAATTTATAAAATATAAAAAATTATTATTGAATTATATTAAAACCGGGCCCAAAATACATGTTTCTTATGCATGTTTGATTGTGTTATATTTTATTATTTTGGATCTGGTTTAAAATCAAAACACAACCCAAAGTGCAAAAGTTGTTTGAGAAATTTTATTTTCGTTAAGTAAATTCATTTTTTGTAAGTTTAAAAATGTTAATATGTGTTGAAATATTACTTCTGGTGAATTATTTGTGTGACTTGTGGTTGTTGATGACGCCTAGCACTGTGTTGAGATGATAAGGCAAGTCGGCCATCTATGGGGGGCAAATGAATCTTTGCCACATTCTACCTGTCATTGTTAAGGGAGAAAACGGATCGATTGGACCTTTTGGGGGGCAACTTTGATAGTTGTCAAATTCGGAGCATTACTTAACGCTTCCGTTAATGGTATTAACAGTTTTTGGAAACAGTTAACAGTGTTCACCGCAGTTGGTCTAAAATCCACAAATTACATGTTCAATGTAAATATAAACCCTGATTTTTTAAGCATTTTGCAGCGAAAAGGTGAGTGAGAAACCTAATGGGCAATTCAAATAGCACTGGCAAAACTATGTCAAGATCAGGCGTCGCATTGGTGGGCATTTTTAGTTTTTGATTTAGCCTTTTTGCTTTGTGCTGTGGGTTTGAATTTGTTGTTTTTTGTGTTGATTAGCTCGTCAAAAGAAGGCCGTGAAGATCTTCCCTCGCCCGACGGCCGGCCCTCTTCGCCTCATCAATCATGGGCAGACTTTTGAAGTACAATATGAAAGCTTAGGGCTGGGAGAGGCTTCACGCTTGAAGAACTTAAAGTGAGTTCTTTAGTTGATGCTAGGTTTTATTTGTGTCTCTGTCGCCTTGTTTCTTGATATATGAACTTTTTCCTTGTATTTTGATCGCCTTGTATCGTAAATATATGAGCTTGTTACTTTTGTTTCAATCGTCTTGTATCTGCACTCTATCAGATTATGGATTATGGTTGATTGGGAACCTGTTTTGGTGTTAAGAGGTGTTATTACTGTTCTGTGAGCTAGAAATTCGTCTGAGTAATTATAGGTTTTAAAGAAATCCTTTATTACTTAGCGTATGCAAAGTGATGTTGAAATGTCTGATATAAATGTTTGTTTGGTTGACATATTTATGGTGAGCACTAGCTAGTGTAGTTTGGATTTGTATGGTAGATCCTGAGATGGAATTCCGCACACAGTAGGGTAAAGGGAAATAAATTTTAAATATTAAGTTTGAAAAGTATTTTTTTTCTTTTAAAAATTTACTAGTTTAAATATTCGACTGTTAGTTTGAATGATTACCCGGTAATCTGTTTCTGGATCTTGTTGTACATTCTTCACATACCACATGCATCTTTGTTTTGAGTTGTATGAACTGTTTTCTACCCATTTGGAGTGCCAAAACTAACTGTTGAATAAATGGAATTGCGAAACTCGAATAATCTAAGTGAAAAGTGTGCTTAAATTTGAAGGTAATAGTCTTAGAGGTATTTTGTTTCTTCGTGAGTACTAGAGATGAAGTAGTAATTCATTCTGATTCAGATTTTGCAAATAGTTTAGTTACATTTTGTCTCGTTACTATTTCCCTATTGAAGAATTGAATTCAAAAATATGCTTTGTCCCATTACAAGTATCACTATTTTAAAATTTTATTACAATGGTTACATTACTGAAATCTGATGTCCTTACTGCTGATATGTGGTAATCCCAATTTTAGGTTATTCATTTTAGTTACTATAATTTTAAGTTCAACTAGTATTGGATTAATGTTGCCATCATGGATGTAGTGAAGCTGAGTATGTTCACTTTACGTGTGCTGTATATTGTCACTTTCACTTTTTTTTTTTTTTTTTTTTTTTTTTTTTTTTTGTGTTTTCAGTTATTGGTCTTCCTATATCACTCAATGTTGAAATTGTTTCTATATCTAGACATTAACATTTTATCTGTCTCAATTAGGCTGCGGGTATTCCCAAGAAGCTTTTTCCAACCATCGGTATATCAGTTGATCATCATTGTAAGAACTGATCCCTGGAGAGAATCCAAGCCAATGTTTAGAGGCTGAAGACATACAAGGCCAATTGGTGGTGCTTGCAAGGTCAAGGTAATTGGAAAAGACAAGTTTGTCAATATCATTTTATTGTTACCAAATCTTATGCTCAAATTATTACGATCTCTTTTTGGATGTAGGCTGGTGATTCTGCTCCAGAGGAACTGGCAACAGCAACTCAAGTACAAGGACCGTACATGCCTATCACCCCTGAGAAGCCTACGGTGGAGCTTGTTAAAGTTAGTCAAGAGATGAGGTCTTTCAAGGCATACAACAAACTGCGTGTGGAGAGGATGAACACCTGCCATGCTGGTGCAAGGCTGAAAAAGGCTGCAGAGGTTGAAATGGAAGAGAAGTAAATCGAGGCCTGAAAATAGGCAGCAACATTTTGCCATGATTTTTTTGATATATGGTGTTATCTGTTTGGAACTAAAAAAATAAATAAAAATCCAACCAAAACATATAATTCCAAAACTCCTTCCTCCAATTCCCACTTCCACCTGCGACGATTAGTCATTTTTCCTCTACATTGACATTCATTGAGATCTCAATTCCTTGCCATGCTGTCTATTGTCTCATCAATAGGACTTCTTAGCTTGTCTTTGTGAGATTATCCCTTTTTAACCATCGTCACCCTTTTCATTTTCCACCAACTCAGCGTTACTGTCCCAGTCTCACCCTTCTCAAACTGATAGTGTTGCTGATGTATGTGTTGCCAAAATGAGGCCATCAATATGGAGCTTCCTGTGTGTTTTACGATACGCCTGTAAAGAATGTTATTTCTTGGTAATATTACTGAAAAAGAAGCAAGAGTTGGGTGGTGTAGAGCAATATAACATTGGCAGTCCATAATGAAATTCCCAACCCTGTCATGCATGCAGAATATGGTTGCCCCAAAAGTGTTATTGAGATATCCCTTGGGGATGGATGAAATATCTTCTAATAAATTATATACAGAAAAGTTTCACGTAATAACAAATGCACCCACAAAATTAATCATTGTGCTAAGGTTTAACTGTTCACAATTTCATATTTAGAATATATTACCTTTGTTTCCCGATGATTTTCTTCCATTTTAGCCTTGTACAAATTATTGGAAGTAACCAGGACGCAATGGCACAACAATGATAATGGGAACATTGTGAGTCACACCTCTAAAAAAAACTAGAAACAATTTTTTTTTTTTAACAAACTAAAAAAAACTTCTTCTTCCTCTGCAAAGCATTAACAAACTTTGGTTATTGATAAACATGTAAAAATGATTCATACCATTTTTACCATAAATTTTGGTTCATTTGCCAATCAAAAGACAATCATCATTATTATACATCTTATTTAGACCTAATTTCAGATTCTTATAGTTTGTCAAATAATCAAAATTTTCTTTTGTATTAGTGTATATACAATCGTATGGATAATCAAGTGTTATATATATAAAAAATTCAAAAGATCTAAGAATTTCTCTAATAGAAAATGAAAAAACAATTAGAAGAATTAGAGAGAAAGCAGAGCTTACCCTGCATACAATTTCTCTAATAGAAAATGAAATCCAAGGTACTTGCACTAGCGTTCGAACCCATGTTTGGAAGGCCCAAGTTGTAAGTTCGGATATGCTCCAATCGATCACCACTACTCATCTGAATTCTTAACCTTTCCATTTCATACAGCTTTGCACACAGAACCTTAAATGCTTTAGTTTTGTTCTGTTATAACGACCAAAAAGACAAAAGACCCATAAGCAAAGAAAAACCAAAATTAATGTACATAAAACACTCAGCCCATGTATCACTGTACATAGCTTACTTAACACTGAGGGATGATACTGTATCGCAACTATAGCAGAGACTTGACTTGACATTAATAAATTGCACATAAATGGTGTAATAAGTCATATTTCCATTGCCTGTAAAACTACATTCTCATTTTCTCCCTTGTTATGATTCATAGATGTAGCTCGTTTCATGGTAACTTATGAATTATGAGAAAGGAAAAAGGAGGTTATCTGACAGGTTTATATCATTAGGGACTTGGAATTTCAATATTTACAATCAACAAGTCATCTTTCTATATATTCCATAAAAGGGCAGTGAAATTGAAGGAAAGCTGGGACTCAAACATAGGCCTTAATATAACATGTTACAAAGGAATGGTGATCAATAAACTGATCCAGCTGGCATATTTTAATCGATTACTCAGGGGTGTAGGTAAAAAATCTTTACCATATGTTGAGATCGTTCATCTTGGATGGACACAGTCATCCCCGTTGGAATATGATTTATTTGGACAGCAGTATTGGTGGTATTTGCATGCTGACCACCTGAACCACCGGATCAATAAGTATCAATTCCCAAATCTTCATTCCTCAACTGGAAATCTACCTGCAAATCCTCAAAACATAGAAATCAATGAGATTGAGCATCATAAAACGTTATAATACTTCTGATGGAAATCTAATAAGAAAGGTTTATGAACAAAGGGCCAAAAATGCAAATGGAGGCAGAGTGCAGGAGGGCAGTTTGGAAAATCCAGAAGATATTGAAGCTACTAATTTTGGGCAACCAGAAGATATGCAAGGCAGCAGATAGATCCCAGCATATAAGAGGAAACAAAGAAGATAATGGGCAGAAAAATATATTATTATTGATTAGGGGAATATTGTCATTAATATAGGACATATTGACATTGATTTTGTTTTCTAAAATAACTCTATGTTTTGATTTAAATCCCTCCCGGAGGGACTCTAGACTATCATGGTTATTATAATGAATTATAATTGGTGTTACTAATAGTATCTGCTATTTCTTTGCTGTTGAGTTGCTTGAGCTGTTTTCTCCAATTTTTAGCTGTCGTATTGCATTCAGATTGTGGAAATATTGCTTGAGTGATTGAGGTGAGTTGGAGGGGAAGGAAAGCCTCACCTGGAACCATCTGGAGGAGCTATTCAGTAGCTGGAACAGTCAGTTTGGTGGTCTGCTTGCTGTCAATTCATGGGTACGTATCAACTTCCGATACTGCAATGGTGACAGTTGTAAAGAAAATGACCATAAAATTGTGGCACCATAACAAAAATTATCATTCAATCAACTTCAGTTCGTTCAGCATCTCAACAGCCTGAGGAAGGATAGGAACAGAGACAGCACTGGTATGACCTCGTCCAGACTTCTCTGTCACAAGAACACACTGCAAAATGATAACTGTTTGTAATTTCAGCTACAGGACCATACATTGCAAGTCAAAGGGCTTATAGTTGAAACCTTAACTCCATGAATTCCACTCTCAAATTTAAGTTTCCCATAGACACCAGCTCCTGAGATTGCTGCACTAGCTTCCTGGTTAAGAAAAGGGCAAACCAGAGATTTATAAAACAGTTACAAGGTAATTCCATCTCCTAAACAATTAAAAAAAAAATTAATTATAGTTTGTAACCTATCATACAGCTGAACAATTCACATCTGATAAAAATGGGCTCATGAAAATTCAAAGGATGGAAGACACACAATTAAATAATTATTATATTTAATTGATCATAACAAAAAAATAATATTATTTTATTTAAATATTTTTATGTATAATTATTATAAAATATTTTTTATATTATTTATTATATTAATTAAAAATGAGAATACCTTTTAATATTTACTATGGTATTATTATTTATATTGGTTTTATCAAATAATTATTGATAATAAAAAATTATTCAAAAATTTTATTATCAAACCTGATGAAACAAACAGCACAGTTAAAATTTTTCTCTTAAGTTTGTCAATTGAATTTGACAGGCTTGAGACTCAAAAGTTCAAAGTGAAAAAACATGTTTCTGCTTGAAAAAATTCGATGAGCTTTTGAACGAAAGAATTGTTCAAAATATTTTTCAGGTTGGGGTGGTGAATGGGCCCGAAAATTCCTAAAATTTCAGAATCTAAGGCCCAAATATAAGACCCAATATCTTTCTCATTCTCATTCCTCCCTCTGATGGTACAGATACTTCTCCGCTCCTTTCTCCTTCATCTTCGTAGGCTTAAACAAAAAGATAACAGGAGACAAATGTCTGATGTGAAAATATTCATGGTAGACTACCGAAATTATCCTTCTATATATAATGGCTGCTCTCCCCCATTTTTTCCTATTCAACCCCCTCTTCGTCCTATATGTAATATTGTTTTCTGACTTTTTTCGATGATTTCGGCTCAAAATTTTCGTTTTCTTTTAGTATCTCAGTCATCATCATCTTCAAAATGGCGTCACAAGTCAGTAATGGTATCATTTTGTCTTCGTTTTTGGGTTTGTTTCGGTTTGGTTAGAAGATGCATTTTCTGGCTTGATATTCGTGTTTTTTAATTTGAAATTGCTCTTAGTTGAGAGAACATGCTTATTTATTAGTTTAAGTCGTGATTAAGCGTCCTAACCGGTTTTTATCATCGAAAACTGCAGAAGTTGATATTAATTTTGCAGCGAAAAGGTAAGTGAGAAACCTAATGGACACTTCAAAGGGCACTGGCAAAACTATGTTAAGACTTAGTTTAACCAACTCGCGAGAAAGACCATTCGTCGCATTGGTGGGCATTTTTAATTTTGGATTTAGTCTTTTTAATTGTTTTTTTTTTAATTGCTTTGTTCTGTGGGTTTGAATTTGTCTTTTTTTTGTGTTGATTAGCTCGTCAAAAGAGGGCCGTGAAGATCTTGCCTCGTCCGACGGCGGGCCCTCTTCGCCCCATCGTTCATGGGCAGACTTTGAAGTACAATATGAAGCTCAGGGCTGGGAGAGGCTTCACGCTTGAAGAGCTTAAAGTGAGTTCTCTAGTTGATGCTAGGTTTGTATTTGTCTCTATCGCCTCGAGTCTTGATATTCTTACATTTTTACTTGTATTTTGACTGCCTTGTAGCGTAAATATATTTGCTTGTTACTTGTGTTTCAATTTCCTTGTAGCTGCGCTTGATCAGATTATGGATTATGGATTATGGTTGATCTGGAATCTGTTTCGGTGTTAAGAGGTGTTAGTGTTTTTCTATGATCTAGAGATTCGAACGAGTGATTATAGGTTTTAAAGAAATCCTTTCATTGTTTAGTGTATACAAAGTGACTTTGAATTGTCCAATATAAATGTTTGTTTCATTGACATGTTTATGGCGACTTCTAGCTAGTTTAGTTTGGATTTGTATGGTAGATCTTGAGAATGAATTCTGCAAGGGAAAAAAATTTTAAATATTAAGTTTGAAAAGTGTTTTATCCTTTTAAACATTTATTAGTAATAAATATTATGAAGTCATTTAGCGTTTCTAGTTTGAATGATTACCCTGTAACTTGTATCTGGATCTTGTTGTGCATTCTTCACAAACTATGGCCTTCTTTTTCTGTGAGGTCTATGAACTGTTTACTACCCATTTGCAGTGCCAAAACTAACTGTTGAATAAATTGAATTGAATAGGATTGAGAAACTTGACTAATCTAAATGAAAAGTGTGCTTAGATTTGAAGGTAATAATCTAACAAGTATTTTGTTAATTCGCAAGTACTGAAGAACTGAATTTAAAAATTTGCTTTGTCCCTTTACAAGTACCAGTGTACCACTATGTAAAAAGTGTTATTTTTAATGATTATGTCACTGAAATCCATTGTCCTTACTGCTGATTTGTGGTAATCTCCATATTAGGTTTTTCATTCTAGTTCCTATAATTCTAAGGGCAACTATTAGTGGATTTAATGCTGCCATCATATAGGTAGTGAAGTTGAGAGTATGTTCAGATTAGTGTGCTGTAAAATTGTCACTTTCACAAGATTTTTTTATGTGTTCTCAATTTTTGGTCTTCCTATATTGCTTGATGTTGAAACCATTTCTATATCTAGATGTTAACATTTTGTTTGCCTCAATTAGGCTGCAGGTATTCCCAAGAAGCTTGCTCCAACCATTGGTATATCAGTTGATCATCGTTGTAAGAACCAATCTCTGGAGAACCTCCAAGCCAACGTTCAGAAGCTGAAGACTTACAATACCAAATTGGTTGTCTTCCCAAGACGTGCCCGCAAGGTCAAGGTAATTGGAAAAGACAAAAGTTTGTCAATATCATTTTATTGTTACCATATCTTATGCTAACATTATTATGATCTTGTTTTGGATGTGGGCTGGTGATTCTGCTCCAGAGGAACTGGCAACAGCAACCCAAGTACAAGGACCCTACATGCCTATCACCCTTGAGAAGACTACAGTGGAACTTGTTAAAGTTAGTCAGGTGATGAAGTTCTTCAAGGCATGCAACAAGGTGCGTGTGGAGAGGATGAACAGCAGCCATGTTGGTGCAAGGCTGAAAAAGGCTGCAGAGGCTGAAAAGGAAGAGAAGAAGTAAAACGAGGCAGCAACATTTTGGAGTTTTAACATATTTCTGCTTTTCGCTCTTAGATTTCGTTTTTTATTCTTTTTGTTATAGTTATCTGAAGGTAGTGGTACTCTTAGTATTGATGACATGGGTGCAGTTTGAGGCTTAAGATTTCTTGGTCATCATTTGTGTGAACCTTTGCCTGCCTTGTTTTTTGAGAATTTTATTTTTGGAGGTAAAGTTCCATAAATAAAAGACTAGAACAATTAAAAAAGAAAAATATTATGCATGAATTACAAAGAATGAACATAAAACCATGTGCAGTTGGCAATGAACAAGCAAATCAAATTATTACAAATTCTTGTATTGACATCTCAATCTCTATCACACCAACCCTCTCTCTATCGTCTCCCTGCCTATAGTGGACTCCCGTAAATCCCTCAAGTTACTTTTAATAGTTTCCACACTAGCCTCCAACCCTTCCATCGTCTGATTCATTTCTTCCATTCGAGTGCCCATAATCACCACCTGTTCTTTCACTGCTGCTATCTCCAGCTCTACCCCCTCCATCCTGCTTTATATCCTAGTCATGCTCTGATACCAATTGATGAATAACTGGGCAAAGCTTCACAACCAATACCACTCTAGACAATATCTCACTCAAGACTCAATCACCAATCTGATGCAACTGCAGAGGCTAATAAATTCCAGCCAAAACAGAACATGCATTTGTAAATAGAGCTGAAAAACATGTATTGTATTGATTGAATCATCAACTTAATTACAACATTCTTTCATCAATACAATGACTATTTCCCAGCTGGTACAATTGATAATCACAGAAATATAGAACAGGAACAGGTTCCCACAACAGCACAAGCTCAATTACAGTAAAACTAGGTTCCAAAAAATTCACAAAACACACAGTAAACCAAATGTCTTCCTTGCTCAGCTTCCGAGAGGCTGGCACTCTCCCACCCACATTCCTGAAATTTCTCCTTCTTCCTCTGCACTTCCAACTACTCCTTTTTCTTCCTTTCCTAAACTAATCTCTTCTTCTTTTCCTCGAATGATATGCCACCTATCCCTTTCTCCCGTTGTTGATTTGTTAGTAGAGTTAAGACCCTCCTATCTTCCTATTTGCTGCCAACTGCCCTCCCCTCTTTATTTTGTCTTTTCCTAAGAGAGACATAAACATTAGTCCTAATAGCTTACCCTGCATACAATTCAAGCAAAGAAATAGAAATTAGTTTAGAAGTTTGTTTTTTGGATTCTACTATGAAATTTCACAACACTGAGTATGTTCTAATTACAATTATCTTCCATATGATCCACAATTATAAAAAACTTGGGGATTTGCTTGCACAGAAAACTGTACACATGCAAAACAATATAGGTACCTATTGACTGTTGTGCAAGAAATCCAAGGTACTTGCACTAGCGTTCGAACCAATGTTTGGAAGGCTCAAGTTGTAAGTTCGGATATGCTCCAATTGATCACCACTACCAATCTATTTACAGTGATAAGATCCCTTCATTATTCTAGAAAATAACAGACAAAAAACAATAGTAAACTTATTCATCTTCATGTCACAATCACTCTTACCTGCTCTGATCGAAGTTTTGATCTACTCATCTGAATTCTTAACCTTTTCATTTCATACAACTTTGCACGCAGAACCTTTAGTGCTTTAGCTTTGCTCTATTATAACGACCTAAAAGGCAAAAGACCCATAAGCAAAGAAAAACCAAAATTGATGATACATAAAGCACTGAGCCCACAAATTACCATATATAGCTTACTTAATACTGAGGGATAATGATACAGTACCGCAGCTATACTAAGAGACTTGACATTAATAAATTGCTCATAAATGTTGTAATAAATCAAGATCCATTGCCTATAAAACTACATTCTCATTTTCTTCCTTGTTATGATTCATAAATGTAGCTCTGTTTATGGTAACTTAATAAAATACGAAAAAGGAAAAAGGAGGTCATTTGAATCAACAAGTCATCTTCCTAGATATTCCATAAAAGGGCAATGAAATTGAAGGAAAGCTGGCACTCAAACATAGGCCTTAATATAACATGTTACGAAGGAATGGTGATCAACAAACTGATCCAGCTGGCATATTTTAATCGGTTACTCAGGAATGTAGATAAAAAATCTATACCATATGTTGAGATCGTTCCTCTTGGATGGACACAGCTACCCCCGTTGGAATATGAGTTATTTGGACAGCAGTATTGGTGGTATTTACATGCTGACCACCTGAACCACCGGATCTATAAGTATCAATCCCCAAATCTTCATTCCTCAACTGGGCATCTGCCTGCAAATCCTCAAAACATAGAAATCAATGAGATTGAGTGTCATAAAACATCATAATACTTCTGATGGAAATCTAATAGCAAAGGTTTATGCACGCAGGGCCAAAAATGCAAATGGAGGCAGAGAGCAGGAGGGCAGTTTGGAAAATCCAGAAGATATTGAAGCTACTAATTTTGGGCACCTAGAAGATATGCAAGGCAGTAGATAGATCCCAGCATATAAGAGGAAACAAAGAAGATAATGGGCAGAAAAATATATTATTATTGATTTGGGGAATGTTGTCATTAATATAGGAAACATTGAGATTGATTTTGTTTTCTAAAATAACTCTATTTTTTGATTTAATCCTTCCCGGAGGGAGGCTAGACTATCATGGTTATTATAATGAATTATAATTGGTGTCACTAATAGTATCTGCTATTTCTTTGCTGTTGAGTTGCTTGAGCTGTTTTCTCCAATTTTTAGTTGTCGTATTGCATTCAGATTGTTGAAATTTTGCTTGAGTGATGAGTTGGAGGGGAAGGAAAGCTTGACCTGGAACCATCTGGAGGAGCTATTCAGTAGCTGGAATTGGTGGTCTGCTTGCTGTCAATTCATGGGTACGTATCAACTTCCAATACTGCAATGGTGACAGTTGTAAAGAAAAATGACCATAAAATTGTGGCACCATAACAAAAATTATCGTTCAATCAACTTCAATTCGTTTAGCACCTCATCAGCCTGAGGAAGGATAGGAACAGAGACAGCACTGGTATGACCTCGTCCAGACTTCTCTGTCACAAGAAAACACTGCAAAATGATAACTGTTTGTAATTTCTGCTACAATACCATTCATTGCAAGTCAAAGGGCTTATAGTTGAAGCCTTAACTCCATGAATTCCACTCTCAAATTTAAGTTTCCCATAGACACCAGCTCCTGAGATTGCTGCACTAGCTTCCTGGTTAAGAAAAGGGCAAACCAGAGATTTATAAAACAGTTACAAGGTAATTCCATCTCCTAAACAATTAAAAAAAAAAAAAATTAATTATAGGTTGTAACCTATTATACGACTGAACAATTCACATCTGATAGAAATGGGCTCATGAAAATTCAAAGGATGGAAGACAAACTTTTTATCCTCTCAGATCAGACTCTGTTAAGCCTACAACATCAAATTTCCAGCCTTTCTTTTGAGAGTATCTCTCACACCTGAGTATTTCAAACAAGGTTGCGATTCTTGAAAAGGTCCTTGATATGCAAGAATTATGACTGAAGATGCTAATCAGGTCAGGTTAGAGAAACTTACACTTTAAATATGTCCATTGCAAACAAAGAGACCTCTTCCCCTCCGATTCCTGTTTAAAACTTTGTCAAAAGAAAAAGAAGAGGAAAAACATAAAGAGAGGAAGAGAGAGAAAAACACTGAAAACAAGGGCCACAGATTGACACCAAAATGCAATGGAATTTGCATAAAGCTGCCCGTCTAGATGGTCAACACTTACCAGCTCTCACCAAAATGCAACAATATGACTGAATTTCAGTATTTTAATTAACATTTTTCAACAGCATACTTTCTGTCCAATCCATGCGATTTATATTCTATATTGAGGCCCATTCCGACAAAAAAAAGTAAATGACCAAAACAGCCATAAGACTATTAGTTGACAATAAATTAAGGCGGGAAAATTTTCCACTAAACCATTTAGTCTAAAAAGTATCCTACTTGTACTATGTGAAACATGGTAATGGCTCCATGATTCAATAAAATGTGTGTAGAGCAGAAAAATGTATGTATGTATGCATGTATGTATGTATTGAAACATGCCAACTGCTAATATAATAGTATATCTTTGTCTTACATACGCATGAAAAGACTTAGACTAAATGTGTGTTAAATTTCAAAATCCTGCAAGAACAATGAGTTTTACATAGAAGCTGGGATTCTAGAGTCTATAAATGTGGAAATAAGCTGCTTAATTATTTCATAGTTTCCCAAATAAAAGGAAAAAAAGGAAAACCACTAAACACATACAAATGATAACTGAAGAAAGTGAGAGTCACATTCTTTGGTTTAGTGTCTTTAGTCTGAGGTCCAAATATGACTATTGTACTAAAGTTTTGGATTCTATAGTTTTACATTATAGTAGCATCAGGAATAGTAGTTGGCTTTCTATGTCACAATCTACCCACCTCTGGAAAAACTTGCATAATACCATATTATATCCTAGATGATAACATGTTATCTCATTTCTTAAAACTCCTGCAATGACTCTTCAAAACCACACAGCATGTGTATTATGAACATGATGTAGATCTATTTGCAAGTAAAATACTAAATAATATTTAAAAAATTTTAGATTAATATAGCACATAATACCAGAACTATAGGCAAAAATCTCAGAGTGTACCCCTGCTTAGCAAGTGCTTGAAGGAGCAGACCATTGCCATTCCCAGCATCAAGTATACTCCAGCTAGATAAGTACTTGGCAAAATATTACCACTGCAGTTGAAGACATAGACAGCAAGGCACCAACAAATACCCCTTCTGAAGCCTTACCACAACACAACTGCGAAAGGCAAGTAGATGTATCCACCAAAAACTCAAAGCATAACATCAATGAACATACCAGTAGCAAACATAATAAAAAGAGATGTGCATGCAACATCATAAATCAATAAACATACTAACGTGAAAATCAAATCAGTGGGTCTAGGCTTCTTTGAAGAAACCACATCTAAACACTGAGAATCAAATGATAGTTTGTCAATCAATGGTTCATCACCAGTAACGTTTCCCTCCCAAATTTTATTCCACCTGCACAAACACAACAACAACTTAGTTTATCAAAAATAATAATAACAATAACAATTAAGAATAATATGCATCAAAATTTACAAAACGAAAAAAAAAAATTCCACAAAATAAGGATGCATGAACACAAGCAACTCCCTGCATTCTCCATCATCAAAACCAAAGATTCACGAATCATCATTTTAGATTTTGCTCCCTATTTACATACATTCATCAAATCATAGGCATTAGTAATTTTAGTCACAACAAATAATCAATGCTACATACACCATAACTGAACCACTCAAAGCTCATAGACATGCCATATTTCTCTTCAATCGGTTGATCTCTTCTCATCGCCAATAACCAGCAGAGTTTGTCATTGATCTTGCAAATGGGCACATAAATGACAAAACATTTCCATCAAAAATACAGGCCAAGTTGCCACGTGGAACTGGAAACCAGAGCTGTCAAAATGGAGAGCCCTCTCCTTTTGATGTTCATGAGGTCAGTATCAATAACACTGCCAATAATGATTTTTACAAATACTGTTGCATGTTGATCTGATTATAGATTTTCTAATATGCAGTACCTTGTGGAGGCCTATGAAGCTCGAGGAACGAAAATTGAGAAGAGAAAGGTCTTAAAACCTGTGGTGATAGAAGGTGAGATGGAGATGCAGGAGAAGTTAAATTCCAGGGAAAGTGATGCAACCTGGTGGGAACAGTTCCCAATTCTCTTGAGGAGAGGCCTTTGGGAGAGACGCTATCAGTATTTCAGCTGTATCCGTGTGGCACAAGTCATCTCTACAGCTATAATCATTGGCAGTAGAATCTGCTGCCAATACCCTACAATCATGGCCACCAGAGCTCCCACTTCTAAGCCACCTTGATCGAGTCTGAGTTCTCTGATTAATGGAGAATCACAAGGACCTGAATCAGAGCAAATGAACTGGATTTTCAGGAGAAGCCTGTATGAGTGATAATTGAAAGAGATGTAGCACACCTATCTCATAAATATGGAACATTCTGCACCAAATCATTATACAAAACAACACATGAAGTACCAATTATAAGATTGTGTGTAACTGGCTTGAGGCATTTGTTAGACAATTTCTTCTAACCCGGATAAAGAATCCACCAGAGAGCATAAAGGTCATAACAACAATAGATGCCAATGTTGTTGCTTTCTTCACATCCATGAATGCTGCACCGATTACTAGTCCGAGACCCTGAAATTTTCAAGTTCAAAGAAGGTGATATAATTAATCAAGTACAGTATTAAAGTGTCTTAATTTCAGATTACTATGAGATGTTTGACACCTGAGAAGCTATCACGCTGAGGAAAACTGTGAGCATTATCAGAGAAAAGGCGGTGAAGTTCATCTTCAATCCGACCATAAGTAGACTGTCACAAAGAACACAATAGGCAGAATGAGATCCAAGGGAAGATCACTAGTGTTTCTGGGTAAAAAATCGTTGCCTTGCCTGATCATGAAGTCGCTGTGGAGTTGAAGAATTCAAGCGGCACCAAAGTAGGCCGATGATTATAGCAGTAGTTTGTTTATTGATAAAAAATTTCAATTGTAACATAATAACATTTAATACCATATACATTATTTTAAAAAAATATATTACGCACGAATTACAAAGAATAAACGTAAAACCGAGTGCAGTTGGCAATGTTCAAACAAATCAATTAATTACAAATTCTTGTATTCACATCTCAATCTCTATCACACCATCCCTTTTCTTCTTCTTCCTCTGCAAAGCATATGAATGAACAATATTGAACCAAATCAAAGTTATCACAATTCCTTTTGTTTTAGATAATACTGAATAAATAAAATATGAAAAAGCATGATTAATACCATTTTTCACTGTCTTCCCACAAATTCCTGCCAAAAACAATATATTAGCTTCTTAATAACATATAAACATGATTAAAAAACTTATACAATAATGTATAAATTAATAAATAAGAACATCCGTGGGTGAGGATACAAGAGAGAGAAAATGGATTTTGGCTTGTCTTCTTTTTTATTTACTCAAATTAGAATGTTTCGTATTTCATATTTAAACTTTTTAGATTTTGACATTTCTATATCGTATTCTTTGTTAAATTTTGCCAAACTTATTATACTGAGTCGTAGTATTCTTTGTTAAATTTCTCTAATAGGAGATGAGAAAAACAATTAGAAGAATTGGAGAGAAAGCAGAGCTGACCCTGCGCGTATACAATTCAAGCAATTAGAAAATAGAAATTAGTTTAGAAATTTGGTTTTTGGATTCTACTATGAAAATTCATGAGTTAGCCATTATCAATAAGCACTGGCATCCAGTAGTAAAACGTTATTCAATCAGTAAGTTAAAATCTACTTGCATAGAATCAATGTTTACGAAAATTTAAAAGCCTTATCCAAGTATGCAACAAAGTAGCTATTCATAAGATATCCATCAAGTAAAAAGAAATTACCTCACATGGGGGTTTTCAGCCTTTTTCTTCTTCTTCTTTCTTTCTTCTCTTCTTCCTATATAAAGCAAACCTTGTGAGAACCACATTAGAAGCTCATACTTTCAAATATAAAATTTAAAGCATCATACATTTCACTTTTGATCATAACAAAATGTCTTTCTTTGTACATAAATATAAATTTTAAAATAAAAACTAAATTTTAACAATGACTTGATTATAAAAACAGGTCAGTTTGACTTTATTTTAATTTAATATCTTTTATCTATTAAAAATACGATTAATTGCGTTCAAATTACAACTATATATTTATTAATTTAATCATATGAACCATTTATCTATTAAATGATATTCGTTATTTATTATACATAAAACTAATTACATCATCACTGAAGAATTAAATAAAAGATGTATCTCTTTTATAATAATTGAAAACGCACATTTTCATTCAAGAACTCCTGCAATGTGGTATTAATGTTGTCATTCCGTCGCTTTTCACCATCTAGGATCACTTCTTTAAGCTTGGGTGTCACTTGCTCTCCATATCCAAAGGTCTTCATATTTTCACATCGATATATCTTTAACCTCTCCAATGTTGGGAATTCAATAGCATAAGGCCCTGAGCTAAAACAAGTGAGGTTTTCTAAATATCTAAGTTCTAAGTTGGACAAACTAGGAAACAACAGCCTCTTTATTGAAGCTTTTTTTTCTCCTTTCTCCTTTTTTATTATTTCTTGTATTGATGAACACCTCCTAACTACAAGTCTTTTGAGCTTCACCAAGCATTTCACAATGGAAGGGGAGAAAAGGCTTCTTAATTGTTCGCAATCCCAGATGTCTATAGAAGTCAGGTTTTGCAAACCCGGGGAGGTTTTAGCGGGGTCTAATTCCTCACCTAAAGCTTCTTTCTTCTCAAAGATTTCCTTTAATTCATCACAATTCTGCACAAATATATCTTCCAAACAAATAAGGCCTTGGAGTAGAGTTGCTGAAAATAAGTTTGTCAACTTACCACAAAATCCAATCTCTACTTTCTTCAAGTTTTGAAGGCTTATGGATTGATGGTCACCATTCCATATATGTGACATCTCTGGCAAGTAATACAATTCTAGATATTCTAATGATGAGAGCAACTTCGATTCTCCTTTTGTAATCTTAATCTCTTCACAATCAAATGTGTACACCATCGACTCACAATTACGTGCTATGAAAGTATGAAGATTTTGAAATTTCCGTAACAATTGACTTGGTACAACATTTAACATCTTATCACATCTGGCCACTTCTAAAACTTTTAGTTTAGAAAATGCTTCGGCTGGAGGTTCTCCTTTACACATTTCAACCAAGTTGGGAATTTCATACAAATGCAGTTCCTCTAAATTGTGGAAAGTTGAGTTTGGTGTCAATTCCAATGTATTTAGGAGACACTTTATCTTTTCACATGAGTTGATATCAAGACTTTTCAATTCATTAAACCCTTCTTCAACTAGGTTATGACTAACACTCTCTAAATTATCAATTGTTTCAACAGATAGAAACTCAATTCTTTTGAGCAACCCTTTAACCCATTCATACGTCACCGAATTGTTGATTTGTTGGAGTATCATAGTTCTTGAGTATCTACTCATATCAAAATAACCCTGAACATCTAGATCACCACCTATTTGTAAGATAAAGTTGAACAGGTTTTGAAATGACAAAAACTTTGGCAAGAGATCAAGATTTGGAATATAAATATGCAAATTAGTCAATCGAGATTAGGCTCGTAACTCAACAAGACTGGCATTGCTTCTCAGATTTGCACTTTCAGATTTCCAATTCTGAAATACATTAATGTACAACTCTTCCAACTTTTTAAGAGACTGTATAACACCAGGAGTTATTAGTTCTAATAGCCAACAATTATTCACATTTAGCGACCTGAGATTACTTAATTGGCTAAAGGAAATGGGGATCTCTTTAATATAAGAATTGGAAAGGTTCAAGATCTCCAGTTTTGTTAGCTTCCCAATTACTGAGAGGTTGCCCAAATCTCAATTACTAATATCTAATGTCCTAAGATTTATGAGAAATGAAAGTGAATCAGGCAAGGACGTGATGAAGCTTTTTCCCAAGTCCAAAACTTTGAGATCTTTCATTTCTTGGAAGAAATAGTCAGGGATAACCAAATTTTTATTTCCTTGAAGCAACAAAACTTGCAAATTTGGGCATTTCAACCCACTAGGTAGTTCCCTAATAAAATTTGCCATCAACGAGATACATGTGAATTCATCAAATGTATCTCCATTTGGCCACTCTCGTAGACGAGTGCCAGCTTTCACAATGAACTTATGGTCATATTTAGAGGCTACAGTTAATGCAAAATCACGGACAATATTGTGCATTTTAACACAATTTTTACCATCATCAATTAGGAGAAAAGAATAGGTGACATCACTTACAATAGCATGTACTCTATTTCTGACACCTTCGATTGTTTTATCGGCATCTCCAAACCACTTCAAACCTATCCAATATCAAACCAAAGATTCAACTGGAATTTTGTAATCTTCTGGAAATAAGCTACAAAACAAGAAAAGTGATTTTATCTCATCATTTTCTAAGCAGTTGAAGCTTAGTTCCAGAGATGATATAACATTGCTCTCCATTCCTGGGATACTTGTAAGAATAGATGTTTTAAGTTGTTGAGCTGCATTACTCCACGCACGTTTGTTCTTGTCCTTCAAAGCTCTTGCTATTGTGACAATTGCAATTGGTAAGCCACCACATTTAGCAATCACTTCTCCTGCAATCTGGTTTATATCGGAGTTTTCAATAGTCAAGCCGACAATTTTGCTAAAAAGATCCCAAGATTCTTGTTTGGATAAAGTCTCAACTGTATAATTCTTTTGACACCTCATTTGATTACAAACAGCTATGCTTCGAGAGGTGATCAAAATTTTACAACCTCTATGATCACTCCATGGAATACCAATCTCATCAAATTCAATTCTTTTCCAAACGTCATCTAAGATTACAAGGATCTGCTTCTTTTCCTTGATTCTGTCTCTTAGGAAACTGGCTCTTACTGATTCAGAATTAGCTCATAAGGGCATTGTTACACCTAACGTATCAGCAATGTTACCTTGAATCTTCATAATACTCGGGTTTTGAGAGACAACTGCCATCACTACTTCTTCATATATTTTTTCCTCTTTTACTTGTCGGCTGATTTCTTTCACCAGCGTGGTTTTACCCACACCCCCCATCCCACATATTCCAATTATGTTGATATTATCATCATCAATTAAAGTTTTCAGAATTTTCTTCTTAAGTGAGTTTCGAGATTCAAAAGTGCCAGAAGGAAATACCGAAGATGATGATACCACTGCAGATGGAGAAGCAAGAGAAGACACGTGCTCAAACCTTTCCACTTCTTGCAACACAAGATATGAAATTGCCAAGGTCTGCTCTTTTGCCTCCTTACTGAATCGGTAACGTTGTCCGAGATTGATGCACCCCCCTTTGAGACACCTCTTGTTTGCTTTGGCTTCATCTTCAAAAAACTTTTCAGCTTCTGCAGAAATCTTGTCAACTTTTTCTATCCAGTCTTGAACATCAATGAAGATACTTTCTCCATTTCTTTTAGCAGTAGCAATTTTCACTTGCACCCTCTCTTTGCAGCCACTAAGCTCCTTTACTCGCTCTTGCAAGTCTTTAATGTTGTCATTGTAATGGAACAGATAACCAAGTTGACCGCCAGCAGCTACAGACAAATACTCTGCGATCTTGCCAGCAATTGCAGAAACAATTTCCATGGTTTTTTTTTTTTGGGTATAAGGAGAGAATTCTGTCGAGTGTTTGATAGTGAAAGAATGAATGGTTGTATTTTGAGCTTTGAAATAAAA
Organism: Mangifera indica; assembly: GCF_011075055.1. NCBI lineage: Eukaryota > Viridiplantae > Streptophyta > Magnoliopsida > Sapindales > Anacardiaceae > Mangifera > Mangifera indica. The sequence continues at coordinate 12,344,223 of NC_058143.1, read as the reverse complement.
ACAAAAACAAAAAGCATAAAAAAGAGTGAATGTATAAAGCAAAGAAAAACTAATGATAAGAAGAAGCAAGGTATGATTCCATTATCTTCCTTTGCTAAGAATGTTGCTTCATTCTTTTCGTTAATAACATGTTCAGTATTGGAATATGTAAACTATTCAGCATCAAATGTTCTTTACCTTCAACGAGAGAAAATTATTGCATACTTTGAACTGAAAAGTATACATTTGAGGACGTCATAAAAATAATCAATGAGATAAAAAATTTCAGGATTGCACATGTGAACTGCTGCACTAAAATTTTAAAAAATGAATTCAGAGCGGAAAAACTTTCTCTGCCTTTGCTCTCAAGGCTTCTTGGTTCCATCCCCTTATAATGTCTAATGTTCTTGCTTTCAGAAAGACAACATCAGATATATAGAGAAGCAAATTTACTAAGTCAAATTGACGTAAACTGATATAACAGGATCAATGCAATTACATAATAACAATAACATCACCAATTTATGTTAATGTAATTTTACTCTTAGGCATAATTAAGGGTGTTCACGATCCGATTTTGCACATAAAACTATGCCAAGCATTACGCATAGTATACTAGTTTGCAATTAAAGCTTCTTGGTTTGGTTGATTTAGTACTGCTAGCCCAAGCATTACGGCATCATCAATTTTAGCTGCAATCATATGTCAAAATCATACCATTGCAATGGAGAATACTAGTTTACCTCATGACACTGCATCCTGTTTGCCTAAATTAGAAAATTTAATCACATAATGACAATTATCAATAGTACATAAATTAATATTTTTTATTTGTATATATAATTTTATTTATAAACTTCGACTGGGTATTTATTGTCTTATTATTACAGTAAAGCTTGATAAAAATTTTAATGGAATATCATTATCAAGCAACATAAAATCAACCGTCAGCCTGTACAATGAAACAGCTGGGTTACAATCTGAAAGCAACATAAAATCATGGTCACAATGCAACTTCAAATTATTATCCTATGTTCCTGTTAATGGTGGAAGTAGCATATAAATCACACCATTTGTCATGAATCTGTCCTAAGATCATCAGAATTTCAATATACTACACTTTCTCAAACAAAATACAGAAGTTTCACATAATAACAAATGCACCCACAAAATTAATCATTTCACTAAAGTTTAGTTGTTCAATATTTTATCTTTAAAATCTATTACCTTTATATCCCTATTATTTTCTTCCTTTTTGGCTTTGTTCAAATTATTGGAAGTAACGAGGATTCAATGACAGAACAATAATAAAATGCACAAAATTATATCTTGTCTTGTATTAATATGAAAAGTCCTATTAAACCCACCTCAATAAATAAATAGATTTCATTTATATCATAATAATCTATGTATCATATATAATTAAATGTTTCATGATTTTCTTCAAGTATCTACAAATTGTGAAAAGGGAGAATAAAACTAAAAATAAAATAAAGAAACCAAAAATAGATCGAATCACTCATTATGTCAGTCTCACCAAAAATAGATCGAATCACTTAGTATGTTCTTAAAATCTTCGTATGATCCACAATTATAAAAAATTTGGGGATTTGCTTGCACAAAAAATTGTACACATGCAAAACAATATTGGTACCTATTGACTGTTGCGCAAGAAATCCAAGGTACTTGCACTAGCGTTCGAACCCATGTTTGAAAGGTCATAATAGATGTACCAATTTCTTCTTCGCTTCCTTCTGTCAAGACTTGTTGGCTACATCTTTTAAATTGTTATTCTTTTCTTTCATAACAATCTCTTTAAGCAAGCATGAAAATGGAAACAAATTTTATTAATAAAGAATCGATTAGATTCTCATGATAAGAGAAAGAAAACGCCAATTAAAGATAAGCATTTCATTACAGTATAAAACAATTCAAGTAAAAAAGAAAGCAAATAGATTATAGATTCCATTCCATACTCTGCCTTGCCTCTCAAGGCTTCTTTTGTTCCATTACTCTTTTCTTTCAAAATATAATTTAAGATTATAGATTTCATTTCATGCAGCACTGATATAAAAATATAAATCCAAAACAAAACAGAAAGCAGAGGACCAATTTTCTCTAATTCCAACAATAATTTAAAACAACTTAACTAGATGGTTAAGTACTTACACCAAATAATGGAAAAGTTTAGGGTTTAGACTGATTTTCATAATTTTTTTTTCTGTAGTTTCAATGGTCTTTGCTCTCAATTAAAGCTTAATTTTCTTTTAATTTATAACCTTTGAAGTATAAATACAACTCAGGTAGATCTGTTTCTTTTTAATTCTAGAAATACTTGATATAATTTACTGATTCCAAAAAAAATTGATACCTTAGCAGATGTACCTCACAATTTTGATAACCTAACAAATAATAAAGATAGATTATTATCATAATAATATTTAAATACACGAACCAAATGCCACCTTAAGGTTAAGATTTTTCTCTTTAAGTTTGTTAATTGAATTGGACAGGTTTGAGACTCACAAGTTCAAACTGAAAAAACATGTTTCTGATTGAAAAAATTCGATGAGTTTTTGAACTAAAGAATTATTCAAAATATTCTTCAGGTTGGGGTGAATGGGCCCGAAAATTCCTAAAATTTCAGAATCTAGGGCCCAAACATAAGAGCCGATATCTTTCCCATTCTAATTCCTCCCTCTGATTGCACAGCTGCTTTCTTCTTCATCTTTGTATGCTTAAACAAAAAGATAACAGGAGACAAATGTCCGACATGTGAAAATAGTGATGATAGACTACCGAAATCATCCGTACATCCATAGAATTTCAGCGCATTCAAAGACTTGGTCCTAGTGAAATTGAAGAAGCCACTGCAAAAAATTTCACCACAGTACAGAATTCAGTGGATATCGTACAAGTCCTCCCTTATTTTACGACTGAAACCATCAGCCTTCATCCATGATTCAATTTCGGTCCTTGAGTTTCTCATTTTGCGGGTACTTAAGTACTCCATACGCAACCGTTCCAGCAATAAACAAGACTACTGTTGGAGTGAAAGTCGGATACAGATACTTCACGAACAACCATCAGCCTGCACAATGAAACAGCTGGGTTACAATGTGAAAGCAACATAAAATCATGGTTAAAATGCAACTTCAAATCATTTTCCTATGTTCCTGTTAATGGTGGAAGTAGCATATTAATCACACCATTTGTCTGTAAATCAAGATCCATTGCCTGCAAAACTACATTCTCATTTTCTCCCTTGTTATGATTCATAAATGTAGCCCAGTTTATAGTGCGAAAAGGGCAAAAGGAGGTCATTTGAATCAACAAGTCATCTTTCTAGATATTCCATGAAAGGGCAATGAAATTGAAGGAAAGCTGGCACTCAAACATAGGCCTTAATAGAACATGTTACAAAGGAATGGTGATCAACAAACTGATCCAGCTTGCATATTTCAATCGATTACTCAGGAATGTAGGTAAAAATCTTTACCATATGTTGAGATCCTTCATCTTGGATGGATTCAGTCATCCCTATTGGAATATGATTTATTTGGACAGCAGTATTGGTGGTATTTGCATGCTGACCACCTGAACCACCAGATCTATAAGTATCAATCCCCAAATCTTCATTCCTCAACTGGAAATCTACCTGCAAATCCTCAAAACATAGAAATCAATGAGATTGAGCATCATAAAATATTATAGTACTTCTGATGGAAATCTAATAACAAAGGTTTATGCACGCAGGACCAAAAATGCAAATGGAGGCAGAGAGCCGGAGGGCAGTTTGGAAAATCCAGAAGATATTGAAGCTACTTATTTTGGGCAACCAGAATACATGCAAGGCAGCAGATAGATCCCAGCATAAAAGAGGAAACAAAGAAGATAATGGGCAGAAACATATATTATTATTGATTTGGGGAATATTGTCATTAATATAGGAAATATTGACATTGATTTTGTTTTCTAAAATAACTCAATGTTTTGACTTAAATCCTTCTCGGAGGTAAGCTAGACTATCATGGTTATTATAATGAATTATAATTGGTGTTATTAATAGTATCTGCTATTTCTCTGCTGTTGAATTGCTTGAGCTGTTTTCTCCAATTTTTAGTTGTCGTATTGCATTCAGATTGTGGAAATATTGCTTGAGTGATTGAGGTGAGTTGGAGGGGAAGGAAAGCCTCACCTGGAACGGTCAGTTTGGAGGTCTGCTTGCTGTCAATTCATGGGTACGTATCAACTTCCAATACTGCAATGGTGACAGCTGTAAAGAAAAATGACCATAAAATTGTGGCACCATAACAAAAATTATCATTCGATCAACTTCAATTCGTTTAGCACCTCATCAGCCTGAGGAAGGATAGGAACAGAGACAGCACTGGTATGACCTCGTCCAGACTTCTCTGTCACAAGAACACGCTGCAAAATGATAACTGTTTGTAATTTCTGCTACAATACCATACATTGCAAGTCAAAGGGCTTATAGCCTTAATTCTATGAATTCCGCTCTCAAATTTAAGTTTCCCATAGACACCAGCTCCTGAGAATTCTGCACTAGCTTCCTGGTTAAGAAAAGGGCAAACCAGAGATTTATAAAACGGGTACAAGGTAATTCCATCTCCTAATTAAAAAAAACAAAAAAAAATTAATTATAGGTTGTAACCTATTATACCTATTATACAACTAAACAATTCACATCTGATAAAAATGGGATCATGAAAATTCAAAGGATGGAAGACACACTTTGTATCCTCTCAGATCAGACTCTGTTACGTCTACAATATCAAATTTCCAGCCTGTCTTCTGAGAGTATCTCTCATACCTGAGTATTTCAAACAAGGTTGCGATTCTTGAAAAGGTCCTTGATGTGCAAGAATTATGACTGAAGAAGCTAGTCAGGTCAGGTTAGAGAAACTTACGCTTTAAATATGTCCATTGCAAACAAAGAGACCTCTGTCAAAAGAAAAAGAAGGGAAAAACATAAAGAGAGGAAGAGAGAGAAAAACACTGAAAACAAGGGCCACAGATTGACACCAAAATGCAATGGAATTTGTATAAAGCTGCCAGTCTAGATGGTCATCACTTACCAGCTCTCACCAAAATGCAACAATATGACTGAATTTCAGTATTTTAATTAACATTTTTCAACATCATACTTTCTGTCCAATCCATGCTATTTATATTCTACATTGAGGTCCATTCTGACCAAAAAAAGTAAATGACCAAAACAGCCATAAGGCTATTAGTTGACAATAAATTAAGGCGGGAAAATTTTCCACTAAACTATTTAGTCTAAAAAGTATCCTACTTGTACTATGTGAAACATGGTAATGGCTCCATCCCACTTTATAGCTGACATTGAAGTTTCCATGGTAGCCATTCTATGTCATCTTCACAATTCATGAAACTTAAAAATATGCTCAACCACTATGTTGTTGCAAATCAAATATTTGATTCTTAAACCAACCACTATGTTGCTTTATTTTATTTGCCACTAAAACTCTGCCAACATTTTGTAATGAATTCACTGAGTTCTAAGCTGAGGACTTGTCAACTCCTAAAATCTGGATAGCCAAAATATATCCCAAGCATGTGGTACCAAAGGGAGTTGAAACCCAGGGGCTAACTGCTCATATAATAGTATATCTTTGCCTTACATACACATGGAAAGACTTAGACTAAATGTGTGTTAAATTTCAAAATCCTGCAAGAACAATGAGTTTTACATAGAAGCTGGGATTCTAGAGTCTATAAATGTGGAAATAAGCTGCTTAATTATTTCATAGTTTCCCAAATGAAAGGAAAAAAAAGAAAACCACTAAACACATACAAATGATAACTGAAGAAAGTGAAAGTCACATTCTTTGGTTTGGTGTCTTTAGTCTGAGGTCCAAATACGACTATTCTACTAAAGTTTAGGATTCTATAGTTTTACATTATAGTAGCGTCAGGAATAGTAGTTGGCTTTCTATGTCACAATCTACCCACCTCTGGAAAAACTTGCATAATACCATAATATATCCTAGATGATAACATGTTATCTCATATCTTAAAACTCCTGCAATGACTCTTCAAAACCACACAGCATGTGTATTATGAACATGATGTAGATCTATTTGCAAGTAAAATACTAAATTATATTTAAAAGTTTTTAGATCAATATTGCACATAATACCAGAACTATAGGCAAAAATCTCAGACTCTGCCCCTGCCTAGCAAGTTCTTGAAGGAGCAGACCATTGCCAGTCCCAGCATCAAGTATACTCCAGCTAGATAAGTACTTGGCAAAATATTACCACTGTAGTTGAAGACATAGACAGCAAGGCACCAACAAATACCCCTTCTGAAGCCTTACCACCACACAACTGCAAAAGGCAAATAGATGTATCCACCAAAAACTCAAAGCATAATATCAATGAACATACCAGTAGCAAACATAATAAAAAGAGATGTTCATGCAACATCATAAATCAATAAACGTACTACCGTGAAAATCAAATCAGTGGGTCTAGGCCTCTCTGAAGAAACCACATCTAAACACTAAGAATCAAATGATAGTTTGTCAATCAATGGTTCATCCCCACCAACGTTTCTCTCCCAAATTTTATACCACCTACACAAACACAACAACAACTTTAGTCTATCAAAAATAATAATAACAATAACAATTAAGAATAATACGCATCAAAATTTATAAAACGAAAGAAAAATTTCCACAAAATAAGGATGTATGAACACAAGCAACTCCCTGCATTCTCCATCATCAAAACCAAAGATTCACGAATCATCATTTTAGATTTTGCTCCCTATTTACACACATTCATCAAATCATAGGCATTAGCAATTTTAGTCACAACAAATAATCAATTCTACATACACCATAACTGAACCACTCAAAGCTCATATACATGCCATATTTCTCTTCAATCAGTTGATCTCTTCTCATTGCCAATAACCAGCAGAGTTTCTCATTGATCTTGCAAATGGGCACATAAATGACAAAACATTTCCATCAAAAATACAGGCCAAGTTGCCACCTGGAACTGGAAACCAGAGTTGTCAAAATGGAGAGCCCTCTCCTTTTGATGTTCATGAGGTCAGTATCAATAACACTGTCAATAATGATTTTTACAAATACTGTTGCATGTTGATCTGATTATAGATTTTCTAATATGCAGTACCTTGTGGAGGACTATGAAGCTCGAGGAACAAAAATTGCAAAGAGAAAGGTCTTAAAACCTGTGGTGATAGAAGGTGAGATGGAGATGCAGGAGAAGTTAAATTCCAGGGAAAGTGATGCAACTTGGTGGGAACAGTTCCCAATTCTCTTGAGGAGAGGCCTTTGGGAGAGACGCTATGAGTATTTCAGCTGTATCCATGTGGCACAAGTCATCTCTACTGCTATAATCATTGGCAGTAGAATCTGCTTACAATACCCTGCAATCATGGCCACCAGAGCTCCCACTTCTAAGCCACCTTGATCGAGTCTGAGTTCTCTGATTAATGGAGAATCACAAGGACCTGAATCAGAGCAAATGAACTGGATTTTCAGGAGAAACCTGTATGAGTGATAATTGAAAGAGATGTACCGCACCTATCTCATAAAATATGGAACATTCTGCACCAAATCATTATACAAAACAACACATGAAGTACCAATTATAAGATTGTGTGTAACTAGCTTGAGGCATTTGTTAGACAATTTCTTCTACCAGGATAAAGAATCCACCGGAGAGCATAAAGGTCAGAACAACAATAGATGCCAATGTTGTTGCTTTCTTCACATCCATGAATGCTGCACCGATTACTAGTCCGAGACCCTGAAATTTTCAAGTTCAAAGAAGGTGATATAATTAATCAAGTACAGTATTAAAGTGTCTTAATTTCAGATTACTACGAGATGTTTGACACCTGAGAAGCTATCACGCTGTGGAAAACTGTGAGCATTATCAGAGAAAAGGCAGTGAAGTTCATCTTCAATCCGACCATAAGTAGACTGTCACAAAGAACACAAGAGGCAGAATGAGATCCAAGGGAAGATCATTAGTGTTTCTGGGTAAAATATCGTTGCCTTGCCTGATCCCGAAGTCGCTGTGGAGTTGAAGAATTCGAGCGGCACCAAAGTAGGCCAATGATTATAGCAGTAGCTTGTTTATTGATAAAAAATAAATATATAAATTTCAATTACAACATAAGAAACAGTTAATACTGTAACATCCCTGGTCCAATAACCCGGCCTATTGTAAAGATATTGTTCACTTTTGACATACAGTCCATCATGGTTTTGCTTTTGGGCTTTGCAACCCAAAACGCGTCTTGGGTTACAAAACCCAGAAGCAAACTCATGATGGACTGTGTGTCCAAAGTGAACAATATCTTGACAGTGGGCCAGGTTATTGGACCAGAGATGTTACAAATGGTATTAGAGCAGCTCCGCGTGTCCTCTTGAACGATGGTGGGGCAAATCTCAACGAGGACGCTGAGTCCCGTAAGGGGGGGTGTATGTGATACCCTTAGGCGAATCCCACATCGACAAAGCACGAGAGAGATGTTGGGTTTGTCTATATATCCCACATTAGTTAGTGGTGGGAGAATTTAATTAGTTAAATAGTCTGTGAGCTCCTTAACGGTTAAGTTGCATTTTGGGTTGCAAAACCCAAAAGCAAACCCATGATAGACTGTGTGTCCAAAGTGGACAATATCTTGACAGTAGGTCGGATTATTGGACCAGGGATGCTACAAATACCATATACATTTTTTAAAAAATATATATTATGCACGAATTACAAAGAATAAACGGAAAACCAACTGCAGTTGGCAATGTTCAAACAAATCAATTAATTACAAATTCTTGTATTCACATCTCAATCTCTATCACACCATCCCTTTTCTTCTTCTTCCTCTGCAAAGCATATGAATGAACAATACTGAACCAAATCAAAGTTATCACAATTCCTTTTGTTGTAGATAATACTGAATAAATAAAATATGAAATAGCATGATTAATACCATTTTTCGCTGTCTTCCCACAAATTCCTGCCAAAAACAATATATTAGCTTCTTAATAACATATAAACATGATTAAAAAACTTATAAAATAATGTATAAATTAATAAATAAAAACATCCATGGGTGAGGATACAAGAGGGAGAAAATGGATTTTGGCTTGTCTTCTTTTTTATTTACTCAAATTAGATTTTGACATTTCTATATCGTATTCTTTGTTAAATTTTGCCAAACTTATTCGTTCCAACCACATAACATTGACAGAATTATACTGAGTCGTAGTATTCTTTGTTAAATTTCTCTAATAGGAGATGAGAAAAACAATTAGAAGAATTAGAGAGAAAGCAGAGCTGACCCTGCGCGTATGCAATTCAAGCAATTAGAAAATAGAAATTAGTTTAGAAATTTGGTTTTTGGATTCTACTATGAAAATTCATGAGTTAGCCATTATCAATAAGCACTGGCATCCAGTAGTAAAACGTTATTCAATCAGTAAGTTAAAATCTACTTGCATAGAATCAATGTTTACGAAAATTTAAAAGCCTTATCCAAGTATGCAACAAAGTAGCTATTCATAAGATATCCATCAAGTAAAAAGAAATTACCTCACATGGATTTTCAGCCTTCTTCTTCCTCTTCTTCTTCTTCTTCTTCTTCTTCTTATTCTTCTTCTTTCTCCTCTTCTTCAACCTCTTCTTCCTATATAAAGCAAACCTTGTGAGTACCACATTAGAAGCTCATACTTTCAAATATAAAATTTAAAGTATCATACATTTCACTTTTGATCATAACAAAATGTCTTTCTTTGTACATAAATATAAATTTTAAAATAAAAACTAAATTTTACCAATGACTTGATTATAAAAACAGGCCAGTTTGACTTTATTTTAATTTAATATCTTTTATCTATTAAAAATACGATTAATTGCGTCCAAATTACAACTATATATTTATTAATTTAATCATATGAACCATTTCTCTATTAAATGACATTCATTATTTATTATACATAAAACTAATTACATCTTCACTGAAGAATGAAATAGAAGATGTATCTCTTTTATAATAATTGAATACGCACCTTTTCATTCAAGAACTCTGCAATGTGGTATTAATGTTGCCATTCCAACACTCTTTCTCATTTAGAATCACTTTTTTAAGCTTGGGTGTCACTTGCTCTCCATATCCAAAGGTCTTCATGTTTTCACATTCAGTTATCACTAAACTCTCCAATGTTGGGAATTCAACAACATATGGCCCTAAGCTAAAACAAATGAGGTTTTTTAAATATCCAAGTTCTAAGTCGGACAAACTAGGAAACAACAGCCTCTTTATTGATGCTTCTTTTTCTCCTTTCTCATTTGTAATTATTTCTTGTATTGATGAACATTCCAAAACTACAAGTCTTTTGAGCTTCACCAGACATTTCACAATGGAAGGAGAGAAGAGGTTTCCTAATTCTCCACAATACCAAATGTCTATAGAAGTCAAGTTTTGCAAACTTGGGGAGGTTATAGTGTGGTCTAACTCCTTATCTAAAGCTTCTTTCTTCTCAAAGATTTCCTTTAATTCACCACAATGCTTCACATCTATTTCTTCCAAACAAATAAGGCCTTGGAGTAGAGTTGCTAAAAATAAGTTTGTTAACTTATGACATGATCGAATCTCTACTTTCTTCAAGTTTTGAGGGCCTATGGATTGATGGTCACCATTCCATATATGTGACATCTTTGGCAAGTGACTCAATTCTAGATATTCTAATGATGAGAGCAACTTCAACTCTCCTTTTGTAATCTTAATCTCTTCACAACCAAATATGTACACCATTGACTCACAATTATTTGCTATGAAAGTATGAAGATTTTGAAATTTCCGTAGCAATTGACTTGGTACAACATTTAACATCTTACCACATTCCTCCACTTTTAGAACTTTTAGTTTAGAAAATGCTTGGGCTGGAGGCTCTCCATTGCACACTTCAAGCAAGTTGGGATTAGCATACAAATACAACTCCTCTAAATTGTGGAAAGTTGAGTTTGGTGTCAATTCCAATGTATTTAGGAGACACTTTATCTTTTCACATGAGTTGATAACGAGACTCTTCAATTCATTTAAACCCTTCTTCAACTAGGTTATGACTAACACTCTCTAAATTATCAATTGTTTCAACAATTAGAAACTCAGTTTTTTTGAGCAACCCTTTAACCCATTCTTGCATCATTGGAATGTTGATTTGTTGGAGTATCATAGTTCTTGAGTATCTACTCATATCCAAATAATTCTGAAGATATGGATCACCACCTATTTGTAAACTAAAGTTGAATAGGTTTTGAAATGACAAGAATTTTGGCAAGAGATCAAGATTTGGAATATGAATATGCAAATTAGTCAATCGAGATAAGGCTTGTAACTCAACAAGACTGGCATTGCTTCTCAAATTTTCACTTTCAGATTTCCAATTTTGAAATCTATTAACATACAACTCCTCTAACTTTTGAAGAGACTGTATAACACCAGGAGTTATTAGTTCTAATGGCCGACAATTATTCACATCTAACAACTTGAGATTACTTAATTGACTAAAGGAAATGGGGATCTTTTCAATAGAAGAATAGGAAAGGTTTAGGATCTCCAATTTTGTTACCTTCCCAATCATTGAGAGGTCACCCAACTCGCAATTAGTAATAACTAATGTTCTAAGATTTATGAGAAATGAAAGTGAAACAGGCAATGATCTAATGTTGGTTTGTCCCAAGTCTAAAACTTTGAGATCTTTCATTTCTTGAAAGAAATAGTCAGGGATAACCAAATTTTTATTTCCTTGAAGCAATAAAACTTGCAAATTTGGGCATTTCAACCCCCCAGGTAGTTCCCTAATAAAATTTGCCATCAACGAGATACATATGAATTCTTCAAATGTATCTCGACTTGGCCACTCTTGTAGATGAGTGCCAGCTTTCACAATGAACTTATGGTCATATTTAGAGGTTACAGTTAATGCAAAATCACGGACAATGTTGTGCATTTTAACACAATTTTTACCACCATAAATTAGGAGAAAAGAATAGGTGATGTCACTTACAATAGCATGTACTCTATCTCTGACACCTTCAATTGTTTCATCGGTATCTCCAAACCACCTCAAACCTATCCCATATCGAACCAAACATTCAACTGGAATTTTATAATCTTCTGGAAATAAGCTACAAAACAAGAAAAGTGATTTTGTCTCATCATTTTCTAAGCAGTTGAAGCTTAGTTTCAGAGATGATATAACATCGCTCCCCATTCCTGGGATTCTTGCAAGAATAGATGTTTTAAGTTGTCGAGCTGCATTACTCCACGCATGTTTGTTCTTGTCCTTCAAAGCTCCTGCTATTGTGACAATTGCAATAGGTAAGCCACCACATTTAGCAATCACTTCTCTTGCAATCTGGTTTTCATCAGAGTTTTCATTAGTCAAGCCAACACTTTTGCTAAAAAGATCCCAAGATTCTTGTTCGGATAACATCTCAACTGTATAATTCTTTTGACACCTCATTTTATTACAAACAGTTATGCTTCGAGAGATGATCAAAATTTTACAACCTCTATGATCACTCCAAGAAGGAATACCAATCTCATCAAATTTAATTCTTTCCCAAACGTCATCAAATATTACGAGGATCCGCTTCTTCTCCTTGATTCTGTCTCTTAGGAAATTGGCTCTTGCTAATTCAGAAGAATGCGGTAAGGACTTTGTTGCATCTAAAATGACAGCAATGTCGTCTTGAATCTTCATAATAATTGGTTTTTGAGAGACAACTACCATCACTACTTTTTCATATATTTTTTCCTCTTCTACTTGTTGGCTGATTTCTTTCACCAGCGTGGTCTTACCCACGCCCCCCATCCCACATATTCCAATTATGTTGATATTATCATCATCAGTTAAAGTTTTCAGAATTTGCTTCTTAAGTGAGTTTCGAGATTCGAAACGGCCAAAAGAAAATACTGAAGACGATGATACCACGACAGATGGAGAAGCAGGAGTGGACACGTGCTCAAACCGTCCCACTTCTTGCCGCACAAGATCAGAAACTGCCAAGGCCAGCTCTTTTGCCTCCTTACTGAATCGGTAACATTGTCTGAGATTGATGCACCACCCCTTGAGACACCTCTTGTTTGTTTTGACTTCATTTTCAAAAAACTTTTTGGCTTCTATAGAGTTCTTATCGACTTTTTTCATCCAGTTTTGAACATGAATGAAGATACTTTCTCCATTTCTTTTAGCAATATCAATTTTCACTTGCACCCTCTCTCTGCAGCCACTAAGTTCCTCCACTCGCTCTTTCAAGTCTTTAATGTTGTCATTGTAATGAAACAAATAACCAAGTTGACTGCCAGCAGCTACAAACAAACAGTCCGCAATCTTGCCAGCAATTGAAGAAACGATTTCCATGGCTTTTTTTTTTTTTTTTTCTGGGTATGAGGAGAGAATTCTGTCAAGTGTTTGATTGCGAAAGAATGAATGGATGTGTGTGCTGTGAAATTAAAACAAAAAGAAAAAGCATAAAATGACGGAACGTATAAAGCAAAGACAAGCTAATAGTAAGAAGAAGCAAGGTAGGATTCCATTATCTACCTTTGCTATGAAGGTTTGCTTCATTCCCTTCTTTGATAACATGTTCAGTGTCGGAATATGTAAAGTATTTAGTATCAAATATTCTTTACCTTCAACAAGAGAAAATTATTGTATACTTTTAATCTTAACCTTGAATGATGAAATAAATCAAATTATAGTAACAAGTTTCTTGTCTTTACACTCCAATAATCTCTTTCATTATTGTTGTAAAGTTAGGCTTTCAGATTTCATGATCCTTATCAAGGTTGTCAAAATACATTTGAACACGTATCATAAAAATAGTCAATGAGATCAAAATTTTCAGGATTGCACATGTAGACTGTTGCACTAAAATTTTATAAATGAATTCAGAACCGAAAATCTGTCTTTGCCTGTGCTCTCAAGGCTTCTTCGTTCCATCCCCTTATAATAACTAATATTCTTGCTTTCGGAAAGAGAACATCAAATATGTAGAGAAGCAAATTTACGTAAACTGATATAAAAGGATCAATGCAATTACATAATAACAATAATAACACCAGATTATGTTCATGTAATTTTACTCTTGGGTTTAAGGGTGTTCACGGTCCCATTTGGTCGAGTTAAAAATATTTTTTAATCTAAACTAACGTATTTTAAACTTTAAACAGAGCCAAATTGAAAAATTGATGTGACTATCATTTTGTGTTTTTTTTTGGGGGTAAAAGTATTAAAGACAAAAGAAAAGATTTAAAAATAAAACTGGTAAAATAATTTTAGATCATTTTTTCTATTATTTCCACAAACGCAAGATAGGGGACAAAACTTATGAATAGAAGAAGATTGTAAATAAGTAACTTCAATCTTCACAACCAAGGTTTCTTTAAAGATTTTACCGGGACTAATAATTTGTTGTTATTTACAATTTGACAACAAAATTGAATGAATAATCCACCATTATTTTCTGCTTATAAATTTATCAGAAAATAAACAAGTAAATACTTTAGGATTCTCCAAAGCCTAAGTTTGGGTGATTTGTCAAGTTATGATAAACAAGAGATATCCAAAACAAAAAATGGCTTAGAAACTACAGTTTAATAATATGATCGACAATATATAATCTATTTTGAACAACTTTTGAGTTTTATAATCCAAAATATATAATTATATCTTAATATTTTTAAAGAATATAAAATATATATATAAATTCAATATCTCTCGTATTTTATTAGTGTGAAATTTACTTAAAAATGTTACATTCAAATATAAATAGAAAATTGTCTGAAAACCATACCACTGTGTCTGTTTTTGCCTAAATCAGAAACATTTCAACCCCTGCCCAAGACTCCAAGATCACTGATATTCAGTAAGGAGTAAGGCCCACACCAGGCCAGAAGTCCAAGAGCAAATTATAATTTACACGTTCCCTAATTTGATTGACTAAACCACGATGCTGAGCGAAAGTTTATAAATATCACCAAAAAAATTAAATATTTTGATATTGAATTTGGGTATTTGATTTATCAAGCTCATCATCTTAAAAACTCTAATACAAATATATTAAAACGATATTGTTTTAATTAATACTTATCAAAATAATATCGTTTTAACACTAAATTAAATTCAAAACTTAATTTGAGCTTAAACTTAAGCTAAGTTCAAGTTTAGACAAACTCAAATTCGATTCATTTTGAATCTAACCCCAATTATAATTCGACGGATCAAGTATCTTACATGTGAAAACAAATGCTATTCTATAACTTGAAAATTTGGCTTCTAGAACCACAATGTTCTCTTGGAGTACCCGGATACAGTTATTTTGAAACACAATCATCTTCTCTCCCCCATCAATAACTGTGTTTACAAACAATACTGTAATATCCATTATTATTATTATTATTATTATTATTATCATCATCATCATCATCATCAGTGTTATTTAAATATGATAAATGTTATTTTAAGATAAGTTTTAAATTTTTAGAGGATAAGGTAAGTTCAAATTTAAAAAAACATTTTATTAGCTAAAGACAAAGATAAGGATCAAACTTGCCAAAAAGAGAGGATTTTTTTTTTTTAATTGTCAATAAATTGAAGATTAAGTGTGATTTTATTTTTAAAGCTTATGTAGGAAAAAAAAACAGAAGATATTTTCTTTCAAAGTAGAAAGAGAGATTTTGAGTATTAGTTTTAGAAAATGAAGAATTGTTGAGAAAGAGGATTAGAATAGTTAAGCAGTATCGTTGAAATAATTTCTTGTATTAAGATATGTCTCAGCATTTTCATTTATTTAGGTTTATTTGTGTTCTATGATTTGAGGGTTAGATTTTTTTTTCGAATTTCAATTCAATTGTGCTATTGTAAAGTAGAATATGTTGTAGTTTGCATTATACATTATTTTTTCTATGATAGTAGTATATTAATTTGTAAAATAAACAAAAGAAAATATATATTATTTTTGGATTTTCACTGATAATATTTATGTAACCCTTGAATGTATCTATTTGTTAATAATAATTTTTCATATATATTTTATTCTATATTATTTTACATATCAACCCAATTTTATAAAAATTTGAAATTTTTAATAGTTTGCTTATATATTAACTTTGTGAATTTAAATTGCTAGTTTAGAGTATTTTAAAATTTTCAAAAATTTCATTTAAAATGCTATAAATTTTATTTGATTTTATAAGTTATTAAAAGGACATAAAATTAGCTAGAATCTTAAGGTGTTAAACTTAGAAATTTTTATAGAGTTTGTAAAATTTAGTATGTTTATAGTTTTATTAAACATTTTCAATTTGGACATTTTTTTATATATAAATGAGTATGTCTAGTTCTACTATAGAAATTTTCGTAATTTTACTAAGTAATTATGATTTCTAAAAATTGTTATAAAATTGAGTGTTAAACCTGTGGCAAAGTTTAAATTACATGACTAGTTTAATTCTGAAAATTGTTACTAATTATTTTTTACTTAAATATTTTTTTATAAATAAATTACATGACTAGTTTAACTTTGAAAATTTTCACAATTTTACAAATTATATGATATTTATTAAAATTGTTATGAGATTGTGTATCCAATCTAGAAGATGTTTGACAGTGTTAGTGATCTGGTAAAAAGATGCGTTTTACTTGGCTTTTAAAATTATTTTTAAGTTGATTTTTTTATTTAAACCATCAATATGTGAAGTTTATTTCTGCAAAATTTCATAACTGTTTGATTTATATAAAATTTTATAAAATTGCTAGCAACTTGAGCTATCAAACCTGAAAATTGTTGATAGTGTTTTTTAGCTGTAGAAGAAATTAATTTTCGAGAAGTTTTTATATCCTTTTAAGCTGAATATTTTTTTGGTAGATTATTTATATGTCTTCTTTTTTCTTGCCAAGTTTTGTAATATTTCAATTTGTATAGAAATGTATAAAATTGATGGAACAAAGGTTGTACAGTATAGACATGTGTTAATTAGGTCTAGGGTTGTTCATTTGGATACATTTAGAATTTGTGAAATCAAGCTTGAATTGAGGCTTTTCAATGGAATCAAAAGGGATTTCTAAGAGTCATTGATACAAGTTAAATTCATTGATTTTGGATAAGAATTCGAGTAAGTTTTGCATGGTAGCTTGAAACATATAGGAGTTATGTAGATCTTTGCTCTTAACCGAGATAAATACAAGTTATTCTTTTTGTATGCATATAAATGTTTTATGTTTAGAAATGATACTCAAATTTGAAAATTTCGATTTTCGTAAACTATATAATATTTTATACACGTTTTCTATTAAACTCTAACGTTATACAAATGTTTTTGTAACTTATATAAATATTTCATTTTGTTTATATATAAATACTTTTGTAAGTTATATAAATATTTCATTTTGTGTATATATAAATGTTTTCGTCAGTTATATGAATATTTCGTTTTTGTATATATAAATGTTTTCATAAGTTATATGAATAATTCATTCTGTTTATATATAAATGTTTTCATAAGTTATATAAATATTTTGTTTTGTTTATATACAAATGTTTTCATTAAGGAAAAAAAATATACTTTTGAAAACATTTCTTTTAAAACAAAAAGATTATATAAATATTTTTGTAAGTTACATAAATATGTCTGTTTATGTATATATAAAGGTTTTTGTAAATTATAATACATCTTCGTAAACGTTTCTTATAAACTAAAAATTTATATAAATATTTTCGTAAGTTATATGGATATTTTATTTGAATTCAAGTGTTTTTGAAAATTATATAATATAGATATTTTATTTTGTTTATATGGAATGCCTTTTGTGAATTATAAAATATTTCTATGTATATTTTTATTTTACCAAAATTTTATTTATTTAGACATTGATTTACAAATTTATTTTGGTAGTAACCCGAATAAAATTACCTATGGTGCATTTATAATATGAAACTTTGCATGTATATGGTTTTTGACTTATTGTCCGTAGTCTCTGAATATCTACTATGAACTCTGAAATTATAAATTTGATCCAACTGGATTATTTATTTTGTTGTGCACACTTCTGAATTTTGTTTGGGTCATCGATATTATAGGTGACATCTGATTCTAAAATTGTAGTTGGGTAACCAGGATTTAGGGCTGGACTCGAACCGAGCCCGTTCGAGCTCGAGCTCGAGCTACTCACCAAAATTTTCAATTAAAAATTTTGATACAAAACGATGCCGTTTTAATAATGAAAACGAGTCGAGCCAAATTCAAGCCAAATTCGAGTTTGGCTTTGACGAGCTCAATGAGCTCGAGTCGAACTCAAACTTAGCTATATGTAAACCAAGCAGAGCTTGAGCTCAAGCTCAGCTCGGCTCGGCTTGGCTCGGCTCAAATCCAGTCCTACCACGATTACAGATGACATCTGATTCTGAAATTTTGGTGGGGTTACCAAGAGTACAAGTGACACTATATAACATGATGAGAGGATATAACAAATATATTGTTAATTTAAGAAGAGAGGATGTGCTGTCACATGCTATTTTTGTTAGCTCATAATAGATGTACCAATTCCTTGTGTCAAGACTTGTTGGCTACATCTTTTAAAATGTTATTCTTTTCTTTCATAACAATCTCTTTAAGCAAGTATGATAATGGAAACAAATTTTATGATTAAATAATCAATTAGATTCTCATTGTGTATGATAAGAGAAAAAAAAAGCCAATAAAAGACAAGCGTTACAGTATAAAGCAATTCAAGTAGTGATGTTGCATCTTCAATGAGACTGAGATATTAGTGAAATTTCATAAACTCTAATAAAATTTCCACAGCACTGATATAAAAATAGAAATCCAAAACAAAACAGAAAGCAGAAGACTAATTTTCTTTAATTCCAACAATAATTTAAAAACAAGTTAACTAGATGGTTGAGTACTTACACCAAATAATAGAAAAGTTTAGGGTTCAGACTGATTTTCATAATTTTTTTTTTTCTAGTTTCAATAGCCTTTGCTCTCAATTAAAGCTTGATATTATTTTCTTTTATAATCATTGAATTGAAGTATAAATACAACTTAGGCAGATCTGTTTCTTTTGAATTCTAAAAGTACTTGATATAATTCTAGAAGTACCTAATAATTTTGATAATTTTTTAATATTTAATATGAATACGGTATTATCTCTTATATTACTTATCAAATTACAATGGATAATAAAAAATTAATAAATCCTTTATAACCTAACAAATAATAAAGATAAATTATTATTAGAATAATATTTAAATACACGAACCAAATGCGGCCTTAAGGTTAAGATTTTTCTCTTAAGTTTGTTAATTGAATTGGACAGGTTTGAGACTCAAAAGTTCAAATTGAGAAAACAGGTTTCTGATTGAAAAAATTGGATGAGTTTTTGAACGAAAGAATTGTTCAAAATATTTTTCAGGTTGGGATGAATGGGCCCGAAAATTCCTAAAATTTCAGAATCTAAGGCCCAAACATAAGACCCAATATCTTTCCCATTCTCATTCCTCCCTCTGATGGTACAGATACTTCTTTGCTGCTTTCTTCTTCATCTTTGTAGGCTTAAACAAAAAGATAACAGGAGACAAATGTCTGACGTGAAAATATTGATGGTAGACTACCGAAATTATCCTTCTATATATAATGGCTGCTCTCCCCCGTTTCTTCCTATTCAACCCCCTATCCGTTCTATCTGTAATATTGTTCTCTGACTTTTTTTCGACGATTTCGGCTCAAAATTTTCGTTTTCTTTTAGTATCTCAGTCATCATCATCTTCAAAATGGCGTCACAAGTTAGTAATGGTATCGTTTTGTCTTCGTTTTTGGGTTTGTTTCGGTTTGGTTAGGAGATGCATTTTCTGGCTTGATATTCGTGTTTTTAATTTGAAATTGCTCTTAGTTGAGAAAAAATGCTTATTTATTAGTTTTAGTCGTGATTAAGCGTCCTAACCGGTTTTTATCATCGAAAACTGCAGAAGTTGATATTAATTTTGCAGCGAAAAGGTAAGCGAGAAACCTAATGGGCACTTCAAAGGGCACTGGCAAAACTATGTCAAGACTTGGTTTAACCAGCCTGCGAGAAAGACCATTCGTCGCATTGGTGCGCATTTTTAATTTTGGATTTAGTCTTTTTAATTGGTTTTTTTTTTTTTTTTTTTTGAGTTGATTAGCTCGTCAAAAGAAGGCCGTGAAGATCTTCCCTCGTCCGACGGCAGGCCCTCTTCGCCCCATCGTTCATGGGCAGACTTTGAAGTACAATATGAAGCTCAGGGCTGGGAGAGGCTTCACGCTTGAAGAGGTTAAAGTGAGTTCTCTAGTTGATGCTAGGTTTTTATTTGTCTCTATCGCCCCGAGTCTTGATATTCTAACATTTTTACTTGTATTTTGACTGCCTTGTAGTGTAAATATATTTGCTTGTTACTTGTGTTTCAATTTCCTTGTAGCTGCGCTTGATCAGATTATGGATTATGGTTGATCTGGAATCTGTTTTGGTGTTAAGAGGTGTTAGCGTTTTTCTATGATCTAGAGATTCGATGGAGTAATTATAGATTTTAGAGAAATCCTTTCATTGTTTAATGTATACAAAGTGACTTTGAATTGTCCAATATAAATGTTTGTTTAATTGACATGTTTATGGCGACTTCTAGCTAGTTTACTATGAATTGAGAATATTGTTTTTTCTTATTATTTCAAAGTACAGAACGTTACAATATATACCGACGTTACAATATATACCGTTTACAGAGAAGATATAACAGGAAATGAATCAAATCAAATCCCCAAATCAAATTAAATCAAATCCCTAAAAATACATTATATCCTAATATGTACTGATAATTTTCCTAATATAACAGAATCAAATCAACAATATATGCTCTGATAATCTTCCTAATATAACAGAATCAAATGGGCTAATTCAACACTCCTCCTCAAGCTGAAGCATATAAATCATATGCACCATATCCGCTAATTGATCATTTGAATTGATATGACTTGTAGAGATACAACCAAACAAAATCTTTTCTCTCATAAAATGACAATCGATTTCTATATGTTTTGTTCTTTCATGAAACACAGGATTTGAGGAAATGTGAAAAACAACCTATTTATCACAAAATAATTACATTTGTGATTGGTGCACTGTCACCGAAACAAGAGATCGGAGTTGAAAGATACCGAGAGATTGAGAGCGGTGCGTGTAGGCGCGTGGAACGGCAAGCGATGATGTTGTTTTGACGGATGTGTCGGCAAGAGAATCCTGATCACACTGGTATAGGCACGATCACTGGAAAAATGACGGAAGCACAGTGATCGGAGAAACAGTGGAGAAAGAACTTGGATTCGTCGGAAACTAAGTTGAGAATGCTGAAAAATTTTTAAATGCTAGGCTTTGATACCATATGAATTGAGAATATTGTTTTCTTATTATTTCAGAGTACAAAACGTTACAATATATACAGTTCACAGGGAAGGTATAACAGGAAATGAATCGAATCAAATCCTTAAATCAAATCAAATCAAATCTCTAAAAATATATTATATCCTAATATGTATTGATAACCTTCCTAATATAATAGAATCAAATCAACAATATATGCTCTGATAACCTTTCTAATATAACAGGATCAGATGGACTAATTCAACATTTAGTTTGGATTTGTATGGTAGATCTTGAGAATGAATTCTGCATTTATTAGTAATAAATCTTATGAAGTCATTTAGCGTTTCTAGTTTGAATGATTACCCTGTAACTTGTATCTGGATCTTGTTGTGCATTCTTCACAAACTATGGGCTTCTTTTTCTGTGAGGTCTATGAACTGTTTACTACCCATTTGCAGTGCCAAAACTAACTGTTGAATAAATTGAATTGAATAGGATTGAGAAACTTGACTAATCTAAATGAAAAATGTGCTTAGATTTGAAGGTAATAGTCTAACAAGTATTCTGTTAATTCGCAAGTACTGAAGAGCTGAATTTAAAAATTTGCTTTGTCCCTTTACAAGTACCAGCGTACCACTATGTAAAAAAGTGTTATTTTTAATGATTACGTCACTGAAATCCATTGTCCTTACTGCTGATTTGTGGTAATCTCCATATTAGGTTTTTCATTCTGGTTCCTATAATTCTAAGGGCAACTATTAGGGGATTTAATGCTGCCATCATGTAGGTAGTGAAGTTGAGTATGTTCAGATTAGTGTGCTGTAAAATTGTCACTTTCACAAGATTTTTTTGTGTGTTTTCAATTTTTGGTCTTCCTATATTGCTTGATGTTGAAACTGTTTCTATGTCTAGATGTCAACATTTTGTTTGCCTCAATTAGGCTGCAGGTATTCCCAAGAAGCTTGCTCCAACCATCGGTATATCAGTTGATCATCATTGTAAGAACAAATCTCTGGAGAACCTCCAAGCCAACGTTCAGAGGCCGAAGACTTACAAGGCCAAATTGGTAGTCTTCCCAAGACGTGCTTGCAAGGTCAAGGTAATTGGAAAAGACAAAAATTTGTCAGTATCATTTTATTGTTACCATATCTTATGCTAACACTACTATGATCTTGTTTTGGATGTGGGCTGTTGATTCTGCTCCAGAGGAACTGGCAACAGCAACCCAAGTACAAGGACCCTACATGCCTATCACGCTTGAGAAACCTACAGTGGAACTTGTTAAAGTTAGTCAGGAGATGAAGTCCTTCAGGGCATACAAGAAGCTTTGTGTGGAGAGGATGAACACCCGCCATGTTGGTGCAAGGCTGAAAAAGGCTGCAGAGGCTGAAAAGGAAGAGAAGAAGTAAAACGAGGCAGCAACATTTTGGAGTTTAACATATTTCTGCTTTTTGCTCTTAGATTTCGTTTTTTTATTCTTTTTGTTATAGTTATCTGAAAGAAGTAGTAATCTTAGTTTTGATGACATGGGTGCAGTTTGAGGTTTAAGATTTCTTGGTCATCATTTGTGTGAACCTTTGCCTGCCTTGTTTTTTGAGAATTTTATTTATCGAGGTAAAGTTCCAATATTAATTATATTGCTCTTAAGAACTCTACACCACCCAACTCTTGCTTCTTTTCAGTAAAATTACCAAGAAACTACACTCATTACATGCGTATTGTAAAACACACAGGAACCTTCATATTGACGGCCTCATTTTGGCAATACATACATGAGCAACAAGATCAGTTTGTGAAATTCTCAACTGTTTCTTCATTTATGCAAAATATGGTTGCCGCCTCAGAAGCGTCTTTGACATATCCCTTGGGGATGGATGAAATATGTTATAATAAATAATATACTACATTTTTCAAACCATGTGCAGTTGGCAATGATCAAGCAAATCAAATTATTACAAATTCTTGGGTTTGACATCTCAATCTCTATCACACCATCTCTCTTCTTCTTCTTCCTCTGCAAAGCATTAACAAACTTTGGTTATTGATAAACATGTAAAAATGATTCTTATGGTTTGTAAAATAATCAAAATTTTCTTTTATATCAGTGTTGGTAATGAGTGTAGATACAATCATATGAATAATATTGAACCAATTCCTTTTGTTGTCAAGTAATACTGAATAAATAACATGATTTATACCATTTTCTCTGTCTGCTTTTACCTCTTCCCACAATTTCCTGCCAAAAACAATATATTAGCTTCTCAATAACATAAAAACATGATTCAGTAACGTATAAAATATTATATAAATTAATAAATAAAAGCATCCGTGGCTGAGGATACGAAGAGAGAGAAAATCGATTTTGGCTTATCCCCATTTTTATTTACTCAAATTTGAATGCCTTCTACTTCATACATACATATATATATATATATATATATATATATATATATATACAAAAAATTCAAAAGTCCAAAAGATCTCAGAATTTCTCTAATAAGAAATGAAAAAACAATTAGAAGAATTAGAGAGAAAGCAGAGCTTACCCTGCATACAATTTAAGCAAAGAAATAGAAATTAGTTTAGAAGTTTGGTTTTTGGATTCTACTATGAAATTTCATGACATTGAGTATGTTCTAATTACAATTATCTTAAAGTCTCCATATGATCCACAATTATAAAAAATTTGGAGATTTGCTTGCACAGAAAACTGCACACATGCAAAACAATAACAATATAGGTACCTGTTGACTGTTGCGCAAGAAATCCAAGGTATTTGCACTAGCGTTCGAACCCATGTTTGGAAGGCCCTAGTTGTAAGTTCGGATACGCTTCAATCGATCACCACTGTCAATCTATTTACAGTGATAAGATCCCTTTATCATTCTAAAAAATAACAGACAAAAAACAATGATAAACTTGCTCATCTTCATATCACAGTCACTCTTACTTGCTCTGATCGAAATTTTGATCTACTCATCTGAATTCTTAACCTTTCCATTTCATATAGCTTTGCACGCAGAACCTTAAGTGCTTTAGCTTTGTTCTGTTATAACGACCACAAGGGCAAAAGACCCTTAAGCAAAGTAAAACCAAAATTGATTATACATAAAGCACTCAGCCCATGTATCACTGTACATAACTTAGTTAATACTGAGGGATGATACTGTATCGCAACTATAACAGAGACTTGACTTTACATTAATAAATTGCACATAAATGGTGTAATAATTCAAGATCCATTGCCTATAAAACTACATTCTCATTTTATCCCTTGTTATGATTCATAGATGTAGCTCAGTTCATGGTAACTTAATGAACTACGAAAAAGGAAAAAGGAGGTCATCTGACAAGTCTATATCATTAGGGACTTGGAATTTCAATATTTACAATCAACAAGTCATCTTTCTATATATTCCATAGGAGGGCAATGAAATTGAAGTAGAGCTGGCACTCAAACATGGGCCTTAATATAACATGATACGGAGGAATGGTGATCAACAAACTGATCCAGCTGACATATTTTAATCGATTACTCAGGAATGTAGGTAAAAAATCTTTACCATACGTTGAGATCATTCGTCTTGGATGGACACAGTCATCCATCCCCCTTGGAATATGATTTATTTGGACAGCAGAATTGGTGGTATTTGCATGCTGACCACCTGAACCATCAGATCTATAAGTATCAATCCCCAAATCTTCATTCCTCAACTGGAAAGCTACCTGCAAATCCTCAAAACATAGAAATCTGATGGAAATCTGATATCAAAGGTTTATGCACACAGGACCAAAAATGCAAATGGAGGCAGAGAGCAGGGGGGCAGTTTGGAAAATCCAGAAGATATTGAAGCTACTAATTTTGGGCAACCAGAAGATATGCAAGGCAGTAGATAGATCCCAGCATATAAGAGGAAACAAAGAAGATAATGGGCAGAAAAATATATTATTACTGATTTGGGGAACACTGTCAATAATATAGGAAATATTGACATTGATTTTGTTTTCTAAAATAACTCTATGTTTTGATTTAAATCCGTCCCGGAGGGAGGCTAGACTATCATGGTTATTATAATGAATTATAATTGGTGTTATTGATAGTATGCGCTATTTCTTCGCTGTTGAATTGGTTGAGCTGTTTTCTCCAATTTTTAGTTGTCGTATTGCATTCAGATTGTGGAAATATTGCTTGAGTGATTGAGGTGAGTTGGAGGGGAAGGAAAACTTGACCTGGAACCATCTGGAGGAGCTATCCAGTAGCTGGAACAGTCAGTTTGGAGGTCTGCTTGCTGTCAATTCATGGCTACGTATCAACTTTCAATACTGCAATGGTGACAGTTGTAAAGAAAAATGACCATAAAATTGTGGCACCACAACAAAAATTATCATTCAATCAACTTCAATTCGTTCAGCATCTCATCAGCCTGAGGAAGGATAGGAACAGAGACAGCACTGGTATGACGTCCTCCAGACTTCTCTGTCTCAAGAACACACTGCAAAATGATAACTGTTTGTAATTTCTGCGACAATACCTTGCATTGCAAGTCAAATGGCTTATAGTTGAAACCTGAACTCTATGAATTCCACTCTCAAATTTAAGTTTCCCAAGACACCAGCTCCTGAGATTGCTACACTAGCTTCCTGGTTAAGAAAAGGGCAAACCAGAGATTTATAAAACACTTACAAGGTAATTCCATTTGTCCTAAACAATAAAAAAAAAAATAAGTAGATTAATCATAGGTTGTAACCTATTATACAACTGAACAATATATCCCATCTTAAAATCTTGATAGTCAAAATATATCCCAAGCATGTGGTACCAAGGGGAGTTAAAACCTAATATAATAGTATATCTTTGCTTTACATACACAAGGAAAGACTTAGACTAAATGTATGTTAAATTTTAAATCCTGCAAGAACAATGAATTCTACATAGAAGCTGGGATTCTAGAATCTATAAATGTGGAAATAAGTTGCTTAATTATTTCATGGTCTCCCAAATGAAAGGAGAAAAGGGAAACCACAAAACACATACAAATGATAACCGAGGAAAGCGAAAGTCACATTCTTTGGTTTGGTGTCTTTGGTCTGAAGTCCAAATAAGACTACAGTTTAGGACTCTATAGCTTTACATTATAGTAGCATCAAGAATAGTAGTTGGCTTTCTATGTCACAATGTACCCACATCTGGAAAAACATGCATAATACCATATTATATCCTAGATGATAACATGTTATTTCATATCTTAAAACTCCAGCAATGACTCTTCAAAACCATACAGCAAGTGTATTATGTTCCCATATAAAGAAAGAATGAACATGAGGTAGATCTACTTGCAAGTAAAATACTAAATTATATTTAAAAAATTTTACATTAATATAGCACATAATACCAGAACTATAGGCAAAAATCTCAGAGTGTACCCCTGCTTAGCAAGTTACTTGAAGGATCAGACTATTGCCAGTGCCAGCATCAAGTATACTCCGGCTAGTCAAGTACTTGGCAAAATATTACCACTGCAGGTGAAGACATAGACAGCAAGGCACCAACAAATACCCCTTCTGAAGCCTCACCACCACACAACTGCAAAAGGCAAATAGATGTATCCATCAAAAACTCAAAGCATAATATCAATGAACATACCAGCATCAAACATAATAAAAAGAGATGTGCATGCAACATTATAAATCAATAAACATGCTAAAATGAAAATCAAATATTCAGGTCCAGACCTCTCTGAAGAAACTACATCCAAACGTTGAGAATCAAATGATAGTTTGTCAATCAATGGTTCATCACCACCAACATTCCTCTCCCAAATTTTATACCACCTGCAAAAATACAACAACAACTTAGTTTATCAAAAATAATAATAACAATAACAATTAAGAATAATACGCATCAAAATTTACAAATCGAAAAGAAAAATTTTACAAAATAAGGATGCATGAACACAAGCAACTCCCTGCATTCTCCATCATCAAAACCAAAGATTCACGAATCATCATTTCAGATTTTGCTCCCTATTCACATACATTCATCAAATCATAGGCATTAGTAATTTTAGTCACAACAAATAATCAGTTCTACATACACCATAACTGAACCACTCAAAGCTCATATACATGCCATATTTCTCTTCAATCGGTTGATCTCTTTTCATAGCCAATAACCGGCAGAGTTTCTCATTGATTTTGCAAATGGGAACATAAATGACAAAACATTTCGATCAAAAATACAGGCCAAGTTACCACCTGGAACTGGAACCAGAGTTGTCAAAATGGAGAGCCCTCTTCTTCTGATGTTCATGAGGTCAGTATCAATAACACTGCCTATAATGATTTTTAGCTATTTGATGATATACTGTTGCATGTTGATCTGGTTATAGATTTTCCAATATGCAGTACCTTGTGGAGGCCTATGAAGCTTGAGGAATGAAAATTGAGAAGAGAAAGGTCTTAAAACCTGCGGTGATAGAAGGTGAGATGGAGATGCAGGAGAAGTTAAATTCCAGGGAAAGTGAAGCAACCTGGTGGGAACAGTTCTCAGTTCTCTTGAGGAGAGGTCTTCGGGAGAGACGCTTTGAGTATTTCAGCTGAATCCGTGTGACACAGGTCATCTCTACTGCTATAATTGTTGGCAGTAGACTCTGCTTCCAATATCCTACAATCATGGCCACCAGAGCTCCCACTTCTGAGCCACCTTGATATTGTCTGAGTTTTCTGATTAAGGAAGAATCACAAGGACCTGAGTCAGAGCAACTGAACTGGATTTTCAGGAGAAGCCTGTATGAGTGATAATTGAAAGAAATGTAGTGCACCCATCTCATAAAATATGGAACATTCTGCACCAAATCATTATACAAAACAACACATGAAGTACCAATTACAAGATTGTGTGTAACTAGCTTGAGGCATTTGTTAGACAATTTCTTCTAACCCGGATAAAGAATCCACCAGAGAGCATAAAGGTCATAACGACAATAGATGCCAATGTTGTTGCTTTCTTCACATCCATGAATGCTGCACCGATTACTAGTCCGAGACCCTGAAATTTTCAAGTTCAAAGAAGGTGATATAATTAATCAAGTACAGTATTAAAGTGTCTTAATTTCAGATTTCTATGAGATGTTTGACACCTGAGAAGCTATCACGCTGAGGAAAACTGTGAGCATTATCAGAGAAAAGGCGGTGAAGTTCATCTTCAATCCGACCATAAGTAGACTGTCACAAAGAACACAATAGGCAGAATGAGATCCAAGGGAAGATCACTAGTGTTTCTGGGTAAAAAATCGTTGCCTTGCCTGATCCTGAAGTCGCTGTGGAGTTGAAGAGTTCGAACGGCAACAAAGTAGGCCAATGATTATAGCAGTAGTTTGTTTATTGATAAAATATAAATATATAAATTTCAATTACAACATAGTAACAGTTAATACCATATAAATTTAAAAAAAAAAAAATATTATGCATGAATTACAAAGAATAAACGTAAAACCAAGTGCAGTTGGCAATGTTCAAACAAATCAATTAATTACAAATTCTTGTATTCACATCTCAATCTCTATCACACCATCCCATTTCTTCTTCTTCCTCTGCAAAGCATATGAATGAACAATATTGAACCAAATCAAAGTTATCACAATTCCTTTTGTTGTAGATAATACTGAATAAATAAAATATGAAATAGCATGATTAATACCATTTTTCGCTGTCTTCCCACAAATTCCTGCCAAAAACAATATATTAGCTTCTTAATAACATATAAACATGATTCAAAAACTTATAAAATTATGTAAAAATTAATAAATAAAAACATCCATGGGTGAGGATACAAGAGAGAGAAAATGGATTTTGGCTTGTCTTCTTTTTTATTTACTCAAATTAGATTTTGACATTTCTATATCGTATTCTTTGTTAAATTTTGCCAAACTTATTCGTTCCAACCACATAACATTGACAGAATTATACTGAGTCGTAGTGTCCTTTGTTAAATTTCTCTAATAGGAGATGAGAAAAACAATTAGAAGAATTAGAGAGAAGGCAGAGCTGACCCTGCGCGTATACAATTCAAGTAATTAGAAAATAGAAATTAGTTTAGAAATTTGGTTTTTGGATTCTACTATGAAAATTCATGAGTTAGCCATTATCAATAAGCACTGGCATCCAGTAGTAAAACGTTATTCAATCAGTAAGTTAAAATCTACTTGCATAGAATCAATGTTTACGAAAATTTAAAAGCCTTATCCAAGTATGCAACAAAGTAGCTATTCATAAGATATCTATCAAGTAAAAAGAAATTACCTCACATGGATTTTCAGCCTTCTTCTTCCTCCTCCTCTTCTTCTTCTTCTTCTTCTTCTTCTTCTTCTTTCTCCTCTTCTTCTTCCTCTTCTTCCTATATAAAGCAAACCTTGTGAGTACCACATTAGAAGCTCATACTTTCAAATATAAAATTTAAAGTATCATACATTTCATTTCACTTTTGATCATAACAAAATGTCTTTCTTTGTACATAAATATAAATTTTAAAATAAAAACTAAATTTTACCGATGACTTGATTATAAAAACAGGCCAGTTTGACTTTATTTCAATTTAATATCTTTTATCTATTAAAAAAACGATTAATTGCTTTCAAATTACAACTATATATTTATTAATTTAATCATATGAACCATTTATCTATTAAATGACATTCATTATTTATTATACATAAAACTAATTACATCATCACTGAAGAATTAAACAAAAGATGTATCTCTTTTATAATAATTGAAAACACACCTTTTCATTCAAGAACTCCTGCAATGTGGTATTAATGTTGCCATTCCATCGCTTTTCACCATCTAGGATCACTTCTTTAAGCTTGGGTGTCACTTGCTCTCCATATCCAAAGGTCTTCATGTTTTCACATCGATATATCTTTAACCTCTCCAATGTTGGGAATTCAATAGCATAAGGCCCTGAGCTAAAACAAGAGAGGTTTTCTAAATATCTAAGTTCTAAGTTGGACAAACTAGGAAACAACAGCCTCTTTATTGAAGCTTCTTTTTCTCCTTTCTCATTTTTGATTATTTCTTGTATTGATGAACACCTCCTAACTACAAGTCTTTTGAGCTTCACCAGGCATTTCACAATGGAAGGGGAGAAGAGGCTTCTTAATTGTTCGCAATCCCAGATGTCTATAGAAGTCAGGTTTTGCAAACCCGGGGAGGTTATAGCGGGGTCTAATTCCTCACCTAAAGCTTCTTTCTTCTCAAAGATTTCCTTTAATTCATCACAATTCTGCACAAATATATCTTCCAAACAAATAAGGCCTTGGAGTAGAGTTGCTGAAAATAAGTTTGTCAACTTACCACAAAATCCAATCTCTACTTTCTTCAAGTTTTGAAGGCTTATGGATTGATGGTCACCATTCCATATATGTGACATCTCTGGCAAGTAATACAATTCTAGATATTCTAATGATGAGAGCAACTTCGATTCTCCTTTTGTAATCTTAATCTCTTCACAATCAAATGTGTACACCATCGACTCACAATTACGTGCTATGAAAGTATGAAGATTTTGAAATTTCCGTAACAATTGACTTGGTACAACATTTAACATCTTATCACATCTGGCCACTTCTAAAACTTTTAGTTTAGAAAATGCTTCGGCCGGAGGTTCTCCTTTACACATTTCAACCAAGTTGGGAATTTCATACAAATGCAGTTCCTCTAAATTGTGGAAAGTTGAGTTTGGTGTCAATTCCAATGTATTTAGGAGACACTTTATCTTTTCACATGAGTTGATATCAAGACTTTTCAATTCATTAAACCCTTCTTCAACTAGGTTATGACTAACACTCTCTAAATTATCAATTGTTTCAACAGATAGAAACTCAATTCTTTTGAGCAGTCCTTTAACCCATTCATGCATCACCGGATTGTTGATTTGTTGGAGTATCAGAGTTCTTGAGTATCTACTCATATCAAAATAACCCTGAACATCTAGATCACCACCTATTTGTAAGATAAAGTTGAACAGGTTTTGAAATGACAAAAACTTTGGCAAGAGATCAAGATTTGGAATATAAATATGCAAATTAGTCAATCGAGATAAGGCTTGTAACTCAACAAGACTGGCATTGCTTCTCAGATTTTCACTTTCAGATTTCCAATTCTGAAATACATTAATGTACAACTCTTCCAACTTTTTAAGAGACTGTATAACACCAGGAGTTATTAGTTCTAATAGCCAACAATTATTCACATCTAGCAACCTGAGATTACTTAATTGGCTAAAGGAAATGGGGATCTCTTTAATATAAGAATTGGAAAGGTTCAGGATCTCCAGTTTTGTTAGCTTCCCAATTACTGAGAGGTTGCCCAAATCGCAATTAGTAATATCTAATGTCCTAAGATTTATGAGAAATGAAAGTGAATCAGGCAAGGACGTGATGAAGCTTTTTCCCAAGTCCAAAACTTTGAGATCTTTCATTTCTTGGAAGAAATAGTCAGGGATAACCAAATTTTTATTTCCTTGAAGCAACAAAACTTGCAAATTTGGGCATTTCAACCCACTAGGTAGTTCCCTAATAAAATTTGCCATCAACGAGATACATGTGAATTCATCAAATGTATCTCCATCTGGCCACTCTTGTAGATGAGTGCCAGCTTTCACGATGAACTTATGGCCATATTTAGAGGCTACAGTTAATGCAAAATCACGGACAATATTGTGCATTTTAACACAATTTTTACCATCATCAATTAGGAGAAAAGAATAGGTGACATCACTTACAATAGCATGTACTCTATTTCTGACACCTTCGATTGTTTCATCGGCATCTCCAAACCACTTCAAACCTATCCAATATCGAACCAAAGATTCAACTGGAATTTTGTAATCTTCTGGAAATAAGCTACAAAACAAGAAAAGTGATTTTATCTCATCATTTTCTAAGCAGTTGAAGCTTAGTTCCAGAGATGATATAACATTGCTCTCCATTCCTGGGATACTTGTAAGAATAGATGTTTTAAGTTGTCGAGCTGCATTACTCCACACACGTTTGTCCTTGCCCTTCAAAGCTCCTGCTATTGTGACAATTGCAATTGGTAAGCCACCACATTTAGCAATCACTTCTCCTGCAATCTGGTTTATATCGTAGTTTTCAATAGTCAAGCCGACAATTTTGCTAAAAAGATCCCAAGATTCTTGTTCGGATAACGTCTCAACTGTATAATTCTTTTGACACCTCATTTGATTGCAAACAGCTATGCTTCGAGAGGTGATCAAAATTTTACAACCTCTATGATCACTCCATGGAATACCAATCTCATCAAATTCAATTCTTTTCCAAACGTCATCTAAGATTACAAGGATCTGCTTCTTTTCCTTGATTCTGTCTCTTAGGAAACTGGCTCTTACTGATTCAGAATTAGCCCATAAGGGCATTGCTACACCTAACGTATCAGCAATGTTACCTTGAATCTTCATAATACTCGGGTTTTGAGAGACAACTGCCACCACTACTTCTTCATATATTTTTTCCTCTCTTACTTGTCGGCTGATTTCTTTCACCAGCGTGGTTTTACCCACACCCCCCATCCCACATATTCCAATTATGCTGATATTATCATCATCAATTAAAGTTTTCAGAATTTGCTTCTTCAGTGAGTTTCGAGATTCAAAAGTGCCAGAAGGAATTACCGAAGATGATGATACCACTGCAGATGGAGAAGGAAGAGAAGACACGTGCTCAAACCTTTCCACTTCTTGCAACACAAGATATGAAATTGCTAAGGCCTGCTCTTTTGCCTTCTTACTGAATCGGTAACGTTGTCCGAGATTGATGCACCACCCTTTGAGACACCTCTTGTTTGTTTTGGCTTCATCTTCAAAAAACTTTTCAGCTTCTGCAGAAATCTTGTCAACTTTTTCTATCCAGTCTTGAACATCAATGAAGACACTTTCTCCATTTCTTTTAGCAGTAGCAATTTTCATTTGCACCCTCTCTTTGCAGCCACTAAGCTCCTTTACTCGCTCTTTCAAGTCTTTAATGTTGTCATTGTAATGGAACAGGTAACCAAGTTGACCGCCAGCAGCTACAGACAAATACTCTGCGATCTTGCCAGCAATTGCAGAAACAATTTCCATGGCTTTTTTTTTTTTGGGGATAAGGAGAGAATTCTGTCGAGTGTTTGATAGTGAAAGAATGAATGGTTGTATTTTGAGCTTTGAAATAAAAACAAAAACAAAAAGCATAAAAAAGAGGGAATGTATAAAGCAAAGAAAAACTAATGATAAGAAGAAGCAAGGTATGATTCCATTATCTTCCTTTGCTAAGAATGTTGCTTCATTCTTTTCGTTAATAACATGTTCAGTGTTGGAATATGTAAACTACTCAGCATCAAATGTTCTTTACCTTCAACAAGAGAAAATTATTGCATACTTTGAACTGAAAAGTATACATTTGAGCACGTCATAAAAATAATCAATGAGATAAAAAATTTCGGGATTGCACATGTAGATTGCTGCACTAAAATTTTAAAAAATGAATTCAGAGCAGAAAAACTTTCTCTGCCTTTGCTCTCAAGGCTTCATGGTTCCATCCCCTTATAATGTCTAATATTCTTGCTTTCAGAAAGACAACATCAAATATATAGAGAAGCAAATTTACTAAGTCAAATTTACGTAAACTGATATAACAGGATCAATGCAATTACATAATAACAATAACATCACCAATTTATGTTAATGTAATTTTACTCTTAGGCATAATTAAGGGTGTTCACGATCCGATTTTGCACATAAAACTATGCCAAGCATTACGCATAGTATACTAGTTTGCAATTAAAGCTTCTTGGTTTGGTTGATTTAGCACTGCTAGCCCAAGCATTACGGCATCATCAATTTTAGCTGCAATCATATGTCAAAATCATACCATTGCAATGGAGAATACTAGTTTACCTCATGACACTGCATCCTGTTTGCCTAAACTAGAAAATTTAATCACATAATGACAATTATCAATAGTACATAAATTAATATTTTTTATTTGTATATATATAGTTTTATTTATAAACTTCGACTGGGTATTTATTGTCTTATTATTACAGTAAAGCTTGATAAAAATTTTAATGGAATATCATTATCAAGAACGTGATGAAAGTTTGGAAAACAAATTTGCAAGCTAGTTAATTAGTCTGGACAATTGTTGTAATTACTCTGCGACCTTGACATATTTCTGCTAGAATACCCTTCTTAATCCCAAAAAAAAAAAAAAACTTTTAAGGCAGACAGATATATTGTTAATTGACAAAGAGAGGATGTGCTATTTTTGTTAGTTCATAATAGATGTTCAAATCTAATAGTCTTGGATAAATTAATTAATTAAATGAGATGGAGATTTCCCTAATATTAGAATCACGAAGACTAATGATTTTGAGCTTGTTAAGATGCCCAATTATAAATGTACCCAAGTTGCAACCACTAACATTAAGATGTTACAAGATTCACTATCAAAGAAATTGAGTCAGGTAATGACAAGAGCTGAGTTTCACTCAACCACTTTATCACCATTCAGATGAATATTGTTGGGCATAACCAATTTAGAATTTTGTTGCAGCAGTAAAGGCTGCAATTTTGGGCATTCTATCCTGGTACAACTCCAATATTGTTTGGCATGAACGAGATATATATAAGATCTTCATATGCATTTCCTATCGGTCAATCTTCCGAACCGATGCCAACTTCCACCAAGAATTTTTAGTTGTACATAGAAGCTATTATAACATACATATCTCATCCAAATTTATGTTGCAAGTTGATTTCATCTAAATTCGAACAAATTCGGGATATCAGACAATGATCTCAAATCTAGAATAAAAGGAATTTCTCTTTAAATATTCAAAGTGCACAGCCACCATAACTACTTAATCATATATTTTTCTTCTTTGGCTAGTTAATGAATTTCTTTCACTAGTGTAGTCATACCAATTTGTTCTTTGCTTCCTTCTGTCAAGACTTGTTGGCTACATCTTTTAAAAGGATATTCTTTTCTTTCACAACGATCTCTTTAAGCAAGCATGAAAATGGAAACAAATTTTATGAATAAAGAATCAATTAGATTCTCATGATAAGAGAAAGAAAACGCCAATAAAAGACAAGCATTACAGTATAGAGCAATTCAAGTAGAAAAGAAAGCAAATAGATTATAGATTCTATTCCATACAAAAGAAGCCTTGCCTCTCAAGGCTTCTTTTGTTCCATTACTCTTTTCTTTCAAAACTCTTCTCAGATAGAATCTCCTTTTCTTCAATCTGAAACAATAATATGATATGAATAATTTACACATTTCCCAAAGCCAAAGCATATGATCCAATAAACCATAAAATTCTAAATAGGATGAGGAAGACCCAGTTGCTGTGGATATTAATACATAGTGTGGCATTTCATATTATAAATGTGATGTTGCATCTTCAATGAGACTGAGATATTAGTGAAATTTCATAAACTCTAGTAAAATTCCCACAGCACCGATATAAAAATAGAAATGAAAATAGTGGTATTAGATTTTGTAATCATATTGGAGTAAAGTGTGAAAAAAATTAGGTGGGGAGAGCAGGCACAAAAGCTTCTAAAGTCCCCCATAACAAAAGAAATAAAGATAACACAAAACCCACACAGGTTAAATTGGGTAATCAAATTCTCTGCAAAAGAAATACTTATTTGTTAGTTTAAGTCATGATTAAGTATCGTAACCAATTTGGGGTTTAAAATTTTATTTTCGTTAAGTAAATTCATTTTTTGTAAGTTTAAAAATGTTAATATGTGTTGAAATATTACTTCTGGTGAATTATTCGTGTGACTTGTGGTTGTTGATGACGCCTAGCACTGTGTTGAGATGATAAGGCAGGTCGGCCATCTATGGGGGGCAAATGAACATTTGCCACATTCTACCTGTCATTGTTAAGGGAGAAAACGGATGTTGGACCTTTTGGGGGGCAAATTGACATTTGTCAAACTCGGAGCATTACTTAACGCTTCCGTTAATGGTATTAACAGTTTTTGGAAACAGTTAACAGTGTTCACCGCAGTTGGTCTAAAATCCACAAATTGCATGTTCAATTTAAATTTAAACCCTAATTTTTTAAGCATTTTCCAGCGAAAAGGTGACTGAGAAACCTAATGGGCAATTCAAATAGCACTGGCAAAACTATGTCAAGATCAGGCGTCGCATTGGTGGGCATTTTTAGTTTTTGATTTAGCCTTTTTGCTTTGTGCTGTGGGTTTGAATTTGTTGTTTTTTGTGTTGATTAGCTCGTCAAAAGAAGGCCGTGAAGATCTTCCCTCGCCCGACGGCCGGCCCTCTTCGCCTCATCAATCATGGGCAGACTTTGAAGTACAATATGAAGCTTAGGGCTGGGAGAGGCTTCACGCTTGAAGAACTTAAAGTGAGTTCTTTAGTTGATGCTAGGTTTTATTTGTGTCTCTGTCGCCTTGTTTCTTGATATATGAACTTTTTCCTTGTATTTTGATCGCCTTGTATCGTAAATATATGAGCTTTTTACTTTTGTTTCAATCGTCTTGTCTCTGCACTCTATCAGATTATGGATTATGGTTGATCGGGAACCTGTTTTGGTGTTAAGAGGTGTTAGTACTGTTCTGTGAGCTAGAAATTCGTCTGAGTAATTATAGGTTTTAAAGAAATCCTTTATTACTTAGCGTATGCAAAGTGATGTTGAAATGTCTGATATAAATGTTTGTTTGGTTGACATATTTATGGTGAGCACTAGCTAGTGTAGTTTGGATTTGTATGGTAGATCCTGAGATGGAATTCCGCACACAGTAGGGTAAAGGGAAAATAAATTTTAAATATTAAGTTTGAAAAGTATTTTTTCCTTTTAAAAATTTAGTAGTTTAAATATTCAACTGTTAGTTTGAATGATTACCCAGTAATCTGTTTCTGGATCTTGTTGTACATTCTTCACATACCACATGCATCTTTGTTTTGAGTTGTATGAACTGTTTTCTACCCATTTGGAGTGCCAAAACTAACTGTTGAATAAATGGAATTGCGAAACTCGAATAATCTAAGTGAAAAGTGTGCTTAAATTTAAAGGTAATAGTCTTAGAGGTATTTTGTTCCTTCGTGAGTACTAGAGATGAAGTAGTAATTCATTCTGATTCAGATTTTGCAAATAGTTTAGTTACATTTTGTCTCGTTACTATTTCCCTATTGAAGAATTGAATTCAAAAATATGCTTTGTCCCATTGCAAGTATCACTATTTTAAAATGTTATTACAATGTTTACATAACTGAAATCTGATGTCCTTACTGCTGATATGTGGTAATCCCAATTTTAGGTTATTCATTTTAGTTACTATAATTTTAAGTTCAACTAGTATTGGATTAATGTTGCCATCATGGATGTAGTGAAGCTGAGTATGTTCACTTTACGTGTGCGGTATATTGTCACTTTCACAATTTTTTTTTTTTTTTTTGTGTTTTCAGTTATTGGTCTTCCTATATCACTTAATGTTGAAATTGTTTCTATATCTAGACATTAACATTTTATCTGTCTCAATTAGGCTGCGGGTATTCCCAAGAAGCTTTTTCCAACCATCAGTATATCAGTTGATCATCATTGCAAGAACTGATCTCTGGAAA
The DNA here is from genome assembly GCF_011075055.1 of Mangifera indica. Taxonomy (NCBI): domain Eukaryota; kingdom Viridiplantae; phylum Streptophyta; class Magnoliopsida; order Sapindales; family Anacardiaceae; genus Mangifera; species Mangifera indica. Next base: position 12,306,114 of record NC_058143.1, on the reverse strand, counting down.
GAATCCAAGCCAATGTTTAGATGCTGAAGACATACAAGGCCAAATTAGTGGTGCTTGCAAGGTCAAGGTAATTGGAAGAGACAAGTTTGTCAATATCATTTTATTGTTACCAAATCTTATGCTCAAATTATTATGATCTTTTTTTGGATGTAGGCTGGTGATTCTGTTCCAGAGGAACTGGCAACAGCAACTCAAGTACAAGGACCGTACATGACTATCACCCTTGAGAAGCCTACGGTGGAGCTTGTTAAAGTTAGTCAAGAGATGAGGTCTTTCAAGGCATACAGCAAGCTGCGTGTGGAGAGGATGAACACCTGCCATGCTGGTGCAAGGCTGAAAAAGGCTGCATAGGTTGAAAAGGAAGTGAAGAAAATCGAGGCCTGAAAATAGGCAACAACATTTTGCCATGATTTTTTTGATATATGCTGTTATCTGTTTGGAACTAAAAAAATAAATAAAAATCCAACCAAAACATATAATTCCAAAACTCCTTCCTCCAATTCCCGCTTCCACCTTCGACGATTAGTCTTTTTTCCTCTACATTGACATTCATTGAGATCTCAATTCCTTGACCATGCTGTCTATTGTCGCATCAATAGGACTTCATAGCTTGTCTTTGTGCAATTATCCCTTTTTAACCGTCGTCACCCTTTTCATTTTCCACCAACTCAGCGTTACCGTCCCAATCTCACCCTTCTCAAACTGATATTGTTGCTGATGTATGTGTTGCCAAAATGAGGCCATCAATACGAAGCTTCCTGTGTGTTTTACGATACGCCTGTAAAGAATGTTGTTTCTTGGTAATATTACTGAAAAAGAAGCAAGGGTTGGGTGGTGTAGAGCAATTAAGAGCAATATAACATTGGCAGTCCAAAACGAAATTCCCAACCCTGTCATGCATGCAAAATATGGTTGCCCCAGAAGTGTTATTGAGATATCCCTTAGGGATGGATGAAGTATCTTCTAATAAATTATATACAGAAAAGTTTCACGTAATAACAAATGCACCCGCAAAATTAATCATTGTGCTAAGGTTTAGCTGTTCACAATTTCATATTTAGAATATATTGCCTTTGTATCCCGATGATTTTCTTCCATTTTAGCCTTGTTCAAATTGTTGGAAGTAACCAGGACGCAATGGCACAACAATGATAATGGGAACATACTGAGTCACACCTCTAAAAAAAACTAGATACAGTTTCTTTTTAAAATAAAAAGAAAAATGTTATGCATGAATTACAAAGAATAAACATAAAACCATGTGCAGTTGGCAATGATCAACCAAATCAAATTATTACAAATTCTTGTATTCACATCTAAATCTCTTTCACAGGATCACTTTTCTTCTTCTTCCACTGCAAAGCATTAACAAACTTTGGTTATTGATAAACATGTAAAAATGATTCATACCATTTTTACCATAAATTTTGGTTCATTTGCCAATCAAAAGACAATCATCATTATTATACATCTCATTTAGACCTAATTTCAGATTCTTATAGTTTGTCAAATAATCAAAATTTTCTTTTGTATTAGTGTATATACAATCATATGAATAATCATGACACTGAGTATGTTCTAATTACAATTATCTTAAAGTCTCCATATGATCTACAATTAAAAAAAAAATTGGGGATTTGCTTGCACAGAAAACTGTACACATGCAAAAATACGTAGGCACCTATTGACTGTTGCTCAAGAAATCCAAGGTACTTGCACTAGCGTTCGAACCCATGTTTGGAAGGCTCGAGTTGTAAGTTCGGATATGCTCCATTCAATCACTACTACCGATCTGTTTACAGTGATAAGATCTCTTCATCATTCTAGAAAATAACAAACAAAAAACAATAGTAAACTTGCTCATCTCCATGTCACAGTCACTCTTACCTGCTCTGATCGAAGTTTTGATCTACTCATCTGAATTCTTGACCTTTCCATTTCATACAGCTTTGCACGTAGAACCTTAAATGCCTTAGTTTTGTTCTGTTATAATGACCAAAAAGGCAAAAGACTCAGAAGCAAAGAAAAACTAAAACTGATGTACACAAAGCACTCAGCCCATGTATCACTGTACATAGCTTACTTAATACTGAGGGATGATACCGTATCGCAACTATAGCAGAGACTTGACTTGACATTAATAAATTGCACATAAATGGTGTAATAAGTCAAGATCCATTGCCTGTAAAACTACATTTTCATTTTCTCCTTTGTTATGATTCATACATGTAGCTTGGTTCATGGTAACTTATGAAATAAGAGAAAGGAAAAAAGAGGTCATCTGACAAGTTTATATCATAAGGGACTTGGAATTTCAATATTTACAATCAACAAGTTATCTTTCTATATATTCTATAAAAGGGCAATGAAATTGAAGGAAAGCTGGCACTCAAACATAGGCCTTAATATGACATGTTACAAAGGAATGGTGATCAACAAACTGATCTAGCGGGCATATTTTAATCGATTACTCAGGAATGTAAGTAAAAAATCTTTACCATATGTTGAGATCGTTCGTCTTGGATGGACACAGTCATCCCCCTCCCCTTGGAATATGATTTATTTGGACAGCAGTAGTGGTGGTATTTGCATGCTGACCACCTGAACCACCAGATCTGTAAGTATCAATCCCCAAATCTTCATTCCTCAACTGGAAATCTACCTGCAAATCCTCAAAACATAGAAATCAGTGAGATTGAGCATCATAAAATATTACAATATTTCTGATGGAAATCTAATAACAAAGGTTTATGCACACAGGACCAAAAAACCAAATGCAGGCAGAGAGCAGTAGGGCAGTTTGGAAAATCCAGAACATATTGAAGCTACTAATTTTGGGCAACCAAAAGATATGCAAGGCAGCAGATAGATCCCAGCATATAAGAGGAAACAAAGAAGATAATGGGCAGAAAAATATATTATTATTGATTTGGGGAATATTGTCATTAACATAGGAAATATTGACATTGATTTTGTTTCCTAAAATAACTCTATGTTTTGATTTAAATCCCTCCCGGAGGGAGGCTAGACTATCATGGTTATTATAATGAATTATAATTGGTGTTATCAATAGTATCCGCTATTTCTTTGCTGTTGAATTGCTTGAGCTCTTTTCTCCAATTTTTAGTTGTCGTATTGCATTCAGATTGTGGAAATATTGCTTGAGTGATTGAGGTGAGTTGGAGGGGAAGGAAAACTTGACCTGGAACCATCTGGAGGAGCTACTCAGTAGCTGGAACAGTCAGTTTGGGGGTCTGCTTGCTGTCAATTCATGGGTACGTATCAACTTCCAATACTGCAATGGTGACAGTTGTAAAGAAAAATGACCATAAAATTGTGGCACCATAACAAAAATTATCATTCAATCAACTGCAATTCGTTCAGCATCTCATCAGCCTGAGGAAGGATAGGAACAGAGACAGCACTGGTATGACCTCCTCCAGGCTTCTCTGTCACAAGAACACACTGCAAAATGATAACTGTTTGTAATTTCTGCTACAATACCATACATTGCAAGTCAAATGGCTTATAGTTGAAACCTGAACTCTATGAATTCCACTCTCAAATTTAAGTTTCCCAAGACACCAGCTCCTGAGATTGCTACACTAGCTTCCTGGTTAAGAAAAGGGCAAACCAGAGATTTATAAAACACTTACAAGGTAATTCCATTTGTCCTAAACAATAAAAAAAAATATATAGATTAATTATAGGTTGTAACCTATTATACAACTGAACAATTCACATCTGATAAAAATGGGCTCATGAAAATTCAAAGGATGGAAGACATGCTTTATTTTATTTGTTGCTAAAACAGTTACGAAATGTTGCTTTATTTATTTGTCGCTAAAACTCTGCCTACATTTTGTAATGAATTCACTGAGTTCTAAGCTGAGGACTATGTCACATCTTAAAATCTTGATAGTCAAAATATATCCAAGCATGTGGTACCAAGGGGAGTTAAAACCCAGGGCTAACTGCTAATAAAATAGTATATCTTTGCCTTACATACACAAGGAAAGACTTAGACTAAATGTATGTTAAATTTTAAATCCTGCAAGAACAATGAATTTTACATAGAAGCTGGGATTCTAGAATCTATAAATATGGAAATAAGTTGCTTAATTATTTCATGCTCTCCCAAATGAAAGGAGAAAAGGGAAACCAGTAAACACATACAAATGATAACTGAGGAAAGCGAAAGTCACATTCTTTGGTTCGGTGTCTTTAATCTGAAGTCCAAATAAGACTATCCTACTATAGTTTAGGACTCTATAGCTTTACATTATAATAGCATCAAGAATAATAGTTCTCTCTATGTCACAATGTACCCACATCTGGAAAAACATGCATAATACCATATTATATCCTAGATGATAACATGTTATCTCATATCTTAAAACTCCAGCAATGACTCTTCAAAACCATACAGCATGTGTATTATGTTCCCATATAAAGAAAGAATGAACATGATGCAGATCTACCTGCAAGTAAAATACTAAATTATATTTAAAAAATTTTAGATTAATATAGCACATAATACCAGAACTATAGGCAAAAATCTCAGAGTGTACCCCTGCTTAGCAAGTTCTTGAAGGATCAGACTATTGCCAGTGCCAGCATCAAGTATACACCAGCTAGACAAGTACTTGGCAAAATATTACCACTGCAGTTGAAGACAGAGACAGCAAGGCACCGACAAATCCCCTTCTGAAGCCTTACCACCACACAACTGCAAAAGGCAAATAGATGTATCAATCAAAAACTCAAAGCATAATATCAATGAACAAACCAGTAGCAAACATAATAAAAAGAGATGTGCATGCAACATTATAAATCAATAAACATGCTAACATGAAAATCAAATCAATGGGTCCAGGCCTCTCTCAAGAAACCACATTCAAGCGCTGAGAATCAAATAATAGTTTGTCAATCAATGGTTCATCACACCACCAACGTGCCCCTTCCAAATTTTATATCAACTGCACAAGCACAACAACAACTTAGTCTATCAAAAAAATTAATAACAATAACAATTAAGAATAATACACATCAAAATTTACAAAATGATAAGAAAAATTTCCACAAAATAAGGATACATGAACACAAGCAACTCCCTGCATTCTCCATCATCAAAACCAAAGAATCACAAATCGTCATTTTAGATTTTGCTCCCTATTTACACACATTCATCAAATCATAGGCACTAGGTTACAACCAATAATCAATTCTACATACACCATAATTGAACCACTCAAAGCTCATACACATTAGTAACCTACATTACTCTCAGACTTAATTTTGCTGCATTTCACATCCACCGCCTTCATATCATCCATAAGTGGCCAAAAAAAAGAAAAAAAGATAGAAACAAACAGCTACTCAAACATCATACACAATGGTAATATATATTACTCCAACAACCTTCTTTACAGAAACAGTTTTCGTACACTCTTCAGTGAGTTTGACAAACTCATACGGTTGGGTAAAGGGAGTTCTTTATACTCAGGAAAAGCTTTGGAAGCCATGCCATATTTCTCTTCAATCGGTTGCTCTCCTCTCATAGCCATGAACCCAGCAGAGTTTCTCATTGATCTTGCAAATGGGAACATAAATGACAACATTTCCATAAAAAATACAGGCCAATTTGCCACCTGGAACTGGAAACCAGAGTTGTCAAAATGGAGAGCCCTCTCCTTCTGATGTTCATGAGGTCAATATCAATAACACTGCCAATAATGATTTTTAGCTATTTGATGAAATACTGTTGCATGTTGATCTAATTATAGATTTTCTAATATGCAGTACCTTGTGGAGGCCTATGAAGCTCAAGGAACGAAAACCGAGAAGAGAAAGATCTTAAAACCTGTGGTGATAGAAGGTGAGATGGAGATGCAGGAGAAGTTAAACTCCAGGGAAAGTGAAGCCACTTAGTGGGAACAGTTCTCAATTCTCTTGAGGAGAGGCCTTCGGGAGAGACGCTTTGAGTATTTCAGCTGTATCCGTGTGACACAATTCATCTTTACTGCTATAATTGTTGGCAGTAGACTCTGCTGCCAATATCCTACAATCATGGCCACCAAAGCTCCCACTTCTGAGCCACCTTGATCTTGTCTGAGTTTTCTGATTAAGGAAGAATCACGAGGACCTGAATTAGAGCAACTGAACTGGATTTTCAGGAGAAGCCTGTATGAGTGATTATTGAAAGAGATGTAGTCCACCCATCTCATAAAATGTGGAACATTCTGCACCAAATCATTATACAAAACAACCCATTAAGTATCAATTATAAGACTCCGTGTAACTAGCTTGAGGCATTTGTTAGACAATTTCTTCTATCCTGGATAAAGAATCCACCAGAAAGCATAAAGGTCAGAACAACAATGGATGCCAATTTTGTTGCTTTCTTCACATCCATGGATGCTGCACCTATGACTAGTCCGAGACCCTGAAATTTTCAAGTTCAAAGAAGGTGCTATAATTAATCAAGTACAGTATTGAAGTGTCTTAATTTCAGATACTATGAGATGTTTGACACCTGAGAAGATATAACGCTGAGGAAAACTGTGAGCATTGTCAGAGAAAAGGCAGTGAGGTTCATCTTCTATCCAACCATAAGATAGACTATCACAAGGAACACAATAGGCAGAATGAGATCCAAGGGAAGATCACTAGTGTTTCTGGCTAAAAAATGGGCGCTGAGTTTTGTACATGTCCGCAGATCTTTCCTTAGATAGCATTGCTCTTTCTTCTGGGAAAGTGAAAATGGTTGTTAATAATTGAAAGAAGCTCCAAAACACTGAAATAAAGAACAACAGACCCGCCTGAATACAGATTAACAAGCCAATAAACAAACTAAGGCAAAAAGGAGCAATTGGTTCAAGTTTAGTTGGTTTAAGAGAATGTTGCCTTGCCTGATCCTGAAGTCGCTGTAGAGTTGAAGCATTCGAACGGCACCAAAGTAGGCCAATGATCATAGCAGTAGTTTGTTTATTGATAAAAAATAAATATATAAATTTCAATTATAATAAACTTCCTAATAATATATCTTATTGGTAAAAAAATAATAATAATGCAGACATAATGAGTTATATCTCTGAAAAAAAAACTAAATACAATAATAAAAGAAAAATATTATGCATGAATTACAAAGAATAAACATAAAATCATGTGCACACTATTGCAGTTGGCAATGATTAACATCTCAATCTCTATGACACCATCCCTCTTCTTCTTGCTCGTCTGCAAAGCACTAACAAACGTTGGTTATTGAAAAACATGTAAAAATGATTCATAGCATTTTTACCATAAATTTTGGTTCATTTTTACCATAAGTTTTTACCAGTAGTAAAACGTTATTCAATAATTTAAAATATACTTTTATAGAAACAATGTTTAAGAAAATTTAAAAACCTTTAACAAAGTAGCTATATCCATTAAGTAAAAATAAATTACCTCACATGCATTTCATCAAACAATAAGTTTGAAGTGCCTCGTATCATAGTCCTCTTCTTCTACCTATACAGAGCATTAGCAATATCTTCAATTATGTCGTCAAAGACAATTCTGAATTTATATTACACTTTCGAAAAATGTCTTCAATTACTTATTATTTATAAAATTAATTACATCATCATTGAATAATTAAATAGAAGATGCATCTCTCTTATAATTATCAAATACTTACCTTTTCATTGAAGAACTCATGCAATGTGGTATTAATGCTGCCATTCCAACGCTTTTTCCGATCTAGAATCACTTGTTCAAGCTTGGGTGTCACATGCTCTCTCTTTCCAAAGGTCTTCATCTTTCGACATCTATATATCTCCAACCTCTCCAATGTTGGGAATTCAATAACATACAGCCCTGAGCTAAAGCAAGTGAGGCTTCCTAAACATCCAAGTTCTAAGTAGGACAAACTAGGAAAAATCAACCTCTCTATTGACTCTTTTTTGTCTCCTTCCTCACTTGTGATTATTTCTTGTATTGATGAACACCACTGTACAACAAGTCTTTTGAGCATCGCCAGCCATTTCGCAATGGAGGGGGAGAACAGTTTTCTTAATTTACGACAATCGCGAATGTGTATAGAAGTCAAGTTTTGCAAACTCGGGGAAGTTATAGGGTGGCCAAACTGCTTATCTAAACCTTCTTTTTTCTCAAAGATTTCCTTTAATTCATTGCAACCTACTACATATATTTTTTCCAAACATATAAGGCCTGGGAGTAGAGTTGCTGAAAATAGGTTTGTTAAATTATAGCATAATTGAATATCTATTTTCTTCAAGTTATTAAGGCTTATGGTTTGATGGTCACCATTCCATATATGCGACATCTTTGGCAAGTAACGCAATTCTAGATGTTCTAATGATGAAAGCAACTTTGTTTTTCCATTTGCAATCTTAATCTCTTCACAATCAAATATGTAATCCAATGACCTACAATATTCTGCTATGAAAGTTTGAAGATGTTGAAACTTCCATAACAACTGACTAGGTACAACATTTAACATCTTATGACACGCTCTCACTTCTAAAACTTTTAGTTTACAAAATGCTTGGGCTGGAAGATCTCCATTGCACACTTCAACCAAGTTGGGATTATCATTCAAGCGCAATTTCTCTAAATTGTGGAAAGTTGAATTTGGTGTCAATTCCAATGTATTTAGGAGACACTTTATCTTTTTACATGAATAGATAAAAAGACTCTTCAACTCATTGAACCCTTCTTCAATTTGGTTATGGCTAATAATACTCTCTAAATTATCAATTCTTTCAAGTCTTAGATGCTCAGTTGTTTTGAGCAAGCTTTTAACCCATCCATGTATCGTTGAAATGTTGATTTGTCGAAGCCTCATATTTCTTGAGTATCCGCTCCAATTCAAAGAATAGTAATCTCTCGAATCACCACCTATTCTTAAAATAAAGTTGGGTAGGTTTTGAAATGACAAGAACTTTGGCAAGAGATCAAGATTTGAAATAAAAAGTTGCAAAGTAGTCAATCGAGATAAGGGTTGTAACTCAACAAGACTGGCATTGCATCTCAAATTTTCACTTTCAGATTTCCAATTTTGAAATCTATTAATGTACAACTCCTCTAACTTTTGAAGAGACTGTATAACACCAGGGGTTATTAGTTTTAAATCCTGACAATTATTCACATCTAACAACCTGAGCTTACTTAATTGGCTGAACGAAATAGGGATCTCTTCAATAGAAGAATCAGAAAGGTTTAGGATCTCCAATTTTGTTAGCTTTCCAATTATTGAGAGGTCACCTAACTTGCAATTAGTAATCTCTAATGTCCTAAGATTTATGAGAAATGATAGTGAATCAGGCAAGGATGTGATCAGGTTTTTTCCCAAGTCTAAAACTTTGAGATCATTCATTTCTTGAAAGAAATGGTTGGGGATAACCAAATCTGTATTTTCTCGCAGCAATAAAGCTTGCAAATTTGGGCATTTCAACCCACCAGGTAGTTGCCTAATAAAATTTGTCATCAACGAGGTACATGTGAATTCTTCAAATGTATCTTGATTTGGCCACTGTCGTAGGTCAATGCCAACTTTCATAAGGAACTTATGGTGATATTTAAAAGCTATAGTCAATGCAAAATCATGGACAATACCATGCATTTTAACACAATCTTCACCATCATCAATTAAGAGAAGAGAAGAGATGATATTACTTACAATAGCACGTACTGTATCTCTGAAATCTCCTATTGTCATATCGGTATCACCAAACCACCTCAAACCTATCCAATACCTAACCAAGCATTCAATTGGAATTTTGTAATCTTTTGGAAATAAGCTACAAAATAAGAAAAGTGATTGTGTCTCCTCATTTTCCAAGTAATTGAAGCTTAGTTCCAGAGATGATATAACATTTCTCTCTATTCCTTGGATGCTTGTAGGAATAGACGTTTTAAGTTGTTGCACTGCATTTTTCCATGCACGTATGTCTTCGTCCTTCAAAGCTCTGGCTATTGTGACAATTGCAATTGTTAAGCCATCACATGTAGCAGTCACTTCTCTTGCAACTGAGTTTATATCAGGTTTTTCAACGGTCGAGCCAACAATTTTGCTAAAAATATCCCAAGATTCTTTTTCGGATAACCTCATAACTATATAATTCTTTTGACACCCCATTTGTTCACAAACAGTTATGCTACGAGAGATGATTAAAATTTTGCAACCACTATGATCACTCCGAGAAGGAATTCCAATCTCATCAAAGTTAATTCTTTCCCAAACATCATCTAAGATTACAAGGATCCGCTCCTTCTCCTTGATTCTGTCTTTTAGGAAACCGGCTCTTGCTAATTCAGAATTAGCCCATAAAGGCATTGTTACACCTAACTTGCCAGCAATTTCGCCTTGAATCTTCATAATACTCGGGTTTTGAGAGACAACTACCATCACTACTTCTTCATATATCTTTTCCTCTTTTACTTGTTGGCTGATTTCTTTCACCAATGTGGTCTTACCCACTCCTCCCATCCCATATATTCCAATTAAGTTGATATTATCATCATTAATTAAAGCCTTCAGAATTTTCTTCTTAAGTGAGTTTCGAGATTCAAAAGAGCGAGAAGAAAATACTGAAGATGATGATACCACAATAGATGAAGTAGTAGGATAAGACACATGCTCAAACATTAACACTTCTTGCAGCACAAGATCAAGAATTGCCAAGGCGGCCTCTTTTGCCTTCTTACTGAATCGGTAACGTTGTCCAAGATTTATGCACCATCCCTTGAGACACCTCTTGTTTGCATGGACATCATCTTCCAAAAACTTTTCAACTTCTGCAGAAATCCTGTAGACTTTTTCCATCCAATTTTGAACATCAATGAAGATATATTCTCCGTTTCTCCTGGCAATATCAATTTTTACTTGCACCCTCTCTCTGCGGCCACTAAGTTCCTGCACTCGCTCTTTCAAGTCTTTAATATTGTCATTGTAATGAAACAGGTAACCAAGTTGATCGCCAGCAGCTACAAACAAATTGCCCATGATCTTGCAAGCAATCTCGCCAGAAATTGAAGTAGTAATTTCCATGGCTTATTTTTTTTTTTCTGGGTATAAGGAGAGAATTCTATCAAGTGTGCGACGGTGAAAGAATGAATGGTTGTGTGTGCTGTGAAATAAAAACAAAAAGAAAAGGCTTAAAAATGACGGAATGTATAAAGCAAAGAAAAGCTAATGATAAGAAGAAGCAAGGTGTGATTCCATTATCTGCCTTTGCTATGAAGGTTGCTTCATTCCTTTCTTTAATTACATGTTCAGTATTGGAATATGTAAAGTATTCAGTATCAAATATTCTTTACCTTCAACAAGAGAAAATTATTGTATTAGTGCTTCAGCTGATCCTCCTGCCCGCTTTGCCTGCAAAACTACTTAATCTTTCATTATTGTTGTAAAGTTTAGTCGTTCAGATTTCATGATCCTCATCAAGGTGTATCAAAAGGAACACTTGCGTTAAAAAATCTGTGTCAAAATACATTTGAACACGTATCATAAAAATAATCAATAAGGTGAAAATTTTCAGGATTGCACATGGAGACTGCTGCACTAAAATTGTAAAAATGAATTCAGAACCGAAGAACTTTCTTTGCCTTTGCTCTTACAGCTTCTTGGTTCCATCCCCTTATAATGTCTAATATTCTTGCTTTTGGAAAGAGAGCATCAAATATGTAGAGAAACAAATTTACTGAGTCAAATTTACGTAAACTGATATAAAAGGATCAGTGCAACTAGATAATAACACCAAATTATGTTAATGTAATTTCACTGTTAGGAATAAGGGTGTTAAAAACCAAATCAAACTGTTTTGAGCTTTAAACCAAGCCAAACTAAAAAATTGACGTGGCAACCATTATGGTCACCACAAACGCAAGCTCAGGGACAAAACTTATGAATAGAAGAAGATTGTAAATAGATAACTGCAATCTTCACAACCAAGGTTTTCTTTAAAGATTTTACCGGGACTAATAATTTGTTGCTATTCAACCCCTGCCCACGACTCCAAGTTCACTGATATTCAGTAAGGAGTAAGGCCCACACCAGGCCAGCAGTCTAAGAGCAAATTATAATTTACACGTTCCCCAATTTGATCGACTAAACCACGATGCTGAGCAAAAATTTATAAATATCACAAAAAAATTAAATATTTTGAGATTGAATTTGGGTATTTGATTTATCAAACCCATCACTTTGAAAAACTTCAATACAAATAGATTAAAATGTTATCATTTTAATTAATATTTATCAAAAAAATATCATTTTTTATTAAGTTAAACTTAAACTTAATTTGAGTTTGAATTTAAACTAACTTCAAACTTAGACAAACTTAAACTCAATTTAATTTGAATCTAACCTTAGATATAATATAAAGGATCAAATATCTTACATGTGAAAATTAGGGCTAAAGTTACAATAAAATTACAAGGAACAAATGCTATTCTATAACATGAAAATTTGGCTTCTAGAACCAAAAATTTCTCCTGGAGTACCTGGATTTTGAAACACAATTATCTTCTCTCCCCATCAATAACTGTGTTTACAAACAACACCGCAATCCAGTTTTTCAGCAGTGTCATCTATAATATCACCGTTGCCATGTTTCCCTTGCTTGGAATGCTATTCCTTTTTCCTTTACTTAACCATTTTTTTAAATTTCCTTTCCCACATGATGATCATGACCTTCACTCTGCTCCTGAAGAGTATGGTTCTCTGTTTGTATCTGGGATACAGTCACTTTAGGTCCGGTGTACTTCATTTCCTGCTGCTTTCAATTTATCAGCACCTACATGCTGTTCACCATTACCGTCAATCTGTTGCATGGGGACATGACTCTCCAATTTATGAAAAATTTCAGTTGTGGGAGAATCATTTCTATACTGTTTCTTTATCTCAGCTCTTTGTTTTCTTCCACTAGGTTTTGCTTCAGTTTTCATGCCCTGCAACTCATTTGCATTCACATCAGTTTTAGCTCCCAGTAACCCCCTTGCATTCTCTTCAGCTTTTGTTCCCTGTGATCCATCTGCAGTTGCCTGGTTACCAAACCCTTGATTCTGTTCAGCCATAGGGCCACACTCTGAATTCCTAGAGTGACATTCGCAACGGCTTTAGTTCCTGGTAATTCATCTGGAGTTGCGTGGTTATAATACCACTGATCCCATTCACTAGGAGAGATGTTCTCAGCACTCTTGAGAGACAAATCACCACTTCCACTCAATTTCCGATTCTTAGATCTCAATTTATTATTTTTTTAATTCAGTTTGCATTCCTGACAACCCATTTGCAATCCCTTCAGTTTCTGTTCACTGCATTGCACTTGCAGTCACTTCAGCTTTTGTTGCCTGCACCGCATATGCTCCTGCTTGTCTAGCTGCCTCCTCAAGCAGTTCCCTAGACAAACTACAATCCATTTTATCAACACTCTTCTGAGGGAAATCACCACCTTCACTTCTTTTTCTTCGGTCTTTGTTTCCTTTTCCCAGAAATCACTTCAGCTATAATTCCTTGCAACCCCTGTGCTTTCACTTCAGCTTCTGTTCCCTGCACCCTGTTAACTTCAATTTGTAGTCCCAGCAGATCATTTGCATTCACTTCAGGTTTAGTTCCCAGAAACCCATTATCAGTTATTGTTCCCTGCAGCACATCTGCACCTCCTTCTTGGTTACCATCTGCTTTGTTCTGTTTACTAGTTGCACTACTCTCAAATTTGGCAACACCTTCATGTTGGGCATCACCATTTTGATTTTCTTATATTTCCGTTTGCTTTTCCTAGATACCATGGAATTCGTGTCCTGCAATCCATTTGCATTCACTTCAGTAATTGTTCTCTGCAACTAATCTGCACCATTTTGGTTACCATCTTACTCTCAATTTTTTTCAAAACCCTTAAGCAAGTCATCAAGCTTTCGTAGGGCATGACCACCACCTTCACCTAGGTTTTTCTTAGATTTATGTTTCCTTCTAGATACTACTTTAGCTAATAAATCCTGCACTTCACTTGCATTCGCTTCAGTTGTAATTCCCAACAACCCATCCTCATTCAAATCAGTTTTATTTCCCTGCAACTGAATCGTGCCAATTTTTACTCCCTGCAACCCATCTGCATTCGCTTTAGGTTTTGTTCCCTTTAACAAATTTACATTCAATTCTGTAATTGTTCCCTGCAACCTATCTGCACCATCAGATTTTACATGAACCGCAAAATCATAATTTACAGGACTCCATTTTTGGCAATCATCTTCATACCCTCAATCGGTGAGTGTATCTCCAAAGGCCACAGAGATTTAGCAGAAAGGCAGATAAATCCATTCATTCCACCACTGTACATTTATGAACATGCTTTTATAAGAGAGCAAAATTTTGAAATCTCTAAATGAGAAGCAAATATTTATTAGGTGAACTCTAGTACATAGAACTATAGTTGCAACCAAGGGATCCCAAAAATGATCAATGCAAAAGCAGAAATGCATGATTTGCATGGTAGATATGATTTACAATTTGTGCCAACAGATAAGAAAGAATAATAATGGTAAAAATCACGCGCCTGAATTTAGAGTCAATTTTCCCTATGACTTCAGCCTCAAACAACTTGGTATCACCATTCACTTTCTTACAGAAAGAATTAATTCCCTCTCCTAAAGGATGTGAAATATGAACAAATAGAACATCCTGACCAAAACTGTTTCTCTTCTCTTCATCTTGATTGAAGATATTATACACCATTACTAATTATTGAATTGAAAAGTTAACCTATGAAGTGAAATGTCACATAAATATGTCAGAGTCGATGTTTCTTTAAATTACCACTAAAGAAACAAAGAATAAATTTTTCCATAAAAGAATGCCTTGAATGCTTTCATTCGATTCAACTTTGGGATTTGGCAATGAAGTTTAAGAAAATTATTAGACTGGAACAGTTCTATGATTTAAATCATGTGAGGATTATGGCACTGTTCTAGAATATCAGAATCTTGACAATTATCACACTGGTAACATGTAGCGTTCACATCATGGAGCAAAATAATATCATAGAAAATCAAACTGTATCCTTATCTCTTAAATTTAAAAATATATGACGCATACTTCTTAAACACAAACTTATCAAAGTCTAACTTAAAGTAGTATCAAGGATTACCGTTAGTGTGTGCTCCACTTTTGCAATCTCTGTAAGAAGGTGAGACTCTTCAATAAATGGTAGCTTGCAGATACCCTGCATGACCAGGGGAATTCATAAACTCCGCAAGATTGTTATTCATCAAAAAGTATTCATGAAAGATGAAAAACTGACTAAAAAGAAGAAAGAAAGAAAACAACAAAACATACATAGATAACTTACAATTCCCAGTGTTGGACTAACTGGTTAAGATCTTGATTTCAACAAAGTCAAGGAATCAAATCCTCTTAAACCATCTTCTTGTACATTATATGCCACAAATTTTCTAATTATTAATGTTCTGAACTTGTCAAAGAGCCCAAGGCCACTAAAAAAGAGACATAGCACAAAGTAAGGACTTCTCTTTCTTCTTCCTCAGGAATATCATGCTGTAAAGCAATGATTTCAATACTGCTCGCATAGGCATTATAGCGGTGAACGTAATGTATCGGAAGTTATCAATACAATTCTACACTTTTTATTGTCTTAATAATTAACCATGAATGTACAATCATGTTGTTAGTTTTTCAGTTCTCTCATAGGCAAATTCTGCAGTGCAAACAGGCTAGGTGCTGTAAATTTTTTTTGACCGTTTGGCACACAAAAAGTTAAGTTATGACATAATATAAAAAAATTAAGTTAAAATTAAGTTTTTCTAGATATAAAATTTATTCTAAGTTAATTTAATATGACTTTAAATTAAGTAGGGTAGTGTTAAAGCTACCACAAAAATAACTCGATATAACTTAGATTAATTCAAATATTTCGAAAAAATGTTACTTTAATATAATTTATTAAAAATAAATTATAAAAATATTAAATTACAATATCAATAACCATTGAAATCTTTATAGATTGTATTTAATTATTTTTTTAAATAATTATAATTATTCATATTATTTTTATTTTTATTTTATTATTAAATAATAAAAATTTGATATCCAAAGAGGAAAAGTAAATTTTTTAAAATTTAATCTTAGAAAAAATTATTAGTTTTTCAAACTAATTAAAAATAATAGGATATAATTTTAATTATTTTAATATTATTAATAAAATAATGATTTTATTTATCAACTTTAATAGAAAATTTATTAGTATATAATAATGAATTAAAAATTACAAAATATTTAAGTTTCTTATTCACCGCAGACATATATTTACCTCTTCAAACAAATTTAGGTGAAAAATAGTGCTTTAGCCTTTAAATAATAGTCTAAAAGGTAAAGACTCTGTCCATTTACAAGTCAAAAGTTACGTACATTTACAAGCTAAAAGTTGTGCTCATACACAAGGAAAAGGTTGCGATTATATTTTTTGATACATATTACAACTGTGTTAGTGCCTAATCATAAAACCAAAAGGTTCGGAAGCTTTGTTGTATCCTAAAAATAAATTTGCATTATCCAAAAATTACAAATAGGGAACAAATAAAACCCTAAGGAAAGTGTTTCGATAGCGCCTCAAAGTTTATATTCTTTCTTCAAGTATCTGCTGCATCAATTCCCTATCAAATTCTCCAACAGATTTCTCTTTTGTGTGGGACTACATAGATATGACACCCCAGCAATGGTCACTTCTTCTACAAGTTGAATCAGAATTTAGATTCGTGAGTGCTTGGAATAAAGTTTGCAAAGAACATGCAAGTGCCTGACCAACTATTAACAGAGCTTCACTTAATCATTGTCCGTGAGCCCAAACCATTGAATAGAAGTATACCCCAGTATTAAAAACTAAAATAACAGAAAAAAAGAAAAAAGAAAACAAATGAACATTAATTGGCCATACCATTGTATGGTCAAAAGAAAAATTGGGTTCTAAAAATCTTTCTACAATGGGCAAGATTCTCACGATTCAAAAAACTTGCGGAAACTGACTGCGTAGGCTTGTAGATGGTTGACTTCAAAAACTTCCACCATACAAGCAGCAAAAGTTGCCTGTTTATAGGCCTGTCTATTGGTTTCACTGTTGCCCAATCCCATTGATGATCACCTCTATTCATCAACAAGAAGAATACCACCGCCAGGTGATTCAATGATTTTCTACACCCAGCTGCATTTTAGCACAACACTGGCAACACATACGAGTAATATGAGCTTCAACTTGCATTTTCACACTTCAACAATCACATTCCCGTCTTGCAAAATCAGTTTTAATTTTCTAGCAATGTCTCTTCTGCGTGCAGATCATAGATTCCATTCATCACTCACAATGACAAAAAGTAAATAACTAACAAAACCATTGACATAGAACACCCACTTAATGGTACATACTAAACTTCAATTAACTCAATGTTAATGCATAGGGTTGAATTCATCTGGATCTGGGGGTTGGGCAAACCTGTGTGAGGTGTCAGTTTTTATAACGTTTTTGACAGAAGATAAGAGGCTCTACATAATTACTGGGACTTTCAGGGGGTTTATTGGTCCAACCAGGTTCTGGGGGTGTAGAGTAATAATCCCCAAGTATGAACAATAAGCTGATATTAGAATCACCAAATATTATGAACATGTCATGCCATGAGGTGTAAAACAAAAAAAAAAGTCCAAGGCCAGAATTTTTTAACTACATTTATATCATCAATATTCAATTACAGACGATATAACTAGAGTACTACATCCTGCCAGAAAAGGCTGTATCTGTATTCAATACAGTTTAAATTGATCTTGCAAACTCATGATCATCAATCATAAGCTTGCGATAGAACACTAATGCCATATTCCCTGCATCACAATTTGTTATTGTAGTATCAATATCATCACAATTTGTTATTATATACAGATACTTCAGAACTCATACCTTCACAAACTCAAAATGCTAGAGTACAGGTGTTCATCATAGACTCACATTATGTTTCCTTCAGCAGATGGTGTTCGGCATCCTTTTAGGCCTCCACTCACAGAAAAAGTAACATTATAAGAAATCTTCAATTTTTGCAAGTAAACAGATCATGATATCAACAAATTAATTAAGAAAAGCTATAACCAGAGTTGAATTTAGGAAATTCCTAAAGTATTGAACTTAAAAAAACATTAGTTAATTTGACGAAACTTCACATTGCTATCATGTTCCTCCAGGGATTAACAGCAATAACTAGACTTCAGATCCATATCACCAATGTTAAACCTTTTATTTCTGCATGTTTCTCAAACAACATTTTTAATTTAGTTGTAAATATGGACATACAATTGTTGTATGTTGACTGCTTCTACCATATCTATTATGAAGATCCATGGATTCAAATGTCATGCACCAATGACAGTCTCATAGTCATGGCCGATGCATATTGCTTTCATCATCAAAAGTGTTAGGAGATCACATTATACTGATCAGAACCAAATTCATTTTCAATATCAAAGGAAAATTTAGGTTTTGGCCGAATGATAAAAGTTGTTTATAACAAAAGTATCGGCAGGTAAATCCTTCTTGACTTCTATTAAAGACAGTTAACTTAAATGTCCAACTACTAAGAAGTTTGGGAGGATTTCAAGCCCTTAAAAAAAAAAAAAGCCAGCATTTCTAGAAGAAATAATAGAAGATTGATGCAAGAAGGATATTTGCAAGTTACCATGTAAACTAATCTGAAATTTCAATTTCAAGAGATGGAAATCTACGGAAACGTGCCAATTGCCGGGAATATGACATTTCCCTTTTAGTTGAACTTTGTGATCTTCTTTGTCTGGGCACAGAATCTTTCTCAGACAGTGAATCAAACAAGGTTCCCATATCCATTTCCTTTTGAGCACCACTATTTTCATCCACAAAACTGCAAAGTTACCCAACAAACAAGGTAAGAAAAAATTAGGATCAATTAACAAGGGACTAAAAAACAGAAATGTTATGTTGTAGAAATCAGCAGCTATTTTGGCTCTATTTCCCCATGTAAACCTACTGACGGTATTAGATAAAGAAAAGCATAAAAAGATTTAGGCCAAAACAAGGCGTTGTATAGAAGTAATCAGGCCTCTGAAAAATTGCACATCAGATCTTGGTGCTTTCAAAAGAATCTCAATAGATAAAATACAATGTGCAACTTCAAACATAAGAATTAACAAGAACCAAATTTTTTATTTCATTATCTCAATTCTCATTACAGAGGAAGGGGATATATGTCCTAGCCCCAATAATTGTAGTATCCAATAATCAAAATTAATTTAACAATAGCCCGAGAAATTTATTTGAAAAGAAAAAATGACACCCACCAATTTGCTAAAATAAAAAATTCCTACAATATATTCAACATAGCCCACCCATTCCACTCCCCCAGCACAAATCCTCCAAACTTCATTTAGCATTATAAAATTTTGATTCAAGTCCTTTGAAAATTTATATCATCTCAAGAGATACATTAATTTACTCTCTTCAGTCAAACCAAATTCTAAAAATTGAGAGGCTACACATACCGTTCTCGAATAATTTTAAAAGCTTCTTTGGTTGCATAAGGTAGCCCTGTCTTTGGATCACGATACCTGTGAAGGTAAATGCCAATTTAAGAAACAAATATCATTAGCGAAGTCCATTTCAAATTAGATAGACCAAGAACCTCCAAAAGAAAACACAAACATATGAGAGATATCAAAGGCAAATGTCGCAATGACTCTTACTTGGCAGGCAATCCGGTCACTGCACAGACAGCCTTCTCTGGATCTGGAAAAAGATATCAAAGAACAAAATAAAGACCATGCACTTACTAAATGATCAAGCAAATCATCGCTGAACCAAAGATCTTCAAGCCCATGAAATACAAATTTTTAGCAAAAACATTTCACAAAACCATTTTTGAAAATAAAAAATATATATATTTAGATAAGCCATTCCAAGCTCTTCTTTTGCAACTAATGTGTTGATCACAGAATGTTAGCAGTAGAACTTCAGAAATCTATGCATTTCATTTCCCTGGATAAAACCAATGTTAACAGAGAACGTGATTTTCGTATTTTAGTTTTGGTGAAGTAATTCAGTGCACACCTAGAAGAACCTCAAAAATTATATGACTATTATAAAGGCTGATTTTACATGATAGTTTCTTTTTAAATAGTAAATTGGCACTTTACATACTATTGCAGTTTCTATCCAGTTACAATCTGCATTAATTATATATCAGTACAAACCATTCTAAGTAGGTTACAACTCTATTGAGAGGAATCATTAATTCATCCAAAGTTCAATATATTTATAGTGACTTCAGAAGGCCACGTAACTGAAATTTGAGATAAAACAGAATAAAAAGAAGGAAATGGAGTCATTGGCAAATTATAAGCTCTGCAAGATACATTGAAAGTTACACATTTTCACATTACAGCCACCTTAGATATGGTGAACTTACAAGGAACAGATGTGGTTGAAATCTCCGAGTGAAACGAAGCCCCCTTACTGAATTCCAGATATGTATAACCTGAGAAAGAAATTCATAAATAAGCATAAAATGGTTTCAATATTAACAAACTTGTACATTCTAAAGTCGGAGATCAGTTTTCTAGTAAAGACTCAAATGAAAAACAAGTCAGAGAATGCTTACCATCCTTTGACAAATATTGTATCTGTGGGCCACTATAGACAGCTTTGTGCACTATTGCTCTTTTCTTAACTTCTTCCTCCCTTGCTAAAACACGTTCCAAGTTCCTCAAGTTCATGATCTCTACAAGATTACAGTCCACACCATTAAAGCTGAGCTCATATAAGGAAAAGGTACATAACTTCATATATATTAATAACTTTCTGGAAATCCGTATGATGATATTACATACCAAGTACTGCTATTCCCTAACCTGTTTGAGCTGCTTCAAGAAGCATCTCTTCTTGGGTCATCCTCTTTTCCTCTCCTTCCTTCTTCCTTTTTATTGGCTAAAGATAGAACAGATATAAAAAATTGCATCGATATACATCTCAACTTACAGGATAACAAATTACAAACCGTGACATAATAGTGTACTGAAAGTCTCTTCATGGTATTGTTGATTAGACAAATGCTGCACTGGAAGTCTAGAACCATAATTGTAGAAACACTAGAGAAATCAAGGACCTAGTATATAACTATACAAGAGACCTTAATTTAAGCAGCTAGAAAGCTAATCCCAAGGATTGAACTGAGTTGAATAAGCCACTAGTTTCAACCAAGAGCCCAAAGGTTCATGGGGCAACTTTTATAGGATAATAAACAAGTTAATTGACTATCAAGGTTTTATTTCACCGGAGTAACCCCTAGTTTAGAACTCAGTGAACAAGAAGGAAAAATCAAAGAATTTTTAGTATCTAACAAAAAAAGAGAGAGAGAGAGAGATCAGCCAGACAACTAGGAATATTCCAGGATTTGGGACCTGAAGGGTCACTAAGCCCTCGGTTTAAACCCCATACCTAATTGAAATCAATTGAATAATCAAAATATATGATCCTACTATAAGCCAACCGAATTTTTCCCAAACATGTCCAACAGCAATGGGTGCAAACAAGTGAATTTATCCCTGCTAAAAGAAATTACTCCCAACACCCAAAACTGACCTTCATTGTTGCTTGCAAAGCCGCACGTATTGCATCTCTCTCAGCTTGCCTAACAATCACGGCAGTTCTTGTAGATTTTCTAACAGTTCTCTCACCCTCTGCGTCATCAGGGGCATCTTGATTTTCAGGGGGAGACTGTTCAGTTTTCTTTGATTCCTCTGGAGAACTATCTAATTTTGAAAGGACTTTCTCTTTCTTTTTCTTTTTCTTCTTAGCCAGAGTTTTTCCAGGAAATATTAACCGTTTCTTTGGTCGCACCCTAGAAGAAAACTCAACATTTGAAAATGGTGAAAAGAAAAACTGAGATTAAGATCATTTACTGCAGCCAAGAGGAGCTGTACCTTTCTTCTGCAACATTTTCTCCTTCTTCATCTGGCTCAGGTTCCTAATACCAACAATTGTGAATCAAATCAGATAATAAAGATAATCTAAGAGTGTCAGACAAACAATACAAAATCTGTGAAATGCACAACAGCAGAAAACAGATTAATGTCTCAATATAAGAACACACTCACGTCTTCATCAAAGTCACTATCAAACTCATCAGCAACCTCTGCCTCCTCCACATAATTATCATCATTCTCTTCCTGCAAAAGAAATGAATAAATAAAATGACACATATACATTATATATTAGTGTATCATAGTAAAACTTTTTTTGTTCCTTCATACATAGATCAATAAGAATTCAGAGTAAACAAAATTAGGGTAAGTGCTTTTGACAGAGTGAAAAACACTTTCAAAATCAAATAGTACATATGCTTTCACATCCATTTAACAATTATTGAATTAAAAAAGAAAAAACAATTTTTAGGATTAAAAAAGCAGGCCGAGTAATGTGATATTATATTGTTCAAAATGCAATAAAAATAATTGAAAATCACTCGGTAAGTGCTTTCCCAGAAATCTCCTTTTAGCTGCTTTTTTTTTTTTTTTTATAAAGCAACTTTACTTGAAAGCTTCTTCGAGAGAAGCGCTCCGAAACACACTCCAACTACATTCATAGCAATCCACTTGTTAACTCCAAAAAATCATTTTTATTTCTTAATTTTCAGAACCAGACCTTCATGATCAACCAACAAAAAAGTTGTGAAAGCACAACAGAAAACTGAATGCAAAGAGGAAAAAAATGGTGACACTCAAGAAACTATTCATATGAAAGATTAAGTAGTAGAAATTGTTATCCACAAAAAAAAAAAAAAAAAAAAAAGGAGCAGACTTCAAAATAGAATGAGAATGCTTTGAAGAATGCACAATGTACTACCTCCTTAAGAGAATCCTGATTCCAAAACAGCTCATCCTCTTCAATTTCCTCATCAAGCAATTTTGTCATCCTGCAACATCATTTGTTTTTGTCCCTTTAATTCCCACTTATGTCTAACTTCTATACAATCATAAATATGTCAATCGTTACCACTATACAGCTCACATTCAGGCACAGTTTTCATCACATGTAATTTCACATATATTACACAATCCAGAACATGATTAAAACTGTTACATGTTTAAACTCAAGTAAATGTTACAAATTAGAAGTTCTGTAAGACTATTTGTTCAAAGAAATGCAACTGCACATTATCTGATTTTACTTCATGACACGTAGTAATAATTTCAATAAAAGTCTAACAACTACCTATACATGAAATAATTCATTCAGTAACTTTACCAGTGAATCCTAAATTTGCACATAAAAAATAGTACTGCACCAATTTCTTCTCTCAAAAAAGATCTAAAATTTAAAAAAAAAAAAAAAACATAGTCCTTGCATTACGTTCTCCCGGTGACGTTACCATCCAGCAATGTAGGCGAACCTACCGTCCGAGCCTCTCTCAGTCCGGGACAGTAACTTTTTTAAAAATAATTTTTCCAGTCCTCGAATCCAAGAGATGCCACAGTTCCAGCATCGTAGTTTCACATTACCATAAACACAAGCAAAGAAGAAGAAATTGTATGAAACTTACCTTTTTCCTCTTGTTGCTCGAGAAGCGCGGTCAAGAAAAACGACAGGAGCATCTTCTTTATTCGAGGTTTCTTCCATGGTCTCCGCCATTGCGGCTTCTAGAGAAATTGCTTTTTCAGTTATTTCAAGAAATAATTATCGACCTCTTTGATTTTAGTATACGAATGAAGACTGGTAAGGTTTTTAGTCGAATCTTTGACGAATTACGAGGGAAACCGACGTATCACAGATCAAATTTGGAAGACGAAGGAGGGATTAGGAACTGGAGAGAGAAACAGTGTAGTTGGGGAACATATTATTTAGTCCCTTAAGCCTTATTATTTACGATTCACTCTTAAATTCTCGAATTTTTCTTTAATATCCGTTTGACCCCTACGATTTCTAAATTTTCGATAAACAAAACCAATTCTCACAGTTCTTTTCCTTAATAACATTTTGCACCCTAAAACTATGCTCTTCTTCCAAATTCTAATGGTAAATTTTGTTTTTTTTCAAAATAAAAATACTAAAAAGATGAAAATACATTGATAATTGATTTTTAAAATTTTTATATCAATTTGATAAGTAAACTTGTATTTATATCTTAATAATAACAATTTTTATATTTTTTTCATTTACTTGACAAATATATTGATAATTGGGGGTCATTTGGTTGCTATTAAATAAATATTATTTTGATAATTTATTTAATAAAAAGTATCATAATCTTTTATTAACAATGATATCGTATTATTAGTTTCAACAGAGGTATTAAAAGTTTACTAAAATAATTTTTATTTTATTATAATTATATTATTATTTATTTATTTTTTAAGATAAAAATAATTTTATTTTTAATTAATATAACTAAAAATATGAAAAATATTTTAGAATAATTATAACTATTGATATTTAAATAAAATAATATATTAATATTTTTTATTATATTTAATCAAATATAATAATTATTTATATTAATCAATTTTTATCAAATATAGTGATTATTTATAATCAGTAATCTATTTTTAAGATAATTTTTTAATTTTAATAATAAAATATTACCTAAATTAAACACCTTTTAAGATAATTACATAGATTTAATTTGAATTATTTTGGATGGAATTTGCCTTCTATTAGAAAATTTGGACAGAATTTGCTTTTCATATAATTTAAAATATCAATTAAAGTTATATTTAATAATATATTTGTATATTTTTATAATTATTAATTAAATATAATAATTATTTATAAATATTAATTTATCAAATTATATTATTAATTTGTATCATCAATTTTTAATTTTTTATAATCTTTTAATTTCGATAATTATTTAATATATTATTAATTTATAGTTTGATATAAAAATATAATCAAATTTATTTTAAATAAAATTCAAGTGCCTTTCCGGTCTTCTGGTTCTGGATGCCTCTAGACATCATTCAGAAGCTTCTCCCCTTCTTGGTCTTCTACTTAAACAACATTGTTATTCTCTCACTTTAGGAACAACCCACCTCCAAAAAGCTCTCATTGAATCCAAGAATCCGGTATAAGCCACTATCTCAATTCAAGAAAAAAGGCAAAACAAGAATGCTGGGAAACGGTAATAATTATCTCCCCTTGAAGATGACGATGAAGAGAAAAGATTTTGATCTCGATGAAGTCAGTGATGAATTCCATGACTTCTCTCTTTCTTCCCCAGCTCGAAAGATTCGCCGCCTGGTAATGCTTTAGTTTCTTTACTCTTTGGTTTTTTTAGTGAAGGGTTGCGTTTCTAAATGTGATATTTATTTTGGTTCCGTTGAAATTTTGCTTGTAGAATGTGCAGTTGCCGCCGATTATGGAAGAGAGGGAGCAAGAGAATCTTCGTGTGGGCTCATCGCCGATTATAGAAGACGGCGTGGTTTCGGAGATGGGGTCTTTGGGTGATCCTGTTAATGATGAGAGGGCTATTGTTTTGTACAAGCCTCGAATGCCATCTTCTCCTAGTTTGACCGTGAATTTGGATTCTTTGAATTCGGTTTCTGGGTTTAAGAGTGAGTAATCAAAACCCCTTTTTTATGTTTAATTGAGATTTTGTTTTATTAAAATTACAGTAATGTTGATTGAGAATAAGAATTTATTTTGATGCGTCAATAGCTCAGTTGTTGAAGATTCTATGCTGCTAGGCCTCCCTTTTGCTATTCAATTAGTTTTTTTTTTTTCCCTTTTTTTTTCCTTACTGTAAGATATATATCAAATGGGTTGAACCGCTGGGTGCAATTTGTTGACGGGTTCTTAGATGTAGAACTGTTTTTTTTCTTTTTATTGTGTGTTTGTATTAGAAGTTATGAAGTTGATTCAGCTGTAGAGGTCTGCTCTTTTGAACCTGGTATATGGCTTTGGCGGGCTTCAGATATACGCGTTGGAGGATAATTTAGATCACATTAGCCCTTGAGTTACTTTCTTGCATGTGATTGAAAAATCCTGAGGAGTGTTTTATACTTTGTCACATTGTGAAACCATGGTTTACGATAATAAATTTTGGTTCTTGGAATAAAGAACCATAGAAATAAAGGGTAGGAAGCAGCTCAACTTTCATCTAGTGTTTTGATGTTTGAAGCAATAGAATGTTATTAAGTAGTGGTTATTCTTGGAAGGTTGTATGTTTACCCGACTTTTTTTGTGTCCCATACAGATCAAATTTTTCAGGCAAGCCAAACTGAGTGCCTGAAATTTGTTGAGGACGAAGAATATTTGCATGACAAGAACAACGCAACAACAGACAGCTGTTTAGCCATTGTTCCCTGGGTTCCTTCCCAGTTTCCCATTGCCTCTGACCCAGTTGTGGATGCTTCTCAAGAGGAGGCAGCAGATTTGATGGAAGGTGATAATATGGAAGAAGCAGCAATGGATATTGAAGAGAACAATGACCATCGCATAGAGCAAGGCCAAGCTAATGAATTTGGTGGAATGAGGGAGGGTCAGGGCTTACCTCCACGGCCCCAACAACATTGCCTGATCCCCCAGCTACCTCAAAGCACTTCCACGCCCATCAGGTGGTTCCAGTAACAAGTGCTATTGAGTAAATGTTTTTCTTCCTTTGCATAAATTGATTATGCTATGGAGTGCTAAGCAGTATTAGTTATGTTAAAGTTAGATATTACTAAAATGGCAACTCAAGATCGTAGAGAAGCTCCCATTTGTCTGCATTTGTGACTCAGGAGTGATTGTTGGACAGGTGCTTTTTGATGAAAACCTTGTATAAAGTAATGAAATTATTGTAGTAGTAGTGGTAGTATAATGTGAAAGCCAAAATCAAATGTTGTGAGGCCAAGCAATGTTGGGAGGCCAAGATTATTGGGATTTTTTGTTTTGGAAGATTGATATAAAATCTCTTAAAAAAATGTTGCCCGTATAGATGATTTAATGCTTGTTGATTTGTTTACTGCAGAGCAAGATGACGTGGGATGTTCTTTATGGATTACCTGCCCGGTTTGTTATTTTGTTAACAAGAACTTCAAAGAAAAATCTTGAGAAAATGTTGGTTTGCTGTAAACACACACATATTTTTGGTCTTATCAGACATGTTAAAATCACACAAATGCCATTATGTCTGTGAAAAATGTTTTGCCCATAGTCTTAATGGTGAACACTAAAACAACTTTTCCATTAAATTTTAAGGAATAATCAAAATTTATTTCTTTGTTAGTTTAAGGTCCTGGACTCTTGTGTCAATAGTTTGTATTGTAGTAACTTCATTTATACAACTTGTGTGCTTTGCTTCAGAAGGAGCTAAGACTAGCCATCATATTATATTTGTATTCACATGCAAGTGGTATTGCATCTTAATATTCACATGATACTGTTTAGTATCACGGCACTTCTGACTTCAACAGTTGACAAGAATAATTATTATCGCCAAATATTTGCTCGTTGCCTATGTGAGTCTTTAAGGACATATCAACTGCATCACATAACTTTCATCGAGTCTTCAAGGACAATTTATATAAACACTAAAAAAACCATGCCGCTAGTTCAGTACAGAGATGATGAGTTTACCGACAGTATCAGATGTAAGTTCAGTGCATTAATAAATTTTAAACATCGATGATATACAATTTTCTTATTCAAATATGTATACTCAAAGTGTATTAAAAATATGTTTGCGTAATTACTAGTTTTGATGGTGTATATTGTAATGTACATGGACATTATTTGTTTAATACATCATCAGCGAGTTTAGACCTACGATGATGTTAATGTCCATTAATGATACTAGTAACACAATGAACAGAGGAACTGAACACTGTTATACAAACAGATTATACACTAAACACTCCAAAAATTAATAAATAAATAAATCTACCATGATACAATCTCACGTTTAAGGTCTCTGCAAAAGAGAAATAAAAAGGGGAATTCCTATAAAGGTGATTTCAGTGCCTACAACAATGGGAGCTTAGTGCAAATCTTCCATATTATTATAAGGGCTTGTATCTACTATGAGATTAAAGTTACATCAGAAAAAAAGAAATAAAAAAATACCAGTTCATCCAAGTCTCTGATGAGGGCATCCCACTATCGGCTTCATTTCTTTTCATCTTTTAACCTTCGGGAGAGAGTGTATAAGACTTTCTATATTTCCAGCAAGAAACAACAGGCAACACTACGATAGGTTAAGGCTGCATTGACAACTGCACTCAAAACTTGCTGGCACCATAACAATATTTATTCCAGCTAATCTCCAGAAATAAATTTCTTCTCTTCATAGTACTTCTGCTCACTTGCTGCTTTCTTGGCATTGCGTTTCTGCATTTAAAGTAAGGCACATCAAATTATATCATCACTCATCAAATCAGAAATCCAAATAGAAGCAAGTGTGCTAGATGTGTTGCAACAAGAATTAACAGAGGCACAAAATTTATGAACCAGACAGAGAGATTGGACTCATGCAAAGATTTTACATATCAACTGCAACTTGCAATGATCAATGTTTGGCAAATGCTCTTTGTTTTTTGGAACTATTATATTTTAGGAAGGGCTACCATCGTGAAACATTTGTGTACACGTACGAGAAAAAGGTAAAAAGAAGAATAGTGAATTACCACATAGGTATCATGATTGGCGACTATCCGTTGAGCCACTGAAGTTGTAGTTATACTTTTAGGACTCTCAAGTAACTGGAAAATTCCCATGCTCTTGGGAACCATATATGGATCAGTTTCATCCTGTGTAATGCAATTATTTTGTATAGAAGATCAGTTTTTAATTGCAGATCAATAAAAGGCAGATGTAATAATTGATCAGAGAAGACAGAATTCAAAAGCTTACAGGCAATGAAGAGTTGGTCTCAGCAATTGTCCCATGCACAACCAAACTGATGTTGAAAGTGGTTATCTGTTAAGTTGAAGAGGATTATGATCAGAGGAGTTTTTAGTAAAAAAATTATATGGTAAATCAGAAAGCAAAAGCTACTTTAAATAATGCAGAACGGGTTGACTGACATAGAAAGAACAGAAAGGGAAAAACAGGGCATCGCCACCAAATTATCTGGGATTGCAAATTTTCAATATACTTATTAATGGAAACTAAGATATCTGACTAGTTGTGGATAAAAGAAATTAATTTATAGCATCATATAACAACTTAAATGCATAAAACTAGCAAGTGCCTAATTGAATATAATAGATTCTACCACTAAAAAGCATGTCTAAATATTAATCTTAGATAGAATACACACCATGTCCTTAGTAACTTCCCAAGGTGCGCCAATGATGACTTCATCAACATACCGACACGCCAGCACACTGAGGCTACGCTCATGCAGCTGCATGATCGGGTGGTGATTACCTCTGTGTTCACTGCATGAAAAATAACTAGTTATCTTATTTGTAAAAAATTCCTCTCAGCGATGCGAGGCATAAGTATAGGCACAAACGCTTGTGCTTCAAATTCAACAAACATTCTCAGGATGAATACAGAACAAAACCATGATCAGAAGTGAGATAACAACTTTAATTACCTCACAACCAGGTCAGTGTGGACTCCAACTAGAAGAAAATCTCCAAGCTGCCTAGCCTTCTTAAGAATCTGAGTAAGGACATAGGATGATATTTATGAGTGTCACCAACTGTGAAATTAGAATTTAACAATACAAGGATGCTTGCTACGTTAATGAATAGAGACATAGTACCTCCACATGTCCTGCATGAAAGAGATCAAATGCCCCATCAATGTACACCACACGTGCATTTGGTCCAGGTCCCTGAGATTAGATTAGAAAAAATAATGCATTAAGGGATAGAGAGCCAATATATGCATCCCAACAAACACTCACCTTGAATATGATAACACACTTGAGAATACAAACAATACCTTGCAATTAGAAAATTGCACAATCCTACGGGATGTTGGCAGAAATTGAGATATGTTGGTACGCTTGGACTGAATAGCTTTCTGGGAATCTACAGGCAAGGATGTGTCCTTACAATCTTCACAAGTTTTTGTATCGTCCATAGAAGAAAGTATCCTCCCTACATTTAAATAACTTATGCATCATTACAGACAGAAACATATATACATAAATCTCAAGAAAATAGAATGAAGCTTAATTGTGCTTAAGCCAAATCTTTCTAGCTAGGTCTCGAGTAAAATTATCCAGGTGAAGCAACTTCAGTGTCAGAGAGAAAGAGCAAGAGCATTTTCAATTTAACAGAAATTTACTCTTCATTTCATCATTTGCATAAGATTCAGTTAATTTCATAATCAGCATAAACAGTGTGTAGGCACATCTCATTATATCCGAAAAAAATTCTTACTGAAAAAAATACAGTCGTTTGTCTAAGAGATTGATGGAAGAGAATGTTAGTACCTACAATATCTGTGCTGGAGACGCCTTCTGTGCGCTTAATCTGCTTGTAACGGCCAACTTTCTTTGCCAAAGCATAAGCATCAGTTCCATCTGGAAGCAGGCAAGGATCATCACCATGTATGATATAATCAATCTTGTGCTCAGTAAAGAGACGGTTCATGAACTGCTCAGTAATGGCATAAGGAGCATTGGCTATAACTTCATCAACCCACTTTAATCCACTAACAAGGGCCAACCTAGAAAGTACATATCAAGTCTTAGACCAAATCAAAGGCCAGTATATTGAGATATGAAAAAGTTGATCCCACCATTCTATCGGGTGGGTAAAAATTCAAGAATAAATTTGCAGGTAAACACTCTAGAACATAGATGTGCATTTACAAAAAACAATGGAACAAATAATTCACAACCCTAGGGAGGCAGAAAGGCATTAAAGGCCAAACAACAAGATTTTGGGGAAAAAGGTTCAGAATAAAAGCTTATTGGACTTAACATTTGAATCAAATTACCAAACAATAATAAACCAAAAAGCAAGGCATGCATGATGAATACCTCTCCTCCATGGACAAGACAGGGGGTCCCTTATTTGCAATAATCTCCTCATCACTGACAACACCCACAACCAATTCATCTCCCAAAGCCTTCGCTTGCCTCAATGCGTTGGCATGGCCAAAATGCATGAGATCAAAGCAACCATCCATGTAAACTCGCACACGTTTCTTCTTCTCACGTTTCTTTTTGTAAAAAATCCCGGAATCAGACCACAATTGAGGCAAAGAAAACACTCCAATTCCTCCAAAATAGCTGGTGGACACACCTAACAACGCCGCCGTGAGCATTAGACCCCCAAAGAAATGTGGGTAGTAATACACCCCATCCCAAATCCAACTGTTACTTTCATACTCCATTGCCAATGTTCCCACTTCAATTTCTCCCTCCCTAATCCTGGATTTATACGAAACTCTCCTTGTTCAATCAGAGGAGACACCTAGCCTGCAGTAATTATGCAACCAAGAACATATATTAACCCAAAAAAATGAAAAAAAAAAAGATATTAATAATAATCACTATATTGGAATACTGGAAATGGGATTAAGTTATGACACAAGCGACATATATTCAGAAAAAAATTTACAACGTTAAGCATATAACAAATAAAAAATAGAATCTTTCAATCAAACACTAAATTACAAACATGCAACGACAAAACCAAGAATTTAAATACAAATTCAAAGCTGGATTCAACAACAAAGCTGGAATCTGAAACACACCCAGATGCTAAAACTCCAAATGGCATCTAAATCTGAATCCACCCATCAAAATGTACGCTAAAATCCCAAAAGGACAAAAGGGTTCTTCAAAAAATCAAAACACGAACCAAAATCAACAAAAAGAAAAGTTCAAAAAACGATTCAAGGATTGAAGCATTGTTAAAGATTCTCGAACCAGATCGAATCACGCTTATTTACCTGAAAAGTCGGTCTCGTTCTGTGCTTCGGTGTCGTGTCTCCTCTTTCCTTCAGCGCTAAGGAGCCCCACAAATATTACAGAGAATCGAGGAAGCTGTCTTAAATAAAATAAATAAATAATTAGTAAATATTATATTAATTGTCAAAAAGAAGAAGTTATTTTAATATTATAAAAAAATCAAAGTTTGATTTGTTTTGCATAAATTTGAAACGTGAGTCTTGCTGTGATTGCCTCTTAAGCTACAATTCCATTCGTTGCGCAAATCTACATTCTCATGAGTAAAATCACATATTCCAACCCAAGTTTTGGCCTAAAAACTTTGTCACCTTTAAATCAAACTTGTTAAAAAAATAACGTAGCCATTAATTTAGAAAAAAGTAAAAAAAATAGTTTTTATCATATCTAAACATTTTTAATAGTATATTTTAGCCTTTAAAAAATTTAAAATTCACAAATTATTCTATAAATTTTTTTTAAACTCTCATATACTTTAAAATTGTCATATGACTCTAATAGTTATAATACAGTATTTAAATTAATAATTTATTTAATTATGTTCAATTTTTTTAAAGTTTGATAAAATAATAAATCTCATTATTTAAATTTTAAAAAGTTAAATTTTCACTCTTTATCTATTTTTTTTAATGAATTTATTTAGTTTTTCTGAAAATAATTATTTTGTATTTTTATTAAAATTATAAAATTATCATTAACAATCCATATAAATGTCAAATTTGTAATATATCTTTATCAATTTAAAATTTATCACTTATGCTCTTGGATAAATTTAAAATTCTAACAAACTTTAAATTATTGTATTTAATCATTTCTTTGAGGTTTAATTATCACGAGAAATATCTTAAAATTTTAAATGTATAGATAACCCTCAAATTTTTTTTGAATATTTAAAATCCCTTTAAAATTTTATTAATACTTTTAATATTTTCAAAAATTATGTTTGTCACTCAAACATTAAAAAAGGAAAAATAGCAAAAATAATGAGAAAATAAAAAAAAATTAATACAAAATAATATTTTACCATTTCACCTAGCAAAATTTACCAATAGAAATGGATAATGAGTAAGAATATAGTTTTTTTTAACTAATAAAATTATTTGTATCTATTTTAAATACATAAATATATTTACCTTTGTATATGTTATCAAATGATTTGATGATTTTAAATGAAGGATAAAGTAAAATATAATAATATAATAACAAATATAAATATGTATATAATTATATATCTAAAATAAGTACACATAATATTATTTTTTTAACTTAAAAAGTGAGATTTGTCATTTTAGCAAAATTTATGTCACTTTGGTCGTAAAATTATCACACGTTGTTCAATCGATTCTTAGAACTAGCAAAAATCTCTTTTTTTTTAATGGGTAAAATAAATGTTCAAAAAATTGCATTTGATGATTTAGTTTAAAAATAAAAAGGAAAAAAAATATGAAAAAAAAATCTATGAATTTTTTAATTTTAATGAGGAAAAATAGAAGAAATCAACAAGGAAAAAAAGGGTATGTATGAAAGCTTGGCAAAGGACTCACAATGAATACATTTAAATTGTCGGATCGGAGCAATAAAAAGAGATTGGTGACGATGGAGGAGATGAAAATGAAAAATTTTAAAAAGCATGAACAAATTTCGACTGGGACCAAAGTTTGGTTGCTGGGGAATTTGGAGAAAAATTTTGATTGGAATCGAGGAATTTCTTTCAATCTCAATATCATTTTGATTGGGATCGAGATTGATGATGAGTAGTGTAGGAGAAAGGGTAGTGAGGTAATTGGCGATGGTGGTGGTGATGGTGGAAAGTTAAAAATAATAAATAAGTAAATAAAGATAAATAAATAAATAATATAATAATGTAATTAAAATAAAAAATTTTAAAATAAATCAAGAAAATTATTTGAATTCCCTTTTGTAGTTAAAGTTCACGAAAAAATTTGACAAAAAGTGGAAATTAATTATTTTTCTGATTTTAAGGATAACATCTTATCGAATTGATAAATAAGTGAAAAATAATCATTTTTCCTAAAAAATTTAAAAACACATTTCCACTCTGTTGATAGCATAATTAACATACTCTCTCTAAAATCAAACTCAGTTAAAAATAACTAATAATATAAAAAAAAATAATAATAATCTCACTATCTTAGAAAATAAAAAATAAAAATAACCCTTTTCACATTTTTCATCTTAACCTTTTAAATATGATCTATTAAACCTTTACAGATTTGATAACATGTAATACAGTCTCTAAAATCGTAGTTATCACTCGATTAGAATCTTACTATAACACAAAAACTATTGAGAATAATAAGGTTGTGTGATAAAGGAACTTGTCATTATCTGATACCTCATGTCATACCAATTAGTCTAAGTTCCTTTATAAAAATTTATATTTTGCTTGGAAAACACAAAACAAACTTATAGGTACCTCATGTCAAAATCAAATCATCATTCTATCAAATTACATAAAGAAAGAAATGAAGTGTAAAGTGTTTAGTTTGATTGGTTCAGTGATAGCTAGAAGAGGTTATAACTCTAATGAAGAGGAGGTTTATTGGCTTGTTCTTGTGGTTCTTTGATGGATCCTTTGTTGCCAAAGTACTCTTTTGAAGGTATTTATCATTTGGTGTTAATGATATGGGGAACTCCGGAGATTTCATGTTCAAGGAAGATGTGATTGAGTTGTATAGAAGAGAAGAGGCTGTGAAGTCTTTGAGAAAGATACGAGGAGAAAGATCTTCCATTGTGGACTACTCCAAGTTTTCCAAGTTCATATGCTGTCTTAGCTCTTGATATTATATTTGTTTTTCATACTCACTTTTGAGTGTATAAATAAATATATATTTAATATATGTCGTCAAATGATTGAGTGATTTTGAATTATAGATAAAATATTACTTAATCACATGTGTGTACTTATTTATGCATCTAAAAGTGAATACACATAACATTGTTTGATTTTTTATAGTATTTATAAAACTTAATCGCTTACCGTTGTTAGCTTGTTTATTTAAGATCTTACAATATTAAGTCTATTTCGGAGTAGGAGATGTTGAGATTGGCATTGTAATTGGGTGTAAAAGTTAAATCAAGATCAATAATAAGTTTGCAAATGAGAATAATGACTAAAGTTTGGTGGGTTCTAAGGGAGAAGATACCAAGAGTGAAATGAAAGGAGAAAAAGAGTATGTTAATATAAATATGATATTTAAAAGAAAATTTTTAATTTTTTTTGTTAATTTAAGGTGGGTATAATAAATTTAAAAAGTAAAATAATTAGAAATAATATAGTAATTAACTTTTTAACATCATATTAAGATTTTTTTTATTGACAAAGTATGATTTTAAAATGGAAGAGTGAGAATTACACAACCCAGTGTGGAAAAAGTGTTTTGAGGCTAGATTTTAGGTGGGAAAAAGTATTCTACTCCCATAAATTAAAAAAAAAAAAAACGAACACCAATCAAATCAAATATTTGATTAAAACTCATATTCTCTTATATATAAAATTTTTTCTTTTGTTTTCTAATCTATCATCTAGGATAGTTTTAATGTTTTATTTTATTAAATATTAATATTATAAGAAAATATATTTCAAATCAAATGAAATGTGTAAATGCTTGCACGTGTGAAACTTTTGATTTCTCAACACAATTTGTGCTTTATTTTAGGCCAAAGGACTATTTCCCATCCAAGTTTAAAAGCGTTTTCAAAGTCACATCTATAGAGTTTGAAAAATCAAAAATCTCACTTATCCATATAAAAACTTAGTTAGGACTAGAAGTAAAATCATCATTTAATAAAAAAAATTTAAAACTAAAATTTTATTCGTTTGCTCCTCTGAGTTTGAAAATTTTACATTCCCCCTATCCAAAGTTTGAAAAATCAATATTTTCATCTTAGAGTTTGCAAACCATCATTGAAGACAACTATCTTTAGCCATGTTGGCTTTCTTTTTTGACTTATCTCTATTTGTTGATCAAATCCCAAGTATCAAAGAACCTGATTTTCTCTGACGAAGATGAAATCGTCTTCGTCTAATACAAAGACAATCGTCAGAGATTTCAAATGAAGACGACATGCCTATTTGAGACCTTAAATGGTCGTCTTTGTCTCGAACGAAGACAAAAGCATCGAAGACATTTTGATGAAGATGATTTCATCTTCTTTGGAGAAAATCAGGTACTTTGCTAACCCTAAGGGAAAATTTTGATTTTTCAAACTTTATGTGGGGAGAGATGAATTGTGAGATTTTTAAATTAAGGGGGGTAAAATAATAAAATTTTAGTTTTTTTTTAATTTTTCATTTAATAATAATTTTATCTTTAACCTTAAACGAGATTTTAAATAGATGGATGAGATTTTTGATTTTGCAAACTTTTGGATATGATTTTGTAAACACTCCTAAATTTGGGTGGGAAATAGACCTTTGGTTCGTATTTTAACATATGTATGGAAAATGTCCCATCAATTCTCCATATTCTTTGATGGATCCAAAGGTCCAAATGGACAAGAACTTTTCTAGACACAAACATATTTTTTTATAAGAGTATAAAAGCACTTTTTTAATAGAATATCATTTATTAAGATAGTCAGAAAGACTTATTCTCACGCAATGTTCTGTAAAAACCTAAATTCATATTTATTAATTTTTAAAAATTTAAATAATTATTTATTAAAATTTATTATTAGGGTTAAAGATAAAAAATTTATTTAACTAAATATATTTAAAAAACTAAAAATTTATCATATTTTTTTATTTACATTTAAAAATCTAATAATTTTTTTTCATCTAAAATTTTGAAAATGATAATTTTTCTTTAAGGTTTTCTTTTCTCACCATTTCTAATGGCTATTATTAACTTCGATTGTGTTCCCCAAAAGACATATTGATCAAAGTCAACAAAATGAACTGAATAAAGAAATGTAATTTGTCTTGCACTTCACTCATAGATAAGTGAATTAGTCGAGACAGTAGAGCCACAAGAAATCACTTGTGGTTAGGTTTGGATTCAAATTAAGTTAAATTCGAGCTCAACTCGTTTTATATATAATCAAGCTTGAGCTTGACTTGTTTTATATAGAACCAAATTCGAGTTCAAGTTCACTCATTTCAAAGAAGCTGAGTTTAAGTTTGAGCTCAAATTGAGCTTTGAACTCAATTAATTATTAAAACGATATCGTTTTAATATATATTGATTAAAATGACATTGTTTAATATCAAATTTTTCAGACTTGCGAGTTTGACGAGTCGACCACTCTTAAAGTTGAAATTTGAAAATATTGAACTCTCAAACTCAAGTTCGCTTGAGTTAAACTCTTTTTGGGATTACTTGATCTCAACAAATTCAATTTAAACCTAACCTTACTTTAGGTCAAGTACCCTAAATTGCACACCTTTAAACAACTCTAGCCCCAAATCCTCTCATTGGAGAAAAATGTATGCAGTTTCAACTCTTTCATTCAACCCTAGTTTGAGAGAATTAATTAACTCTTCAACAGCTTACATTATTACTGGCCATTATCCATAGAAAATTTTAAATTTTATCCCATTATATAATAATATATTATTATTTGTATATAAAATGATATATATTATTTATATAAATAATTTAATTATATATTTACTATTAGTCATAATTTATATTTAAAATTTACGGTAACTTTTGAGTACTTTAAACAACCAGACAACAATCATAATATATATTTTAAATTGAGACTGAATTATTGTTTTATTTTTTTTTCTTAATGCCATTTACTCACCGTGAACTTAAAATGACACCTTTCTATTCTTTATTTAATTTTTTTGACAATATTATTATATATACAATTTTTTAAATACATAATTATATATATAAATAATACTTTATTATATAATTGGGTTTTTGTTTTCCATTGTTACAATTTTATTTAATTTAAGAAAACACAAGTTAATCAAAGTTCTAAAAAGGATATAAAGTTTATGAGTGAGAGTTAAATGTTCAGACTCGGTGGTCAAAATTACACCTATCACACAATGAAGAGGTTGTCGTTGCGGCATAAAAAACAACCATGTTTGCTTATAAGAGGATGTTTATTTTGAATACTCATATTTATTTTAAATATATATTTAATATATGCTATTAAGTAATTAAAAAATTTAAATTAAAAATAAAATAATATTTAATTAAATAATTTATATTATATATTATTTTAAAAATAAATATATATAACATTTCTATGTTAATTTATAAGGTGTATTTTTGTTTTTAAAGTGTTTTATCTTAAATTTTAATAAATTTCACAAAAATAAATCTGGAAACTGGAATGTGTCATTTGAAGATCCGTAAATCAATTATTCCAAAGACAAAAAAATATTTTATATAATAATTTGACTTGTTTATTAATTTTTCATCATCTCTTTATTTCTTCTTCAGCATCATGGCCACAAGCTCGGCCCTTACTTGGCATCCCTTACACCCCAAGCATCTTCCTCTGCGCCACCAACACCTGCCCCTACGCTGCGACCATGCCGTCACTGTCCGCGCCTTCCAGCGCAGCGACCTCGACCGCTTCGCCCGTCGGATGACCTCCGGAGAGGCATGGAGAGACGCTTGGCGCAGCGCCAACGATGGATTCGAGCAGCTGGTGTTCGAGGCTAAGAAGACCGCCGAGCGTATCGATCGCCAATATGCTGTTTCTCGCCGCCTGAACACAGCTGCACGTGCCGCCTCTGACCGCGCACGTGAGATCGATCGGGAGCTTGAGATTAGCGTGCGATGGAGGGCTTTTAGTATGGATTTTAGTAGAAATTGGCCGAGGGTTTGCGCTTTTTTCTTTTTCAATTTGTTTACTTTTTTTTTTTTTAATAAAGGACTTGGAATTGCTATGTTTATTTGGTTTGGGCAACTTTTTTTTTACATGGAATTTTTCTCAGATAATGTCTGTGCTCAGAAATGTTGCTTTCTCTCTCTTTTTCTTATGAATATTACAACAAACAAATTTTTGGAATCAAATGGACACTAGTTTATATTTTTGTCTCGTCTTGAATGCTTTATAATCAATGTGGTTGGTTATAATGTTTTGTTTGATTGATGTTTTTGCAGTACAGGAAGCAGCTCAATGATTTTTTTGATACTCCTTTAGGAAGAAGCTTTGCTGTGAGTGTCACTTGACTGAATTGCTCCAATATGCATGCTTTTGGAATGCATTGTACATTTTGATCCTAATTTATTTCTATTTTTCCCCAAAATAAAAAAGAGATTGAAGTTTGGTCAATGTTTTCTAGGCTAAATGGCTGATAGAGTTTGAATATTACTGTTGAGTTCTTTACTATAAGCTCAAGTTTTGGGATTGATGGTTCCTTGACATGTTGTTGGAGCTTATCTGAGAATTTGGGGTATTTGCTTGAATTCTAGCCTTAGTAAATTGAATATATATTAGCATCCATGTGCTTGTTAGTGTGGGTGGACAAGTCTTTTAATTAAAATTTGGTCTTGCCTGTGTTTGGGGGTAGTAGAGTTTAAAGACTATTGTCAGGTGGATTCTTATAAGTTTAAACTTTTGGGATTGGGACTAGTGTTTTTCTATGGCAACATTATTGTGTTGTGCTTTGATCCATTCATTGCATCTCTTTTCGTGCATTCTGCTCATAACTCACTTTAAGTTATCTGAATTTATATATTTTGTTGTCTTTTCAGACAATTTTCTTCCTCTGGTTTGCTTTCTCTGGATGGCTGTTTCAGATCTTGTTTTTTGCTGCATGGGTTCTTCCACTTGCCGCACCCCTTCTCATTGGGACAGTGGCCAATAATTTTGTCATTAAGGTATAACTTACTTTTGAAGCATTGCATAGAGGTCTAAGGCTGTATTCTTCAATCAAATGTTTGTACGTGCTGTCAACATGTTCCAGGTTGCTTTCTCCTCATTTTCTAAGCTGTTTGTGAAGTAATTAGTTTTAAGTATTTAAGTTTCTCATTGATATAAGATTTTGTGAATATGGTGAGAATAGATGCTGAAATTGATTTGGCAAATTAATTTTTAACTCTTTTTCTTATTCTAAATTTTGTTGGTATAATTTCACTTGTCTCCCTTAAGGGTATGTCAAAATATTAGCATATCCTACTGGTTTAGTTAATGTAGGTGACTTCCGTTAAATTTTTTGAATATTTAGGGGATGTTTTTGGTGAACTTTAAAGGAGTATTATCATGATCATGATTTGTGATATTTGACAAATTTTAAGACCAGTGGATTCATATGTTGTTCTAATCAAACTCGAAAGGAGGTTAATAAAACTAACCAGTATTTTGTCATCATCTCTTATTTGATAAAATGGTGGGATATTAGGTATATTTAAGCTGATCATGCTTTGGCATTGTTCATATTCCAGATTTTACTTATATTATTTGAATGGCTTGAGAGGAGGTGAGCTGGTTATCCACCTTTTTTTTTTTTTTTTCAAAAGTTGTTTTGTAGTCTTTTGGATTTAAGAGATGAGCTGTTTATTTCATATTACCAACTCAATTTTTTATGTTTATATCAATCTTCTTTGTGTTAGAAGCCAAAAGGTTGATCTCAATGTCATATAACCCTTTTTCACATTTTCATAGCTTTTGAAATAGTTCTCTTTAATGTTCTATTTCCTTAATTAATGGTATGCATAAAATTAAATTGATATAAAAATTTCATATCTCATAATGATTTGTGAAAAAACCAAAAC
This sequence comes from Mangifera indica, assembly GCF_011075055.1. Taxonomy (NCBI): domain Eukaryota; kingdom Viridiplantae; phylum Streptophyta; class Magnoliopsida; order Sapindales; family Anacardiaceae; genus Mangifera; species Mangifera indica. The sequence goes on along the minus strand of NC_058143.1, from coordinate 12,265,465 downwards.
TTAGGCTTTGATATACACGCTTCATGATATCTTAGGGGAATTAAAATGTCTACAAATGTCTATCAGAGTACTTGTGTAATTGGCCTCTCCCATTTTTAATGTTTCATGTTTTGCCGTTCTTAGGATTACTATAACTTGTAATAATTGATACAACTGTGAAACCAAGTGGCATTTATTATAAATAATTCCTACTATAATGGAATTTTTGGTTCTGCCTAGATTGGACAATGGGGCTTTCCTTTCTTATCTAATAGTTCTGATATCATTGGAGTATCAGATGACATGAATAACCTTTATTCATCTAACCCTGTAACTGATTTCCTGCTTCACTAACTGGCTCTGAGTAAAATCCTAAACTTTTGGTTATATTAACTTTTCTTGCATTTTACATGTATAGACAAAGGTTTTGTCATGTTTTCTTCATCATATTTTGGTCAAATTGCCTGGAATTATCGTTTGGTTTGGTCATAAGCCTTCTGTTAACATTTATTCTATTACTGATTGTCAACAAAATAGTTAATTGTGAGGCTTCATTCACTCTCTTCAATGAAATTGTGTAGGGGTCTTGTCCAGCTTGTAAGAGGCAGTTTGTTGGTTACAAGAACCAGACAATTCAATGTACAAGCTGCGGAAACATAGTGTGGCAACCTGAAAGGGACTTCTTCTCGAGGGGAGATAGGGGCAAAACTGCTTCAAAGTCAGATGGGGATATCATTGATGTTGAGTTTGAAGAAAAATGACGGGCTAAAACATAGCGAATGATAAACTGGAGCGTAAGATTTCTACCGTCAATGCTCATGATATACCTCCTTAGATCCTACCTATTGTATTTGTTTTTGTTTTGGAAGTGCTTTTAGGATCTCTGCTTAGCAATACTGCCCTAATTGTATATTATGTTTGTTAGAAAGGGAACATTGAGAAACAATGAGACTGGATCTCGCCCTTTGTTCATAAGAGAAATTTTCCCTTTTTGGGATAGTCAAAAGTTTTAATTTAAAACCTAAAATTGTTCAGTGGTGAATCAATACAAGTTAAGATTTTTGACATTAACAAAATTCTTTTAGTGCATAAACAAACCCAATCAAATACTGAACTGGCATAGGGGCGAAGTATAAATTCATATAAAGTTTTAATTTATTACCTTAAATATTAAAATTGTCTCTTAAAAGACAAAATCTAGATTCTAGACATATGTATCGGTGGACTCTCCCTGTCACAATAGCTGTTAATCCTAAAAAATTTGTCAGGATTATGTTTTAGATTATAAATCATATTTCCGAGTCTGTTTTATCATAATATTTGTTGACATAAGAGTTAATTATTTAAAATTCTTTAACCAAATAACCCAAAAGACAACTTTAAACTATGGGTGAATTTGATTTAAGTTAACTTGAGTTTAGATCAAATTTTAATAGATTGGGCTTGGATTGAATTTAAATTGATTGAGTTTGATCTCAACACAATCCATAGGTTAGGTTTATTTTTATGATAAGTTGAGTTTGAATTGAGTCTTATTTAATTTAGATGGACTTGAATCTTCATTTAGTCTTTAACACAGCAGAAATTTAAATCAGTTTTGTTTAAAAACAAACTTGGAATTTAGAATTAGATAGATAAAATGGGTTACTATTGCAGTAAAATAGAATTCACCCAATAATGATTATATCTAAGTTGGTACAAGCTCCACATACGGTTTGGATCAAAATAACCCAAATTGAACTCAAACAGATTAAATTCGATTTGAGCAAAATTCTTCGTACTCTCCACTTGATTCGAGCCAAACTTGAGCATGCCTTATTCAGGGTTGGACAATACACCCTTGCTTTAAAACATTAAGACCGAGATTTGAGTGAAAACATTATTTAATAAATAAATCATCATATATTTATTCCAATTAATTGAGAAAGAATCAAAAAACACTCTTCAATGTTCGAGTCAACATTTGTGAAACAACTCCAGTGAAATATATAAAATGAAAACTATAAAAGATTATTCTGATCAACGTTATCACTTTAAGATTTTAATGTTACTCTAATGAAATAGATGAAAATTGAACCTTTTTAGACTGATTTTTCCTCGATAAAAAAATATTGGTAGTAATTTAGACAGTTCAAGTCTCTTTCACTAATTAGCAACAATGGTTGGAGAGTTTTCTCCCACTCTCTCGTCTTGTAAACACTCCACCATCTCATCCACACCTCAACCATCGCTCTTTACACCACTATCATGGATGCCGTCACCACCTATGCGGGGATGTCACTGATAACAGTGGATTTGGGCCTTTGTGTGGATAAGTCGTGGTTATCCTTAAATTCAGAAAAAAAAAAAATTAAAGATAGATGTAGTAGACTTACCCTCATTAAAAAAAAAATAAAATTATTATTCCTAATTTTAAGCAGAATATATAATGTGACTCAAAGTTTTCTAAATCTCTAATTCACCTCTCACTTCCAAATTTTCAATTTTGCTTGCTAAAGTTTATTTCTGAACTGGAAAGTGTCGGCTTTATTCTCTTATTTCTCATATTCTTCTCGTCATATTCTTCCCCTTCAGCTTCTTAATATTATATTATTTTATTTAAAATTTGAAAAATTTTTACTGATTGATTGATCAGTAACGAGGGAACCGTTAAGGCCAAGGCAAAAATCTCGAGTCTGTCACTGATCACCCATGAGCTTCTTCACCATCCTTGCCCTCATGTCGGTCATTTACATACCACATTTTCATCGAACCATAAGAGTTAAACAATGCTGTGTCCCCTCCGGTGAACGATGCCATTGAGCAGGAGTTGAAAGTATATAACGGGTCTGATCCAAGTAAGCCTCTTTCACTTCTCGTAGAATCTCTTTTCATTTCTACGGGATTCGTTCTCTTCTTGCCTCATACATACATGAAGGATATGCTCATCATATAAGCGCACCACATCAATGTGCATAGTAATCTCTCTTGACATCGATCAATGCACTTTGTATGGTACTACTTTCCGGTGGCCGATGAACTTAGATTGGCAAAATGAACATGTTTAATTTCACGATACATACTGATAACTCGTTATCTTCTGCAGAAAGATACCTAATCGTTTCAAGTTATCCGAATGACTACAGAATTACATGTTTGGAAGCATTCAACCTCCGGAGCACACGGACTCTGAATCCCTAATTTCCTCTGGGATAACTTCACTTGTTTCTTCCCTAGTTATCTTCATGCTTGTTGTCGATGAGGCTGTAGTTTCTTCTTCACGTAAAAACATTGCTTTTCTCTTCCTTCTCCTTAGTCGCCATTTCCTCAATGATTCTGAAATATTCCCTTCGTATTCACCCCATTTCTGGGATTCTTCAATCGACTCTGCTGTCAAATCTTTCTCAGTAATCTCATTGCTGGGAGCTCCAACACTGGGTGATGCCATTGGAAATAAGAGCTGTCTACAGCAGAAAATGAGAGTGAAAACAAGCATAATGAATATATCTATAGACGCCCATACATAAAATGTCCATTTCCAGTTGCGAACCAACTGTTTCATCCAAGGCAGGTTTGAGTTGAGAAGGATTTCAGCTTCGTACAGCTGTGGAGGAGATGAAGTTCCGGCCCTTGGACTCAAAATAACTCTGATTGCTTCGGATCTTTGAACCCCCTCCTTGTGCTTAAGGATTTTGAGTGTCATTCTCTGTGTCTCATCTGAAATTCCTAGTACAAGAGGTACTCCCATGAGAAATGTCCGTGTCAGCCGAACCGGGAAGCTTCTGAATCGCAACATGCAGGGCTGGCTGAATTTTCCTATCACGTTTCCATTGATGGATAAAACTTCTGCAGTCAACTAATAACACTACTTCATGAATATTTTTCTAACGCTACTAAAATGTTTTATATAAATGTACCATATATACCAATATGAAAAATCATAAGTCCCTTCAAAATATATAAGATGAAAAACCTCTTTAATATATCAAAATATTCTTAATATCCCCGGTAGGTAAGGCTCGTACGCCAATCAAACATGACCTAATAAAAAATATTTAAAAATGATTCATAATTAAAATTAATAAAAATTAATCAAATATGAAAAAAATTAAAAAAAAAACATAATTTAATAGATCGACCGTAAAAGCACACGGGGCCAAAGGCCACCGAAGGCATGACCCAACCTTGGGTCGTGTCAAGAACCCTTTTGGGCCAACTCATAAGACTCACTAATTGACAAGCGTAGTTTTAGCTTGGCTCTGCAGGGCACTGCCATCTCTACCTATTTTTCAATAAAAAGCCTTAAGTCCTTACTTTGTACTTTCTTAATGTCCATGCAAGCTCAGTAGTATTAAAGGGGCGTTTGATTTGAGTAATATTTGATTACTAAAATAGAAAGATTACCTTGAAGATAGATTACTTATAAGATTACTGGATATAAATGATTACTATGTTTGATAAAATTTGATAGATATAAATAATTATTGTGTTTGGTTAAATATAATAAAAAATTACTAGTAAATTATTTTACTTAAATGCCCTTAATATAATTATTTTTAAATATTTTTTATATTATTTGTCATATTAATTAAAAATAAATTTATTTTTATCTCAAAAAATTAATAAATAATAATTTTTTTATAATAAACTCAAGATTACCCTAGTAATCTTTAAATACCTAAGGTAAATGTGGTAATCAGATTACCACCTATATTACCTGCCATGTCAGCATTGGTAATAGAAGATTACTGTAATTTTTTATTACTGACAAACCAAACAAAGGAATAAAAAATAGATTACCAAGGTAATAATAAATTCCCCCAACCAAACGCACCCTAAGGGTTTTTATATTAACCGATCTCATATAGTACAACCTACACCAATATATGAAATAAATCCAAAAACAATATTTTCATATAAAGTTCTCTATTTCTTATTTTAAGTCCTAGATTCATCACTGATTTTATCTAAATTATGAATCAAACAGACCAAAAATTTCATAAATTAAGAACATGGGCGTACCTGAAAAACCCCAATATCTCTATTAAATTCAGATTCAGGCATTAAAAGCATCAAAGAAACCTGTAATGTGTGCCCAGAAGGAACACCGATTTTCCTTCTGTTATTCTTGCTGCTTGTCCCAAATGAAAATACAGCCTCAGGATTAGCCTTAGTGTAGTCAAAGAACAGCCTCTCTCTAACAAATACAGGCTCCTCCACCCACACTTGCACCAGCCCAACACCCAACACAGTGGCGATAACCAGCAGCACCAGCAGAAACATGCCTACATGTACGGCACCCAGAAGGCCAAACCCCAGTTTTTTCACCATAGAAGCACTGCCGTGGGTGATCTTACAAGGGATCTTGTGCACCGCCGTTTCAAAAGTGGCTGAGGCAGACTTCTCGGCACGGCGGTAGGAGTCGGAGGCCATGGAGAGAAGAGAAAAGAGAGGCCAAGCGAGGACGAGAATGCAGTTGTAAAGAATATCTGCTTGGAAAGAGAGGAGTTTAGGGAGCCAGTCAAGTGGTTTTAGAATGAACGGAAAGTTTTGTTGTTGCTGTTGATGTTCCATTTTTATGAGGGAGAAGATTGAGTTGTGTCGAAGGATTTGTCTACGGAATTATGTAACGAAATGAAGTGTTGAATTTGCACGGGAAGAGAAGGTGAAACGTGGAAGTTTGGCAGTGTGAGGAGATGACAAGTGTTAGGGAAAGAGTCAGATTCAGACACTAAAGTTTTCTTTTTCTTGAAACTGGAAGTGCATCATTCGAATACAAACACATTTTTTCAGTACTCTATTTAAAAATTAAACTCAATGGAAAATTCTTATCCTTCTTCCTATTTTTTAAATTAATATAATTCAGTGTGTGTCGAACACTTGCATTAGAATCAATGTTGTTAAAATTAAATTGATGGTTGGATCGATTAGCTTATTAGTTTACGGTTTAATCAAATAATCAATCGGTTCAATCTATTATTACAGTATTATATATTTTTTAAATAGTATTAAATATTTATTATATTTTTGAAGCATAAAATATATGAAACATATAAGACATAATTTCAAATATGTATTATGTAAACTTGATTTTGTTAGTTTTACATAATTTTTCTGGTTCAACAGATTTACAGAGTTTGACCGAATTTCAAACAAGTCAATATTTATATATAGATTAGACTAAATTTTGAAATCAAATCAGATTATAGATTAGTTCATGATTTAACCAGTCGAATTGATCTTACTTTAAAATAAACACTAATTAGAACTGATCATACACACACACACACATATAAAGAAGTCTTACTTTTTATAATATAGAAATTGTGAAAGAGCATTTGGTTCAAAGTTATCAAAAATTACTTTGATAATTTATTTTTTATTACTAATATTAACTTGTTTTAGTTTGCTAGTTAATAAAAGATTATGTTTATCTTCTATTACTAATGATGTAGTGACATGTTATATAAAGATATTTTGATTATCGTCTCTATTTTAGGTATTAAAAAATTACTAAAGCAATCTAAATTTTGTTATAATTATATTATTTTAATTTTTTTAGGATAAAGATATTTTTATTTTTAATTAATATAATCATTAATATGAATAATATTTTAAAATAATTATTCTAAATAATTGTTAAAATAATTAAGTAAAATAATATCTTAATAGTTAATATTACTTTATTATATCTAATCAAATATAATAATTATTTATAACTATAAATTTTTATTAAATATATTAATAATTTATATTTAATAATTTTTTAAATAATTAATTTATTTTTGTGATAATTTTTTACTAAAATCATCGTATGACGTAAGGAAGGAATATTAGCCAAGTAGCCGTGAGTTGAGAGCAAAGGAAAAGGCAACGATAATATATTTTAACATGAATAAGTAATGTTGTATATATAATTTAATTTATTTTCCTTTAAATAATTTATTTTGTAATTTGATACATTCTTTAATGTGACAATATTAATTATTCATCCATCCCCCAATTTGCATATGTTAGAAGACCTCTAATTTTCTCTGTTTTGTAGAATACTTGAAAAAAAAAAAAAAATTAATTCAAGACTAGTTACGACAGAAAAAGAATAACCATGAATGGATGGAACCAAGCAGCCCTTAGAGAAAAGACAAAGAATAGCAATGTACAAAGACATGAATTTTCATATTGTTCATGATATTTTATGTCAATTGAAAATGTACAAAGACAAAGAATAGCAAGTACTTTTTGTCACAACTTTATTTATTGTTGTCACGCTCGTAAAAGGATCTTAACATATACTTTTTTTTGTGATTAATAGATAGAGACAAGAGAGAACACGTACTTTAAATTATAGTTTTTGATTATTCATGACAATTTGAATTCATACAAAGAATTTGAGGAAATCATGATGCCCCTAATTAGTTAAGGATGTTGTTATAATGCATTGCATATATATTAGTCAATTTCTCTATGATAAAGCTTTCTTGTTGTTTATTGTTATACTTGTGATCAGTAGGCTAGCGATAATGCTTAATAAAAGCCATTGATCACCTGCGTGGTGACATGACTTATAGTGTTCCTATTTTAGCTAGTGTGATTGTGGAGCTATTTGAGTTTAGATTTGTGGGAGCAATAATGATGCTTAACTGCTATTGCGGGTTACAGAACAAACTAAAACTTTGCTTGCTTCTTTTAAAAATCCATTGCCTTGACATCTAGAAGATGGTGATCGGTAATGCAAATTATGATTAACACACCAAGTTGATAGTGCTCATTAATGCACCCTTAGTTAATGTGAGTTATATCCCTTCGAGATGGTTTGCATGTGATGGTAACCCCCTAGGCATGAATTAAATTCCAAACGTTAAGTTAATGTGAGCTATATCCTTTTGAGATGTTCTGCATGTAATGGTAACCCTCTAGGCATGAATTAAATTCCAAACGCTGGACACGGAGTGCCAATTTTTAACCTCTTTTCATGAGTTATATCTTGATCGAGTATGTTGAAAGGTGACATTGACTTGATGTTGATTATCTCTTGACCATTGAACTCAGGCACCTTGACCCCTTAAACATGAAGTGCATTCCAAATAAATGTTGCCACCTTCTCTGAAGTGGCCAGGCAAACATTCAGGTGGTTGTGCAAGTCTAACTTAGATAACATCTTTGTTAGCGTAGGTACTTTAAATCCAATCATTTTGGTTGATATATCTATATTATGTATTATATATTGTGTTTAAAATTAATAAAAATGACAAATCTTCAGCATGGTACTGCTTGTGTAGTATATATAAATGTCCTTAAAATTGTATAACTGCAATGAGAGAATCAATATGTATGATCATGAGAACCTTATATGCATGTATAGTGGTTATTTTAAAAACATTCATAATCTCAATATTGTCTTGACCAAGGGCATTGTCACATCCAAAAGTACATGTTGACGACATTATAGTCATTTTTTTAGTATAATTTATTGCATGATTTGGAACGTTATACGACCATGCATGGAAGGAGTGCACACCTGTACATGGGTTCCAAAGGCAACGTTATAACTAAATAAAATGTATGATTGTGCATAAAGAAATGCACAATCATTCATGCGATCGGTTATCAGATAAATCATGTTTTCAGAGGTGAAGGGACACAATGCAAATGGTTGAAATCACTTGGACGATCATGCATAATTGGAAATGGCACGAACTTACGTATGTATGTGTATATAGTTGAACAAGAAATCAAAAAACATGAACTGTGTGAATATTGGATGCTATAACTATATCTTGGATTGAACACTATGAACTAGGGTAGAGATTTAATTTTCATATGTTAGGACATCGAGATTGATAGCAAGAAAACGCTAGAAATTTTGTTAAAGATGACAGCGCACGATCACACATTTTATGGCGAACAGTTGTACATCTATTAGGTTGAAGATGATATGGTCGAGTAAGGGCTTACAAAAGTGCATGAAGAGATGCGCACTTTGTACATGTAATTGCATGGTGAACCTTTAATTTATTCTCTAATTCTCATAGTCAGCACTGTCTTCTCCCTGGATAGCTCATTTCAATAGCAAAATATAAAATATACTGAGTTTTCTCATTTCTAGCAAACAAAGGAATTTTTTTACAAATCATGAACAGCATTTTAAGTTTCTGAAACTCAAGCACACTCAAATTATAAATGTATATTAAGCCTCTCATTTATGCGACATTATCAACTTGTAACATCATTCTTAATTCAACTTCCTATCAATTATATTTCTTGCTCAAAACAGTGTTCCATTTTCTAACTATACCAAGTTGAACTGCTTAGGTAGTGTTATGATGATCACATTGGAGATTTTTCATTTTGAATACAAATTATTCACCCTGTAATCCTTTGCTTTCTTCTATGGATGAAGAAGAGTTACTTCACACAATGCATCTTTTGACATTCTTGAACGTGTAGATGTTGCTGTGTCATCTAAAATCTTGTGGGATTTTCTGAAGTTTTTATGCCTCGAAGAAAAGGTTTTATCTTTTAATTTTTCATGCTTCTTTGACTTGAACCAATACCTCCTTATTCTGGTGCTCATTTGTTTCGCTAAAGAAAATGTTTTCTTAGTTTGTTTCTTGCTGAGCCAGTAATATTTTCGGATTCTCTTCAAATTTGATGACTTCTGCAACTTTTTGCTACCATTTTGGCATGAATTAACGCTAACACCATTCGATTTCCACCTGCTTTCGGTGTATGAAGGAGCATTTCCATCCTGTAATTTCTTGTTGGTAGCAAATGATCTTGAAGAAAAACTTTTATCCACTGATCTGTTATCGCTATTCTTTGGTGATTTTGAGCCCCGTTTCGAGTTTTCTCTGCTAGATATCAAGCTTTTGCCTTTGCTTCCTTCGCTGATTCCAGGACAATCAGAAGATTCTCGCTTCGAAATTTCTTCATCCTCATGATTCGCCCAATGTTTACTATCCTGAACAAAATTCCCTTGCTCATTCCCATTTAGGAAACTTAGAATTGTTACAACATCACTCATCAAAGGGCGTGTCGATGGTTCGTCTTGCAGGCACATGGCTGCTACTGCAACCGCTTGATTTAAACTTCTCTCTGGGATTCGCCTTTTAAGATGTGGATCTACCAGATCCGGAAATCTCTTGGGGTCCTTGAATATGGGTTCGGCCTGTTCAAACAAAAGCATACAGAAAATGCTCTGATTAGACATGTCAATTCCGGAAGAGCTACATGAATGACGCAACCTAAAAGCATATGAGTTGCAATATGCGAAGAAATAGATTTACACATTCTGATTCTTGGTATGACTGAATGACATCATATGATTGAATGATTTTAAGTTGGAGATAAAATAATACTTATTCATATAATTCTATATCATATATACCTATTTGTATACTAAAAATGTATATATATAACATTATTCTTCTTCATCGGGGACAACAAAATGAAGTTGATATAGATGGATATATCTTTTACCCAAGAAATTAGATTTTGTTCTTCTGCTGGTCTTGTGTTGTCTATGACTCGTCTTCCAGTGATGAGCTCTAGCAAAATGACTCCAAAACTGTAGACATCAGATTTCATAGTGACTTGGCAAGTTTCTGCATATTCTGGAGCAGTGTAGCCATATGTCTCTATCACCCTTGTGGAAAATTGATTATCGTCCCCAACAGGGCCAAGTTTTGCCAACCCGAAAATGGAGAGTTTTGGCTTAAAATTTTCATCCAACAAGATGTTAGCGGCCTGTAAATCATGGTATATTACAGGAGGCTTGGCCTCAATATGTAAAAACTCTAAACCTCGAGCAGCTCCCAATGCTATTTTTATTCTTGTTGCCCAATCTAAAGGCTTTTTGTCTTCTGTTAAATCTGCAGCATATATGAATTTCAATCATAAAATTTAATAATAAAACATAATGATCCTTTCTAAAATTGAACTCCACTAAGCTTTTGAGGATCTAATGACAAATACAAGTAAACATTTATTTTCTGTATTTATACATTTTACAAATCACCAATCATCTTAATCCCACCAATCACATTTTGAATTAAAATATAAATGTATATTAATTTGTGAATTCAAAATGGGTATGTATAATATTACTGTTTCGATAAATTCTAGAAGACACAAAAAGAGAGGAATGAGAAGTACCTGTCAAACCATCTTCTACTGTACCTCCTCGCATATATTCATAAACCAGAAGCCTCTGATCTCCATCAGCACAGTATCCAACTAAATTGACTAAATTCGGATGATGCAGGAGACTCAGCCTCAAAACTTCCTCAAGAAACTCCTTCTTTCCTTGCACGCTATTTCTGTCAAGCTGTTTCACTGCTACAACCTTCTCACATTGAATTAAATTATTCGAAGGATTAGTAATTTCTCTTTACAGAAATTTATAAATAACAAGCAAAAAAGGGTAAATAAGACAGATGAATTAGTTGCTCAAGTTTTTACAAGTACCTGCCCGGTCGATTTAAGCGTCCCTTTATAAACTCTTCCGAATCTACCTTCCCCCAACAAACATTCCTTCCGGAAATTTTTTGTGGCGGTGGCTAACTCACGGAAAGTGAAAGATTGTGCATTGATTTGTCTGCGGTAAAGTTCTATAATTTCCTTCTCTTTGTTTACATAAGTAGCTTTTTGTTTCTTAGTATCAGCACACCAAAGGGTAAATAAAGTCAAACCTGGAAAATTGAAAATGTTAAAGGCTTCAAACGACAGAATCGATCTCATTAACATCAATCTCTTCAAATTTCTTGATAGAATTTATATTGTTTAAGAACTAATATTAAGATCTATAAGCATGATGAGTCACTATTTAATGTTTAACCAATACAGTCTTGTTCTTATCCAAAACACGATTCAAAACATATACGCAAGACAAATGTGAAATGATTATTGATCAGATTGGTCGAAAATTCTCTTAAAATTTGTAAGAAAACCATGTTACATTTCAAATATTCAATCAAAGTTTGTTTAAGATGTTACCAACTTTCATGTATTCTCTATACAAACAAGAAGAGAAAAGAAAAAGATATGTATTTAATAGAAAAAGAAAACGCATATATACATAAGCGTACCAGGAGCCTTTGATCCATTAGAAGAAATTGCACTCTCTGCATGGTTTCTGTTAGTTTTCTTGCTTCTCCGTGACCTCAAACAAGAAAAACAATATTTCATCTTCGCCGGATGGATCTTCCTCTCCAAATAAAATGATTATTATTCGGAGAGGGATCAATCAGCCGAAACGGCCTGCAGATGATGAGCTAGCCAAGGGAACACCCCAACAAAAGAAAGCATGGAAGGCCTCTGAAAGTAGACAAGAAGGTTGAAGGAGATGAATGTCTAAATGAGATTATCGACATGGATGCATATGATCGATAATGGAGGGGAAAAAAAAAATGGCAGTTAAGGTGTTGAGGCGAGAAAGAGAAGGAGAATAAAGTGGGCAAGATGTAAGGTGTCCTTGGAGGGGCAGTAGAAAAATGAAAGGATATTCAAAGTTTGTTTATATGTTTTAGGAGATTTTTTTGTTTACAGGCTATTGCGGTTAACAGCTAATTAATTAATTAGGTTGTTTTTTTGTAAAGTAATTATCTATTTTGAGTTCCACATTGCGAAGCTAAAACTTTGTTATTGGGCTTATAAACGTTTACGTAATCTTCCCTTACAAGTTGGTCTTTGTTTTTGGCAACTTCTATTTATTGTGTGCCCTACATTTCATTCACAAAAACGAGTTACCGAAACCCTAGTGGTATTCTCTACACCCATCACCATAATCGAACAGAAGTCGATTGATTTCGACACTATATATATACCACATCTTATGTACCAAACATTTATATATTCCACTTATAAACTAAAGACATATTTGGATTGTGTTATGCATGTCAAACTTCGAAGATTATTTTACTGGATAGTGATTACTAGATAGCGACTAATTAAGAATGACTTCAAGCGATATATCCAGGAGTCAAAACCCAAGATAGGCTAATTAACTTCTATAAGCCTCACAATAGAATAATCGATACCACGTATGCCACGACCTAAGCCATATCTTGGCATTAAGGATAAGTAATTGATTATCCCGAATCAACCTCTTGAAATTCAGCAACAGTCAATAAAATGCACTTATTCTATCTATTGTTTTGGAAGTCAAATCTATATTATTACTCATAACTATTATATTTACTCAAATGCAACTCTCTTACTATAGATATATTACAATAAATATTCAATTTAGTAACGAAATATTTAAAAATGATTTTATTTTCATCCCAAAATGATACTTTTAGGAGATAAAATTTTAATTTTTTCCATTAAAGCTCAACACTCAATTTTAGAGATGGAAAATTTAGGGACATTTCATTTTTGTGATAATTGTAGAGCATAAAATTTAAATTTTGTGCACTAAAGCCTAACATTCATTTTTAGGGATAATTTTTGTTTTGATCTAGAATAATAATTTTAGGGAAGAAAATTTCAATTTTGTCTACCAAAATTCAACACTCAAATTAAGGATGAAATAAATAGGGATGATTTTAATTTTTGTCCCAGAATGATTTTTTTTAGGGGAAAAAGTTTAATTTTGTCTACCAAAACTTAAGATTTAATTTTAGAAACATTTTTGGTTTCATTCCAGAATGTTAGGGGGCGAAATTTTAATTCCATTTACCAAAAGTTAGCACTAAATTTTAGAAATAAAATATTTAGGGATGATGTCATTTTTGTGCTTGAATGATAATTTTATGGGATAAAATTTTAATTTCGTACATCAAAACTTAGTATTCAATTTCAAAAATATTTTTAGTTTCATTCCAAAATGATAACTTTAGAGGATGAAGTTTCAATTTCATCAAATAATATTATTCTTGTCCCTAAATGATCATTTTAGGAAAAGGAATTTTATTTTCCTTCACCAAACCTTAGCATTTGATTATAGGGACATTATTAGTTTCGTTTAGAATGATAAATTTAGGGGATGAAATTTTAATTTTGTCAACCAAAACTTAACACTCAATTTTGGGGATGACATATTTAGGGATGATTACAATTTTGTCTCAAATTAATTATTTTTGGGATAAAATTTTAATTTTGTCCAATAATGGTTAGCATTTATTTTTAGGAACAATTTTAACTTCGTCTTGAAATGAGCATTTTAAAGAGTAAAATACTGATTTCATCTACCAAAACTTAACACTCAAATTTAAGGAGAAAATATTTTGGGACGATTTGTGTTTTGTACTAAAATGATCATTTAGGGGATGGATATTTAAATATTGTCAGCCAAAGGTTACCACTTAAATTTGACGAATTCTTTTTTTTCTGAACAAAAAAATTATAACTATGCTCTCTTCATTTTGCAACAAATTTCTTGTGTTCAATGGAACATATTTTGGGTAAACTGTTAGGTACAAAATATTTTTTTCCTTTAATTAATATTTTCCAAGGATAAAAGATATTAAATATTAAGGATATACTGTTAAATGTGGGGAGATAACATTGAGCTGTATATGAGGTTAGATTCAAATCAAATTGAATCCAAACATGGGTTGGCTCGAATTCATTTCAAATCTATTATATCAAATTCAAGAGGAATTAAAGATGAATTTGAGGTGACTAGAGATATTGTTCAAAAATCATTGATAAAATAAACAATATCGTCAAAAGAGGATTCGAAATATGGTGGGTTGTGCCTCCGTTAGCTTTTTTGGCAGGTTAACCCAATAAAAATTACTTAAGTTTCTTTTTTTATCTTTTTCTTTAACCTTTGTAGTTACTATCATAGGAATTCATTGATGTTTTAGAAATAATAAGCTTCGTGAATCCCCTTTGCTCTATGCTTTGTGTGGAGTTTTAAGTCAACTACCTTACGGACTTGAAGCAACCTGTTTTGTTATGGTCTACTAGACATGTTGGTGCTTACTTTTGTTGAGTAGATTTTATTGTAAGTAGATTTCGTAAACATATTTCAAGTTTCTTTCCCTAAAAAATCCATTTCGTATTATATTAAAATAAATTAAATTATATCTCATTTTACCTCTTTAATTTAAAAAATTAAAAACTTTTCCCACTTAAAAGTTTAAAAACTTAGATTTTCTCCATAGAGTTTGATTTTTCCAAATATGGAGACCATTCTAAAAAGGTCGTCAACCAACCTTTCTATCACCTTTCTCCCTGGTGGTTTTCAGACATGAAAACTATAAGAAATCCAATTGAAAAGGTCGGATGACATTGCACAAATCCGTGCAATATCGCACGAATCTATGTGTTAGCCTGACAACGCACAAACAACAACATCATGTCTATGCATTGTCTAGCCAATACACAAACAGTTGGATAACACACATATCAATGCGACATTGCATGAATTTGTGCTATATTGTCTAACCTTTTTGGTCGAATTTCTAGTGGTTTTCACATCGAGAAACCACTAGGGAGGAAGGTGGTGGGAGGTTGGCTAATGGCCTTCTCGGAGTGTTCACCAAATTTGAAAATATCAAACTCTAACAGAAAATATAAGTTTTTAAATTTTTGAGTGAAAAAATTAATAAGGTAAAATGAGATAGAATTTAATTTATTTTAATATTAATAATAAAATAACAGTTTTACCTTTATAACTAATTAAAAAATTTAATAAAATAAATGATAAATAGACATTTAGATTTTTGAAAAATCATGGATGAAACATTGGAAATCGACAAAACCTTGGGTGGGAATAAGTCTTTTAAGCCTTGTGAAAAGCCCAAAAAATAAAGTAAACCGGAAATTCTATGGTAGTGTTTTAGTGACAATATAAAATTCATACTTGTATGTAGCGCCCTATAGAGAATACATAGAAATTAGAGCTATAACCTGCGATTGCCACAACTTATGAAGCAGTGGCTGACTCGATAATCTATCATTTACCAAAAATAAATTTCATAAACATCTTTTAACATTGATATTAATTAAACGTTGATTATTTTGATAATTTATTTTTGGAAGGGATTTTAACAAATGGGTTTATTTTTTCGTCTGGGTTTGGTTTCTTTGTTTTGATTGAGTTCAAAAGCTAACCATTATAAACAATGATTTTAAAATTGGATTGGACTAATCATTCAATTGGTTAAACATAAAATTAGTTTTAAGTTCAACCTAATTAATATAAAAATATGATTTTTTTTAATTCACTTGATCAAACCTAATTAAAAACTGGGTTTAATTGGTTGAACCGATTAAAAAAAGGTTTGATCAAAATTTTAAATTTTAATTATTTAATTAATTTTTATTAAATTGAATGAATTTTTAAAAATTTATAAAATAAAATAAAATAAAAAAGAAGAAAAAATTTAATAGGAATGGTATATGATGGGAAGATCTGGATGATGGAACCGTGAAGTGAGCAACAAAAGTAACCATTTCAACAAAAGGAACGGTTATAAGTATAATTTTGATATTAGGATAAAATTTGGGTGGGAAACGATCTTTTAGCCTATAGAATAACCATTTCATCATGCCCAATAACTATTTCCATTCTCAAAAGCAACAAAATTTAGCCGAAATATGCAAATCCTATTTGAATAAAAAAAAAAAAAAACCCAAAAATGAATATTGAACGAACATTTTACTAGCTAACTTGTGAAGCCATTTTCGATTGAGTATGATTTAGATTTTGACGAAAAATGAAGATCTGGATGCCCAGATGGTTGAAAATCTGACAACACTGTGACAAGTTTAGATCAGTAGGCGGTAACAAGAGGAAAATGAGTTGGTCCTCTCCCTTTTTAGGGACAAATTCGGTAAAGTGTGCTGTCTTCGTCAGAGTCGAATAATAAAAAATAATAAAATTATATATTTTTATTTTTTTACGTAATTTAAATATATATATATAAAATTTAATATATTATTTATATATATAAATAATATATTATTATTATACAATTAAATAATTATGGGTTAAAAATTATTATTTTTTAATCCAGTGATTAGTATAATTAACTCAATATATGTCGGTCCCGTAAGACATTTTATCGAATAAATAATTAATATGAATTTTTTATAAATAAAAGATCCATCGGCAATTCAGATAGCCTTCATCGCTACCTAAGCTTTCCAGTGACTCCCTCTCTTCCATGACTAAACACCACCACCAACGAACCACTGACCCCCGTCAACAATGCGAACCAGAAAGCCCCATGAGTCTATTACCAGAAAGCTGCATCGCCTCCATCATCTCCTGCACCATTCCTGGTGACGCCTGCCCGCTTGTCCTTGGTTTCTTCCAATTTCAAGTCCGCTGCAGAAGCTGATACCGTTTGGGAGCGCTTCTTACCCCCCGACTGCTAGACTATCATCTCTAACTCGTCGCCTTGCCCGTCATCGTCTTCTTCTCCGCCTTCTCTGCTGTGTTTGCCTTCCAAGAAGGAACTCTTTCTTAGTCTATGTGACCTCCCGATTCTCATTGATGATGGGAAAAAGGTTTGTTTTCGTGATTTTGGATATGGGTTTTCAATTTTTGGAGATTTTGATTGCGAGTTTTGAATTACTTGAGGATGGGATCCGAATTTGGGGTTTTCTAAATTATTTAATTGTTTGGTGTGTGAAATAATTGTCGGATTAGTTTGTTAGAATTTCTGTCCATGACCTCCGTAAGGTTTGGAAAGAGCAATTGCATCCCTAAAATTTTTCAGATTTTTCGAAGACTTCCTTTTCTAAAGTCGATTAGAAGAATGTTAACATTATTGAAGACGAAATTTTTTATCTTTCTCTTACAAGTCAAAAATAGTTGTCTTGTCTGCAAACTTTGGGGCACATTGAGATTGTTATGGACATCGAACAGGCCTTTTACTTGGACAAGCAGAGTGGGAAGAAATGTTACCCTTGTATGATATCTGCAAGGGAACTCATGATTGTGTGGGGTGATACTCCTACGTATTGGAGATGGTCTTCTTTACACGGAGCAAGGTTTGTATCTCACTTCTTGACGCATAGTTTTCTCCAAGCTGCTTCTGGGTGAGATTAATTTGATTGACCATTTGACAGGTTTAAGGAGGTGGCTGAGCTTATAACCGTGTGTTGGCTTGAGATACGTGGGAAAATTAGTACTTGCATTTTGACCCCGTGGACACATTACACAGCTTTTCTTGTGTTCAAGCTGATGGCAGAGTCTTATGGGTTTCACTATCCACCGGTAGAGGTCAGTGTTGGACTTGTGGGAAGTGAAAGCCAAAAACGAGATGTGTATTTGGATGTGGTAACAGGGCGGCGAGACAACCATCATCCCAGGGAGAGAGGAGACAAGTGGCTTGAGGTCGAGTTAGGTGACTTTTACAATGCAGGAGATGGGGATGATGAATTAGAAATGAGTATTTTGGAAGTGAAAGTAGGTGTATGGAGGGGTGGCCTTATCGTTCAAGGAATTGAGATAAGGCCAAAGCAGGGTAAACACACAAGTGATCTTCCCTGTTAAGTTTTTCCATTTACATTATAATAATGGAATTTATTTGTTTTATGGCTTGTCTCTTGTGTCAAAACCTTGTGTTACGTGATTTTCCCTTGAGTGATATGGTAATTTGCTAGTTGGTATTTATTTGATCTTTTGTGCCTATTGATGTTTTTTTGAGATCATTCTTTTCACAACTTGCTTTTGAGTAAGAGTCCATGTATTGGGCAGATTTTTATTATGACATTTTTAGATCAATTGATTTCATAGGAGTTGTGTTGAATATTGAAGAGTGAATTAGAACTCGTCAAAAATCTTGTGAAATGGTGACACAGCTAGCAATATCACCCAACAACCAAAACAAAGCAGTTGATTGTGGTAGAGAGAAGAATAAAATGTCTTAAATGTAAATTGAGTTTAATAACAGTTAGTAATTGAGTTTTTAGTAATACAGTAGATGTAGACATGTGGGACTAGATGTTTAATATTAATTCCCTAAGACATACAATTATCATCAAATGTCTTAAATGTAAATCCACCAGTATTATCTAGTTGTGTTGACTTGATCGAATAATCTGTGAAATATGCGTTTAATTTGATAATTTGTGTTAACAATTTAGCAAATACAACATTTTGAGTTGATAATAAACAAACATTAAATCATTGTGCAAATACATCAATTAAGATCATAAAATAACAAAATGACTCACTTGATAGATGAATAGGTCTATATATGTCTTTTTGAATCCTTTGTATGAATGATGAAGATTCAACTCCAATTTTGGAGGAAGATGGGTTGATTATCAATTTGCCTTGTGTACAGATGGTGTAGAAATTTTCACTGACAATAAAATTTTAGGATTCTTTAATATATGTTTATGTGAATTTTTAATAATTTTACACGTCATTGTAGATCTTAGATGACTTAGATTGGCATGCCAAAACATAAAGATTTTTAGATAAGAGAACTTCTAGTTTGATACTGCGTAGGTTTCAATTGTGTTTATGATTTTATAATACAATCCAAATAATAAAGTGGGTAAAATTTTTAGTATAAACCTTCTTCTGAAGATATCACTAGTTATATAGATGAATTTTGTACTATTTTCACTCATTATTTCAATGTGATAACCATTATTTCTTATATGTTTAAAACTAGGTAAATTTCTTCTGGATCCATTTGAATATAATGCATCATTGATATTTAATTTGATTCCATTTTTCAACAAAATTATGGTTCCTTTGGAGTCTTCAATCGAATTTATTGATCTTGATATAATATTTACGTTAGTTTCAATCAATGCTAAAGTTAAAAAAAAAAATTATTTTTCTTGATAATTGTGTACGTTGTTGCACTATCCAACAAACACATATCCTCATCATCAGTATTTGAAGTCAACGCTTCAATTTTGGAGTCTGTATCATTCTATTTAAAAATTCAATAAAACTATGTATACCCATTTTTTATACACAATTTGTATACACAAATGAGGTGTTATCATATGATTGAATGTTTCTTTATCATATGATGACACATGTTTTAAAATCATCTAATTACATGATGACACTTCATTGTGTACATGAATTGTGTACCAAAAATAAGTACACATAATATTGCTTTTAAAAATTATGTTAGTCATAATCTATACAAACTATTGAAAGGAAAGAAAACATGACAATAAAATACAAAATAATATTCATGACTTTAAAATAATTATATATGATGGATTTTAATTATAAAAATTTTGGGTATTTATATCACTATTCAAGTAACCCATATTTTTATTCTTTAAAGAAGTTTTGAAATATCAAGATTTATTAGATTGACAAGATCTAAATTATCAAAAATTTAATTCTTATAAATGCTTAATATAGATTCATCCAAGTTTGTGTGTACTACAGGTACACAACTAATGACGTTTATGACCACGTCTTTTGTTTTATGGTTTACTCTGCGTTATTCTTTATTTCATTTCAGAGTTAGTCTACTTCTGGTTATATGAGTAAGATTTTCCATTATAACTATCTTTAAATAAAAAATTATTTCATTCATAATCTTACTCACACCTATAATAACTAGTTCTGGTAGTTGTATTCACTTCAAGAAATGATGCAATACTTGTAGTACAAGTTTGATGGTTTTTCATTAACAAGAAAATATTAATTTAGAATTTTTTTTCGATAATGTTACTACAATAGCATATTATTAAAAAAATAAAAGATGGAGAATATTTTTTTTTCCATATTATCTCAATCAAGGAAAAATTCTGAATATTGCAAAATTGTACTAAATTACAGAGCTGTTAGAATTATTATTGAATCTAATGTTTAAATTTATTTTTCAAATTTCTCAACGAATTCAATGGATCTATCATTATATCCATATATTCGACTTGTAATCCTTTAAGGATGTAATGCCGGTAAAATAGTGATTGTGGATTTATCCTTCTGGGATATTTTATTTAATCACTTTCTCAAGACACATAAATTCTACTTGAAAAATTGTGTAAAAAAACCCATTTAATATTATCCATCCAATTTTAGGAACTTCAGGTTTAAATATTGTTATATTTATAAAACTTCTGATTTCATAGTTAATATATATGAGTTAATCTTTGAAACTTCAGGTTTAAATATTATCTCATATTTACAAAACAACTAATTTTATAATAAAAATATTGGGATTAATTTTTGGAAACTTCAGGTCTATATATTATCTCATATTTACAAAACTTCTGATTTTATAATTAATATCCAAAATATTATGATATGTAAACTTTAATTTTGATACTATTTTGGACTTCAAGTCCATATTTTTCACAATTTATGCAAACTTTAGGTTGCAACTATGATATAGTTAATATAAAATAAATACTTTGATGAAACTTGGGACTTCAGGTCCATATATATATATTCTCACGATTTTCCAAACTTCAAATTACAAATCAAATATAATTATTATAATAAAAATAAATATACAAATAATATTCAGGACTTCTGACTAAGATTTATGTTTTGTAAACTTCGGGTTATAAATGAGATTTATGACTTCATATCCAAATTCGTGATTTTGTAAACTTTAGGTTATAAATAATATTCAAGACTTCGAATTCAAATTTATGATAATCAGAACTTCTGATCCAGATTTATGATATTCAAGACTTCTGATTCAGATTAATGATTTTATAAACTTTGAGTTGTAAATATAATATAAATATAAATAAAAAATTAAATAGAAGATAACAATAATTAAAACATCAATAGTTTGTATTTTATAAATAGAACAATATCATAATTAAGATATTTATAGTTGTAATATACAAATAAAATAATAATATAATTGAAAGATAATTAAGAGTAAAATATATTTGAGTTGATTGTACTGATAATATGTTATAAATTTAATTAAATAAATATGAAAGGTAAAAAACTTAAAGGAAGAGTTGAGAAGATAAAGAAATTAAGGTAGAATTGAGAGAAGAGTAAGGGTGTCGATATATATGGACCCGGATGAAGATTTGTGTGCAACAAATGGAGATGGGATCCGGTTGTACATATTTCATGCTTACCTTCTTCTTTTGTTGAGTGCATCGCATTTTTAAACTTTACTGTATGTGGTAAAAAATTCATCCGGTATGTAACAAAAAGAACCTTCTAAAAATTCAACGGTCAAACACTGGCCCCCATTGTACACGTTCCATGCTTATCTTCTTCTATTCAATGCCTTCCAGTCACATTTTCAAACTTTACTTAATGTGGTGGAATCCACTAGGTATGTACAAAAAAGGACCTTCTAAAAATTCAGCAAGCTTCACCGCTAAGCTATTCACTGACTCTCTCTCTCTTCCTTATAAAGCCCTGCCAAGTTTCGTAAGCATCTACGCCTTCCATGGCTAACCACCACCACCACCACCAAACCACTGACCGCCGTCAACAAGATGAACCAGAAAGCCCCATGAGTTTATTGCCTGAAGCCTGCATCGCCGCCATCATCTCCTGCACCACCCCTCGTGACGCCTGCCGCCTGTCCTTGGTTTCTTCCATTTTCAAGTCCGCCGCAGAATCCAACGCCGTTTGGGAGCGCTTCTTGCCCTCCGACTACAAGTCTATCATTTCTAAATCTTCTTCGCCTTCTCTGCTGTGTTTGCCTTTCAAGAAGGAGCTTTTTCTCAGTCTCTGTGACAACCCGATTCTCATTGATGATGAGAAAAAGGTTTGTTTTCGTGATTTTGGATACGGGTATTCAATTTTAGGAGATTTTGATCGTGAAATCTGAATTTTTTGGGGACGGGATCCCTATTTGTGTTTTTCTGAAATTATTTATTTGGTGGGCATGTGAAACTGTGAAAAAATTGTCTTTGTTAGAATCTCCGTCCATGACCTCCCTAAGGATTGGAAAGTGTCAATTAGATGATCCCTAAATTTTTTCCAAATGTTCGAAGACTTCCCTTTCTAAAGTCAAATTAGAAGAATATTAACATAATTGAAGACGAAAATTTTAAGCTTTCTCATACAATTCAAACCTTTTGGGTTTAATGGTTTTCTTAAAACTTTGGGGGCGCATTGAAATTACCCACCCTTATGTTTTTATTGATGTATAATTGTTGTTATTGACATCAAACAGGCCTTTTACTTGGACAAGCGGAGTGGGAAGAAATGTTATATGATATTTGCAAGGGAACTCATGATTGTGTGGGGAAATACTCCTGAGTATTGGGCACGGTCTTCTTTGCCCGGAGCGACGTTTGTATCTCATTTCTTCTTGCGCCTAGTTTTCTTCAAGCTGTTTCTGGATGAGATTAATTTGATTGACCATTTGACAGGTTCCAGGAGGTGGCTGTGCTTATAGATGTGCGTCGGCTTGAGATACGTGGAAAGATTAGTACTTGCATTCTGACTCCGGGGACACATTACACAGCTTTTCTCGTGTTCAAGCTGATGGCAGGGTCTTATGGGTTTCACTATTCACCGGTAGAGGTTAGTGTTGGACTTGTGGGAAGTGAAAGCCAAAAAGGAGATGTGTATTTGGATGTGGTAACAGAGCGGCGAGATAATTGGCTTGAGGTCGAGTTAGGTGACTTTTACAATGCAGGAGATGGGAATGATGAATTAGAAATGAGTGTTTTGGAGGTGTACGGAGGGGTGAACTTATCGTTAAAGGAATTGATATAAGGCCAAAGCAGGGTAAACACACAAGTGATCTTCCCTGTTAAGTTTTTCCATTTACATTATAATAATGGAATTTATTTGTTTTATGGCTTGTCTCTTGTGTCAAAACCTTGTGTTATGTGATTTTCCCTTGAGTGATATGGTAATTTGCTAGTTGGTATTTATTTGATCTTTTGTGCCTATTGATGTTTTTTTGAGATCATTCTTTTCACAACTTGCTTTTGAGTAAGAGTCCATGTATTGGGCAGATTTTTATTATGACATTTTTAGATCAATTGATTTCATAGGAGTTGTGTTGAATATTGAAGAGTGAATTAGAACTCGTCAAAAATCTTGTGAAATGGTGACACAGCTAGCAATATCACCCAACAACCAAAACAAAGCAGTTGATTGTGGTAGAGAGAAGAATAAAATGTTGCCAAGTATGTTGATAAGTCTCTTTGTTTTGTCTATTTCCATTAGCAAGAAGTATAAATTGCTGAATATTTTTTCAAAATATTCTTTATGTTATTATTTTAATTGAGAGAAGAGAAATTTTTGTTTTAAAAACTCAATAAAGTTAAAATTGGAATAAAATTATGATTACTTTGATTATCTTTTAATACTCTGTATTATTTGTCTTTTATTATCTATAAATTATAAGTGTTCTACATTAAGTTGAGATGGAACACTTATGGTTAATTATAAATGTTGTATGTAAGTCTTTCATATAGAATAAGATAATTAGATTCTATATTTCCCTCAACATTTGCATCCACTTTTGTGTACACGACATGATAACTTTCTCGCCAGGCGATCATGCTTCCCATCTGTATCTTTTTCCTTCTCGAGAGAGAAGAAGAAAAAGGAGGATTTAAAGGCAAAGAGAATCACTCTACTGTAGCACATAAGGTGGTAAATGTAAAGATGCCCCATCTAATTCTAGTTGGGAATATATTTTCAATCAAAACAATCATTAGTATCCCCATTCATTCATTCACTTTATATCTTATTTTCCTTTGGCATGACTCACAAAAAGCTTTAGCCTCCTGAGGCTCAGCACAGTAATAATTCCCCTCCCTCAACAATCCCTTTCTATCAATTTCCAAGCTAAAGGTTTCCCATCTACAATGTGGAAATTTAAAGTCATTAGTGAAAGTGGTTGAAGGTGACCATTGCTTATCTCTATTTGCGTGAAAACTATTGCTACCACCCACATGTCTTTACCTCCCTCTTATAATTAAAATCAGGCCAAAGGACTTATTCCTACTCAAAGTATACTGCATTTCTAAGTTTTCAACTTTTAACTTTAAAAATTTCATTTACTCACTTATATATAGTTAAAGTTAGGGATGACAATAGAGAAGGGCGGCGAGGGGATCTCAATCCTCGTCCCCGTCCCGATCCCCATAGGAGATATCAATCCCCGTCCCCACTATAGGGATAAAATTGATTCTTTGTCCTCTCCCCCGTAAAGAAAAATCACCTCTCCATCCACTCTCTATCCCCACGGGAAAAAATCCCCTCCTTGTACCCACTAAAAAAAAATCTTTTTTTTTGACCTTCTAAACACAATATAAATATATTAAATAATATAATTAAGTAAAATTAAAATTAATCAACTATTTCAAATATCACAAATATAATATATTAACTACTTTAATATATACAACAAAAACCTAAATAAATTTGAAAAACATAAATAATTTAAAACTATAAAAAAATATATTAGTATTTTAAATAAATATATTAATATAAAGAGATAAGGATGGGGATGAGGACGGGGGCGGGGCGGGGAGGAGACACATGTATCCCCATCCCCAGCCTATCCTTGATTGAGGGGATTTTTTTCATCCTCGTCCCCGTTAGGGTCAGGGAGGGTTGAAACCCCTAAAGTCGGGCCCAAATTGCCATCTCTAGTTAAAGTTAACAAAACTCTAACCTCTTAAAATTTTATTTTATTTTTCCCCTCTAAATTTCAAAAAGCAACAAGAAGTATAAATTGCCGAATTTTGTTTTGCCTATTTCCATTAGCGAGAAGTATAAATTGCTGAATTTGTCTTTGAACATAGGCTCTTATCCGATTGAATGCGTAATCTTTTATATTTTTTTAAGATTACCTTCAATATTGATTATTATATTTATTTGGTTTGGTTGACATACTGGGATTGTGTATAAGATATTCTTCATATTAATAATATAATAGGATTTCTTTAAGCTTTCAACATTATAATCAGTTAATTAAATGATTTTTTTCACATTGTTTTTTTATTGACAAAATATTTTTTTCCACATTATTCTTTCTGTTCTTATTTTTATTGAAAACAAATGTATTTTTGTCATAAAATTATAACAAAATTAAGACTATCTTATTACTCTTTTAATAGCCAAGGGATTCTAGATTCTATATTATTTGTCTCTTATTAAAGTAATGTTATTATAACAATACTATTTGTTTATATTTTAAATACACAAATAAATATATATTTATATATGTTATTATGTGATTAAATATTATTTTATTTATTATTCAAAATTACTTAATCACATGATGATAGATAAAGTGTGTACTTATTTTTATATTTCAAGTGGATACACATAGTTTTATTAATGTTATTAATGAAAAATAGATTATTAATGTCAATTTGGCTTGACAAATTAAATTTTTGGTTGACTGCTTTCCCTCGCCCTCGAATTGGGAAAGGATTCTCCAATAGGAGTGGAAACAAGAACAAGGATGGGGATAGAGATAGGGATGGGGATAGGGATGGTTGAACAAAGACGATGATAGAGATAATTAAAATCCCTTAAATTGGGGACAAGACCCTATATATCTCTTAAATATTTAACTGTTAAAATACCTTTAAAGTGACATTTGGTTTAAAGAGTATTTTATTACTAAAATTTAAAGATTATCTTAAAGATAAATTATTTTAAGAATTATTAGATATAAATTATTACTATATTTCATAAAATTTAATAAATTAGATAAATATAAATAATTATTGTATTTGGTTAAAGGTAATACTAATATATTTTTTTACTTGAATATCTTTAATTTGATAATTCGTGTTAACAGTTTAGCAAATGCAACATTTTGAGTTGATAATAAACAAATATTACAGTATTGTGTAGATGCATAAGTTAAGATCATAAAATAACAAAATGACCCACTTGGTAGATGAATGAGTTCACATATGTCCTTTTGAATCCTTTATAAGAACGATGAAGATTCAATTTCAATTTTGGAAGAAGATGGTTTAATTATGTACAGGCGGTGCAAAATTTTTCATTAGACGATAAAATTTTATGATTATTTAATATATGTCCATATGAATTTTCAATAATTCTACGCATCATTATAGATCCTGGGTGAGTTAGATAACCATACCAAAGCATAAAGATTTTTAGATCAGAGAACTTCTGGTTCGACACTTGGTTAGTTTCAATTGTCTTTATGATTGTATAATATCCAAATAATAAAGTAGGTAATTTCTCTAGTATAAGTCTTCTTCTGGAGGTATCACTAGTTATACAGATGAATTCTACACCATTTTCACTCATGGTTTCAATGTGATGACCATTATTTCTTATATCTTTAAAACTAAATAGATTTTTTCTAGATCTATTTGAATATAATGCATCATTAATACTTAATTTGATCCTATTTTTTAACAAAATTATCGTTTTTTTGAAGCCTTTAATCGGATTTATTGATTCTAATATAATATTTACTTTAGTTTCAATTGGTGCTAAAGTTAAGAAATTTTTTTTTCTTGAGAATTGTGTGTGTTATTGCACTATCCATCAAACACATGTCTCCATCATCCTCATTTGAAGTCAACGCTTCAATTTTGGAGTTCATATCTTTTGATTTAAAAATTACATTAGTCGTAATATACACAAAAAATTGAAATAAATATGAATATGATATTAAAATACAAAATAATATTCATAACTCTAAAATAATTATATATGATATATTTTAATTATAAAAATTTTGAGCATTTATGTCACTATTGAAGTGACCAATATTTTTATTCTTGAAAAAAGTTTTGAAATATCAAGATTCATTAGATTGACAGGATCTAAATAATCAAAAATTTAATTATTATAGATGTTTAATATAAATCCACCCAATGTTTGTGTGTATTACATGTACATAACTAATGACATTTATGACTATATCTATTGTTTTGTGGTTTACTTTGTCATATTCTTTATTTTGTTTCAGTTTTAGTCCACTTCTGGTGGTACGATTGAGATTTTCTATTATAACCATCTTTGGATCGAAAATTATTTCATCTATGATCTTACTCACACCCATGATAACTACTTTTAATAGTTGTGTTCACTTCAGAAAACGATGCAATACTTGTAGGGCAAATTTGATGATTTTTCATTAACGACAAAATATTAATTTAGGATTTTTTTTTCTGATAGTGCTACTATAAGAGCATATTATTAAAAAAAAAAAGATAGAGAATATTTTCTCTTCCACATTATCTTAATCAAGGAAAAATTCTAAATATTGTAGAGTTGTACTAAATTACAGAGCCATTGAGATTATTATTGAATCTGATGTTTAAATTTATTTTTTAAACTTCTCCACAAATTCAATGGATCTATTATTATATTCATATATTCGACTTGCAATCCTTAAGGATGTGATACTGGTAAAATAATGGCCTTAAATTTATCTTTGTGGGACATTTTATTTAATCACTTTCTCAAAGCACATAAATTCTAGGTGAAAAATGACGTAAAAAGTCCATTTAATATTATCCATCCAATTTTAGAAACTTCAAGTTTAAATATTGTTATATTTACAAAACTTATGATTTTGTAGACAATATATATGAGTTAATATTTGAAACTTTAGATTTAAATATTATCTCATATTTATAAAACAACTGATTTTTTAAGAGAAATATTGTGATTAATTTTTGAAAATTTCAAGTTCATATATTATCTCATATTTATAAAACTTATAGTTGCAAATGTGATATACCTAATATAAAATAAATATTTTGATGAAACTTGGGACTTTGGGCCAATATATATGTATATATTATCAAGATTTTATGAACTTTAGACTGTAAATCGGATACAATTATTATAATAAAAATAAATATTCAAATAATATTCAAGACTTTTGACTTAAATTCATGATTTTGTAAATTTAATTAAATAGATATGAAAGATAAAGAAATTAAGAAAGGATTGAGGGGAGAGTAAGAGTGTTTATATATATGGGATCCGGATGAAGATGTGTAACAAATGGAGATGGGATCCGGATGTACATATTTCATGCCTATCTTCTTCTATTGAGTGCATCACATTTTTTTACTCTACTTTATATGGTGGAAAATCCACCAGGCATGTAACAGGAAAAACCTGGTAAAAATTCGGCGGTGAAACACTGCCCCGTACAGTGCACATTTCAAGCTTATCTTTTTCCATTGACTGCAATTCCCATCACATTTTCAAACTTTACTTAATGTGGTGGAAAATCCACCAGGCATTTAACAAAAAGGACCTTCTGAAAATTCAGCACGCTTCACCGCTAAGCTTTTCACTGACTCTCTCTCTCTTCTTTATAAAGCCCTGCCAAGTTTCGTAAGCATCTACGCCTTCCATGGCTAACCACCACCACCACCACCACCACCACCACCAAACCACTGACCGACGTCAACAATATGAACTAGAAAGCCCCATGAGTTTATTGCCTGAAGCCTGCATCGCCGCCATCATCTCCTGCACCACCCCTCCTGACGCCTGCCGCCTGTCCTTGGTTTCTTCCATTTTCAAGTCCGCCGCAGAATCCGACGCCGTTTGGGAGCGCTTCTTGCCCTCCGACTACAAGTCTATCATTTCTAACTCTTCTCCTTGCCCGTCATCATCTTCTTCTCCGCCTTCTCTGCTGTGTTTGCCTTCCAAGAAGGAGCTTTTTCTCAGTCTCTGTGACAACCCGATTCTCATTGATGATGGGAAAAAGGTTTGTTTTCGTGATTTTGGATACGGGTATTCAATTTTAGGAGATTTTGATTGTGAAATTTGAATTTTTTGGGGATGGGATCCCTATTTGTGTTTTTCTGAAATTATTTATTTGTTGGGCGTGTGAAACTGTGAAAAAATTGTCAGTTAGATTAGTTTGTTAGAATCTCCGTCCATGACCTCCCCAAGAACTGGAAAGTGTCAATTAGATGATCCCTAAATTTTTTTCCAAATGTTCGAAGACTTCCCTTTTTAAAGTCAAATTTTAAGAATATTAACATAATCGAAGACGAAAATTTTAAGCTTTCTCCTACAATTCAAACCTTGTGGGTTTCATGGTTTTCTTAAAACTTTGGGGCGCATTGAAATTTCCCTTCCTTATTTTGTATTGATGTATAATTGTTGTTATTGACATCAAACAGGCCTTTTACTTGGACAAGCAGAGTGGGAAGAAATGTTATATGATCTCTGCAAGGGAACTCATGATTGTGTGGGGTGATACTCCTAGCTATTGAAGATGGTCTTCTTTACCCAGAGCAAGGTTTTTATCTCATTTCTTCTTGACGCCTTGTTTTCTTCAAGCTGTTTCTGGGTGAGATTAATTTGATTGACCATTTGACAGGTTCCAGAAGGTGGCTGTGCTTATAGATGTGTGTTGGCTTGAGATACGGGGAAAGATTAGTACTTGCATTCTGACTCCGGGGACACATTACACAGCTTTTCTCGTGTTCAAGCTGACAAAAAGGTCGTATGGGTTTCACCATCCACCAGCAGAGGTCCGTGTTGGACTTGTGGGAAGTGAAAGCCAAAAACGAGATGTGTATTTAAAGGTGTTAAGAGGGCGGCAAAACAGCCATCATCTGAGAGAGAGAGGAGACAAGTGGCTTGAGGTCGAGTTAGGTGATTTTTACAATACAGGACATGGGGATGATGAATTGGAAATGAGTATTAAGGAGGTGAAAGGAGGTCACTGGAAGAGTGGCCTCATCATTCAAGGAATCGAGATAAGGCCAAAGTAGGGTAAACACATAAGTGATCTTCCCCATTAAGTTTTTCCATTGACATCATAATAATGGAATTTATTTGTTTTATGGCTTGTCTCTCATGTCAAAACCTTGTCTTATGTATTTGCTTGTGTTAAGCAAGTGATTTTCCCTTGAGTGATATGGTAATTTGCTTATTTGTATTTATTTGAGATTTTGTGCCAACTGAAGTCTTTTTGAGATCGTTGTTATCACAACTTGCTTGAGTAAGAGTCCATGTATTGGGGAGATTTCATAGTAGTTGTTTTGAATATTCAAAAGTGAATGAGATCTCGTCCATAATCGTGTGAAATGGTGACAAAGCCAGCAATATCACCCCACAACCAGAACAAACAGTTGATTGTAGAAGAGAAAAGAATAAAATGTTGAAGTATGTTGGTAAGTCTCTTTGTTTTGTCTATTTCCATTAGCAAGAAGTATGAATTGCTGAATTTGTCTTTGAACTTAGGCTCTTATTCCATTGAATTGCGTAATCTTTTATATTTTTTAAGAGGCCAAAGGATTATTGTCCGCCTAAAGTATGTTGTTATCTCAAGTTTTCTCTCGTTAATTTTGAAAATCTCATTTACCTATCTATGAATAGTTAAAATTTACGGTTTCAAGGTTAAAATCGTTATTTTATCTGTAATATTAAATATAAATTAAAATTTTATCTCTTTTTTCTCCCAAAACCTTAAAAACTAACAATTTCCCTTTAGACTATGTTTTAAAAAATGACATTTTCCTCCTCCCCAAGGGTTTAGTTTTCAATCGATGGCGTCAAATCCGACACCATTGCCAACGATGAAGCTTCTCTAATGCATTACCATGCTTCGGTGGTCTCTCTCTCCTCCTCTGGAGCGTCAGCCGATGTAAATCCGTCTTGAAGATGAAGCTCTTCGACTTTTCAGGTCAGATCTCGACTGACCGAAGTTCTAAGGGAGAGAAGAGAGACCGTCGGAGCATGGTGATGTCTCTTAAAAGCTTCATCATTGGCGATGGCGTCGGGGATTGGAAACTAAACCCTAGGGGGGGAATGCTATTTTTTAAAACTTGGCCTAGAGAAAACTAGTTAGTTTTTAGGGGTTGAGAGAGGGGAGGGGGGGGGGGGGGGGGGGGGGGGGGGGGTAGATTTTTTTTTTTTTTATTTTAAATAGTATAGATAAAATGACGATTTTGTTTTTTAAACCGTTAATTTTAACAATCCATGGGTGGGCAACTGGGATTTTCAAAGTTAACGAATGAAAACTTGAGATAACAACATACTTTGGATGAGAAATAGTCCTTAGGCCTATTATATATTTCAATCGTGATCTTTTTGCAAGAATCGTGTTTATGGGGTAACACTGCTCCAGTGCTGAAATGGTTAATAGCACCGCTCCAGGCCTATTATATATTATGACATTCTTAATAGCACCACTCACCATTGCTACTCACTTCTACCTCATCACCAAAAACCATCATCGCCTTCCTAGATTTGATTTCGATCTGTTTTTCATTTGATTTGGTTTCAATTTATTGGGTTTGATTTGAATTTGGATTTGCTTTTCCTTTGGGATCTTTGAGTTTGTTTGGTTTTGTGGTAGGAAGAGAGATGACGATAGTGTATTTGGATTTGATTTTGATTTAGAGTGAGATCTGATTACGATAGTGTTTGTAGTAAAAATGACAGAAGGAGAACTGATAGTGGTGCAATTGGATTTGATTTGGATTTTGATTTGAGTCTAGTGGTGTTAGTATTGAAGATGATAGGAGGAGACATGATGATGGTGTATATGGATTTGATTTTAAATGACAATGTTATTTTCATTGTTGCATTAACAAAGGAAAAAATCAATAATTTAAACTAAAAGCAAATAATAATTTATTAAAGGAGTGGATAAGCGGTCAATAAATAGACTTTTCATACTTGAAGCTGACAATTGTCATTTCATCAATGTTTAGGTGAGAAATGTCATTTGGCCAGTTTTATACATTTTTTTATAAAGAGAAATTTTATTTGAATCGAATCATCCTTTCAGGGTTGAATCAACTATATTAAACAAATAAAACCTCAATTCTAATGATTAACTCTATAATCATTACACTATTTAATTAAAAAAAATCTAATCTTCATATAACACTTGTGAGTCTCAAATCTAAACCCTTTTGATACTATTTGGGGATTATACATTTAGCCATTCAAGCTACTTTTTGATGACTCATTTCACACATTTGGTCACTGTTTTGAAAACCGGCTAGTTTAACTGGTTGAACTGGGAATCGGCTCCAAGTCATGTCTAGTTAATATTAAAAAGTGGTTTATTTACTGACTTAATCAAACACGATCAAAATAAATTGGAAGAACAAATTTAACCAAAATTTAGAGTCTTTTTAGAAAATTTAATTATTTTTGAGTAATTTTATTATTTTAGATTAAATTGGATGAATTTTTAAAAGTCTATAAGAAAAACACAAATTTCAAAATAAAATGAAAAAGAAAAAAAAAGTATTTCATATTCATTTAAATGTTTTCTATAGACAATAAATTGCAAAATTATGTTTTTTTTGTATCATGAGATAGAGACTTTTTTTATTTAATTGTTTCATTAAAATCAAGTGAATAATTGTAATTTTTTAAAAGGGATATCTTCGAATCATCATAGGTTTAGGTATCCTGATTAATCTTGTTTTTTGTAAAATTTTAAACAAAATATATTCATTATAATTTGATAATAAGTTGAATCGACTAGTTCCCAATCAAATCATAAACTAGTGAAACAATCGATTCAATTATCGATCTAGTTTTATCACCGGTCCAATTTTAAAAATATTGCATTTAGGCATTCACTTTTCACCCTTCAATTTATCCAAAAATGTTTGTATATTTATCATATTTAAAAAACATTAAATCTTATTTTGAACTTTACAATCACTTAATTTTGTAATTGCTTCCTCTGTGGAAGAATAATCTCTCTCCTTGAGGACTCATTTTTTAAGTTTTAGGTGCTTTCTACCATCAAACTTCTTTTAAAAGTATTTTTACAGTTACTTATTACTTAGTGAATTTAGTAAGAGTAATGTTATCCGAATAACTTTTGAACAATACTATGTATATCAATTTTTGGTATACAATTCATGTACACAGTGATATGTCATTATGTAATTAGATGATTTTAAAATATGTGTCATCATATAATAAAGAAACATCCAATCACATGATAACATCTCACCTGTGTACATAAATTATATACCAAAAATAGGTACACATAGTTTTATTGATAACATTTATATATAAATAATAATATATTATCATATGATTAGATAATTAAAAATTAAAAATAAAATAACACTTAATTATAAAATGATATATTATTGTTCGTACATAAAATTGGATATATAATATTATTGTTTTAATAATCAAACTCCTTTTTATATACATATTCTTAGGGAAAATATAGCCCAAAGATACATGTTAATTTAAAGTTTTTATAATATGCACTTGCATCAAAACACGATGGAATCTTAAACAGTCAGATATATACAAACTGAGTCCAAAACTTAAAAGCCAATAATAGGTTATGTCTCTGTATTGTGTTTTGGTACTATTATTGTGATTTTGCAGGGTGAGTTGTAACAAATTGGTATCAGAGCAATTAATTATGGGGCATGATATATACTAGAATGGCAGAGAAACTGGAGAAAGATCTCACTGAAGTACAAGAGTTATGTTTGTTTGTGGAAAATGTCAAAATTTATGTCCCCTGAGAAAACGAAGGGAAATCTCTGGTGATTGAAGGAATGACTGTAATCGAAGAAGAGGTGGTGGAGAAAGGTTGTAACATACCCTGTAGAAGTATTACCCTTCGAAAGAAAGTATTACCCTTCGAAAGAAAGTATTACTAAATTAAATACCAATACCATTAGTTAAATGGAAGTCGAAATAATAATGTATATTTAATGATAAATGGGAGCTTACAGCTAAACAAAACCTTGGGTGGGAATAAGTCTTTTGACCTTAAAAATAAAACTAATATCCATTATTTAATATAAAATTAAACAAGTGATAGAATAATAAATACTTGAACATTGATCATTTGGTTATTTTAAAGAGCTTTAACATGTTCATTATAGTAGTAGTCAAGTCCCAATCATATTCAGTCAAAAATAAGAATTTTGTGATTTTTTGATTGTTTAGTAAAGAATTGTATTATAGTAATTTTATATCCTTCATATAATTTCAATATGAGATATGTTGAATTCTACTTAAGTTTGATATCAATTTATAATTTTCTATGTCCTAAGCACATTTGTCGACATATTAAATTGTATGCTTATATGTGTGTTGGAGTGTGTTTGGGCTAGGCTTGGTTGATATCCATTTTAACAATAACGGAGTCACGGAGATCCCCGCTCGGTATAAATCTTGGTTCCACTGATTGGCCTTATCTCAATTCCTTGAACAATGAGGCCACTCTTCCACCAACCTCCCTTCACCTCCAAAATACTTATTTCCAATTCATCATCCCCATGTCCTGCATTGTAAAAGTCACCTAACTCTACCTCAAGCCACTTGTCTCTTCTCTCCCTAGGATGATGGTCATCTTGCCCGATTACCACATACAAATACACATAGCGTTTTTGGCTTTCACTCTTCACAAGTCCAACACTGACCTCAACTGGTGGACTGTAAAACCCATACGACCTTTCCGTCAGCTTGAACACAAGAAAAGCTGTGTAATGTGTCCCTGGGGTCAGAATGCACGTACTAATCTTTCCACGTATCTCGAGCGTATACATTTCTATAAGCTCAGCTGCCTCCTGGAACCTGTCAAATGGTCAGTCAAATTAATCTCACCCAGAAATAGCTTGGAGTAGCTTGAAGAAAACTAAGTGTCAAGAGGAAGTGAGATACAAACCTCGCCCGGGTAAAGAAGACCATGCCCAATACCTAGGTGTATCACCCCCCACAATCATGAGTTCCCTCGCAGATATCATATAACATTTCTTCCCACTCTGCTTGTCCAAGTAAAAGGCCTATTCGATGCCAATATCAGTAATTATGCATCAATACAAAAGAAGGAAGAGTAATTTTAATATGCCCCCAATGTTTTAAGAGAAGACATTAAGCCCAAAAGGTTTGAATTGTAAGGGAAGTCTTTGAACATTTCGAAATCTTTTAGGGATCTAAATGGCACTTTCCAAACCTTATGGAGGTCATGGATACAGATTCAAACAAACTTATCTAATGAACAACTTTTTCACAGTTTCATATGTCAATCAAATAAATAAGGCCAAAAGCCTTATTCCCACCAAAGGTTTAGTATAATCCCAAACTACCCAGGCTCATATCCGATAGTTTTTTAAAATTCAAATACTTACTTATTTGTTAAATTTGAGTGTTATTGTTAATGGTAAAATTCTCATTTAAAAATTTTATTTAAATTAATATTTTGAATTACGCATAAGTTTTGAAATATTTATTTTGACCCCCTACCTCATATTTTCTAAGTTTAAAAACTGTTTTTTTTTTCCTCTTAAGTATAAATTTTAAGCTCTCATCTTTTTTTCTATTACAATCACCCTCAACTTTCTAAGACATTTCAATTTCAGCCTCAACTTTTTAAAAAATCTCATCTCTGACGACCATTCGCTGCTTCTAATTGTTGGCTCTCTCCCTCCCCGGTCACTCTTCCTCCCCTCTCTGACGAAGACAAATTGTCTTCGTTAAACAAAGATGATTGTTTTTCATGACAAAAATGACTAGTCAGATGTGTCTTCATCAAACGAAAATCGTTCATCTTCGTCTGAGATAAAGACAATTTCTAGAAGAAGAAAGGGACAGTGGTCAAGAGGGAGAGAATCGACAATAAATGATCGTCAAAGATGAGATCTAGAAACTGAAGGACAAAGAAAGGGTGAAACTAAATTTTTCTAAAAAGTTAGGGGAATGACATATATAAAAAAAAGATGTAGGTTTGCAATTAAACAAGGGAAAAAATCGGTTTTTCGACCTTAAAAATATGAGGTAGAAGATATAAATAAAAATTTTAAAATTTAAGAATAATTTTAAAATATGAATTAAAAAATAATTTTACTAATAATTTTATGCTATTAATATCAAAATTTATGTATTTAAAATTTTAAAAATTACCGAATATAAGTTTGGGTTTACATGATACCTTGGGTGGGAATAAGTCTCTTGGCCAATAAATAATTTTACAAAAACTCAAACACGGATCCCATCCCCCAAAACAAAATCAAAATCTCGTAAAACTGAATACTCGTATCCAAAATCACGAAAACAAACCTTTTTCCCACCATCAATGAGAATCGGGTGGTCACAGAGACTGAGAAAGAGCTGCTTCTTGGACGGCAAACACAACAAAGAAGGCGGAGAAGAAGACGATGACGGGCAAGGACAAGAGTTAGAAATGATAGACTGGTAGTCGGGAGGCAAGAAGCGCTCCCAAACGGCGTCGGATTCTGCAGCGGACTTGAAAAGGGAAGAAACCAAGGACAAACGGCACGCGTCACGAGGGGTGGTGCAGCAGGTGATGTCGGCTATGCAGCCTTCTGGTAATGAATTCATGGGGCCTTCTTGTTGACCGGAGTCAGTGATTGGTTGGTGGTAGTGGTAGCCATGGAAGTGCTTTATAGAGAAGAGAGAGTTAGTCAAAAGCTTAGCCCCGAAGGCTTGACGAAACTGAGAATTTTCACGGACGGCGGGCTCTATGTTCATTATAATCAAATTAATAAATCTTTTTATTACTAACAGTGTTTTATAATTAATTTAGAGGGTGGTGTAAAAAATAAATATTTTAAAATAATTATATATAAATTTATTTCTCTATTACTGTATAGTATTTGTTTTAATTAAGTATGAAAGTATATTAAAATTTCAAAATTTTATTTTTTAATTTTTAAAAATCTAAACATTTATTTATAAAAGAATTTTGGTAAAAAATATTAATTAAGATTAAGAATAAAATCATTATTTACTAAAAAATTTAAAAAATAAAAATTGTATAATATTTTTTTCTCTAAATTTAAAATTTTCACAATTTTTCTTCTTTAAAATTTGAAATTAATAATATAAAGAATGCTTAAACAAAAAAAAAAAAGTTCATCTCTTCTTCTTCTTCTTCTGTCCTCCTCCTCCTCTTCAATGTAAGCTACTTATACTTAATCTTCCCATTTTTCTTCTATTTTTAATAAAAGATTCTTAATTATTTATATACATGTTCGGTATTAATTAATAAATAAAGTAATCTCAATTGTTTGAGATTTTAGTGTGAAGTCTATAATAATATTAATGTCAGATAATTATTTTATTTAATAACTATCAATAATAAATAACTTGGAATAAATGAAAGGAAAAGT
This sequence comes from Mangifera indica, assembly GCF_011075055.1. NCBI lineage: Eukaryota > Viridiplantae > Streptophyta > Magnoliopsida > Sapindales > Anacardiaceae > Mangifera > Mangifera indica. The sequence continues at coordinate 12,227,548 of NC_058143.1, read as the reverse complement.
TTGCAGTTATGGCCATGTTGACCATTAGTTAAAAAGAGAAATATAAGCAAAGACCAAGAAAAAGAAAGAAAATCAAGTCTACGTATATGGATCACCGTCAAACCAACTTTGAACACGCTACCATTCAGTTGAAATTAACATCAATATTGTCTTGGCTTGGTTTGATTATGTTTTCTGTTAATCTACTTGCTAATTAAGGTTTCCAAGAGATCCAAGGAATGAGTAACGGAAGTAATATTATACGTATTTATTTTAGATATATAAATCTATACACAGCTTGGAAAAAACTAGGCGTCAAGAAGAACTGAGATACAAACCTTGCTCTGGGTAAAGAAGACCATCTCCAATACGCAGGAGTATCAACCCATGCAATTATGAGTTCCCTCATAGATTGATATCATATAACATTTCTTCCCACCCTGCTTGTCCAAGTGAAAAGCCTGTTTGATGTCAATAACAACAATTATACATCAATACAAAATAAGGAATGGTAATTTTAATGTGAGCAATGACATGTCTAGTTGGTCTTATATGATGTTTTACTAAACTCAAAACTATCTTGAGTTATTAAATTTATAATATGATATATGCACCTAATATAAAATAATTTGTCACCAAATGATAAATATAAATGTTTCATCATTAATTTAATTACTCTAATTATTTTTGGCATTATCAAATGTAATCGTAAAAATTGAGTTATCTATTCTGTTTTCATTAAAAATATTTGTAAATACTTGATAAATTATGACATGAAAATGAGATTATTTTAATACCCTAAATGCAATAATACGACTACAAAACGGCTAGTCAAAATTAATGTAGCTGCTAGTTATACAAATATATCCTAAATGCTGATTAGTAATTGCATATAAATAAAAAGTAATAAAAATAACACTATTAAAATCATTTAGTTATTTCATAATTTTTAATTTCATCAATTCATAATTCCTAACAATGCAACATTTAAGTGTAGGCCTAGAAATTCTTTTAAATATTGGTTGAACACTATATTATATCATCCATTCGAATATTTCATATTTAGTATAAGTAAAATGTTTATCTTAAGCAATAACATACCTGATTATATAACTGCGCATTTTTCGTTGATTATATGTGAAATTTGTCATATCTCCCTGAACTATTTTGATTACATACAATAGATTTATTGACTGATCGTGATCTAGTAAAGATAATTTGTTATTACTTTTTCAAGTGGCGTGGTATTAAATGAAAAAAAAAAAAAGATAACATATTGAGTTTATTCATTGTCATAGTATTCAAAACAAATTAAACTCATATAAGTGTGGATCCGTTTGTATTAAATTAAAAAAAATGATAATTGACTAATTGATAAATTAAATGGAAACAAAGCTGTTGTGCAGAATAAAAATTGATTGAGATACTTTGAGACTGATAAAGTTGAAGAAAGTTTGGATTCTATGAGGTAATGAAAAATGTTAAAGGAGGGAGGTTTTTACAAGGAATGTTAAATTGAAAAAAAAAAAAAAAAGAGAAAGAGGCCGAAAGTTGTTGGGCTAACATCCCTATGACTACATACCTTATATTAGCAGCCATTTGGGTGTGGAATGACAAGGGATCATTCTGCACCCAATTCAAATGTCTTTTTAAATTTTTTTTGGTCTGCTGCAACAACATGTTGAGCCAAGCCAACATAAGGGTCTAGTTTCCGAGCACAGGCACGATTTTGCGAAGCCATGAGCTTGGCACAATCCATAATAGTAACAGGTTATGCACTTGTGGGTCAATTTATAAAAAAGGGATTTAAACTAGGCCTTGGGCTAACTCGACCCTTTAACACCTCTAATTATACTGACCTTTTGCCACCTCTAACTATAATGGATGCGAGAATAAAGATGGAAAAAAATCTTTTCGACATACAAAAATCAATCAAAGTGTTAAGCTCATTTGTGAAGATGTCCAATTTATATAGCGAGGGAAAAAAAATTCTCCGATGAATAAAGCAACAATTGTAATTAGGAAAGCTTTAGTGTAGAAAGCCAGAGTAAATTTCAGTCAATGTCTCATGATAAGGGAAAACTATGTCAGAGTGAAACACCTCTCTAACAATTGGAGTTATCAATTTTTTAGGCAGAAGATCCTCAAGTTAGGCATACAATGCAGAGAGTTATTTTCAAGTGAATCAAATTCAAGAAGGGAAGAAAACTCTAGTAAATCGATTCAATTCTTCATAATACGCGTCACGGACTAATTTTGGCAAGCACGACATGGGTCGTCGCAACGTAACAATCGGGTGCACCACAAAATGAACGTGGGTTCAGCATGTCATTGTGTGAATGTAGGTCCAATCCCGTAGTATAATCACGGATCTAGGCAAGCAACAACATAGAGGTGCGTGTTGCACAGTAGGCCGCCTGCGTAGCAGATAGGCCAGCCAAGGGGTAGGTCTAGTCTATGGACAAATGGGCATAAGGCTCGCAACACAGTGTTGGGGAGTCTAACCCAATCATCCAGCAGCCAAGGAAGGGTTAAGGCCAGGGGGAGAGCCAGCCCAAACAGCCCAGTCCAATAGCTCAATGTGCCAGCCAGTGGGAGGCAGTCCAAGGGTCAAGGAGCCAACTTGCAGGACACAATGATGCACATGCAGAGACAAGCAACATAGGTGTAGCCATGAGTTAGCAATGTGCACAAAATGGAAGCCATGTAGCCAGGGGGCCGCCGTGGTGCAAAATGCCAGGTTATGTAGGGGTGCATGGGCAGTGGGCAGTCATGCATTGGTTGCATGACTCCTTGGTAGTTCATTTGTAATTAATGTATATTTGTATCTGAAATATCTTTGTGAGCATATAAAAAGGGCAACCTTTGTACAGGATATTCTTCAAGCATTAGTTCAAGTTAATACAACATATTTCCCGAAACTCTATTGTCCTATCCTTTGTGCATTCGAATTTACTTTCTATATTCTTGACTATTTTCTTCCGCCATTCCATTGTTAGAACTTATTTCTGCCAAGTTCAAGATAGCATATCGGGGTTTAGGCTGACTAAACCACTGAAGAGCCACTAAGTGTCGTACTAATCGACAATAGACTTTCGACTTATGACATATGATAGTCGACATGAATATAGTTGATGGCTCTTTGTCAAACTAAATTGGTTGTTCAGTACATAATACAGTTCAAATTGCTTGCAGCTCCATTGAAAGATTTATTAGAAAAGTTGCTCAAAGCAGCTTTTATGAATGGTTTAGTTGATGAGATCAAGTTTAAAGTGAGATTATTTGGGCCTAAAAACTTAGGCCAAACCATGGATTTGGCTCGGAATATTGAAAAAATTATTACTTTAGGCATTATGAGAGTCCAAAAGCCAAAAATATCCAAGGCCTCAAAATCCATTTAAACGTCAACAATTTGTGGAGTCAAGTAGTGGACCAGGTAATATTCAATCTCAATCTGGTACAAGAATGAGCTCCAATACCCAATTTAAAATTGGAGGAATAGGTTCAAATTTTATATCAGAGATAACTGAGCTACCCATAATTTTATATTAGAAACGTGAAGAGTTGAATCTGCATATCCACTAAACTGAGCAGTTTGGAGTTTTGCTTGGTGATGGAAAGAAAATTTGAAGTTCAGGAATCTATGAGGCAGTAATGGTTTCCTTTTAGAAGGTAGAAATTGTTAAATTTTCTACTCTTCCAATTGGATGGCATGGATTTAGTTCTTGGGGGTGGTGCAAGAGAATTAAAAGGTCATATACCTCAAATTTATGGTAATGAACAAAAGATGCTTCGGATGATCTAACATTGAATAAGTTAGAAGTTTTTTCTACTACTGCCTTAAAAACAACCTAGAACTCTGACCAAGCCTAGTAGATTGAGTTTGATTAAACTTTTATGGCATTGGATGAGTAAAATGAAAGTGTGGCTCCTAATTTGGCTGTTGTGCTACCAGAGTTTTCATCAATGTTGATTCCCTAATTGAACTACCCTCTTGAAGGGCGCATTATCATACAATTAGACTCTTTGAAGGGGCTCACCCACCAAATATTTAACCCTATCACTACCCTCATTTTTAGAAGACAAACGTCGAAAGAGTTGTTAAGGAGATGCTTACTACTAGTATCATGAAACCCAATGTTGGCTCCTTTACAAATCCAATATTGTTGCTAAGGAAGAATAGGGTGGGTGACAATTATGCGTCGACTATAGAACTTTAAATAACGTAATATTTATGGATAAATTTTCAATACATGCTATTAATAAATTATTGGATGAGTTAGAAAGGGCAACCATTTTTTCAAAACTAGATCTTATATCTGGTTGTCATCAGATCATAAAAAGAGACGAAAACACTAAAAAGACTTAATTTCAAACTCACGATGATCACTATGAATTTTTGGTGATGTCATTCTAACATTCGAATGCTTCAGCAAAATTTAAACCACTTCCTTCTTTTATGTTGTTGAGATACTTGATTTTACTGACTTCAAACAAGCCTTTTACATGGACAAGCAGACTAGGAAAAAATGTTATTTGTTATTTGCAACGGAACTCAAGAAAAGCAAAAGACCAACAAGGAGAACCCACACAAAATGTGACTGACAATGTGGCAATAAGAGATTAAGGGAGAGATATTTGAATTGAAGTATAAGAGAGAGATGGTCATAGATTTTGAATTATGAAAATTGTTTGACTGATTGAGGTTTAAGGGAGGCAATTGGTTCCTCAAAACACCATAGTAGCTTAATTCTTTTTGAACTTTTCTTGTACTGATTAAGCAGATGAAGATTTGTAAATTGGTGCTTCTGCTAGTCGATAAAAAGATTAGTATATTTCCATTCAATAGATTATGTCTCTGTATTGTGTTTTGGCACTATTATTGTGATTTTGCAGGTTGAGTTGTAACAAAATCAAGTATGGGGTATGATATGTACTAGAATGGATGCAAGAGTAGAGAAACTGGAGAAAGATCAATCGAAGAGTTATGTTTTTTTGTGAAAGATGTCAAAATTTATGTGGCCTGAGAACACTAGAGGAAATCTCTAGTGACCGAAGAAATGACTACAATCGAAGAAGAGGCAGTGGAGAAAGTCGTAACACCCCCTTTAGAAGTATTGTCCTCCAAAGAAAAATACTACTAAATTGAATATCAATATCATTATTTAAATGGAAATAGAAATAATAATAATAACATATATTTAATAATAAAAAAAAGTAAAAATCTTTTATTTAAATAACAAAGTGTGGAAATTATGCAAAAAATGTCTCATGCATAAAAGGATTTCAATACCCAAATATAGAAGTAAAAATACTCGTAAGTTATAAAAAGAATTTCTTTACATAAAATAGGTCAAATGACATTATTGCCCTCTATTGTTTAGCCTACCAAAATGTTGCACCACTGTCATCACTCAGTCTTATCACCTATAAAATAAATAAAATATAAAAAGGTGAGTAATAAATACTTAATAAGTAAGAATATGCTAAAACTTTATTAAATTTCTATTTCACCCTTAGACTCAGTTCACCCTAATCAAGTCAGCAAGAGTAATTGTTTATTCCACTTGGATGACGTGAACTCACTATTCATCTATTTAAAACCTCGAGACATATTAGGTTTCTCAATTCTGACTCACTAAATTGATCCATTTTTCTCATATCTAATGATTTTTTACTATGCTATTTTCACTAGACATTTTACAGGTGAAAACTTATTTAAACTAGACTGAATTGTAATTGATTTGCCGATTAAACTAAGTCAAGATAGTGATTTGACACATTGGCCATATAAATATTATAACTATGCAGTCCACTCTTTACACCGCTATCGTATTGCGATTAAACTCAAGCTTACTACTACTTACAAGACCTTACAGTGAGTGATCAAGTTTTACTACATATTGTGCCCCTTCATAACGACCTTAATACTTATATCTCTAACCATGGTACTATTATACTAAGCACGCATGCTATCTTGAGCTACCTAACTATGAGCTCATAATCATTTCCGCTTCTCTTCTAGTATATCTTAGGTTTTCCAGGGCAATATATTACTCCATATGTCTTGTTTCTACCCTTGCACTTTTGAATATTCATTATTATCCCCAAATCATTTATACAACACGACTTTATAAGATCTTGAAGTTCCGTTTTATTAATTTCTTTAATTAATTTAAAATTTTAAATTAGTAAATTTTTACTAAAAGATATCAAACTTTCTCATTTATAGAAAGTTTGTACATTTTTTACACATGTTTTGTCTTTGTTTCAATTACTTTTGAGTCAATATAAATATTTAAAGTTTCTATATATAACTTGAAACTGGTTGCATTATGAATTCAAATATAGAATTTCAAAAGACTCTACCATCTTAACAATCATTAACTAAGACTTGTGTGTTTGGAATAATGATATAAGGATGTCTATCTCTTTAATTTTCTCAATATAATCTTTTTTTCAACAAACAATAATAATAATGAAAGCATTTTCCTTAATAATAATAATAACAGGGACAATGTATAAGTTTGCAAATATATATATATATATATATTTATTTATTTATTTATTTATTTGGTAACTTATTATTTATTTAAATAATCAGATGTGGAATTTTGAGCTAATGATTTGATAAAGTAGAACAACGCAACTTGGCAGTATTTCAATTAAATTCTTAGCCTTCGTTGAAGGTAGTTCCACTTCTTCTGAGTTTTCCCCTAGTTGACATCAACTCTTCTGCATGGCGCCTAGTGATTATCTTTAACCACCGCCATTACCGATCGGGGCTGATTTTTGTCCCTTACCATAAGACAGAAGAGACGTGCTCTCCTATGAAATGTTAATTTCAAAGGCGTCTGCCAACAGCTGACATGCCGATTCTTTTGCATAGAAATTTCGCAAGGGAAGGAATCTGCATGGCTAAAAGTTTTGTCTTTGTTTCTTAGCCATTTGCCTACGTAAGTATACTACTTCTATCCTTCTGTTCAGCAACTAGGATCAATTTGAGGTTTAGCAAATACAAAAATCTGAATACTTAGTCGTATATTAAAAAATATATACATAGAATATTACTTTCCTTTTTTTTTTGAAACTGTTCGGTATTATACTCTTTTTTTTTTAACCAAAAGGCCATTTTGTATTAATTAAATGTTAAATTTGCATGTTTTTAACAATAAATAAAAAATAAAGTGCAATTGGGTTATAAGAATGCAAAATAAAAAAGGTTAGAAGACTTATTCCCACCCAAGGTATAGGGTAATTTCAAACTCATACACGTCAACTTTCAAAAACCTAAAGAGTTACTCAAGAGCTATTTTTTATTAAAATTTTCAGTTGTAGTTATGAATAAAATTGTCATTTTAAAAATAATATTAAAAATATATAATTCATTATATTCTTCTCTAGATTTTAAAAACTAACAACTTCACTTTTGTTTAAAATTTTTTAATTTTAAAAGTCACATTTTTTCTCTCAAATTTGAGATTTTTTTTTTTCGTTTCTTCAGCCACCGAGCACCTCTCATTTCAACTCTAAGTTGTTAACCTCCCCATATTTATATAAGATATTGGGATAATAATTATAAAATTTACGTGTACACGTACTCTTTTTAACTATGGTGTATATAATTATGGGGATTGACTAAACGTTTTTTATAGTAGTAAAAAATTTATTATTGCTAAAAGAAATATATAAATATTATAGAAAAATGTTATTTACACCTCTCTAAAATAGAACAATTTCTTTTCCCTTCACCAACTTAAGTATGTATCATTTAGACCCTTTTATTCAATTGAAAAAATCACTCCAATCAGTTATCACTCGTAATTGCACCAATTATAATTGAAAATAGAGTTGGATGGCAATACACCAAAATAGTGTGATTGAGTCAAAATTGTATCAAAATATTGCAATTCTAACATTTCAGTGTGATTTTCATTAAATTGCCCCATTATAATACAATTTCAACTAGAATCATTCATTTAATTTCAGTCAAAATCGTATTTATATGGTACAGTTTTGACTGAATTGTATTACACCAATGTAATTCTGATTAGAATCGTATTTTTCTGGTATGATTCTATTAAAATCGCATTAATTTGATGCAATGCAGTAGTCGCCAGGAGTGAATGTTTGTAGGCAACCATTTTAAATTTTAATTTATTTTTATAAATTGAGGTTGAAATGTGTTTATTAAATTTAAGTGTAAAGTTTATTTAACTTTAATATATATTAAAAGTAATATAAGATATTTTTGTCTTTTGTTATGTTTATTCTAAAAATTATATAATTTTACTATTATTAAAAAAAATTTATATATAAATATTTATATATAATATATATAATATAAATACATATTTATATATTATATAATTAGATGGTTGAATGATTTTCTAAAATTTTTTATCTCTATGTTCATAGTGGGACAAGAAGTATCACTAACTTTATGCGGTCTGTTTATTATTTTAGAAATCTAAAGAGGTTTTCTATTAATTTAATAAAAAAGTAAGGAAGTATTGTAATTAATTTAAAATATGTCGGTCCCACAAAAAATTTATAAAAATAATTAATTAATTTTCTAAAAAAGAAACTACCAAAATTCAGCAGTCCTTCACCGCTAAGCTTTCCATTGACTCTCTCTCACTCTCCCTGTCTTCTTTATAAAGCCGTACAAGTTTCATCATCGTCAAATCACTTCCATGGCTAACCACCACCAACACCAACCAACCACTGACCCCCATCAACGATGCGAACCCGAAAGCCCCATGAGTTTATTACCAGAAGACTGCATCGCCGCCATTATCTCCTTCACCACCCCTCGTGACGCCTGCCGCTTGTCCTTGGTTTCTTCCATTTTCAAGTCAGCCGCAGAATCCGACATCGTCTGGGAGTGCTTTTTGCCCCACGACTACAAGTCTATCATTTCTTACTCTTCTTCTCCGCCTTATCTACTGTCTTTGCCTTCCAAGAAGGAGCTTTTTCTCAGTCTCTGTGACCACATGATTATGATTGATGATGGGCAAACGGTTTGTTTTCGTCATTTTGGATATGGGTTTTCAATTTTAGGAGATTTTGATTGCGAATTTTTCATTTTTGAGAATGGGATCCGAATTTGGGTTTTTCATAAATTATTTAATTGTTTGGTGCATGAAATAGTTGTAAGGTCAGTTTGTCAGAATTTGTACTCATGAACTCCCTAAGGTTTGGAAAGTGTAAATCAGATTCCTAAAATTTTTTAAAAATTTCGAAGACTTCCGTTTCTAAAGTCAAATTAGAAGAATGTTAACGTAATTGTCACTGAAAACGAAATTTGTAAGCTTTTTTTTACAAGTCAAAGCACTTGGGTGTCCTCGTCTTTTCTCCGAACTTTGGGGGCACATTAAAATTACCCTTCTTTTATATTGATGCTGTGATATAATTGATTTTAATGACATCCAACAGGTCTTTTACATGCGCAAGCAGAGTGGGAAGAAATATTATGTGCCAAGATTCTTTCACAGTAGACATCATCCCATTTGGCTTATGGAAAGAGATTGAGTAAAGAGCAGTTGTTTTGGGGTTTTTCTAGAATTTGAAAACGGAGAACACCTTCATTTATCCTTATTTTGGTGCAACTGATGGCCAGCTTGGAGAAGTTAGAGATTTAGTGAGATATTTGAATTAGAGTATAGGAGAGGGATGGCCCCAGATTTTGAAATATGAAAACTGATTGAGGTTTATGGGAAACTGTTGGTATGATTGCTCTTTAACATGAATGTAAACTTGAATTATGAATCACCAATAAGTAAGCATAAAGAACAAGTCTTCTCAATTCTAAATTATTAACAAGCAAATATAATGAAGAAAAAGGCTTCTAATGTTTATTCAATTGATGGATTTAATGGTTAGTTTTTTGTCAAGCTTTAATTGAAATTATTGTAGACATTAGAGCTAGATTCGAGCTGAGTCGAGTTTGAGCTCAAGCTTGGCTCAGTTTATATATAACAGAGATCGGGTTTGAGTTCGAGCTCGTGGAAGCCAAGTTTGAACTTGGTTTGTTTTAAACTCGAGTTTTTAACTATTTCATTATTAAAACGACGTTGTTTTAATACATATTAGTCAAAACGATGTCATTTTGTATTAAAATTTTTAATTAAAAAATTTGACGAATAGTTCAAGCTCAAGCCCGACCAAGCTTATATAGGGTTGGCTCATTTTGAGCCCGTTTGAACCGAACTCAAACTCAAACTCAAACGGGCTCGGTTTGAATCTTACCCTAGTAGACATATTATTGTAATTAATTTTCTTTCTTTCAAACTATTCACTCTTTATACATATTGTTATGACATTAATTTGCTCTTAGTGCTATTAATTTGCATAAAATAGCTTCTATATTTAATGTTGCATATATTTAATATGAGATTAAATTCTAAAAGATTGTAATTGTGTTTAACTACCCAAAAAAAGTCAGTTTTTTACACAATTTGATGTAGTATAGGTTCCCAGTAGGAATCAAAATCTATTTAAAACCTATATGGTCGATTCCTATCTGGAATTGATTTTGTAGATTCTAGGTTTCATTTTGATTCTAATTTCCTCAATTTTTACAAGATATTTAGACCTGCTCACGTCTAATTTTTATAGTGTAATATCACTTATCTTTTATCTATTTTTTATTTTGCAATTTGAAGGTATTCAATCGATATAGAAACTCTTAAATAAGAGAAGCTTATCCTATACACAAATCTAATATATTGCTTTTATATATATATTTATTTTAAAATCTACGTATGAAAAAAGAAAATACAATATATGATAAATAATATTATTAAAAAAAGCAAAATTTTGTCTTCTAAGGTTTATATGACTTAAGGTTTAGTCTATTATCAAATTTATATTTATTAAATTTTAAAAATTTAAATACCCAGTCATCAACTGTTAAAATTAATAAAATTTGTTAGTATTAAGAGTATGATTATTATTTCAATAAGGCGAAAGGACTTATTCCCACCCAAAGTATCATGTTTTGCCAAGTTTCCATCTATTAACTTCGAAAATCTCAAATACTAACTCATAGACTGTTAAAATTAATAGAACTCTAACTCATTAAAATTTAATATCATTTCTCCCTTAAACCCTAAAAATTAAAAGTTTTCCTCCTATATCAAGTTTTAAAAAATGGTATTCCCCCTCAGAGTTTAGTTTTCAATCTCTAGCACTAAATCTAGTGCCACCGTAGGCAACAAAGAGTCTCCAACGCATCACTATGCTCCGGTGGTCTCTCTCCCCACCTTTGAAACTCTAGTCAACGAAGATCTTATCTAGGAAGACAAAGAGCTTTATTGCGTGGAGTTCTAAAGGAGGGGGAAAAGACTGTCAGAGCATGATGATATGTTAGAGACTCTTCGTTACCAATGATAGCGTCAGAGATTGAAAACTAAACCCTAGAAGGGGAAATGCCATTTTTTAAAACTTGATCTAGATAAGAACTTTTAATTTTTAGGGTTTATGGGGAAAAAGAGATTAAATTTTAATTTATTTTTAATATTATAGATGAAATGATAATTGTACCTTTGAAACTAACAAACTTAACCCCTCATAGGTGGGTGTTTGAGATTTTCATGGTTAAGGAGTTTTCACCTTAATTTTAAAGACTAATAATTTTTCCTAGTTTAGTTTTGAGAACCTACCCTTTTTCCCCCTTGGGTTTCATATCTTTCCTCACTTCTCCAGTGACCTTTCTTCATATGAAAACCCATTTTCTTTCCTTATCGACACTCCCTCTCATTTCCCAAAGACAGACGAATCAAAGATGCCCGATAGAAGAGAAATCATAGAATCAAAGACAAAGATGATTCGTCGAATCGAAGCTTTCGTCATGCACTTTGTTGAATCGACTCTAGACAAAGACACAAAGTCGATTCGTTTGCCTTTGTCTAGAGCCTATTTGATGAAGTGCACGGTGGAAGCTTCAATTCAACAAACAATCTTCGTCTTCAATTTGACAATTTGTATTCCGTCAAGGCATTTTTGATTCATTTGCCTTCAGAAGGCGAGAGGGAGCACTGATAGAGAAAGAAGATAGGTTAGCGATCGGAGAAAGGAGGAAAGAAATGAAAGGGGGAAAAGGTAAGTTTTCAAAACTAAGCCAGGAGAAAATTGTCAGTTTTTGAAGTTAAGATGGAGTAATAAAATAAAATTTTATTTTTATAACATTAATGGTTTAATGACAATTATACTTTTAATACTAACAAATTTTGTTAATTTTAATAGTTGATAGATTGATATTTAAATTTTTAAAACTTAATAGATGAAAATTTGATAATAAACCAAACTTTTGGTGAGAATAAATCTTTTGACCATGATGTATAAACATCATGATATTTAGATTGATATTGAGAACTACGTTTAATTTGGTTTGGTTTGAAAGATAAGATATAAGTTATTAATACTTAAAATAATATATTTTTGCAAGCCTCTTTTAATTTTAGTTATTAAATATTCTCAAAATCAAACCAACCTTTAATACAAAAAATTTTATTTTATTTTTTAACATATATATAAATATCTGTTTTATTTGGCTTGAAAATAACAAAAAAAGTTGGTTTGACGCCTTTAAATTGAAAAGAAATAGACTCTCTCTCTCTCTCTCTCTCTCTCTCTCTCTCTCTCTCTCTCTCTCTCTCTCTATATATATATATATATATATATATATATATATATAATATAAACCCGTTTAACATCTCAAACAAAAGATGGATACGTAAACTTGAATGAAGGCCAAAGGACTTTAAATATCCATTCCTAAAATTTTAAAAATTTTAAAATTTATTTTTAATTTTTGTTAAATTTTTTATTTAATTATAAAAGTAAAACTGTATTTTTATTATTAATATTAAATAAATAAATTTATATCTCATTTCTTTCTTTAATTAAAAAAATTAATAATCTTTTATATTCAAAAGTTAAAAAAAAAAAAATTTCTTAAAGTTTAATTTTTCTCAGCACGAGGGGAACACTTTGAGAAACCTGGTACTGCCACACATTCATTCTGTGAATTCATGGGCGATCATGTTTTGACTATACCTGATACTTCAGTTAGTTTGGCAGAACAAAGTTTAGCTATTGGCCAAGAATTTCCTGATGTAGAAACTTGCAGAAGAACATTGAAAGATATTGCCATAGCACTAAATTTTGATCTACGGATTGCTAAATCAGATCGCAGCCGGTTTATAGCCAAGTGCTCCAAAGAAGGTTGTCCATGGCGTGTTCATGTGGCAAAATGTCTTGGAGTTCCAACCTTTTCAATTAGAACCCTGCAGGGAGAGCATAACTGTGAAGGAGTTCGGAACCTTCATCATCAGCAGGCATCTGTGGGTTGGGTTCCTAGATCAGTGGAAGCACGCATTCGAGATAATCCTCAGTACAAACCAAGGGAAATCCTGCAAGATATCCGCGATCAGCATGGAGTTGCTGTGTCTTCTATGCAAGCTTGGCGTGGTAAGGAGCGTAGCATGGCTGCACTTCATGGGACTTACTAAGAAGGATATCGCCTTCTTCCTGCATACTGTGAGCAAATAAGGAAAACCAACCCAGGAAGCATTGCTACAGTTTTTGCTACTGAACAAGGCAACTGTTTCCAGCGCCTCTTTGTTTCTTTTCGTGCATCAGTATATGGGTTTGTAAAAGCTTGTAGGCCACTTTTGGAGCTTGACAAAGCGCACCTAAAAGGAAAATGCTTGGGTGCAAATCTTTGTGCTCCAGCTGTTGATGCCAATGATGCATTATTTCCTCTAGCAATTGGTATTGTTGATGTTGAAAGCGATGAAAATTGGATGTGGTTCATGTCAGAATTGCGAAAGCTTCTTGGGGTCAATACTGACAATTTGCCTAGACTAACAATACTGTCAGAAAGACAGAGGGCCATTGTAGAGGCAGTAGAAACACATTTTCCAAGTGCTTTTCATGGTTTTTGTCTACGTTATGTTAGTGAAAATTTTCGTGACACATTTAAGAACACTAAGTTGGTGAATATGTTCTGGAATGCTGTTTATGCCCTTACAACAGTAGAATTTGAATCTAAAATCTCTGAGATGGTAGAGATCACCCCAGATGTGATACCATGGTTTCGACAATTCCCTCCCCAACTTTGGGCTATTGCATGTTTTGAAGGGCGATATGGACATTTTACACTTGGTGTCACGGAGTTGTTATATTATTGGTCTCTTGAATGCCATGAACTCCCTATTGTGCAAATGATGGAGCATATTCGCCATCAGTTAGCCTCTTGGTTTAATGCTTGTCGTGATATGGGCATGAGGTGGACTTCTATTCTTGTACCATCTACTCAGAAGCAGATTTTAGAGGCAATTGCTGATGCTCATTGCTATCAAGTTCTTCGTGCAAATGAAGTCGAGTTCGAAATTTTATCTAATGAACGAACAAATATTGTGGATATAAGAAGCCGTGTGTGCTCATGTCGCCGTTGGCAACTCTGTGGTTTACCTTGTGCTCATGCTGCCGCTGCCCTTATTTCTTGTGGTCAAAATGTCCATCTATTTGCTGAGCCTTGTTTCACTGTAGCAAGTTATCAAGAGAACTATTCACAGTTTATAAATCCCATTCCAGATAAGATCCAATGGAAAGAGTTGGGTGAGGGAGCTGAAAGGGGAGTTGCCAAGTTCGATATCTCAATACGCCCTCCTAAAACTCGCCGGCCACCTGGCAGGCCCAAAAAAAGTGTTATCCGGGTAGAAAACTTTAAGCACCCTAAGAGAATTGTTCAATGTGGTCGCTGCCATTTGTTAGGTCATTCTCAAGAGAAATGCACAGTGCCAATTTGACACTAAATTAGATTGTCAGATTCTTATGTTACTTTGAAAATTGACTAGAATCAATGTTGTGTTTGTAATCTCAATGTATGTTTTCACTAATTAGTTGCAAAATAAGGATCCATCCTTTTTGGCATAGTTTTTCTCCTTTAGTCTTGCGCATATGGTAGCAGCTTGCTTTTCGTTTTAAGTCCTCTGCATCTCGTTAGAAAATTTTCTATCAGCTTTCTGTGTTATGCTGTATATTGTAATCACGAAGGGTAAAAAATTGAATTGTTTCATCAGATCCTTTGTAGAAACTTTTGTGGTTATCAATCTGCTATTTAACACGATAGTTTCTTCACGATTATTGAAGTTCCTGAAGTTTATTATTTTTTGGTTAATTTCAATGAAACTTTGGTTTTCTTGCTTGATTTGGTACAAATATTTGATGCGACATGCAAGAAGTAGAGCCATAGTCTAATGGGAACCTGGTAGAAGTGTTGTCAAGAATGTTCCTGACTTCTGAAGTGGAACAGTATGGTAGTGTGAGTAACCTTTGTGCATCCTAATAGTTTTCATTAGCTCTTTCTGATGTACCAACATTTTTATTTGTTTATTTATTTTTCGACAGTTTCAGTGTGCCTGCATGCCTTGAGCGACGGTAACGACTCAGCGACAATTAAGGACCTCCTGTTCTATGGTAATGCAGCAGCAGTAACCAATCACACTGGATAAGATAAATCTTGGATTCATTTTAGATCCAATGACTAACCTCACAACCATTAAATCAATTAAATCAAGAGTTTGATTTTAATATACCGTCAAAGGAGATTAAATTTACACTCTTTTGTATATAAAGTCACTTTTCGTGTCACTCAAACTAACCATCAAAGGTTATTGAAATAGCCTCTTGATTAATAGCAAAAGTGCTATATAGCTTCTGGGTTGTATTAGTAAGGCCAAACGACTATTTCCCACCCAAGGTATGCTGTAATGACAAGTTTCCCCCCTTTAACTATGGAAATACCAAACACCCACCCATGGCCAGTTAAAAGTAACGGGGTTAAGGGTAAAATTGTCATTTTCTCTATAATATTAAAAAATAAACTAAAATATAATTTCCTTTTTCCCCCCTAAAGTTTGAAAACAAAAATTTTCCCCCAGCCTAAGTTTAAGAAAATGGCAGTTTCACCCTAGGGTTTGGTTTTGAAATCTCCGGCGACCTCTCCGGCTCCGTTGCCGACGGCTTCTCCCTCCCGAAGAATCCTCTCCTTCCGGTGATCGGTTTCCTCCCATTTGGAGGCCCGATCGTCGCCGGAAAAGCGGTGGGAGACGAAGAACTTCGTCGGGGAAGACGAAGTTCTTCGTCTTCCCCGACGAAGTTCTTCGTCTCCCACCGCTTTTCCGGCGACGATCGGGCCTCCAAATGGGAGGAAACCGATCACCGGAAGGAGAGGATTCTTCGGGAGGGAGAAGCCGTCGGCAACGGAGCCGGAGAGGTCGCCGGAGATTTCAAAACCAAACCCTAGGGTGAAACTGCCATTTTCTTAAACTTAGGCTGGGGGGAAATTTTTGTTTTCAAACTTTAGGGGGGCAAAAGGAGATAAAATTTTCAGGCGTTAGGGTTCTATTAAATTTAACTGGCCATGGGTGGGTGTTTGATATTTCCATAGTTAAAAGGGGGAAACTTGTCATTACAGCATACCTTGGGTGGGAAATAGTCGTTTGGCCTATTAGTAATTTGATAATGAAGGAGACTGATCAATGTGTTTTTCAGTGCTCCAGAGAATGGCTGGCTTGTATCACCAGTACTGTTTTAGCTTGGCTGCATGCATCCATCTCATTGAAAACTCTTTAGACTGCTGATTTATCCAGATTGGACCATCCCAACATTTAGATTCACATAATGTTATATGCATTATCCTTTGAGTATACAATTGAATACACAAAATGTCATTATATGAGTGAGTATTACTTTATCATTAATTCAAAATCACTCAATCACATAATAACGCATTATCTGTATACTCAAAAGTATGTGTATATAATTTTATTATAGATTCTCTCTTATGTAGACTCAGAATGATTCATCGGATAAACAAAAATAAGTGCAAAACATAACAAAACGAAACCTTATGGCAAAAGAAAATCAAAATTTGTTAATGAAATTACAAGAATTAGTCATATGCAATTTGGCATAAGTTGACAATGTAACCTAGATGAAAAAACACACAAAAAGGAAAGAGAATGAGAAAAAACAGTATTGCAGCAATTTGACTGTTCTCTCAAGCATACTTCAAGTTGAGAGATGAATGGAATGTGTGTTAGAAGAAGGAGCCAAATTCTTCATTGAGAACATACAAAGTTCATCTCAACTCTAGTTGAACATATGGGGAAGGGGTCTCACTGCCATGAAAGCATCGACCATCTGAAATAAAATACCAAGAATATTATGATTTATACAGTCATTTTACTTTTAGCAGTTAAATATTAGTATTTTTCATTACTTCACCACCTTTTAAGTCTACCATCTAATTGCATTTATTAACATAATGTCCATACCTAATTACAACATTATTTACTATGTATTTTATTCGAAAAAATATCCATGCGGCATAATTACCTCATCAGTTACAGCGGCACGAGCCCTCTGATGTCTTTCAACCATTTCAGTTAAAACTCGAGTAAGGATTTGCTTAACTTCCCCAGTCAGCATGCGACCAGCACCATATTCCTAGAAAAGGATCAAGCACTTGGTTCTTATCCATGTTGATTATGAATATTTTGTAGATATGGGAGATTTTCTTTCATACAAAGAAGTTGAAATCCTCACCAGGGAATTAATTCAATTAACTAAAGACAACGACCTCACCTTTTTAATGCGTTCAAGTTCCGCATCATCGTCTAGGAAAAAGCTTAGATATTTTACTGGTATATCAACCTGCATGATACCGAAAAGAAATTAATGTGTAATTAAAATATCATCAACTTCGGAAATGTATCAACCACTTGCTAGGAAGAACAGATTCAGCATATGCCACTTATTAAAAAGGCCAAATAAATTAAAAAGAAAGATAAGGAGAGGGAGTTTTCTCTCTTCTTTTCCTCTTTTTATTCCTTCTCTTCATTTGGTCTTTTTGCTAATAAATAAAAGAATCATGTGGAGAATAAACTAAGAATAAATAATTACCACATTTTCTAAGAAATACATGTAAATATAAAGCTCTGATGCCATCAAAATAAAGATATAAATATAACAATAGATTCAGCACCTCAAGATTTGCCCCAAGTTTCCTGTGTAGCTCGATAGTTTCTCGTCCACCAGAGAATGCATACTTGTTTACCTACAGAAACCAACACAAATCATTAATATCGATGAGTATGCACAGCCGATTAGTAGTTGTAGCAGAGACAAAATGATGGAGATATGATCTGATGTCCATATTCATTTATAAAAAAATTAGGTATGTACTAGTTGAATTAATCCCACCCAAATGAACATTGTATGGGTAAAATGAGCTATCAGGTTTCAGAATTAAACCTTGTCCTTGATGACCTTCCCAGAATCAGTAACATAAATTGCAGAACTAGTATCAGAAGCTGACATCTTTCCTGTTTCCCCCTGCATATATTCAATTAAATAAGTGACGAGATCAATAACTTTAGAGCAACAAATCTATGGTAAACATTCAACATACGAAAATTCATGTCATATAAAAAGCAAGTGCCAAACCAGAAAACTTAAGTCATAATATTTTTTCGTATGCATTAGGATAAATATGCCATACATAAAACAGAATTATAAAAACCATAAACACCACATAAATATATACTAAAAGATATCTGCCCATTTATTTGGCAGTCATGTTGTCAAAAGTTCAGCTCTATATACAGAATCAATCTTCATGAATTACCATTAAAACACTATGTCTAAACATAAGAATACCTGCAAGGCAGGGAAGAACAATGACTCGATCAATGCCGGCTTGTGATATCCTATTCGAGGGGCGACATCTCTTGTCATTCTGAAGTAAGGATCCTGAACGAAACATTAGAAGGGAATTGGTGTGACAACAGATTAATAATGAAAAGAAAAGGTATATAATAGTATTATAAAATGATTATATGAATCTTGGGAAAACCACACCTCGAAAGTTAGCTATTGAAATGTCAAAAACCATATAAACTCTACACTAGAAACCAATCATTTCCAACATGGGATCCAAGTCTCATACCTTGCACTTAAGTATCTAACATACTACTACGCTCCATGGGCCCAACGCCCACGTGGACTGATTGTGCACTAACTCTCTACTAGTCTCAGACTAATATTGCAATACCGGCATCACCATCTACCTTGCATGAGACATGATGATGACTTTGATACCAAATGATATAAACTTTAAGAAAACCACGCTTCAAAAGTTAACTATTAAGATTGGAGAGCCCAAAACTATATAAACCCCATACTAGAAAATCATACTTTTCAATGTGAGATCCAAATATCATACCTTACACCTGAGATCCTAACAAATATTAACAATGCTACTTATACAAGACAATTCCATCACTACAAAAAGACGATCCCACCACAAAGATTCTAGAAAAAAAGTACAGGTATTGAAACTATTAATGTCTTATGATGAATGGTGAAGACTTATATAAGTATAATGGTTTTTTTTCCCAATGATTTTTAATTAAATGGTAGTATCAAACAAAGAGTTATCTGTTACATCATGATCCAAGGACAATTTAAATTAAGTACTGAGATGATCAAAAGTAAATTCGATAAAAAATAAGTCAGAATCACCTGGTCAATGGCACAAGGAATTAAGCAACGAAGGTGATCTTTGCCTGAGAAAAGGTGTGGGAAAGAACTGGGAAATGATGGAACTGCCTGCACTAACCCCAAATGAAGCATAGAGGTACATAATTATGGTATTTGCCACTGAAAAGGATTGTAACCAGTAAAGCGGCATCGATATACCTGCACTGGCGGAAAGCTAACTTTTCCAATATGATCTTCACCGGTGAAACCAAATATGCCAACAACCTATATAACACCAGCAGACAGATTAGAACTGTAGCACGAAAGAACATGAATTAAAGAAATGAAATACAAAAGAAAATGGATAATTGGATTCTGTGAAACAAAATGTTTTTTGCAGAAAAAAGAAATAATGAAAATGACTAATATAATTACTTTATTATATGTGACACACTTGGCAACCTTCACCATGTTTTTGTAGAAGGCACTGCAGAGCAAATTTTAGTACAAAATAAATTAGGAAAAAAAAAGATTTGATACAATAAGTACAAAAGCATGTTCCAGGCAAGGTTTTAGAAAATGCTTGAGAGCTGACACAATAATAAACCAAATTAACCGCCAACTAGATTACCAACAGGATTTGAAATTTTGCAGTTCAACAAAATTGACAAGGATATTTTTCCCAGTAAAATATGCATGGCTATAATTCACCATTCAATTCCAATTAACCGCCAACTAGATTACCAACAGGATTTGAAATTTTGCAGTTCAACAAAATTGACAAGGATATTTTTCCCAGAAAAATATGCATGGCTATAATTCACCATTCAATTCCAAGATATGGTTTTCAATAATGCTTGATTAAATCACAGATTTACATAGCTTCAGGAACACTTAACAGTTAACAGTACTTCTTTTACTACCAATATTAATTTCCCTTTTTTTATAGATATATCCAATATCTAAAAGTTATGTATGCACAAACAGCATAGAATCTGAAGCTCAATACAATAAATCCACTAGCTAAATTGCACATGTTAGAGTATCAGATCCAGACTGCCTCATGCTATTTACTTCCAAAGAAAAAATACTCCACTGATGTTTTCTGGGCATATCCCAAGCACTCCACTAGATTGGCATAATGTATCACTTAGCAGGCTGCACTACAATGTTCCCATAACACATAGGATCTCTAAGAATCAGGATTTCAGTTTCATATGATTACTAAGCCAATTACAAGACAAAACTGTTTATGCAGTAGGACTGGTTGTCAGGTGATTTCTTGTTTGCAGACAACTTAGAAGGCAATACTAAACTTGCCTCTAGTCACAATACCATACTGGTTCAAAATTTCTCACCACAAATATCTAAGCTATTTCTAAAAATCATAAACTCCTAAAATAATCCAACATTAATGTCTAAGATATATATAGACTAAAGTTGCTGGGTCATCAACTATGTCAAACTAACAAATAAAATTCCAAAACTGTTAAAAACATATACACATTTAATCACTCACCCACCAACATAATCAAAATCTGAGAAAATGAAGGTTTTTGTTATGTCAAAACCACAAGCAATAATGTCTTTTGCATTCTCCCGGGCAAGTCTTTGGCTCTCCTCAATAGAAAGATTTTTCCACATGCACTTTTCATCATCCGTAAGTTGTATAACAAGAGGAACTTTAAAGGCATCTTGCAAATATCTGCAAGCCATGAACAAGTCAAAACCAAAAAGTGAAAACAGAAACCACAAGACTTGATTCAGATATGAAGATAAAAGATTCTCTTTACATGTAATAGCACAGAAAAACCTAGGTCATAACAAGTGCAAATTAACAAGAGTTTAAAGCACTCATCTATGTACCAGCAATTGTAGCTTCACGGTCCAATTTTGGGGCAAAAACAAAAGCAGTTCTTACTCTGAAAAGTTAAAACTACCACATAAAAGAAAAGTCACATTCATTATTTCTTTAGAAAATTTACAAATGAAAATTCTAGTATAGCTTTCTACATTCTCGAAAACACTGGTCTAATTGCCACTAAAAATAACCCAAAACAAAATTTTCAACAATCGCACATCCAGATCACCAATTTCCATCATAAATATGATTATAAAACCTCAATATTGTGGAATTAGCATATCATACAAATCACAAACTTCATTCAAAAAATTTAAAAAAAAAAAAAAAAAGCTTAAACTCCATGAATAAACAGCAAAACAAAAAAAAAATTAAACACAAAATTCAGATGAACTAAGTCCCTTAGAAACACATTAGTAATTAAGTTTAATTCAACGCATGAAACACTTAAGATTACTTCAACGTTCCCGGATCAATAAAAGAATTCAAGAAATGAACTCACTTTGTAAACATAAAAGGAACCAAATGCCCCAAATGCAAAGCTTCCGATGAGGGGCCACGTCCAGTATACAAATAAAACTTCTCCCCTCTTTCATATGCATCTAATATCTCACCAAAATCCCTGTTTCACACAAGCCCATTTCACAGAATGACAAAAAACCTTGGACTGGAAACAAATTGAATAAATAATCAACAAAAAAGACTTCTGGGTCAAACCGGTGGGCAAAAAAAACGCCGCGACGGAGGAACACGTGGGGCGGCCGGCCGGTGAGGCGTTGGACACGGTCAATGAGTGAGGTGTCGAGCCTTTGGCAGCCGAACTGGTCGATGAGTTTGTCGTAATCAATTTTTCCTTTTGAAGAGACCTGCCATGGGTTCACTACTTGATCCTGGTCTTCTTGTTCTTCAACTCGAAGAACTTCAATTTTTCCTTCATTCTTGTCCATGTGAATTATCAATGGTTTGGTTTAGTGCTAAGAGTTGAGTGACGATGCTGAGTTGCAGAAAGAACAAGAAGGCTGGAATCTTGAGAGATTGAAGATGAAGTAGTTTGTATTTATACCATGGAATTTTAGGTCTTTTCTATGCACAATTATAATGTTTCTTTAATAGATTTCCTCCTTTTGAAAATTTTAATAGAGCTGAAAAATTAATAAAAATATTTTAAAAAATGAAGTAAATTATGTATTAGTAATGTTTTTGATATATCATTTACTTAATAATTTTTATGTGTTTGTGATATATTAAATTTGAGCTATCCAATTATATAATAATATATAAATTTATTTTTAATTATTAATTATCTAATTATATAATAATATATTATTATTTATATATAAAAATTGTATAGATAATATCGCTCTTGTATAATTCAGTCTGAGAATATAAAAAGGCGAAAAAAAAAAAAATAAACAGTCAATTCTTACCTTAGTTTAATAAACAATATTAAGAATGTACATTCACAACAGTATAAGTTAAAAAATATGAGGAATGATAATCAAGAGCTAGAATGTCTCTCCCTTAATCTGCTCATGGCTAAGAAATTATACTAATAGAAATTAAAGGTGCGTGTATAATTTTTTTTGTAAAGTATATGGTTTGATGGGCGTCATTTTTATATGATAGGATAGTAATTATATTTAGATTATAATTGTTTAAATTGTGAAAAATAATTCCAAAACAATAAGAAGTTGATATTTAATGTTGGGCAAATTGTAAAAGTTGGAATGGACATGAAATCTTGTTTCTTATTTGTAGTTTTTGGATTTCTAGATGAAATCATGTCTTATACAAGACTTCTTCTCAAGTTTCGAGCTAATGTAATATATGTTTGTTATTCATTGATCACTTTTACAAATATCATAACTATAAGTTTGATAAAAGAGAAGTTTTGATCATATAATAACTTTAAATAAGGATGATTATCTTCCCTCAATTATATTGAATTTAACATAATTAATTTATTATTTTTAGTGAGTTTTTATATTCCCACTCAAGGTTTGATACAAACTCAACATTTTACTCGTTAACTATCAAATATCCAAACTCTCAAAATTAACAGAAACAAAGAAATAGTTTTCTCATCAACCAACTATCTAATAAAGTGATGTTTAATGTCAATATTTCATCTTAGACTATCGAACATCAATTTTAGAAATGATTATGACACTAGTGTTATCACAATACACAGTGATGCAACCATGTGAAACACTATAATTATATAACATTTGTTTTACCCATAAGATATGTGTGCAACAACTTCTAATTATAATTAAAAGTGGCAAAGGGTCATGTCGACCAATGAGTTAGAACAGTCAAAGCAAAAAAAAAAACATGACCTTTATGGGACACAACTAGAAAAATTTTAGGTCATGCCGATGCTTACATTTAACATGGGTCATGTTGGGGCCTACAAGGAAGACCCATGGGGTAACCTAACATGACCCTTTTAAAATACTAATATTAAAAAATTATTAGCATTAAAAATAAAAATAAAAAATTTATTTTTGGTAGTCAATCCATTAAAAAGTCCATGGAGGCATACCTTACATTGTTATAGGTTGTGTCTCGGGCTTTAGCATTAGGCACATCCCATTAAGGTCCACCTTTATGGCATAATAAGTTGTCCTAAATTAGGCATGACATGATCCGTTGTCGACTCTAGCTACAATATATTCAATCTCAAATAGTTGATAGAATTATAAAGTTTTTTGCTTTTTACTGTATCAGGTTACTAAATTATTCCCAAGATAAAAACATCCCCTTTAAAATGTTTTTCCCATCATCTATGCTCTAAGTGCAATCAACATCACTTTAAACAACAAGTATTTAGTTAATATATATAGTGTACCACAAACCATACTTGTTTTAGTCATATATTTCATGATCCTTTTTATAACCGCTAGGTGAGATTCTCTTGGATCAACTTAAAAAATCTTTAATTCACCAACAATATTTATTTCAAATTCTTTTTGCATTAAGTTAATAAACTCTTGAATGTGCACACATGATGTGGAACCAAACACAATATCATCAACATAGATTTGTGCATATATCAAGTTACACTAAGTATGTTTTATGAAGGTTTTATTGATAGTACCTTTTTTATTGTCATGATCAACTAAAAAAAAGGTTAGTCTTTTTTATATTAGGCTCTTGGAGCTTGTTTAGGACAGTTTAGTGCTTTTTTAAACTGATACACATGATCTAACAATTGTAAGGACGTTCAAAACCAACTGATATACGTATACTTCCTCTTTTAAGATGTCATTTGAAAAAGCACTTTCTATGTTCATTTGACAGTATTTAAACTTTAAACAACATGCAAATATAAGCATCAATCTTATAGATTCAAGTCTACTTACAGGAGTAAAAGTTTCATCAAAATCTACTCCTACTTAAATGTACCCTTTTATAACAAGTCAAACCTTATTTCTTACCACACTATCAAATTCATCATATTTATTCTTGAACACCCATTTGGTACTAATGACACTTCTATTTGTGAGTCATGTTCTAAGACTTTTACATCATTTCTCTTGAATTGTTCAAGTTCTTCTTACATGACCAAGATCCAGCAATCATTCATCACAACTTGTTTTGCATTCTATGGTTCTACCAAAGAGAGATAACATAAATGATTAATTTCATTATACAATTTTCTTCTCATAATCATTACCTCATTCAGGTTCCAATGACTATTAAATATAGATGAACTTTCTTGATCCATGATGATTGTTCTCTTTTTTATTGGTTTCTTTTTTGTGGATGAGCAACTTCTTCTCTTACTTTAATGTCTTGGGTTGATTGGACAAATTCAATGTTCTTACTTTTATAATTGCATATGTGCTAACATTCATGTTCTTTATGGGCACAAAGTTTTTTATCTTATCTTTATTGGAATATTTTGCATAATCTTCATTATCTTAAAACACGACATTTATATATTAATTCTAGAACTTGTTTAGTTTGCATATTATAGAATCTATAAATTCTACTATTAGAAGAATAACCCAAAAATACTCTTTCATCACTTCCTGCATCAAAATTTCCTAGGTTTTCTCTATCATTTAGCACATAACACTTACATTCAAATACATGAAAATAAAAGAGATATGGTTTCTTACCTCTCCAAATTTCAAATGTAATCTTACTGTACTTGGTCTTGGATACACACTATTATTTATGTAATGCAGCATTAATTGCTTCAATCCATAATCTTTTGGTTAGCTTCTTCATGTCAAGCATCACCTGGCCATTTTGAAGTACTATAGTCTTTCTCTAAGTAACAACTTTCTATTGAGGTGTTTTAGGTGCTGAAAATTTATGTTTTATGCTTGGTTCATAACAAAAATTAGAGAAAGTTAAAATTCTCAAATTCCTTCCCATGATTACTCCATCCTTTTTTTACTTCTTCCTCTTTGAAACTATTTTCCACTTGTAATCTAACCATGAGATTTTCAAAAGCAATAAAAGTATCATATTTTTCTTTATTAAAATTAACCTAAGTATACTTTGAAAAATCATCAACACAAACAAAAACATGCCTCTTTTCGCTAATACTTTAGGTTCACTTAGGACCCGAAAGATCTATTGATGCAAGACAAACGTTGATGAGGTTGTTATATCATTCACAAGGATGTTTAGGGTTCATCTTCACTTTGACTTGTTTCTTCATCATGTTCAATGTTTTCCACCCTACCATTCTCTTGTCATAGTCCTCCATTAAACTTTCGTTCATTCGCTTCTTTCACCTAACCGCTCTCTTGTCTCTAGTCATCTTTCAACATTTCTCTCCATGTTTCAGTCTTGTTTTCCTTCCACGAATAACATATCTTGGTCCCCTATCATCTATACATAATAATTCCAACACACTTGAGGTTAATAAATGAACCATTGGTTTGTGTTGAGTTTTAGTTTACTTACCATGTTAACATTGTCCACACACTTTACCTTTCGTGAGCTCTAGTTTTGGCAATCTTCTCACTATGTCATTTTTTGACAATTTCACAATGTCCGTAAAGTTCATGTGACCCAATTTGTAATGTCACAATTCAACTCAATTTACTTTAGAGTTATGACAAACAAATTAATTAGTCAACATATGACAATTATTATTATATCTTTCCCTTTCTTAGATACATGTTCTATTAGTATCAAAGACTTTGAGAAATAGAATATGTGATAATATTATCACAAATTTGATTTATGTTAAAAAAATTAGCTTTTAGACTAATTACCTACAAGACATCATGTAAAAGAGGTTGGTCAAGAATGTCAATTGATCATTTTTCCAAGATTTTATATCTTATTTCATCACTATAGGTCACATATCTACTTTCATAAGGTTCAATATTAATAAGTAAAAACTTATTACTTGTTAAGTGTGTAGAACAACCACAGTCAAAATGTCACATGTTGTCTTGATATGCACAAAGTGAGATATGTGCAACTAAGATATTGTAAAGAGTTTTTAGTTTTCAAACAAGTTATGTGAAACTCTTAGATGAAATATTTCAATTTCTGGAAGGGACAAGGACAATTTCGCACTCAAGTTTTATTGAAATGACAAATATATACTATGAGAGATTAAAAATCTAAATATTTACCAAAGTTTTAATCTATTAAAACATACCTACAAATTTTTTATTAGGGGTAAAAGATAAATTCGTCATTTTATTAGTAATACTAAAATAATTAAAATGATATCTCATTTTCTCCTTTAATTTGAAAAACTAACATTTTTCCCCCTGAAATAAGTTTTGAAAAATTCACTTTTTCTTTTAAAATCTAATCACTTTCTCCGATAAATGATCGACTAACAATGGAGGAACAAGACGGAGTTGTCCAAAGGACAACCTTTGGACGATGATAGTTGTCCAAGAATGATGAACATCATCCAAATTTGAAGAATGCTTCGTCGTCCATCTGGATGACCAGTGTCATCCTCATTAGACGATGCTCCATCATCCAAAATGAACGATGAGCATCATCTTGGATGACACTCATCATTCAACAATCAGTTTTGTCGGAAATCGATGGTCAGAAGAAGGAGTGAAGAAAAAAATTAAGGATTTGGAGGAGATAAATCACTTTTCAAAGTTCAGATACAAGAGTTAAATGTTAATTTTTAAAATATAAAGAAAAATAAGATAAAATTATATATATTTTAATATTATTGTTAAATAACGGTTTTACCATTGTATTTAACGAAAAATTTAACGACATTTAGAAATAAGTGTGTTTAAATTTTTTATCTACTGCAAATGTATATTTAATATTGACCTAATACTTAGACAAAATAGTCCTTTGCCCTTTCTCAAAGTACCACCAAGACCTAAAGATCTTGATTTTAAAAAATGTGAAACAGTATTTATAAAAAATTATTTTACGTGTAACTAAGAAAGGTAATATAGAAATATATGTTTTCCTGCCTTTCATAATATAAATTGTATCAAAATTATCTTCCTTTGTATTTTTACCCTGATTTGTTAAATAAAATACACGTTGAGGCAATTCATTTTATGACTTCAAAATTTAAATAAACTCAAGAAAATTTTAAAAGGAGCTTAGCAACAAGACCTAAAATTAACTTACTTAATTACGGATAAACTCTTTTTAATTACAATTAAACTACACGAAATTCAAGGCTCTTTTCTTAATGTCATATCATTCTATGTATGCATGTATACTCTAATTTAGCAGGCACATGTAGGTCCATCTCACATCACATCTATTATTAGGTCAATATTTGTCGGTTATGTTAGGAGATTTTGTTTTTATCTTATACGAAGAGAGTTAACACCCGAATTAATTAGACCAATTGTAAGGTCGATTAAAATAAATAGGAATGAAACAAATATAAATAAAAAATGGGTTAAATTATATAAATAATAATTTTTAGAATTTATATTCGGTTATATAGATATAAGTCAACTTACAAGTTATTTTATTGATATTAATTTATTTATTTCTTTTTTGTTTTTATTATATTAATATATTTATTTCATAATTTTTAATATTATTCTTTGCAAGTATATAAATATTTTGTGAAGGAATAAAAATTTAATTCAAATTATAAAAATGTTTTATATAGATTTGAAGAATATTAGTATTGAACTAGGATAACAAATTTATAACCAAGAGTTTATTGTTCATATTTTTTAAATTTGTTTTCGGTATAACAAATTCTTTATTTTTAAAGTATATTTGAATTCATTTCATGTTAAAAAAAAAAAAAATTATGAAATTTATACTGAATATATCATAAGTTTGATTTCGAAAAAGATAAAAAAGATGCATAAAAAAAAAAGACCCATGGATATATTCAACCTATTTATAAAAATTTATTATTTATAAGTACAGATTCGAGATAGGTATAAATCTAAAAAATTTAATATATATATTAGTTTTTACCAAGCCTGTTTTACCAAGCCTATATATGTATATGATAAAGTATGGTTTATAGAAGGTAGAAGATTTGAAACTTGAATTATATGGCTAATATAAACTAGTAAATACAAATGAAAAAGAAAAAAACAATCAAGGGATTTTTTAAATATCAATATTGGAAACCAGTCTACTAATTTCTTTTACTTTGTATAATTTTTTGTTAATTTTTATAAGCGAATATAATTCTTTAATTACCATTGGGAAGTACAAACAAAGAAGTACTTAAAAAAGTTGAAAAACAGCTGGAGTCCAATGACATTTGTTCATTTTAGGTATACTTGGTACTTGGTATGAATTTTCTCTTATAGAGCGTTTGGTTCCTATATTTAAAAATTACTTTGATAATCTATTTTCTATTTCCTTGTTTAGTTTATCAGTAATAAAAAATTACATTAATCTTCTATTACCAATACTGATATGACAGATAATATATGTGATACTCTTATTACCACATTCATATTAGGTATTTAAAGATTACCAAGATAATCTTGATTTTATTATAATTATATTATTATTTATTAATTTTTTGAGACAAAAATAAATTTATTTTTAATTAATATCATAAATAAAATAAAAAATATTTAAAAATAATTATATTCAAGTGTATTTAAGTAAAATAATTTATTAGTAATATTTTATTACCTTTAACCAAATATAATAATTATTTATACCTATCAAATCTTATCAAACATAGTAATTATTTATATCTAATAATCTTCTAAGTAATCTATCTTCAAGGTAATCTTTCTATTTTGATAATAAAGCATTACCCAAATCAAACGCCCCCTAAATTTCATGCGAACCACCTTCATAAAAATGGATTTATTAATAAAACTATATACATAAATTTTTATACATAACTTTCTATACATAATTTTATATATAAATAATAATATATTATTATATAATTAATTATTATTTTATTATTAATTTTTAATCATTCATTTATATTATAATATATTATTATTTATATATAAAAAATATACATAATTTTACTCATGTATTTATTGACTTAAGGGATCCTAATAAGTAGGTACTTGTACCAATTGCAATAAGGCATATAATTGCTTTTGCATAGTTGTGTGTAGGGCTCATTCTCAGCAAGTCACGGAAAAGAAAAAAAAGTTCATACTTGTGAATTTAAATAGTAATTAAATTTTTAATAAAATTATATGCATAAATAGATTATATAAATTTACTTATACAAATTAAGATGATAATTAGTAATTGGGTTATATGATTGTTTATTGATAATTACTTTTTGGGTAATTAATTAAAATAGACAAACGAGTTATTGTTTATACGTTTTTATGGCAACATTTATCTATTTTACTTTTATAAGGAAAGGGAAAATTTTGTACCTATTTTGCCCCAAAATTAAAAAACAAAATAACTAAGCTGAAAAGGGAAATCTCAAAGCTGAAAATAAATATTTCAAACCATAACCCACTGGTCACTATCCTTGGAGTAGGAGCTTCCAACTTTGGTGACACAAAAATCTCGGTGTTTTATAATTTCACCCCTCATGTTTCTCATTTACATTGAACATATGCATATTTAATATCCTATCTTTTTTAGTTTGAACTTACCACCTTGAACTGATAATTATTTTCCAAAGCATCCCTGTATATTGTATTCATCAATATTTATTTATATGTAAATTGATCATTCACTTTAAATATCTCATTTAGTGGTAGAGTTGAATGTAATACAATATCCTCGTTTTTCACATTCTTGTAAGGTTCTGACCTATTAAAAAATAGATTTGAAACTTGCACATTAATAGAAATGGGTTTGTCATGCATTGTTGGAGTGTTATGAAATGAATTTCCCCCAACTAATTCAGTTGGACCAACCCTTGCTTCATCACCACCATTACCGTCATCATTCCAATAATTACAACCACCATATTCTTTTTTATTCGATTGAAAATTATTTATTGGAACATTGCTCATCTCATAACATCTCTCTGGTGTAGCACATAAAGGTTCTTGTTGTCTTACTATTTCATCATGTACCCCAACCTTAACATTATCACCTTTGGGCACACTTTCTGATTGTGTCTCATAATATATATTATCCAAAGAGTTATCCTCATCCATGGCTGCAAATGAGTGAACCCTTAGTTGTGATTCAGTTGGCTATTGTTGCATATTGGTTTTAATTTTTGTAGGCCTTGTAAACACTACAATAAATAATAGATTCCTTTTCAGTAATCTAGATAGCCTCATCATAATCCAAACATTAAAGTCATCATTTAACAAATATGGTGAATCATTGGAGGTGGTTGAATTTTGTATATAAATTTTTATAATATTGCAACTTCGGTCGATGCACAAATGAGAACACATTGTTTTTATGAATTTATTGTAATTTATTTTTTTATTAATTGATACAAATGTTTGAACCCCACCAAGGTATTTCAAACTATTATCGCCTCCATCTACCCAATACCTACCGTATCTAAGTAAATATATTAGCTTATCATTTTCCTAGACAAAGAAAAATTCAATTAAGTAACGTAGAAACATAACAAACAGAAACAAAAATAGAAACTTATAGAATAGACAGAAATAGAAATGTAAACCACACAAACACAAACTACACTAACGCAAACCCCACAAACTCGCAAACCCAAACCATGCAAAACCTTGGAAACACAATTTACTAGAAAAACAATGATTTCCATTTTCCTTTAGATCTGGACATCAAAACTTATTCACTTTGGCAAACACAACAAATTTGATTATATACAAATCATGTAATTGTTTAACTTAAAAAAAAAAAACGCTAACCTTTTTTACAAATCATCATTAAAACTTTTATCCCTAAAAATGTTTTGAATACAGGTTTCAATTTATATATAAGAAAATTATTAGTATATGATGATGATGAATGATAAAAAAAACAACTAAAATGTATTGCGATCAGAGTGTTGAGAAAAAAGAGAAATGTGAAAATAAGATGAAAACGATGAAAAAGAAGAGTAGTTAAGCGAAAAAAGATATTATTGAAACAAAATTATGAATTTATTTAGAAAGGTAAAAAGTAAAAAAGTTAACCTAAAAAAGTATAAATAACAACTCCTTTATCTTTTTAAATTAATTTTCCTTACTTTTTTCTCGTACACTTGTGAATTTAAATAGTAATTAAATTTGAATAAAATTATATAAATTTATTTATATAAGTCAAGTTAATAATTATCTTTCTTAATTTTAAAATTATTTAATCAAATATTATCATATTAGAATATATGAATAAATTCTACGCAACAACATCTTCCATTTGCAAACAACAGTCAAATCATATCCTACTTCAAACAATCAATGATTTGTTATAATTGAAATTTATTAATGATCCAACCTTATTAACTTGACAATAAAATTACTTTTATTTAAATTTATAAAATTTCTTAATTTCCTTCAAATTACTCAAAATATCTTAATATTTGTATAAAATCAAATTTTCATAATTAACCACTATAAAAATTTTTCATTCAATATAAAATAAAATAGACAAAAAGTAGCCATTAATTAAAATTTGACAACTTTCTTAAGAAAATAAATATCTTAACAACTTTACATTATATACCATAAAATACATTAAAAATTAGGTCACCGATTCCTTAACAAAAAAGTTAAAAACTCTTTGTTTGGAGCTACAAATGTCTGCGTCAGGCGGCAACATTTCCAGTGTCCGTACACCTACACCCGTCGCAATTATTTTAACCCTTAAACGACGTGGCTGCACCTCACGTGTCTCTTTGGTTAAATCCCTGCTCAACTTTCCCGAGAAAATAAACCAAACCAAAGTTAAGCAAAAGAGATTAAAAAAACAAAAAATCGGTTCGATTCTTTTCCCATTTGCTAAGCGAAAAAGCGTCTTCTATCTGTGCATCAAAGGAGCGCAACCGACCACACTTCCGTTTGAAAATGTCGTCGTTTTGTAGTTAATTGTTTTGATGGAGAATCACAGCGGTAACGATGTGCCCGTCGAGATTGAGATCGAAATCGAAGGCGAGAATGAAAATGGCGCCAACCCTTCAGGTTTTAAATCATTTTAACACGTGGGTCTTGCATTTTTTTTTTGCTCGCTTCGAGCACGTTTTTTACGTGGATTTTAATCCCCTCGATTTTATTTATTTTTCATTATATTATTATTTTGAATGTGTTAAATGGAGCGTGAATTTCGTTGAAAATGATGGGTTTTAGTTAAGTTTTAAGAGAAAAATTACTGGGAAAGTAGAGAAAATTTTTACATAGGGGAAGGGCTCTGATCAAATGTTTATTAAGTAGTTTTTAGGATTTTATTTGTTGAAATAGATTTTAATGCAAGAGGAATTTGTTGTGAATCTTTCAAAATTCAATTATTAAAGTATAGGGTAGGCTTATTATCGTTATTTTTGAAAGTGTAAAAAGAGAAGCTTGTGATGAAATTTAGCAATTTTAACTTTAGGAGAGGGTTTACATGGAATGTTGATGTTGTAACGGGTAATATTTTAATGAAAAATGAAAATTTAACTTAGGTTTATGATGAAAAAAGTTACATTTCTAAGGGAGATAGTTGTGATGAAATTTAGAAAAATGATCTTTCTGAGCTGTTTTTGTAAAATATTGATATTATAACCAGAGAAGGTTCTGATGAAATTTTGAAACTTTAACTTTAGAAGTGGTTTATGACTTATGAGGAAATATTTATATTTTAAACTGAGAAGGCTGTGATGAAATTTATAAGTTTTAAATTTAGGTGAGGTTTATGATGAAATTTGATGTTTTAAATGGAGAGGGTTGTGATCAGAAACTATAAATTTGGAGTGATTTAGAATTTCTAAACTTCAGGATCAGTTTGTGAAGAAATCTTTTACATTGTTAAGAGTTAAGGTTGAGATGAAATTCAGGTGGCCTTTAATGTTCTTTAGTTTATTGTTTTACAAAAATGAATTCAAAAGTTCAAATTAGAAGTTGCAAATTTAACTTTGTCTAAGAGAAAATATTTGATAAACCCTTATATATCTTGAAAGAAGCTATCATATTGCAACACCCCAACTTTTCTCTCCATTAAGTTCTAAGGCTAATCAAAACTCAACCAAAGGGGGGGATCGGTACCCAAATCACTGACTAATCTCTTAGGCTCACTAGTCCTGATTGTCCTACATGGTTGCCAATCGACAAACTTGGCATTTTAATTTATAGATCCAAATCAACAAACTATCTATGTTATGGTGAGTCCTAAGCCAATAGACAGACTTGCGGTCCTTGAAATTCTATCTATAGACACCAATCAACAGACTATCTCTTACTCTATCTATGGGCATATGCCTATGTCATGGGTACTCCCTTACGACAACCTACTGGTTTGTAATTCTATGTTCCTTGGGCATTGATTCCTCTTAGGTTCCATGTGATTAACCAATCCCTAGCGATACTTGATCTCTCGGAACTGTTTCTTGAATATCTAGCACTATTCTCTTTCTACCTAGGTTTGTATATTCATTATACATGCCCAATCTATCTCTATCTCATAGGCACTTTTTGACACCTCGATGTGCCTTAATCTCTTCTTAATTTGCTTGGAATAGCCTCTTGCACGACCGTCCATAAATCAATCACGAGTGTATATAATTTCTCCTATGTATGATCATGCTCCTGATCACATATGAGCGTACACAATTCATTACATGTACGGTCATACCAATGAAGACATGAGTGTACATTCATTTTTCTTCAATGTACGGGTGTGCCCTTTAGAGTGCATGACTGTGCATCGACCCTTATACAATTCGACTTCTCCTTCTCCTAACCTTAGGGTAATAAAGTAATTTTACCAGCCATGCACAATTGTGCATCACTTGATGCAGAAGCATGGATAATGTCATTCAATTCATATTCCAGTCATGGACAACCATGCGTTTTCATTGCACATTTGTCCACCGGTGAATTTAATGTTTTATGGAATTGGTGTAAGGGCATATACAAGCTAGTGCACGGGTGTACACCCGTTCAAAATCGTGTAATTCTATGTCTATGCACAATTGTGCTTAAACCTAGCATGATCGTGCATGATGTTCTTGAATTAAAAGTTTAGTCCTCTTGGTTGGAATCAGCCTAGTTTTCTGAGTTCTAATTCATTTTCAACATGTATAAGATTAAAGTAAGCAAGAATAAGTCTTTCTAACCTTTCTTTGCCTATGGTATAAAGTGGATGCTACAGGTTTTACAAATCAACCAACATCTTCAATATAGTAATTCTACTTAAAACAGAATCACAGATTAAAGTTTACATCTAAACATTAGTTAATCTATAGCCGACATCATATAATATCCAGAAAGCATCAAGAACCACCAAACTCACAGGTCATACATTCTTTAAATCTTTTTGCATCAAACACATCAAGGTTTCACTGTAATCATCGTTCATTCAATCATATTCATTGATACCTATTTATATCAACAATCTAAGGTGATTATCAGAACTCTAACAAAATAATAGGGAAAAAAATCAACTCCTATTTACCTCAAACTCCGACAAGAAGAATTTACAGTTGCTTCCTTTGGTTTCTTGCTCACTGAAATCTTTTAATCCCATTGAAATTTGTAACCCTCAAAGTTGACAGTCTTGTCTCTCTCTAGAAACCTCTTATTCTCTCACATGTCCTTATCCAATAAAGAGTTTATTAGTGTTTCTCCCCAAAAATACGGAGTTCAACCTTAATATAATATTTGCTTGTAACACCATGCACGGTTGTGCACTCTAAGGATGCACATTTGTGCTTTCTCTTAAATTGCCAATGTGACAGTCTTTGTGGACTACCCACGTGGTGGGTTGATGTACGGGTATGCACCCTTCATGCAAGTCGTACATCTGACCAAAATCACATTTCAATTCTATATAAAATCATTTTCGATCCACATTCTAATGTACATCAAGGAAAACAACTAAAATGCCTATGGAGCGTACCTGTGGTGTTACACTTATACACCCAGTAGTTCTAGGAAATATCATACACACCTCCATATTTCCAAGAAACGTTAGATATGTGCCTACAGCTCTCAAAAATATCAAATATACCCCTAGCATCTCTTGAAAATATAATAAACAATCCATAGTCCTAAGAAATATTAAATACACCATTGTAGCTCCTAGAAATATTTGATACAATCACAATCCTTGGATAATGTAAAGTATAGTAGACTTTGATGTGTTGACATGGACAAAATCATCATCAAACCCGAAAAAGGTAACCCCTTGAAGTTGTCTACTAAACAAGTCACTCTAATTTATCAACTCCTAAATCAAACAAAAATAGGTTAAGGATAAGAGAAGTTGACTTCCTAAAATCCCAGAGCCCCTATGTCTTAAATAGGTATTTGTTTATCTAGAAAAATGATAGAAACCCAATAAAAATATTATTAATATTAAATAAATAATGATGACAACAAGATGTGGTAGCTACTCTTCGAAAGTAGTAGCCTCCCTATTAGCCAAAGGCTGCCCAAAATACCATAGATCAATATTTCTCTCCCCTTTTTACAATCTTGGCTCCCTTTTATATGTAGCTCATAACTCTCTAATTCAATAAATATTATCCTAATTATATGATATCCTAATTTTCAAATTCAAATCCAAATTATTATCTTATCTTTTAATATCCTAATCAATATTATCTTTATGGCCAAAGGACTATTTCCCACCCAAGGTATGCTGTATTCTCAAGTTTTCTCCCTTTAACTATGAAAATACCAAATACCCACCCATGAACAGTTAAATTTAACGGAACCCTAACGTCTTAAAATTTTATCTCTTTTTCTCCCTCAAACCCTTAAAAACTAACCATTTCCCCCTAGTCCAAGTTTTGAAAAATAGCATTTCCCCCCCCTAGGGTTTCGTTTTCAATCCTCGACGCCAAATCCGGAGCCATTGCCGACGATGAAGCCTTCCCGACGCACCACCATGCTCCGACGACCTTTCTTCTCTCTTCTGGAACTCCGATCGGCCCAGATCTGGCGAGGTCGTCATCTTCGTCTGGGAAGCTCTTCAACTTTCTAGGCAAAGACGACCCCAGATCTGGGCTGGTCAGTGTTCCAGAGGAGAGAAGAAAGGCCGTCAGAGCATGGTGGTGTGTCGGGAAGGCTTTGTCGTCGGCGATGGCTCTAGATTTGGCGTCGGGGATTGAAAACTAAACCCTAGGGGGGGAATGCTATTTTTCAAAACTTGGCCTAGGGGGAAATGATTAGTTTTTAGGGGTTAGAGGGGAAAAAGGGATTAAATTTTAATTTATTTTTAATATTATAGGTAAAATAACGATTTTGTCCTTGAATCAGTTTTTTTTAACAGTCCATGGGTAGGTAAATGGGCTTTTCAAAGTTAACGGGTGGCAATGTGCAGAAAAAATATACCTTGGGTGGGAAATAGTCCTTTGGCCTATCTTCATTATTATCATAATCAATATTAATTATTATTTATTATTAAATCCAAACATTGCTCGCCTTTTGAAAACAACCTTGTTCTCAAAGTGGGTTTGACAAGTGAATGGTTTGGTCTAGTGGGTAAGTTGTTTTTTGGTTAACCTAATTGGGTTTTGGGTCAAGTCTGATGGTCGGGTCTGGGTAATAAGTTAATTTTGGGCTTGATTGTGAGTGGTTTAGTGGATTGGATTGATGGTTGTTAGTGAGTGGGCTTGAGTGGTGATTAGCAGTCAATGCAAATTAGGTTGGGTTGTTTTTTAGGAATGGGTTGATTTTTGGGTAGATTAAATGGGAGATTGGGTTGGTCCTCTATGACTCAATTCTTCTCTCCTGCTATTTGTTTTTCCCTTTCTAGATTAACCTCTTCATTCTTTTCCAATTTCACCTCCCTCGATTGAGGTGCAAGACAGATATGTGCACATTCAAGTTTCAATGCTGTGATTCACTGGAATCAATTGTCTCACTGTTGAAATGTGTTAATCTTCTGTTTTGGACATTATCGAGTTTTGTGCTCTATTGTTGGTGACTCCAGTTTTGCCATTGTTTCTTCTTTGTTGTCATTGTTGAAAGACAACGCTTTTAAGTATTTTATGTGCTCTTTCATTGATCCAAAGCCTCTAGCCAAACAATCCAAATTGGCTTCTATGATGTCAAATTTATCCATCACCATCCTATAATCTTCTGCATATCAGTACTTTTACTCTCCATCCTCTTCCCAGCCATGCCTAGATCTTGCCTGCTCTAATACTAATTTGATAGGGACATAATACAAATATTATGAACATTATATAAATAATATTGACAATAAGAGGTATCAGCTCCTCCCCAAAGGTTGTAGCCTCCCTAGCAGCCAAAGACTACCCAAAATACCAAATATCAATATTCCTCTCCCCATTTTATGATCTTGGCTCCCCTTTATATGTAGCTTATAACTCTTCAATTCAATAAATATTATCCTAATTAAATAATATCCTAATAAAATATTATCCTATATAAATATTATCCTAATCTTTGAATTCAAATCCCAATTATTTATGATCATTTAATATCCTAATGAATATTATCTTTATTATTATCATGATCAATATTAATTATTATTAAATCTTACAAAAGCTTGATGCAAATTGTTGGATAGTGGATAATGGAGCATATGATCATATGACTAGTTCATTATACCATTAAAACGTATGTTTATAGTGGATAGTGGTTTATCTTTGAATGTCTCTTTTATTAAAGATAAACCTTATTATCTCAATACCCCTCTTTGGGAGGAGAAAGCAAGTCAAGATTCATATTGGGACCCTACAATATGAATACTGATTTCTCTTCTCTTTTTGAGTCAAGAATCCTCTGTCACAGACCTAATGATGGGATTGAACATTCACTTGAACCACCTAAAATCATACCTATTGGGATTGAACCGTCACTTGAACCACTAGAAATCGTACCTATCTCAAGCCAATGATTGGTCAAGAGGCAAAATTGGATCTTCGAAAATTAATTATCATTTACTCCAAAAGACCTGAGCCAATCCCTAAGCACTACCAAAAGTTTGAACCAGTGAAAAGTCATGAGGAGAAACCATTGACAAGAGCTGATTTGGATCTTTGCATTGTTCTTAGAGAAGGGGTGAGATCTTGCGCTAAACAGCCAATTTCTAATTTTATGATATATTCTCAAGTGTCTGCTAGTTTCAAAGCATCTGTTGTAGTAGTTGATGGAGTAAATGTATCGAGGAATGTTCAGGAAGCTTTGAAAGATCCAAAGTTGAATGTTGTCGTTCATAAAGAAATGAGAGCCTTGATTGACAACGATACATGGAATGTGGTAAATTTGCCTGAAAATAAGAAGACTGTGGGTTGCAAATAGGTGTTTATAGTTAAATACAAAGCTGATAGCGACATTGAACTATACAAATCTGGGTTGGTAGCATAGGGTTTTACACAAGCCTATGAAATTGACTATGAAGAAACTTTTGATCCTGTATTATATTCATGTATTGTTATCTATAATAGTTATTGGGAACTCATACATCTTGATATTAAAAATGTTTTCCTGAATGCTGAACTTGAAGAGGAAATATATATGAGGATGCCATCTAGATTTGAAGATAAAAGCAACATTGGGAGAGTTTGCAAATTAAATAAATCATTCTATGGTCTAAAACAATGAACAAGGTTGTGGTTCACAATATTTAGTACAACTCTTACCAAACTAAGGTATCAATAGAGTCAAAAAAAATCCTAACGGTAAGAAATCTATATTAATCGTTTGTGTGGATGATATCATATTTACAAGTGATGACAGTACAAAGATGATGAACCTCAAACAACGGTTTGAGGCAGAATTCAAAGTTAAAAACCTAGGCTTTATAAAATACTTTCTTGGCATGGAGATTGCAAGAAGCAAAGAATGGATCTTTATTTCTCAAAGGAGGGTATACTCTTGATCTTAAAAAAGAAATAGGTATGTTAGTGTGTAAACTAACGAGCACATGTTTGGATAGAAATTGGAAGTGTAAAAATGATGAAGCTCTAGTAGATAAAGGGAATTTCAAAGGTTGGTAGGAAGGTTGATCTATTTATCTCTTACTTGATTCAATTAGACCTATGTTGTCAGTGTGTTAAGCCAATATATGCATTCTCCTACTCAGACACACCATAATGTGGCGGTGCATATTCTTAGATACTTAAAAGGGACTTATGGTATGAGATTGCTATTTCAAAAGAGTGAGAACAGAGGAATAGTTGGATTTGCTAATGCAGATTGGGCTGGTTCAGCAAAAGATAGCCATTCCACCTGAGGTTTTTGTACAAAACTATAGGGTAATTTAGTAACTTGGTGAATAATAGTCAGTGGTTGCCCAAAGTAGTGTTAAGGTTGAGTTTAGGGCAATTGCTCAAGAAATTTGCGAGTTGATCTGATTAGAAAGAATTCTTGAGGATTTATAGTTATTTGTAAATAATGTTACTATTCTCTATTGTGACAACAAATTTGCTGTTAGTATAGTGCATAATCCTGTTTGACATGATCGAATAAAAATGTGAGAATAAATAGATATTTTATCAAGAGAGAAATTGAAGAAAGAGGAATCAAGCTATTATACATTCCATCCACAAAAGAAGTAGACATTTTGACCAAAGCCATGCTAAAACTAGGTTTTGTATCATTGATATGCAACCTGTGAATGACTGACATCATTCATTAGCTTGAGGGAGAGTGTTGGAAGATTTGGCTTATTTCTAGTTTTGGAAGTAGAAGTTGTGATTCATTTAATGTTTAGAAAGTTTTGAGTTTTGATTGAGTTACTGGATTAGGAAAAGAATTATTGTAATATTGTATTTCTTTTCCTCTCCCCCACCCCCCCCCCCCCCCCCTTTTTATTCATTTCCTTTTGTATAGGTTGAATTACCTTAAATTGATGTAATATATGTGTTTAAATTCTCTTGGATGAGTATAATGTGTGGAAGAAATTATTCAAACTAGAAACCTTTGTTTCACCCTAATATACATATCTAAAATGTTGGGATGTTAGGTATGATGAAATAGACAGAGGGTCTATAATGTTATTCATATGTATATATATATTTTTTGGGTGCTTGTGTGGGATCTGGATATTATGTCTTGTTGATTTTTGAATGTCTTATGTTTTATATTTTTCGCAGGGCAAATTCGTTCTGTTGGTGCTTTGACATCTAGTGCTGGGAAGCCGGTTTTGACATCCACTGCTGAAAAGCAGGTTTCCACATCTACTGCTGAAAAGCCAGTTTTGAGTTCCACTGAGGTTGTAAAACCTGTGAAAATTGGAAATAATCGTAAATCAGCTACATTAGCAGCCAAACTGTTTGATGCTAAAGTTCCTTTCAAGGAAAAGGTTCAACTCCTTATCATTTTTGTTTGTGTTAGTTGTTTTAAGTTATGATTGAATGTTTACAGGGTTGTACAATTTATTTTCTGTATGTGATTAATTTATATTCTTTTAAATGATGTAATGTTTGAAAGTTATGAAAAACAATGGGATAGATATTTAAACATCATTTTTAGCACTTACGAGAAATAGATGAGAATACAATTTTAACTTTTGCTTTACTTTTCTCTTATAATTAAATAATGATGATAGTTTAGGATGTCCTCATAATATCACCAGTTTGAGATTTTGAGTCTAGTCTATTAAGTATCTTTTGGCATGAATCCAAGTCTTTATGCTTGTGTGTGACCAGACGATTTTTCTGAAAGATGTTCAGATAGAATTACACTTGGACAGTTATTTACTATATTATTTGAAATATACCCTTGGTTTGTCATAGAATAAAGCTAATTAGTTGTTTAAAAATCAATAGACTCCTCCATTTAAGGAGCATCTGTATTAGTTTAATTTTTGTACCTAGGTTTGCTGGTAAAGTGCATAAGCACCTCTCTTTGGATTATGATATAGATGGGCCATTTTGACCATAATATTTGATACTTTCTAAGTAGTGGTTTATTTAGGTGCAATTTAAATTTTTTTTCGTGCTGAAATGCTGTGCAGTTTCCATTAATTTTATGCTGGATTGTTTCGGTTTAAGTTTATGTTCCTTTTGCTTATTTATTTCCATCTGTTATATTTAAAGCATTGTATACATTTGGCGTATCTTTGCTTCTACATCTAATGTATCATTGCCCTTGATTTGGTATAACTGATGTGCAGTGACATAATTATTTCTATGTTAGTTCTTCTTGTTAACAGGTCTGTTGAGATGATGTGATTTACTGGGTTTTCTTGTTCTTATTTATTTTGTTTATTAGTATCATCCTTCCTTCGGTGTATGTATCCTAAATTATCTTTCCAATTCTCATACTTTTCTTGTTCGCGTTTTGATTCATCGGACATTTGCTGCTTTTTGTATTGACATGTTAACTTCTTTATCTTTATTGTGTGAAATTGGACATTGACTTTTAATTGAAATTAAATCTGCAGCTAAAATGTATGAAACAACTTGCTACTGTCAAAACTGATGGGACTGTACAATTTGAAGTTCCAGGAGATATTAAACCAGAAAACCTTGATTTTGGAGCTGGAGTTGTTGATGATGGATCTTCTGTCAAAGAAACTGCTGAAGCCACAGCCATACATGATATACGTCCATTGCAAATAGTAATGCTTATTGTTGGAACTCGTGGAGATGTACAGCCATTTGCTGCGATTGGAAAACGCTTACAGGTTATAGCATGGTCTGGTTTTTATGTTTTTTTCATTAATATGGTTCTTGATCTGCTGTGTGTGTGTGCTTGTCTAGTTCTCTTTTTTGTGTTTGCTGTATTTATTGAACTGCTCCCTCTTCTTGAGATGGGTTGACTGGATATAGTTCTAAAGAGGTGCTCTTAGACCTATAGCCTGAAGCATATGAATTTATGTAGGTGAATATTTATGTGCAGGAAGATGGCCATAGAGTTAGACTAGCAACTCACTCAAATTTCAAAGACTTCGTCTTGAGTGCTGGGTTGGAGTTTTTCCCTTTAGGAGGAGATCCAAAAGTTCTTGCTGGATGTGAGTGTCCAATCTTGTTTTAGTACTTTGTCATCCTTTCCTTGTTTTTATGATTTTACTTGGTTTTTTTTTTTTTCTGGTCATTGGTAATGTAGTTGCTACTGTGTAAATTTCCTTGATCCCTTTATCACTTCTAAGAGGAGTTGAATTTCTTTTCTTGTATAAATGGGTGCTATCCCTTATTTTTATGTTCAAGTGATGAAATAGTTTGAGTAAAACCATAAAGGATTGTGAAGTATTTTCAGAGTTTGCGAAGTTTAAATTTTGTAAAGGACTGTTAAATGATATCTGGTGTATCATTTCATGAAAATTTCGTGCTGTTTGTATGACAAACTAAATTTCATAAGAATTTTGTGTGATGACTGTATATCTACTTATCTTTCTTTCTTTCCTTTTTTCTTAGTTAGCATCTACTGTATTTTTATTTTCCCTTTATGTTTTGTGTAATTGATGATCTCTGATTTGGTTTCTGATTGAATTAGTTGGATCTTAAATTGATGAGGATTGCGGCTGCCAAATCTGCTATGATAAACTAAACATATCCCTGGATGACCCTCCCTTTATCCTCCTCAAAAGTCTTTGAATTTGATATATACTATGGGTTCATTACTATGTTTTCTGCAGATATGGTAAAAAATAAAGGCTTCTTGCCATCAGGACCCTCAGAAATTCATATTCAGCGGAATCAGATGAAGGAAATTATTTTCTCTTTGCTTCCTGCATGCAAGGAACCTGATCCTGAATCGAAAGTGCCATTTAAACCAGATGCTATTATTGCCAATCCTCCAGCATATGGTTAGATCTCTCCATCTCTTTTTTATTTGTTTACTCTTGTTACTATCTTTTTATAATTAGGTATTCCAAGGGAAGGATCGTGTGTGTGTGTGTGTGTATTCCTGTGTACCGGTATATGATAGGAACATAGACTAAGAATATTTGCTTTGAATATTACCATTCCATTTATGCTGTATATATCTTGTTTGAATTAACACAGTTGAAATGCACAAAATTTTTTCAGGGCATACACATGTTGCTGAGGCACTAAAAGTACCCCTTCATATAATTTTCACAATGCCATGGACGTAAGTGTTGCTTGGGCAATCTTAATGCTGCATGTTCTTTTCTCTTTTGGGATTCTGCAAGCATCATCCATTTCTTGCACATATATATTGGACATAATCAGTTATGGACATTCGTCTTTTACCATGTTTTTTTGTTAATTTTTGTTAATCTTTGTTAGTATGAACTGTGCATGGCTTCTGCTTCCAATTTAGTTTTTGATTTGATTTGATTGAATATAACATTCATCTTTTTTTGTCAGGCCTACTAGTGAATTTCCCCATCCTTTGTCTCGTGTTAGGCAACAGGTTGCTTATAGAGTGAGTC
Organism: Mangifera indica; assembly: GCF_011075055.1. Classification (NCBI taxonomy): domain Eukaryota; kingdom Viridiplantae; phylum Streptophyta; class Magnoliopsida; order Sapindales; family Anacardiaceae; genus Mangifera; species Mangifera indica. Next base: position 12,183,321 of record NC_058143.1, on the reverse strand, counting down.
TATGCAACTATTATTGTTATTAATTTCCCTTTTGATTTCAGAATTTGGTTTAAAAACTACAAATGTTAGCGTCTATAACAATGTTTTAATAATTAGACAGGGTCTTGACCTTGGCGAAGGCTTGGTTCGACCGGGTGGACTGGCGGTCGAACTGGGATGACCCTATTTAAATAAAAAATAAATTTATAATATATCACAACTTCGATTATCATCTGATGGTGATTCACTCTGGTAGAGTCCCAGCATTTACAAAAATTTTTGCAAATACGCTGGCATCAGCATGATGTCATGCTGACTTCAGTATATGCCTTACTGACATAAGCATACCCATGAGCCATGGTAAAATTGGTGGTTTAACTGTGAACTGGCACGGTAAACCCCAATTGAACTGCAGTTCAAAGTGGTTTAATGTCTAAAACCATTTAACCACTCAACCAGACTGGACATTCCTCCAGGCCCGGTTGAACTGGTCTGGTGTTCATAACATTGGGCTATAACACAGGCTTTAAACCTAACCTGTCATAGAGTACGCTATAAATGAAGAATCCATGAAGTATAATAAAGCTAAGGTTTTAATTAAACCTTTTACTTTTACAGCAATAGAAAAGTAGATTAAAGAACAAGTCATGTCTTTCATTGCAAATACACAAATTTTACTCTCCAAGCACTACTTTCAAATTAATAGCTGACTTTGAAATGTTTTTAAAGATTTTTTAGTAAACAAGCAGCTCAAAACCCACAAAAGTTTTTGCAGTCTTTTTGGGATACTAGTTCCAGTTGTATTTTCATTTTTTGGTACTCATATAATTGCTTTTGAAATACAATATTTTTGAAAATGCAAAATTCAGTTTCTCTTTTCATTTTGTGAGAGTTTCCAAAATTAACTTCATCAAAAATTTATGTAATGAGTTGTAACATATTATTTCCTTCTCTCTAGATTTCTTTTCCTTTAGTTTCCTTATTTAAACTTCTTTTCTTATTCTCTAAATTAAAATTTTGACTGATTTGAGTTTTGCAGTAGGGATCTTTGCTTCTTTCAAGCCATTTAAGCTAAACTGTTTACATGCCATAAGCTTCAAAAGTCTACTGCTCTCCCTTCATCTGATTGCATATCTTGTTATATTGTTTCACATTCTTCCCTAGAACCCTCCTATAAATACCACAGCAGCCTTATATATTAATAATGTTATTGCTTTGGTTTATATCTAACTCAACGTCCAAAATCATGGTTTTTGCTGCAGCTTTCATATCAAATTGTTGATGCACTAATATGGCTTGGAATACGAGACATGATTAATGAGTTTAGGAAGAAGAAGCTGAAGCTAAGACCTGTTACATACTTAAGTGGATCCTGGGGCTCTCCCCAGGATGTGCCTTATGGGTACATTTGGAGTCCTCAGCTTGTTCCGAAACCAAGAGGTTATTATAGTACTTACACAGAACATATAAACATTGCATTCTTATCTCTTGCTCTCTCACATTTTGTACATAGTAATTGGCATGCCATGGATTTGATGTTTATCTTTCCAAATTATTTTTCCATGCTTGATTTTTTGCTATTAGATGGATGTTGAATCTGGTCTATCTTTTTGACATGCTCTGCAGACTGGGGACCTAAGATTGATGTAGTGGGGTTTTGCTTTCTTGATCTTGCTTCAAGTTATCAACCTCCAGATCCACTTGTGAAATGGCTAGAAGAGGGTAAAAAGCCTATCTATATTGGTTTTGGTAGCCTTGTGAGTTTCTTCTCCCGCATCTATTATGATATCACTGTTTGCAACTTCTACAGATATTAAGATGTGTAGGGGATAACTTGATTATTTACTACCAGAATTTCTTCCATTGGTGTGCCCATCGTGTATGGGAAAAAAAAAGAATCTGCCATTTATAATTTTTTTCAACCATTTTTTTAAATTAAAATTTCTGCTTTACCTTTTATTTTTTTAATTTTAAGTTATGCTTCTATGAGTTTTTGGACTTATCTCCTCCTTTGCCTTGCTTCAGTTTGATTTGTAAGAATCCACTAGAAACATTATGCTAGCATGGTTTGTCAAAATCCATGAGTGAAACTGGATCTTTTTGATGATCTTATGATTATAACTGAATTGATTGGCATAGATCTGAAGTAGTCTATAGCTTTTGTGCTCTTGACAAGTTATAATATCTTTTAATTTTAGACAGATCCTCTTTGTGAACATCTTGTTGACTGTTTTGTATATATATCCTTTTCATTCATTGATGTTCTCTCTTTTTTTTCCTTCTAAAGCAAAATGATAGCCTCTTCTCTCTAAAACTGCAATCATGTTTCTAGTTGTCTAAAATTCTAACCTCATCTCTACTTTCCCTGCGGTTGATCCCTACTCTGCAATTATAGATTATTATATATTGTATGATGAACTTTAAAATTATAGCTGAATCTACCTTAACCACTTCTCCTGTGAACTAAATGGAGCCTAAAAATGGTATTCTTTTTTTGTTAAAACCATGGTTTTGCAATCCAGTAAGTTCCTATGATGTAAAAAATGAGAGTAATGAAAGTAAAGCTCCTTGGATCACTAATTATTTATATTAACTATTCAGTTTGTGTTTCGTTATTTACTTGTTTGTTTTTGTTCTTGTGTCATGCAGCCTGTTCAAGAACCAGAGAAGATGACTGAAATAATAGTAACAGCTTTGGAAAGAACTAGACAAAGAGGCATCATCAATAAAGGTTGGGGAGGTCTTGGGAATTGTAAGTCTTAGTTCTATCCTGCTTATTTAAAAGTACATGGGATCCTAATTTCTGCTTATGTTTGGATTGTATAAAAGTTATGGGAGTAAATATTTACTTTGTATTGTCAGTGACAGAACCAAAGGAGTTTGTGTACTTACTGGACAATTGCCCCCATGACTGGCTTTTCTTACAGTGCAGTGCTGTGGTAAATGTGAACTACTTTTATCATTTATTTTTCTGTAGTAGCATGCATTGGTGTTGTACTGTTTCTTGTAATGTTATGTGGACATTGATACATGTTCATGATATGAATTTTTCTTACGATGTTACATGGATATCCATATCATAACTGGTGGTTATGATGACCTTGCATTTGGGGCTTGAAGATCTAATATATGGAGGATGCAGAAAATCTTGTTCTCCATTCACAGTTGGTCAATAGAGAATTAAATTACACTTATAATCTAGGGACTCAGTATAGTGTCTTTGAAGTATATAATTCCCAACTGTTAGTTCTTGCCTAACCTGAACCTGATAAATGATTTAATTGTGTTTTATCCCATTAATTGTGTTGAGATTGTAGTGTATTAGAGTGGATGGTAGAGATTTGAAAATAGTTTTTCTTTTGATATACTTCTTTGCATGGTGCCCTATATTTTCTTTGTTACAGATTTTATATGCTACTGGGAGTTGACATGGTGAGAAAGGAAGGAAAATGTTTATTGAAGTGATGAACTACTGATTTCATCCTTAGATCAATTGAGAATCATAATTAAATTTAAAAATCATTTGGGAGATATAGTGAATATATCATTATATCAAAAATGACTTTGGTGATGTTTAATAATTCTCCAGATTCATCATGGTGGTGCTGGAACAACTGCTGCTGGTCTGAAAGCAGCGGTAATTTTCTTATTTTATTTGTCAATATATTAGCTCATCACAGACTCTTCGTTACTTCAAAAGAATGACTAATTTCTTTCTCTGAAATAGTGTCCAACAACCATTGTACCATTTTTTGGGGACCAGCCCTTTTGGGGTGAACGGGTTCATGCCAAAGGATTGGGCCCTCCACCAATCCCAGTGGAGGAGTTTTCACTTGATAAGTTAGTTGATGCGATAAATTTCATGCTCAATGACAAGGTAAAGCACAATTTTTAACTTAGATCTACTTCACATGTTTATGCTTGTATTGTGCCAAAAAGAAAAATAAATGATTCCTGTGCTGAGTTATAAATGGCTCCCCATTTTACAATAGTAACCATGGAGCAGTTATTAGTTTTCTTTACGATAAGTGTTTATCTATAATTTATTTATCGTATACAACTACAAGCAAAACTGAAGAAAACAGAGATAAAATACCTGTTTTCCCCCTCATCTGATATGTTTTGTTTTAGCTTGAGATGTGTTTTGGACATTAAGCCTAAAACGAAGATTGTTTTCCTGCAGGTAAAAGAGTGTGCTGTTGAACTGGCTAAGGCCATGGAAACTGAAGATGGTGTTTCAGGTGCAGTAAAAGCCTTTTATAAGCATTTCCCTGGAAAAAAAAGTGATGAAGAGACTGAGACACCCCCTCGTCATTCAAGATTTTGTTCCATGCGACAATGTTTTGGCTATACATGAATCTTTAGAAGTTTGACGTGTCAAATTTGACACGTCTCTGACTGCTTTTTCCCCAGGTTCTATTATGCTTTCTTCTGGTAACTCCTGTCACCCAACTTCAATTACTGTTGCATGTTGCTTCTGCTTTTCCGAAATTTAATGTTGCTGATGCATATCATTCAGAGAACTGCAAGTGATTGATGTACTGCATTCACAGTTCAATACTGATGCACAAAATATGGAGGTACGTGCAATAAAAAGGACTTTAGGCTAAATGATGTAACTTGCCATAACTCATGAGGTCCATTGATTCTGTATCCTGATAACTATACAATCTGATTCTTGGTGGTATGGATGTGTTGGTATAAGTTTCATGATTTAGGGTGTTTGGATCTAATTGTGAAAGTAAAAAGTAAATCTCAAAATGAACTAGAAGTCTTGTATCTTCACTTATCCGCACCAAACCCCACTATTTGATAGGGGATATATTAATTTTTTTTCTTTTATTTCAGTGTTCCCAAGATTATGTTTCTTGTGATGTATGCTAAAAATGTTGCAAGGGTGTAGTTAGTTGGAATGAGCAGGAGAAATCTGACTTTTGTTATCTCTTTTAAGGGCTGATTGTTGCGTCCTCTTTCAGTGCTGGCATTATAGGGGGTTTTATTCTTGGTGTTAGCAACATTTTAATCCGGGGTTTTATTCTTGGCATTATCGTTCTTGCTGAAGATTTCATGCTATCCTGGATTGAAACTTGAATCAAATTAGATGTGTATGATGAGGATTAACCTAGAGAGATGATCAAGGTGTGTCGATATGAAATCCTACTTCCAAAACTTTTGAGTCACCAATAATACTTATATGACAATAGAATCATACTTATTTTATGCATTTTCTCATTAATCTCCGTAGGCCTTAGATATCCTGAATTAGTGGCATAATAAGCTATCAATTCTGTGATTGAGGAGATTAAAGAATTTGATTTTTTATATTCTTCATGTTCAAACTGACGACTGAATACAAGTTGAATGACAGCATCAAAATAAACTTTGAACTCTTGTCAAAAGAGTTCTATATGATTTTACGTAAATTTGATTGTGTGAAGTAAATTATGATTTACACCCAGGTGATTGTATTCTTCTTGTTGAGTATGGATATTGATTTTATAGCTCAAAGAAGTGGGAAAGTTTAAGAGTCTGTTTTGTCCTGCTCCTCCACTTGAAAAATATTGCCATCAAATTTATTTTCTTCTAGCATTTTTGAATCTAGAGATTCAATTGAGGAGGAAATCATGGAGGAGTTAATTGGTGATGAAAATGTCATCATAATTGGAATATCTGAGATGGGTGGCCTGGTAAGGCCATGCTGGTGAAAGAAATCATCGGACAAGCAAAAGAGGAAAAGATATATGATAAAGTAGTGATGACAGTGGTCCCTTAAAACTCGAGTGTATGAAGATTCAAGGGGAAATTGCTAACATGTTGTTGGGTTTGAAGTCTCTTCCAACTAATTCTCAATTAGCACGAGCACGTTTCCTATAGAACAAAATGAAGGAGAATAAACTGATCCTCATAACTTTAGGTGGCATTTGGGAAAGAATTCAATTGGATGAGATTGGTATTCCTTCTGGAGCGGCCATAGAGATTGTAAAATTATAATCACCTCTTCAAGCATAAATTTTTGTTATTTCAAAAGAGTTTGAAACATTATCAAAACAAGAATTTTGAGTACTTTTTAGGAAGATTGTAGGGGAACTGCTATATGTGGTGGCTAACCAATTGTGATTGTCACAATAGCAGAGGTTTGAAGGACAAGAATAAACGTATATAGAGCAATGCAACACAATCACTTAGAAAGTAAGAAGACACAGTCACTTTTCTCATTTCATAGTGTATTCCGAGAAGATTACAAAATTCTAGTTGAAGGTTTGGTTAGATATTGGATAGGTCTGAGGTGGTTTGGACATATGAGATAAGAGTGTAAGCTAAAGTAATGTCGTTTTTTCCTTTTTTTTTTTCTTAATTGATGATGGTGAAGATTGTGTTAAAATGCATGATGTTGTACATAATTTTGTATGATCTAAATACAACCATGAGTTCATGGAAAAATTTGGCATTGGTTTACAAGAGTAGACAAACAGAGATACATTTAAAGATTTCACATGTATCTCGTTGACAGCAAATCATATTAGGGAGCTACCTAATGGGTTGAAATGCCCAACTTTGCAGACTTTATTGCTGCAAAAAAGATACAGATTTGGTTGGCCTAGTTGTTTCTTTCTAGAAATGAACATCTCAAAGTTTTAGTTTTGGGACAGACCTACATCACAACATTACCTAATTCCGTTTTCCATTCTTATAAATCTTAGAACATTAGACATTAACTGTTGCAAATTCGGTGACCTCTCTTTAATGGAAAGCTATGTAAAGTTGAGAGCCTCAACCTTTCCAAATCTGCTATTGAAGCCCATTTCCTTTGGCCAATTAAGTAATCTGAAGATCTTAAATAATTGCAGTGATTTAACACTAATACCTCCTGATGTTATACAGTTACTTGAAAAGTTGCAGGAGTTGTACATTAGTAGATTCTGGAAATGGGAATGGAGAAGCAATGTCAGGCTTGCTGAGTCACAAGCCTTGTTTAGATTCACTATTTTGCAGATTTATATTCCAAGTCTTTGTCTCTCACCAAAGTTCTTTGTCATTTCAAAACTTGTCCAAGTTTATATTAAGAACAGGCCATGTTAACGACTATTTGGATAGAAGTGGATACTCCTTGCAAACCAACATTTCAATGATTTCTAGACAAATTCTTTGTTCTTTTGTAAAGAGCTACAACAAGGTTATTTTGACTTTTTTGGTATTGCAGTGCTATGGTGGTCGGAGGCTGACATTCTCACCAGGTATCAATGAACTTAAGAGTCTGAAAATTTGAGCAGGTACAGTTTACTCAAATGGGAGGTAGTGATATTGGGTAACTAAGATTCTAATGGATTGTAGTGAAACATGATGATTCCGAAAGGCTTTGGCAACAAGTGCTAAGTCAACAAAACGTACAAACCTTGGTTGTTGAAAACAATTTGGTTCTTAACTATCATTACCTTGTTTCCTAGCTGTTTGTCAGCATATCCCATTTATGACACCCATTTCTACTTGTTAATTTATTGCAAAAGATATTTAAAAAGAATTACCACCAAGAAACATAGGTTTATTTTCTGTAGGTTTAAACTGAACAACGTTTTCTAGCTGTCATAAACAGATTAGTCAGAATAACATAATAATAATAATAATAATAATAATAAATAAAAATTAGTTCTTCATGTTCATGCTTTTCCTGACTTCCTCAGCATTTTGTTTGACAGTTTCCTTGGCATTCTGAGCTGAATCTTTAGCTGAACCCCATGCTTCTTCCACTGTTTGTTTTGCCTTGTCTGACATATCTTGTGCTCTTTCTGCCATCTTTCCAGCCATTTCCTTTGCATTTTCATTCATCTACGCACCAATTTTAAATAAATTAACAATATAATAAAAAAATGAAATTAATATACAATGTCTTAATTATATATACGTGTTCAGCAGTAGAGGCAGCCTTGTGTTTGATATTTCCTCCCGCCTTCATTGCCTCATCAGCCCCTTGTTTAACTGCCTGTGATGCCTTATCCGTCGTAGACTGAGCATTTTTATGTGAACTTGCCTATAACCAAAACAATTATTGAGCAGTTATAATGACTACCAATTTGTCCTAATGATGATTTGAATACTAATGATAAATGCACATAGTAATACCTGAATGTACCGTGGGGCTCCAACCACAAACAGTCTGGGATTCCATGTGCTCGTCCTGGAAATTGCAACTCTAACATGCCCAACTTTTGTGGCAGCTGTGGTTAAACTTGCCATCTCTTCTTGGTATCTCGATTATTTTCTGAGTGGGTTTTTTCAGTTCAGAAAAAAATATTTTGAACATAAATTGTGTGAATAAATGAAGTATATAAAGAGGAGAATATGCACATCCATTTTGATTATGGGTATGCCTTTTACAGTCAATTAGATCCATTATTTCAGAGAATGACTGGTTGTGGACACAGCTTTTTACAGTCAACTAGATCCATTAATCCAGGGCCGTTCCATTACTAGATTCAGGATTTATACTTATTTTCTTTTTGCATTTTTTTTTAAAATTTTGGTCAGATTGGTTGAATCATGTAATCTTGACCGAAACTCAAGTTTGTGATTTATAGTTGATAAAAAAATTAGCTGCACGATTTTTAATTATTATACCGGTAAAAGATAGGCCAAAGGACTTATTCCCACCCAAAGATTAGTGGTTTTATTTTATTTTTATCTATTAATTTTGAAAAACTTAAATAGTCACCTTTCTATTAATTTTTGTAGTTTGTATCAAATATAAAATTGTCATTTAATAAAAATATTTAAAAAACTTAAAATGATCATATTCCCCCCCTAAGGATTAAAAATTTAATAATTTTCCTTTACCTAAGGTTTAAAAAATCATCATTTTTCTTCTAAGGTTTTGATGACAACTCTTTGGTGAAAATATCTTCTCTGACAACAAAGAGAAAATGCCAATGGTCTAAAAAGAGATTGTCACCAAAGAGTTGCCATTGAAACCCTAGGAGGGAATAATGATTTTTCAAACTTTGGGTGAGGGGTGGGAGGAAAATTGTTAGAGTTTTTAAACTTAGGAGGAAAATGTGATTAAATTTTTAGTTTTTAAATATATTTTTACTAAATAATAATTTTACTATTAACACTAACCGTAAAAATTAATAAATAAGTGGGTGTTTAGACTTTTCAAAATTAATGGATAAAAACTTAGGAAAACACTAATTTTTGGGCGTGAATAAATCCTGTGGCCTAAAAGATAATATAAACTATGATCAGAGATAGTCAAATTCCAATTTTACTTTATTTGTTAGTTAAGTTACTAGTAATAGTTAAAATTCACCTATTATTTCATAATATTAGCCCACTAATTTAATAAATTGTATAGTCACAGAGAATAAATGAATTTAAATTAAAGAACTAAAATAATTGAGACCAATTTATTAAGTTAAATGCGCACAGTAGTATACCAAGTGATCATTAAGGTTTTTTATACTTTATACAATACACCCGTATGCACGCGTTTACAAGTACACTCTCACATGCATGAAAATGAAAATCAACCGACACCTGCCAAGTGTTGTTGGGAAACTTTCTTTTGATGCTGAAAAATAAACCAACGTATTTACATAATTATGTGAAAATATTAAGTGAGAAATGTAATCAAAGTACTATAGAGTTAAGGGTTTGGTTTGGTCATACGATTAAGTCCTATCACTGCTATGATGTTATGTACTCTTTTGTACAATGTGTTTATTGAGTACAATTACAAATGAAAAGTGTCAATCTTTGTTTAAGAGCTGATAGAGATATAAACATCTATTTTTGTTGAGATGGGAGACTGAAACTTTCAACTAAACAAGCCAAAGGGAAGAAGATGATATGACGCATGATATGATAACTTATTTGACGATGTGAAATGATGATGTTGACATGCATGATGATATGGAGTCATGTAAGAAGCTTAATACATGTGAGATAAAGATTCTAAATTGTTTGCAAGAATTGCATTAAATGCTTGTTCATCTCCTACTCTATTAAACAATATCAACCATTTTACATCTTTGTAAATGATATTACATCTCATCAATACTTTTAGTATCAAAACATAAGCTCACTGCGCTTGTCCTGCGTTGGGCATGCTATCTGCACAACACTTCAGACATCTCTCTTGCCGCAGAGACTTGGAATTAGCAGTAACGTTTCAACATCTTGTGGTAAGATATGGCAGAAATCATACACGAGACTCAAGTCGCCAAAGCCTCAAGATAGCATATAAGAGAGGTTTTTCCATTAATTTATAATCCAAGAAACCCCAATCTCGCATTCCGTATCCAAATTCGAAACTAGAATTTTCGCCGAACCTTAGAAAACAAAAGACAATGGCCTTTATGGACTTGAACTCATAACCTTGAGGGAGCCTTGTCAACAAATTCTAAAACCATAAGCATGAAACAAGGTATGCAGTCTTCGCAATCCGAGTGCGTTAGTAAATCAAGGGAATCATAGCAATGCCAAAGAACCAAATTAACAAAGGAATAACAATCATCCCTTTTAACTACATAAAATTGTTTATTTCTGTTCCAAACATAGGATACTGAAGTTTATTGGTGCATGATAGAGTAAAATTGCAAAACTGGAAAATCCATGAACTACAAATGATTAAAACAATCATCAACAAGAAAGCTAATACTATCTCCTAACCAGATGAGGCAGATGCAACAGACTTCCAAAGTTTAACCCACTGCACCATGGCATCGGCCGCATGATTGAAAACAGGATCCACAGAACCAAGTCGCTCCTTCACTGATTTTGCTATCTCAACTACACAATCTTCACTAGTGGTTGCTGTTCGCGGCAGCCTCACAGACTGAAAGAAAGGTACAACCTCCTCCATCAGCTTCACCCCTGCCCACTCCTTTTTCAAGCTTTCAATTGGATTACCTTTATCACTTCTCCAGACATATGGCAGCCCGGTCTTCACTCCGAGGCCTAGATGATCGCACATTACCTTGGCACACATTCCAGACCAAATATCTTCAATTGTTTCCCACCTCAGTTTTCCTTCCCGAGCCAACCTCAGTGCAGGCAAAAGTGCAGGGCCAACTGTCTCACGTTCAAAAGCAATGTTAATACCACTGACAGGCAGCAGAGCCCTAGCTGGAACAGTCATAACTAAATCAACATACTGAGAATTCCTTTGTTGTGGCTTAAGGGCTTGAGTAGGAGCATCATAATCAGCTAAGTTGAGCCACAGACCACACGACAGAGCACAGGTCACCCCACTTCGCAAGCTAAATGGATACCCACGAACAAAATCTGCTCCCTGACGGTAAGGGTCATAGAGTGTATTAAAGAAGAAAGGGTTAGCTGGAGTGGTAAGATTGGTAATATGCCGAGCAACAACATCTACTAAATTGCCCTCATTGTCCCTAGCTGGAAGGCAGTCATCATCAATAGAGATGATGTATTTCTTCTTAGATACAAGATATCCAAAATACCTGCATGAATAACCAGAGAACAAAATAGTACTGGAAGCACCCACAACTTTATCAATGTCAGGTTTAGTATAGACATGATGGTCAAAACCTTCTGGTATTTTGAGTTGCTCCTTGAGATCAGGATCTTTAACAATTATCAAGTGGAATTTGGAGAAAATCGGTCTCCATTCATTCAAAAATGATGTCAGGTCAGGTTGCAATGCGCCAATGACAATGTCAATGTCACTGTCTTTGATGCCTTCTTGATTCATATTCCCAAATTGGAATAACAATATCCAAAGCCAACTTCTTCAATCTCCTAAAAGCAGTGTGTGTCTGATTCAAATATCTTCAAAATGTACAATTTTGTAAACTCTTAAAACTTCTCAGAACATCCTGTTGAAATAATATATATAAAATGTCAGAAAGTTCTAAACTCATATTTTCAGGGGAAAATTGAAAAATTCTTTGCTACTTACTGGTGGGAAGAACAGGAGTGAGGATATGCTTGATATTAAGTGTCTGGATCAGAACGAGGACTTCATCTTTTCCAGAGGTCATAAACAACTTTAAAACTTTCTCATTCAGTTTTCCAGCTTTTAATGTTCTCTGCCAATTACCATAAAAAATGTGATATTAGAAGAATCAAAATATAACAAACAAAAAAAGGGGCACAATGATAAATTGCAAGACAAAGTAGTCAAATAATGTATCAGTTACCAACAGTGTTTATGTAGGTTTCAGCTGAGGATCTAACAAAAGCTATCACACAAACTAGTTTAGTGAAACACATTCTACCAGCAGTTCAACTCAGACATATTGCCACCAATAAGTGGCCACATAATTTTAAGCTAGACACACAAATTAAAGTTTTTTTTTTTAAATTTTTTGGTAAATAACACAAATAAAAGTTGCGAGATTATCTGTCAGAACCAGTCTGAGCTAAAAGAAAAAGGAAGCAATTTAAACAACTCCAAATCTAAATTTGCTTTGCACATCTGGGATATTAATGGATTTAACTAGCCTAGTTATCAAGAAGAACTGAAAATTTAAAATAGATCAATATGCCAATGTCAAGGCCTTGTGGCCTAATAACACGCAACAACCTCGTAACCATTTCAAGTCTTCAAACTTGATACCAGCCTCATTTTTTCTTCTTCATAATCTGCCAGTGGCCGGATCTAAGTTTATTCTATTTCACCTTCACATTATCATTTCAAACCTCTAATTCTTAACAAGCAAAAACCTGACCGATACTGTCTCATCTACTTAATCTAACTGGTGCCCACAAATATTTGGGATCTACTTAACATGTTCTTTTAGTTTCTTCTATGTGTAACTATGATTAGTTTACAATCAAGCCAAAGTCAACCCCAGGATAAAAGACCAATTACAACCTAGTTCAGTTAATCATCAACTAAACTCAAGTTTCAGAACAACCAGCAAACAGTAAACCAAACAAACCCAACACATTATATGAGTATTGATTTTTCTCAGATCTTCAGCAAAATCAAGCCATCCCATCTCATATATAAGCTCAATGTCCACATGATTTGGTCAATCATTAGGAAAACCCAATTCACAAAACAATTAAAAGAACATTTACTTTCATCGGACAAACATTAAAAAATAAGAAATTACAGCAATTTTCAGCAAATCAAGTCAACCCCATCCTGATTTGATCAATCTTACTCCCAAAAGGTGACAAATCAATGAGAAAAATAATTTCCTATCACTCCCAAAAAAAAAAAAAAAGAGACAATCAATTCATTTTCATCAAAACTAAGCCGAACCCATATCATTTCCACCACAAAACATCAATCTCAACCTGATTAATTCAATCAGCAGGACAAATCCAACGCACAAAGCAGTCAGGAAAGCGTTTACTATCATTAAAAAAAAAAAAAAAACAAAACACACGTAAAAAATAACATGAATATCAAACAAAATCAGGCAACCCCATATCATTTCGATAACTAAAGATTGATTTCAAGTCAATCAAAGAAAACCCATCCTATTTCTATCACAAAGGATAATCTCAACCTGATTATATAAAACAAAAATACACCAACACAAGTCACAAAACAATTACCTAATCATTTATCATCATAAAAAAATAAAAAATAAAAAATACGATCCCTTCATTTTCAGTGAAATCAAGCCAATCCCATATAGATCCCTCAGCAAGAGATCAATTACAACCCGAAATCCCCAATCTTCCGCCAAACCCACACGAAAAAACACTCACAGAAAACCAAAAACAAAGAAACGAGAGTAAAAGCTAAAAAAGTAGTCAAAAAAGAAGAAGGGCGTACCAGAAAGAGATCAAGAAGTATGTGATCAGGAAGAGGGGAAAGATCAGAGAAAAGGGAGAGATTAGGCACGGCCTTATCTATAGTTAAAGAAAGCAAAGATGGCGAGGTTCTCATTAATTCATTTAATGAAAATAAATAAAATTAATTTTAAATTAATTAATAAAACGATGTAAAATTGAAAGGAAGGAGAGAGAGGGAATGGATCAACGATTAGCCCCGAAATAAGTGCAGGCTGCAACGGTCTCTGTGTTTACCAAACCCTGTGTATTCTCCGTCTCTTTGGTTTGAATGACCGACATTTTTGTCGCACGTATGTGGCATGTGCTTATGAATTTTGCCTTTCAACCTTTTGTTTGTTTTTGTCCAATTTTTTTATTTTATTTTACATTTTTTTCCAAATAATTCTACACAATTGAACAAGATTTATGGTGTTTCCATGCTATTTTTTAAATTTATTTCTTTTGTTATATTTGTAGTTAATTTAACTGATAATTGCTAGCATGAATATCGCCCAGTTATATACTTCTTTTAGAAGAAAGAAATACTAAAAATAATTTACTTAATTACGAGTTTGTCTTATTTAACATGATTGATTAAATCTCAATATAACATTTAAGTTTGAATGAGATTTCTTGTAAAAAAATTTGAAAAAAACTAAAAAAATTGGATTTTCACTCATTTAAAAAATATAGGATATTGAAATATATATATAAATTTGTTTGTAGTCTTATATTGATTTTGATTCTTTTCAAATAAGATATTATATCATGTTTAATAGAGATTTTAAGAAATGGTAAACTTATTCACTCTATCAATAATTGTTTCAAATATAGTGTGTCAAGGAGTAAAATTTTTGTCAACGAAAAGCACACAAAATCAGTAATGTGGTTTTGCACAAGAGGTAGTGAATGAAATTTGTATTGTGTGAAAACAAAGAACGAAACAATATTTATAAAGTAGTTTGACCTACTACTCGAGAATTTATGTTTACTATTATGTTATAAATGAACTATGATCAGATCTGTTAAGGATGCACTCTTGCATATGAGGGTAATGAAATTATCCGTGAGGCTAATTAGAATATTTGTACGTGTTCAAGATTGTTTGCCCCATCTTCCTTTTTACAATCCTTGAATTTATAAGATTAAGAGAAATGGTTAATTGAGTTATTACATAAAAATGGTCTCAGGTTTTAGCACACTAATTCTAGACCTCTAATTAACTTTCTCTAAGGAAAGTGTGTGATAATGGATCTAAAAAAGATAGGAGTTGATCACTGTCCTGTAATGATTAGAGATAAAATTTAGTACCAAGTTCCTTCTTGTTTTGAATAAATGGACTTGTGTTTTGGATTGACAAGCAGGTAGATTATGTAATCTAGTCAATGCATACTTCTGCAAGACTAGTCACTAAACGATGGTTAGGCGTCAACAACACAACTTTTTTGTGTTTTGCTAAAGGAGATTTTATGACACAACAATGTCCCTTAGTTTTTGGAGTATAACTCTCTGTCTTTTTTACATTTAATGCATCGCACGTGTAACGTATGATTTTTTGAATTTGATTGGTCGTGACCAATGAAGTCCTTAGGAGTCCAACACTTCTACCACAAAAAATTCTTATGGAAACCGAAAGAGCTCACACTTTTCCTTATGGTTAATGTCGTTATGATCAACGAGTGCAACTAATAGTGTGTAATCACTATAATAGGCAGGTGAAGTAGGACTTGTAATTATTCAACCCATTGCTTCTTGAAGTTTCTTTGTCTGTCTCTATTGTCCTCTTACTCATTTTTGTTTTATCTTAGGGGTGCTAGTTGAAGCATTCAAGCCAGTGTTCTATAAGGCAGCGTTGGAGCTCTTTATCAGTAGATGTTTCTTAGACATCTTGCGAAAGTGTGCTAAGGACTCGACTTGTAGTTCTATCCAAAACTCGATGTATTGGTGAACTTCGCCTAGAATCAATGCTTTTTAATTGATTTCTCTAGGTGTAGGTAACTTTTGAGAGTTCAAGATTGAAGTGTTCTAGGTAATAATGTCATGGGCTTAGGCTGAGAGTCGTGACAGGGCTTTGGGCAGCTACGAGTGATTAGAATGAGTGTGCATAGTCATTAGGTTTGTGGATATAATATTTGTAATTAGGAGTGGTCTAGCCATAGGGCGTACGTAATGTTACTGTGGTAGCGCATTAAAAAGGGGACTAGGTCAACTCTACACAAATTGGTTAGGAGTTAGAGCTGTTCCCTTGATAAGTCCAAGGCAAGACGAAACGAGTAACCTTAAGCCAAAATTCACCCTAAGACAAGACTGATCTTCAAGACGACACATTATGGATGCCACACAGGCAAGTCAGGAAAATTCAGCCTATGATATTTGGTATCAGAGCCAAACCATTGCCAATGCTGCGGTAGCAAAAAGAGATCCCTTCACGTAAATTACAAGTGGTGACAGACTGGCCGTTTTACGTGGGATAGGCAGAAATCCTAGATTTAATAAGCAAATGCCAAGAATACATCATGCCATAGCGAGCGGGTGCACTAGGTGAAAGACGGGGGTCTTCCAAGGTGTCGTGAGGAAATTGGCATGAGAAGGTACGTCATGCTTGACAAGGGGTAGGGCATCCCTTTAGCCAAAATGGGGGACATTCATCGCATGATCATTTGATACGACCAGTGGGAGACTAGGGGTATTTTGTGAGCTGAGTGGAGCAAGAAGGCATGCTTCATTTTGAGTAGGGAGTTTGTTTCAGGCTCAAGTTGGGAGTCGTGACAAGACTTTGGGCAACTACGAGTGATGATGTGTTTAAGAGTGAGTGTGTATGGTCATTTGGTTTGTGGATGCAATATTTGTAGTTATGAGTGCTCTAATTATGAGGCGTGCATAATGTTGTTGTGGTAGTGCATTGAATAGGGGACTAGGCTAACCCAACACAAACTAGTCGAGAGTTGGAGCTGCTTCCCTGATGAGTCTAAGGCAAGATGAAACCAGTGACCTTAAGCCAAAATGTGGACGCATGCAAGATTGATCCTTGAGACGACACATCAGAGATGCTATACAGGTGGGTCGAAAAAATTCAGCCTGTGATAATAAGACTTTAATTTTTTGCCTTTCTCTTGCCATGCTATCCCTGGGTGATTGATTGACGTGAAAAATCTCCTATTTGTCTAGAATTCCTTGAAGAATTATATGGATAGTTGTTTCCAAGAAGTTATGGAATCAACAAGTAGCTTATTGAACCTTTTTTTGCTTCTTTAGTGAGCATGACTGCTAGACAACAACATTTGGCTAGGTCAAAGACTTGGTGGAGCTTCATAGGTCACTGAAAGAATCTAAATTTTGTAGGTTATATGTTCCGTTGAATATAACTATGGGATGGGTTTTAACGTTATTAGGTAGAGGTGCATGACACACTAACAAGGAGAATATAGATTCTCTAAGTTTGATATTTGGTTCATTGGCTTGAAACACCAGAACTTTAAGTGTTCATTCAAGCTTGTGTAGCAAGACTTCTGTTTGATTACATTTGGCCACCTTTTCCAGAGAAACTCATCAAACATTTAAGTGGTCACACATATTTGACTTTTGAGCTTGGCAATTTGGGTTGCTCTATAAGTTTAAGGTGTTCTTGAGAAAAAGTACTCTAATTTGCTTTAGTAGTTTGAACATTTAGGGCCTTCTTTAATCTATTTTTCCATGGGGAGCCATTGGAGAAGTATTTTTGATTGGAATGGTTGGAAGGAAAAATATGTGATGGAATCAAAAGAGCTTTTAGAGGCATTTTCTCTAGCACCAATTGTTAACAAGTGAAATTTCTTCAGGAGTATGCAAGATCAGTGGTATGACTCTGTAGAAGAGATTACAAATGAAATTTGCAATTTGTGAAAAGAAAGAACATTAGATATGATAGGGGAAATTGAATGGTCATAGAATCCTAAAAAGTTAGAAGTTGACGATATCTTGTAACGATAGGGGATCTGATTGATTAGATAATGAAACTACCAAGTTCCATCATTTTTATTCTTTTTAAATAAATGGGCTTCTACGCGTGTTTTTTATTTGACATATGGGTAGATAACGTGTCTATATGTTGCATAATGTTCGTATAGATATTCGCTAAGCAATGATTAGACATCTCTACAATGTACAACATGGTATATTATAAGAGATCCACCCTTTCTATTAATTCCTATGAATTAAACCAAAAATTGAAAAGGGTACTCAATGCTAGGAATGAATTGAAAAAATTATTGATTCCACAACTTTTTCTTTTTCTCTTTTTTTTTTTTTTAAGAATGAATCTTTTTATCCAAAAAAAAAAAAAAGGCTCTCCAAATCTATTGTAGGAACCAAAAAAAGTAGTATTTGATAAGAATGATATAATAGTGTCATGTATATAAAAATAGATAATAATCTAATACATATTAATAAAATGAATAGTATTACATATTAAAACAAACTTTACTAATTTATTTATACAATTTGACGTGACATTATAGGATTGAATAATTTTGAGGTAAGAAAAAAAAATATTTACATCACCTAATTACATATTGCAATATTAGAGTTTATGTGTAAGTTAGTAATATTTGTTTGTATATATAGTTTTATTCTTAAGAAAAAATTAAAAATTTTAAGCATGGTTTCATGATATTTAACATTTGAGCAACTTTATTTAGTATCAAACTCAAGAGGTTAAGGGGGATTATGTAACATCCACATTTACATCTCAAGGTTAATTTTGTCATTTTATGTTTATTTGCAATCAAGGTTAAATATGGCATAAGTTAAGAAATTGTTCAAGTATAAAAAATTGGATTTTTAAATTGATAAATGGTTGTGTATAAAGAGTGTACGTTTGTTCAATTGATATCATGTCAGATAAGTGAATAATACGTCATGTATGAAATTTTCTAAGTGGTGCACAACCCTACATGGTGAAGTGAACACCTATTGTTTCGGCAACAATGAAAAGTGAAGAATCAACGTCAAACTTTGTCATTCGAAAATCAAATAAGAGATGTAATTTCTTAGTTATTGCTATTTAGTTGGTGTAAACAATGGTTATGTGAATATGTAATATGGATATAATGTTGGAATTTGCTAAAGTGCAATTTTGATGTTATGTGAATGATGTTTGTTGCAAGGTAGGGCACGACTAAGATTGAGATGTATGGAATTGCATGATAAATTGATGAAATTGTTATGTAGGATTATATGATCTTTAATTTGTTCAAACAATAGATAATTTGTAAAACCGGTGAGTAATGATTTAGAGTGAATCGGGAGTATAAATAGTACTATATGCATAAATAATTATATGTCACTATGTGATTTAACAGTTGAAAATTAAAAATAAAACAATAATCAATCACATGGTGATATATAGGTATTTATGCACAAAATTATACATATAATTTTATTATTAGGAGTTTTATGTCATGTTCTTAATTTAACGAATATGTTACGGTAGTATGAGAACTATACATAAGAGACTCGTTTTGTGATTCTTGATCTAAATATTTTGTCAAGTTTTATAATGTTTATCACTATAGAAATATGTTATATGTCGTGGTAGAGAATATATTTGAAAAAGTTTAGTATAGATTTAAGATAGAAACAATAGGAGAATAACATTACAGTTGTTAATCACAACCATTGAGAACAAACATGATGGTGACATGTATTATATTTTATCAATCATACGTTTTGTGCATAAAGACATGCACATTTGCACACTTAATAGGTTAGAAGTTCCAATGATCGGTGAACAATTTTATGGAGCAAATATACGTTTGTCCGTGACACATAAGATAGGTCGATCGTGTAGAAAGAGTATATAATCATTCACAAAAAGAAAAAGATAAATACCCCTATGTTTCACGAATGACACAAGCATGTAAGTTCATGCATAGGATATACACGTCCGTAGATAGGGTTACGACTTGAACTGCCCATGAATCAGGAAGTCATGCATGAGACAAATATGTACAATCATACATAGGTGAAAAGGATTACTGCAATGCGAGATCAATGAGCATAAAACCGATATGAGGGTATTTTAGGCATTGCAATATTTATGATTTGAGATGTATTTTCAAAACAATTTTATGTTATGTTGAATTTTACTACACACGTTCCATGTTGATTGTCAATGTTTTATGATCTGACACCTTTGTACATTTCCACTGAGTTTTTTATTTATGAACGGAAATTTTGTAATTTTGCAAGTCAAAGTTTTAATATTCTTTAAATAAATTATAGTAACAATTCTTTCCAAAGGGCAATAATTGTGGAGGAGCATCATAGGTCTAAAATTTAGTATACGTAAAATATTAATATAATTCCTAAAAATTATATTAACCCTTGTAGATTTTATTATTTCTTTATTTTTAAATTTTATTCATGGATTTTTCGTATTAAAATTACACTGAAAAAAGTGTGTATGCAGGTAATTTAATATCCTGAGAGTTATATTATGGAATTGAATTTTTAGTGACAGATTTTAATCCAAGATTACAGTGATTAAAGGTGTTAATACTCAACTCCATACACTTAACAATCATAATAAATTTTAATAAAAAAATATAATGATAAAATATGATTAATGATATCATATTATCATAGAAAATTTTAATAAAAAATTATAATGATGAAAAATATAAGCCAATAACTCTATCTTCATATTATCAAAATCAAATTTGTGATGAATTTACATTATATTAAAATTAAACTTAAGGGAGTTTTTTTTTTATTTAATTAATACTTTTGGGCCCAAAGACTTGCTCCCACGTAAGGTATAAAATCCCATCGTCCCACCCTTTAATTTTAAAAAATTTAAACACCGATTTATAAATTATTTTTTAATTAAAAATTTCCGTTAGAATTAGGAATAGAGTCATCATTTGCTAAAAAATAAAGTTTTATTATATTTTTTCCCAGATTTAAAAATATTATAATTTTCCCCACCCAAAGTTTCTAAGTTTTGAAAAGTGGCCATTCCACCCCCTCCCCCAACCAAACTAGCGGTTTTTTTCTCTTCCTTTCTTTAGCCACCAGCAACTTTCTCTTCTTTCTTTGTCACCGACAAAGGAAGACTTACAAGCCAAGATACCAATGACGACAAACGAAGGCGAAGAATCTTTATCTTTTTTGAATCAGTGCTGAACAACGTTAATCAGCTTCATTTTTCATCTATTTAGTTTTAGGGGGAGATGAATCGATAAATGGAAGCTTCATTTGAAGCTGATTCTTATCGTCCGATGAGATTCAATGAAGACAAAGATTCAACACCTTCGTTGTTCATCGGACGTCAGCGTTTCGATTTGTAAGTCTTCCTTTGTTGGTGGCAGATAAAGAAGGGAAAGTTGCTAGTGTTATAAGATGGTGGCCGTAGGAAGGAAGAGGAAAAAACCCTAGATTTGGAGGGGGAATGACCACTTTTCAAAAGTTGAAAACTTTAAATTGGGGGGAATATGATATTTTTTAACTCAGGAAAGAAAATAAAATAAAATAAAATATTAATTTTTTTAGTAAATAACAGTTTTACCTTTAATCTTAACTAGTATTTTTAACAAAAAATGACTTATTAATGAGTTTTTGAGTTTTTGAAAGTTAAAAAGTGAGACCCTAGGATTTCATCGTAGCTTGGTGGGAATAAGTCTTTTGGTCATGCTTTTGTTTATGAATTATACCCTTGTAAATTTACATATTTTCATTTTTTAAAAAATCAAAACTTGTATATTTTTAAACATATTCACCCATTAAATCTATTTAATTTTCAAATAAAAAACTATGTCATTAAGTGTTATTTTATCTTTAAGTTAAAACTATCTAATAATATATTACTTTTTTATATATCATTTTTATACACAAAATTGTGCATATATAAGTACTCTTAATAAAAATATATAAAAGTTATATGGATAAGATTTATGATGCTTTCTAAACAAACAAAAAGACAAATCCACTGATATTAAAATGATAATTCTGAAATTAGACGGCAAGAGTCAGATTTCCCTATATTATTTGCACCTTAAACATCAACTTAAAACTAGAAAAAAAAAAAAAGTAAATATCTTCTACTTGACTCCAACAATACACATGAGAAACCTGAGCTTTTCAGTAACTTCAATAAGATCAGAAGGGTCCTTAAACGAGGCTGGAGGCTCAACTCCAGTGAACAAATACAGTCTCTTCAACTCCTCAATGCATGTGCCCTGTGGCGCTGCTTTGTATCCAACTATCAGCCGCATTGCCTCCATAAGTTCCCGGATTTTCTCCTCACTGTACACCTCCTGAAACATGCAACAATTGCATAGCTTTATTTCATTCCACTGAAGTTTCAAAGTTTCCAAGGTGCGGAAAAACAAATACAAGTATACAAATTGCAATTTTCTAACCTTACTGGAAGCCATACCATTGTCTTCCTGTGAGCAAATTGCAGCATCGTTGCACTTGCGCTCTCCTGAACAAACAGGAAGCGCCATATAATCAACTGTCTCAGGATTTCCATAGGTACTTGAAGAGTGTTCATTTTCTGCAGATGCGTCAATAGATATGCACACATGAACTCAGATTACTGGAAAGGAAACATATAAAAAAGAACTAGAGCAATGCTAATTATACAAATTTTACGCATGTTAAGTATATAAAATAAGTATATAGATGATTTATTATAGAGTGATTGAATACTACTTTATCTTTTAATTTAAAATCATTCAATCATATAGTAATGCATTATCAGTATACTCACTTTGTGTCTTCAAAGTATATACATTGAATGAACTAATAGCTGCTGGTCAGATTCTATAGCTTTACCTCTAAAGGTGTTGTAATCTGCATATGAATGGGCAACTGCATTTCTATTTTGAAACAAATCAAACCCACTTTCATCAGCAATTTCTCTTACATCTGCATTTGAAGATGTCACATTTTCCTTCTCCCTATTCAATTGGACATTTTGTACTACATCCTTAGCAACATTATCATCTCCTCCTCCCTGCAACATTAAAGGCTTGTTTAAAACGGGTTTTTCCTCTTCTTCTTTGACACTACAGACATCAGTAGTTCCAACGACTTCGCCCTCTTTGGGAATCACATCCGCCTTTGGCACATCCTCGTCGTCGTTCTTTTCTACCTTTGTAAGAGGGTTATTGCTAATTCTACCTTCCATTGGCATTTCCATTTCTTCAACATTCTTATTAACTTGCCGGTGTTCCTCCACTGCCTTTCGGGATAATTTCTCTACACTCTGGTTGTTCTTCTCTCCATTATCAGCCATACCCTCCTCCCTGATTTTTTCAAGTAATCCACTTGTTTCTTTCACCGATTCTTCATCTTCCTTAACTTCATTACTCTTACATAGTTCCACAACAATGTCTGTCACTTTAAATGGTGCTACCATATCTTCAATGGCTTCGCCGCTTTTCTCATCTCCTTCAATATCAACAACAACAGCAGCCACATCATCAACTGGCATATGATCTGGGCTTTCCACAATCACAGGCTCTTCCTCTTCCTCTTCTCCATCTCCTTCAATTCTCACCTCAACTTCTAATTTCTTAGGTTCTTCCTCGTTTTCATCTTCATACTCTTCAACAGCTTCTTCATACCCATTTTCCTCCACTATCTCAATTTCATCTTTTCTAATAACTCCATGATTTGCCACATCAATACAACGATCATTGTCATTCTCCTCTAATTCAATCCTCATCGCAACTGTTTCTCGTGTATCCTCCAACATCTCTTCTTCTTCCTTCTCCATATCAACAGCTGCTCTATGCCACCCATCTTCTTCTTCACCATGATCATCATCCTCAACAACATCTGTATACGACACTTGTCCATAATCCAAAAGAAATGGAGGGGGTTTAGACCCCGGAAGCAGGATACTCATAAGCTTATTAGTGCAAGCATAGCTCGCCAACAACAGCCCATACGGAACCGAACAAGCGAACCCAAGAAAGGAGATAACCACAAGAGGAGGAACTATCACAGGAGCCGAAGACATCACAAATCCTGTCACCAAAATATTCCTTCCCACTGTTAAGCCCTTGCACAAGATCCAGCGAACTTTTCCTCTGTTTTCCTCGGATGAGGATTCTTCAGTACTCCCCTCCATGGCCGAGTATGGATCTTCCATCTATATACATTTACAAAAAATACTTGTGGTGAGATACAAACACAAAGGATTATTGTCTTAACATTTATCTTCAAAAAGATTCTTCGCACAAGAGTTTAGAAAGAAATTTTAGGATCAATGATGTGGAAGATTACTGTGATTATTGTGTACCATATTTTCTTCGAGACACTCGAAATAAAGATCAACACCAGGGAAAATTTTAAATTTCTACAAGCTAACAATGACACACAAAAAGTTGAGGAAATGAATAAGAAAATTAGAATTCATTAAGCAAATTTACAGATAATCAAAAAATATTTTTGTACTGTGATTAGAGATAACAATGAAGATTAATTATTCATACAGATCAAGGGGGTTTCTAAATGATTAGGAACTTTCTCTGCAAATTCAAGTATGTTGCAGTGGAAAGAACTGAGAAAAAATAAAATTAAGAGGAAGAAATTAAATTTTCAAATAGCATATTAATGTTCCCATAAACACAAAGAAAAAACATAAAAAGTTTACCTGAATATACAGTAGAATGAACAAATCTAATTAGCTTATAAGTAGGCCCGGTGTCATCATGACGAACAAAATATTAGGCATTTAGTTTGAGCAAGAAAGAAAGTTTTTTAGGCTGTGCAGGTTCAAATTAGCTAGGGTTTATGGAGAAGAGTTTGCATGAAGAAGACACGCGTTGGAAAGACGGGAGTGGCATTTGGAAAGGTAAGATGAGGCCAGGATCATAAGGTTAAACAAATGCATGCAAGCTGCAGCGCATGCAGAAGAAGCTCAGTGATGATCCCAAGGCTCCGCACATCAACGTGGTTGCTGATGACTTCATTTGTCGCCTTCTCATATATATATATATATATATATATATATAAATGATGTGATCTACATTTGAAAATTAAAAAATAAAATAATTCAAACAATCATATTACTAAGAAAACAGTCAACTCTTTAATTACTGTATTTCGTAGAGCCAAACAATTTAATTAAATATAATGTTAACTTCACCTTTAACTTTAAGATAAAAATCCTAAAATCCCCCAGTTGTAACAACCATTTTCTTTTAATTGAGAAACTCACATCTAAAATCTCATGTAGAAAACATAAATTCAAACAAGAAGAATCGTATTGAGTTGTTTTTTTCCATAATGAAAGGATCATTTTACATACAATTAAATTAGGGGAAATTGAAATTTTTACTCTATCTTTTTATTGTGTATACAAATATACTGGTCATCTCAAAACTTAAACAAAAATATCATAAGAGTATTTTATTTTCCTAAAATATCCTTATTAATGTAACTTATGCAAAAAGAGAGAATATTACATTTCTCTTTTTCCTTAGTCTTCTAGTGAGGAAGAGACAAAAATTATTAAATTTATTTAGAGAATTAATATTTGTTACAGAAATTTCACAGTAAAATTATCCACATTCAAGTCAGTATGTTATGTGTTTTCTTTATGAACAATTAAAAATCAAATAATGTATGGTAGATTCATGTTTATGAATTCAAATGAAATTTAATTTTATTATGATTTCATATTGTTAAATTATTTAATGTTGTTATTTTATATTGTTTTTATTATTTAAAATTGTTATAATATTGTATTAATGATTATAAAATATAAAATTTTAAATCTGAAAAAATTTTAAACGAAAAACGGGTTGACGTCGCCAACCCCTTGGCAGCAACGCTAAGGGGTTGGCGACGCCAACACCCACTAGTTTATATTTTTTGAATTCTCTTTCATGTAGTAGGGCCATATAAGTTAAAATATTTGAAAATCACTTTATTTTACTTCTAAATTTTCGCAGTGGGCTTAGGGGTGCAAGTAAGGAAGAATCCAAAAATCTTTAAATTCAGTGGGGCTCACTACAAGAAAGAGAACTGAATTCAAAAAACATAAAACCAGTGGGAGTTGATATTGCCAACCCCTTGGCGTTGCCGCCAAGGGTTGGCGTTAATGCCAAGGGGTTGGCGACGCCAACCCGTTCTTTATTTGAAAATTTTTTAGATTTAAATTTATATATTTTCTAATCATTAATATAATATTAAATAATATTATAACAACTTTAAACAATAAAAATAACATGAAATAACAGTATTAAACAATCTAACAAAATGAAATCATAACAAAATTAAATTTCACATGAGCTCATGAAGAAAACACATAACATACAAGTTTTATTATTCAATCACATGTCTTCTTTGCTAAAAATTTTTTTTTCCATACTGTAGATATTCCTTCCTCACTAGAAGGCTGAGGAAAAAAAGAGATATGGTATTCTCTTTTTCTGTATGAGTTATATCAATGAATGTATTTTAGGAAAATGTAATACTGTTGTGGTATTTTTGTTTAAGCTTTAAAATGAGTGGTATATATGTATACACGGTAAAAAAAATGGGTAAAAATTTCAATTTCCCTTAAATTAGTTTAGAATTTGTTGCTTGCATTTGGGGGCTACACCACATAGGATTTAAATAGACAATGAAGCCACTACTTATCCACAAGGAGGTGTTAGGAATGTTTGTGCTAGCCTATGTATTCAGTTGAGTCATTTTCTACCTTTCTAAGGGGCTTATTGCTTATTCTACCTTCCATTGACATTTCCATTTCTGCAACATTCTTGTTAGCTTACTGGTGTTCCTCCTCTGCCTCTCTGGATAATTTCTCTACACTCTGCTTGTTCTTCTCTCCATTATCACTTATACCCTACTCCCTGATTTTTTAAAGTAATGCCCTTGTCTCTTTCACTAATCCCTCATCTTCATTGACTTCATTACTCTTGCATAGTTTCGCAGCAGTGTCTGTCATTTCAAATGGTGCTACCATATTTTCAATGGTGCCGCCACTTTTCTCATCTCCCTCAATATCAACAACAACAACAACCACATCTTCAACTTGCATATGATCCGAGCTTTGTACAATCGCAGACTCTTCCTTTTCTTCAACTCCTTCAATTCTCACCTTAACTTCTAATTTCATTGGTTCTTCCTCAATTTCATCTTGATGCTTTGCCTCATCAATATAATGATCATTGTCATTCTCAACTAACGTAATCCTCATCTCAACTGTTTCCCTTGTATCCTCCAACATCTCTTCTTCTTCCTTCTCCATATCAACACCTCCTTTACGCCACTTATCTTCTTCTTCACCGTACTCATCATCCTCAACAACTTCATCTGTGTATGACACTTGTCCATAATCTAAAAGAAAAGAAGGGGGTTTAGCTCCCGAAAGCAACATACTCATGAGCTTATTAGTGCAAGCATAACTCGCCAACAATAGCCCATACGGGACCGAACAAGCAAACCCTAGAAAGGAGATAACCACAAGAGTAGGAACTACCGCAGGAGCAGAAGACATCACAAAACCTGTCACTAAAATTTTCTTTCCTACTGTTTGTCACCTTCTTATATATATATATAAAATTTACTCGGTGTCAAACAAGACCAGTCTCCTTCAATAAAACAGTCTACCACCCAGTTTACCTCATTTGAATTTAACTTTTAAGTTTATATTGTGTGTTTAAATTTTGAATCCATAATTGTGTCATTGTATATATATATACATGGGCAATCTACTATAAATGGTTGTGGAAAATCAAAAGAAAATACAGAAAGTTTTCATCACTCTCTATTACTCTATTTTCCATCTCTAATTCATTTTCAAAAATTGTTCTGTCATCTTTTATTTAATCACCACTCATTCTAACTATAGGCTATTGGCACAAGCCACTGTTAGTCTTTTTTTTTTTTTTGGTTCTGATCGTTTGTTTATGGTCTATCATTCTTCCACGACCCAACCAAATTCAAATGGCCTCCCCAGTTTCTTTGACCCAAACAAATTCCGTCTCTCCTTCAACACCACTAAACTTACTGCCACCAAAATTATTGTCAACTGCTGCTTTCGCACATTGTCTTCCCACCAGTTCAAAACACCAGCTAATAGGATTATTTAAAATTTAATACAAATTAAATCTTTCACACAAATAATTAATCAAAAGTAATCACACAATTAATTTTAACAATGTTCTCAAATATAAGCAATAAATATAAAATTAAGAGTAAGAGGGAAAAAGGCTCAAGATTTATAATGATTTGAAATTTTCTCTTTTAAGCTTTTTACAACTACTTTTTTAAGCAATCGATTTAAAGTTTTATTTGAAAAGATAACGTCCCTTTAAAATTGTTCTCTGGGATTTCGCCTAAACACTCTAGTTGATTTAGGATTGCATCCAATACAATAGTTTATCTGAAATTTTGTCCAATAAAGATAAAATAAAAAAAAATATTGAGTAAAAATGTCTTACAAAGGATGATAAAAAATTAAGCATAAGTGTTTCTCTCAAATAAGTGAGTTGTAAGCTTTGGAGAGAATTTTGGAGGAGAAAAATAATATATAATTTTACATATATATTCTGTAACATATTTCAACTCATAGAGGTTTTGATTTATAATATTGGATGGAAGAAATAGTTGATATCACCATTGGATTTGGAGAAGCATCTGTTGATATGTGAAAATGACATGTTTCTAATAATATATGGGTGTACCTGCCATTTTTAATTTCAAATAGACCTTTGAATAGTCAAATTTTCCTTGTTTTTCATGAATAAATGAGCATGCAATTTCGTGTAAACAGGCGTTCATAGTTGTATCTGATTAATTCTTGAAAATGACAAACATTGTGAACAAAGACATGCTACCTATGAACGGTTGTACATTGCACTTTGGCGGGCATTCATTCGATGCTTGAGCCTAGGTGTACATTAATACATGTGGGTGTACATTTGCCTGAAGGTGTCGAAGTCTTAGTGCTAGACATTATAGAATTGTTATGAGGTGGTATTGTGAGTACACATTCTCTACACTGTTTATAGTAAGACACCATACTTGCTTACAATAGAGTTCAGTTGAGATATAATTTGGTGTTATGGGACAAAGAGACAACTCACATGACTAAGATACCAAATCCCTATATTCGCTATAGTCTGATTAGCCTAGTATTTAGTTTCAATTACAGTTTCCAAATACATATATTTTCACCAAGTAAAGTATGGTTCCTCAATGACCAAACATGACATAATATAATCCGAAAGTTAAGATTTGTAGCCTAAACATTTTTTAGAGTTCAGTATGAGCACGAAGATAGGACCTACCATCATCTAATTGGAGTTCATGAGTTTTATTACATGTTTGATTGCATGTTTTGAATTAAATGCATGCTTGCATCTTGAGCCTTAACTAAACCTGACTTGTCTTAGCTTTCACCCAACTACTGCTCTTATGCCTTACTAAACTTATTTCTTTGGCATGTGGGATACTACTGCATATTTGGGATCTCTGTACTGTCAATTAAGGTGACCTATAAATTATAAAACTAAATCCTTTTCCTTTTTCTTTAATCTACTTTACATGCTTGGGTATGTGTCTATGGACACACAAAGGTATGTCCTTTTGCTTACTCACACACAACCAACCTCCCCGTGGCCTTTTCCCATGTATTATTTTTCATTATACACTAGCGTGTGCTCTTATTGACATGGGTGTGTGCCTATCCAGATATTTAATACAATTTCTTTTCTAAAACATATCTCAACTACACTGTTTTATAAGGGTATTATAGTCTTTCTCTCTCACATAGTCGTGCTAAGACTACCACAGGTAATCTATGTGTCCTAGTTGACCACTAACTGGTCAACGATACCCAATGATCGTTAAAATGCCAAAAACGTAAGCTAAATTCTAAGCTTAGCGCACAAAATCATGTGTCCCATATCGCATGACCATGTGGCAAGCCCAGAATGTAGAAAACGTTTGATCTGTGACCTAATCCGGTCTTTACAAACACTTCCTATTTTTCCAACAATCTAACATCTTACTAGTTTGATCTTTATGCCCAATAGTTAAACTATAAAATGTGTTTTATACTAATTATCATAAAAAAACACTAACAGGTCTTACTCATCTCTAATTCGCAAGAGATGAAGTGCATAAATAGGCTATTTTCTCTATAGATTTCCTCTCACCATGCCATCAAAAAGCGATTGTCAAAGCAGTTGCACAAAAGCTAGATGATCAATCTCAAAATCCCTCATTCTTTTTAGAAAGTTCGTGCGTTTAGGGATAAGAATAAAAATCCCTAAAACACAATAAACGTGCCTTCTAAAAATTAAAACCGCATTCAACATACATGAGAATGTACCTAGGGCATACGATCATGCGTTACTAAATTTGAAAATTATGTGAAATCATCTTATTCGACTGATATGACAACAACACATGGGGTTTGGCCTCACTATACTCGGTTGTGTCATTAAAAACTTATACTTTGATTACTAAATCACATTAAATCATTAATACATTAATCAAACTCATATATAAAGACTATCTTGCCCTCGAGACTTACTTGTGAGTGTTATGATTCCTCTCTTTCATTGGAATTGCATCCTCAAAATTCACTCAGAACAATTCGGGATGCTTCTCTCTCATAATTTACTCTATCTCCCAAGTAGTTTCCTCGACCTTATGATTCCTCGAAAACAACTTGACCAAGGAAATCTAGTGGTTTCTCAACTATTTGATCCTCTTATCAAGGATCTAAACAAGTCTCTCCTTATAACTCGAATCCTCAGACAACTACATCTCTTTAGTCCTCAACATATGAGAAAGATCACCAATATACTTACATAGCAATGAAACATGGAATACAATTTATGCTTATCGGTAATGCAAGTCTATAAGTTACCTTGTCGACCTACTCCACAATCTCGTATGGGTTGATATACCTGGGAGCCAACTTACCCTTTCTCCTAAACCTTATCATGTGCTTGAAAAGGGTTACTCTAATAAACATTCTATCCCCTAAACTAAACTCTAGGTCTCAGTTTCTCTAATCAATATAATTTTTCAGTTGATCTTGAGTCTACTTCCTCATTTGTCTAATTAGCTCCTCAATCATTTTCTGAGTCAACTCTGGTCCAAGAGACTAAACCAAGACATATCTCTCACCTAACTCATCCCAATGCCCACAATGTACCAAACTACCAACACCTAAGAAAAGACTAAAAATTGATGCTCTCCCTAAGGTAGTTTGCCCAATATATCTAATCTTTAGGAGTTTTGTAACCTATAGAAAGTTTAACAACTAAACTTAGAACCAAATATGAAAATTTGTACATAAAAGTATTCTTTCAATTGAAAATAACGATAGCAAAATCAAGATTAAAAAGCTAGTATTAATTCTATTAAGAACAAAAAATAAAGAAAAATACATCCTCAAAATTACTTCATAATTAAAAATCAAACACTATTAAGCATTGTTAAAACAAGAACAAGAAAAAGAAAGTAGCACTACTTGTCAAAAAGAACAATTTCTTAAGCATCAAAGAAGTAGTTGTTCATCAACAAATGTAATTTACCTTCTATCTTCATTTATCTGGCAAGATAAACTCAACAATCTTAGTTTCATCTCGCATCTTCATGAAATTAAAAAGAAATAAAAAAATTAATCATACTGCTAACAATTAAATAAAAAATAAGTTTAAAGAGTATGCAATAGTAGCAAGTAATTGACTACTTGATCTTAATTTTTAATATTATAAAGTGCTTTAATCCAATTAGCTTCATACTTAAGTATATTGACTGTTTTTGGTGATAGGGATTGCTCTACTACCAACACTGAATATCCTTTCGGAGGCCACTATTGAAACAGGAATAGAGAAGAAATGACTGCCATTTGTGAAAGTATTCTTTATTTATACTGATGGTCCCTTTACTAGTAAAATGCATTAAAGTTTCTTGAGTTGAAATCCTCAGGTATCTTTACACCCCGTTTTTTAAAATATGTTTCCAACTCAGACTTCATAATTTCTTATGAATGTGTTCTCTATCTATGCTCCTTCAAATGCAGCCAACTATATCTAAGCTCATAATGCCTACTCTAAGAAGATCAAGAGCTTGATGTTTTGCCTACAAATTTCAAATGCCACAAATGAATACATATTTCATATTAGAACTTAGGATATGTTATAAAGTTCCATTAATGACAATGATTTAATATACCTGATGTAGTTGATGGTGCTTGTTAGGTCCTTGGTTGATATTGTGAAGGTACAAAAACAATAGATGGATTTTCAAATGACATCATGTCAACATATTCATTGTATAACTTTTCTAAAATTCTTTTAATATTTTCTATCTCCATAAAGGTATTTTCTTCATTATATAGAATAGGAAATACCAAAGTAATCATAAAAAATTTTATCCTGAATTAATCACAAACCAAAAGAACAAGTCATAGACATTTTCTTTGTATACATATATATTACAATAAACACAATCAATTTTAACTTCATTATTAAGGGTCTATAGTGCTAGCAATCACCATAAGGAAATTCACTTCACCACAATACTTATTAAACTATCATTCACACTAACATTATTCACTATGATAGTTTGCACCTATCAATAAAATTAATGAATGTTAATGAAATTATGTACAATAAAATTATACATACATATTCTTATAAACAGTTCTTAAAGTTGAATTTACCTTATTCTCAATCCTCTAACCCTTTGAACACTCAAATATTGTCATTGTATGTCATTTCCTCTCTTAGGCAGATGTAAGTATACAAAATTTATAATTCGTTTATTTAAGGACCACGACTAGTCCACTCAATGTGTTGTTATTACCATATACTCAATATTTTGAGTATCCGACTTCCAAAGATTAGTAATAGTATTGATCCTTTTAGTCTCCTTAAAAGTCTCCTCTAACCTCATATAATTTGTGTGATAAACCCTAATGCAATCATTTTTTACTTGTTTCCTTCCAACTTTTTCATAAAGAGGTTGAAGAATGCGACAAAAATTAATAAAGTAAGGACGCGCAACTATGTAAATGACACTTTGGGTATCATAATTAGGTGAGCCAATGCCTCTTGAACATGAAACACCAACACCATAATTATTGCATTAGTTAATATAACTAATTTCATGCCAATTTTATAGTAACAATAAAGTTATTAAATTAAATCACACTTACCTTGGAATGCTCATAATTCATGTTTGTCTTCATTACAATCGGGGTAGAAAATCAATCAAAGAACCCTAAGTTTGAAGGCTGAAAACCCAATATGGTTTGTCCTCCCACGACAAGATACTTCCCCATCGCTTTCTTCCTATTAACACATTAAGTCATATGTTATGTCAAATGGGTAGTGGCCCTAGTATTTTGCAACTTTAACTTTGTTTGCAATACTTGCGTACAACATATTTAACATCTCTAACAATAACAAACATCTTCTCTGAATGCACTCCCAAACCCCCTAAATAACAAATAAATCACATATTATCCAATCAACTTTAAAATTTATCATTTAAACCCTATCTTTAATTGGAAAAAAATAAAACCCTATCTCTAACTAATCTCAAATTCGTAATCACACTTATTATAATTGATATAAGGGTTATAATCGTACTGAAATCACACCGAAATGATGCGATGCTATTGAAATTACACCATATTAGTGAAATTTCGATTGAATTCACATAATTCCGATGTGATTCTAGCTAATATTAGATTGACATGGCAATGTGATTTCAAATGAAATTGCACCAAAATAATGCGATTTTGGTAAAATTGCACTATTTCAATCATCGCTGATGACTGTTATAGGTTTTAAAGTTTAATGTTTTTAATATAGGTGAAAATATATTTAATAAAATTTGAGGTAAAAATATCATTACTATTGGCCAAACAATGTAACAACAAGCTCCCATCCTTACAACCCTAAATATCCAACAAATTACATTTTATCCAACTGACTTTAAAATTTATCATTTAAACTCTATCTTTAATTGGAAAAAATTAGAACTTTAACTCTAACTCTAATCAGTCTCAAATTTATAATCACATCGATTACAATTGAAATTAAGATTATAATCGTATCATAATCACATTGGAATCACATCAGAATAGTGCAATTCCATTGAAATCACACTATTCGAATGTAATTTCATCAAAATCACATCAGAATGGTGTTAAACCATATGGGTGCACTTTTGATTGGATTCGCATCATTCCAATGAAATTTTAACTAAAATTGCACCAACATGCCCGATATAATTTCAATTAAAATCGCTTTGAAATAGTCAGTTTTAATGGAAATGCACTATTCTAGTCATCATCAATGATTGTTTTAGATTTATTTATTTTTTAATAAAAAACATGGGTGAAAATATATATAATAAAGTTTGAGTGTGTGAGTGTCTATATATTTGTCTTTTCAATGATTTTATCCTAAAAATCAAATAATTTTTCTAACAATGTTTGATAGAAGGTGGAAAGATATCATTTTCAACTTAAAGATTAATTTGGCTAGGGACAATAACTTGACCCTAAAAATAGGGCTCCCATCATGTATGTGAGGAGGCGATTCCTCGACATAAGTAAGAATGAGGATGGGGCCGAAGACAAAAACAATCCCTAAAAATGGTGATAAGGAAAAATATGTCTCCATACCCGTCTCATACCCTTGTCTCCTCATACTTATTTCCAAAAATGTAATTTTCAAAAGTATTCATTGCACTTTTAATTATTTAGAAGAGGGGATGATG
Organism: Mangifera indica; assembly: GCF_011075055.1. Classification (NCBI taxonomy): domain Eukaryota; kingdom Viridiplantae; phylum Streptophyta; class Magnoliopsida; order Sapindales; family Anacardiaceae; genus Mangifera; species Mangifera indica. The sequence continues at coordinate 12,148,830 of NC_058143.1, read as the reverse complement.
ACGAGGTGGGTAAGGGGAGGGGATGAGCAGAAAATTATTCCTTAACGGATAAGGAATAGGGATGCTTTGTAATCCTCGTAACAAAAACGAAGATGTGTCCCGCCTTAGGGAGACGAGGACGAGGATAGTCATCGCTACCCCTTCCCTTTCCATTGTCATCTCTACATTTGGCATCACATTTTCCTAATCCTCCTATCATTGAGTAAGGCAAGTGTGCAAGAATATTACTTTATAAATAATATGTCATTAAGAGTATAATCTGTGTGCTTGGTTTTTACTACCTACTTAAAATTTGCAATAAATTCATTTCCATATTTTCTTAAAACTTATTTTTTTTTAAATTTAAATAGCGTAGTATCTATTAATTTACTATTTAAACAAAAAATTACTAATAAATTGTTTGGATTCAATAGGAAAATAAATGATAAATAATGTGAAAGTTTTAAACAATCTGTTGCTTACAAACTTACATGTGACCTTATATATTAGACAAATCATTTTTTAATAAGTTAATGTTATCCCTAATTATAAATCTTCAAATCAAATTGAAACACACAAGTTCGTTTGAAAATTTTAAAGTTTAATATTATTCTTTTAATTTATACCCTTAAAAACATTTTATTTATGATTTTGTATCCCTATTTTTTAGGCATTATAATAAATGTTTTTAGATTCAGATCGGGTCTTGACCCAACCAAAAAGCCTATAGCTAGGTTGATTACTCTGATAAATGATGTTATTATTACATAATTAAAATTATATATATATATTAGAAATATATTTATTGAACATACAAAACAGTTTGATCAGGTTTCAATGTGATTGATTAAATTTTAATTAAAAATAAATTTAACCATTATGATAAATGATATGTCAATTATAATAAATCGTTACATCAATTTATTAGAAGTTCTTTATATATAACAAATAATAATATTAATCATAATTTTAATAGAAGAATGAGAGCCATATTTTATGAAGTTGAACTTCTAGGCAAACATAGATTTTTTTTTGAAAATTCATGAATAAATTGTATTCAATGACAAAAAAAAAAAATGTTACCTTAAAATGCACGTTTCACATCATATTTTCCTAATCCTTATACAGTCAAGCAAGGTAAGTGTACAAAAATGTTACCTTATAAATAATACGTCATTAAGACTATAATCTGTGTCGCAGATTTTTCTTACCTACTTAAAATTTGCATTAAATTCATTTCCTTATTTTCTTAAAACGTATTTTTTTAAATTTAAATAGCAGAGTATTTATTAATTTACCATTTTAATAAAAAATTACTAATAAATCATTTGGATTTCAATATGAAAATAAATGATAAATAATGTGAAATTTTTAAACAAATTATTCTTTACAAACTTACAAGTAACCTTATATATTAGACAATCATTTTTTGATCAGTTAATTTTATCCAAAATTTTAAATCATCATATCAAATTTAAACATATAAGTTTCTTTGATAATTTTTAAATATAATATTATTCTTTTAATTTATACCCTTAAAAACATTATGTAGCACATCATCTATGGTTAGACATTATAATCAATATTTTAAAATTCATATTAGGTCTTGATCCGATAAAAAAACTTATTTGTTGGTTGTTTGGTCTGATTGATGACGTTATCATTACATATTTAAAATTTTATATATAGTAGAAATATATTTATTGAAAATGCAAGATAGTTTGATTAGGTTTTAATGTGATCAATTGAATTTGAATAAAAAACAAACTAAGCCGTTATGATAGATGATATTCAATTATAACAAATTGTTGCATTAGTTTATAAGGAATTCTTTGTACATACCTAATAATAAATAATAATATTAATCATAATTTTCATAAAAGAATGAGAGCCATGTTTATTAATTTGAACTTCAGGATAATTTTTCAGGGTTGAAAGCTTCCTTGTAAACACATCTTTTTCTAAAAATTCATGAATAAATTGTCTAAAAAAAATAATGTTTTATTCAAATTAAAAATTGAGAATTCAATACAACATTCAATATTATTCAACTAGCTACTTTAACTCGATACAATATAACTTTTCGGTGTCCATATAATTGGAATGAAGGTCAACTCGATTAAGAAGCCAAGTTCATTGTCATGTCATTCCATTAATCTTCTTCTCCTTTAGAAGTTACTCAACGCTTTTTGATCACCCGATTTGCTTTGCTCGCCAATCCTAAAAAGGTAAAAATTGACGCCATATGATTTTGATGGTCGATGGCTTCTGGTGAGTTACTAATCTGACTATGATGAAACTTTTGGTATGTTTCTTCATTACTCTCACTGGAATTGACTTGAGAATGGTCTTCTTGGAGAAGATGGAGACTAAAGTTCCATAGATCTTGAAGAACAAAGAAATTGTAATTGTTTGGATGTTAATAGGTAACATAGGGCTTCAATTTATAGGAGAGTTAGAGTGATAAGGTTATGGTAAGTCATCCAAGATGCATTTTTGGGAAATGATTTGCTAGTGATAATCCGCCATAAAATGTGGTAGAACTCCATAGTAGAATAGTTGATTTGATCAAACTTTATATTATGATTCTATTTTGGTTCTAAACTAATTTTTAAAATAACCATTTGGAAGCTACTCTAACACCTAACGTAACATTAAAACAATGTTGGTCAAAATTAATTGGAGCATTTATTAATTAATATTATCTAACATTGCTGATAATATTATTGTCGAAGAATAAAAAATTATATCTTAAACCATAAGCCCTAACATCTAGAACATTGTTGGAACAATGCTCACCTAAATTAGTCGAACAAATTAGTATCTAACGATATGGACATCTATCGAAAAATAATATTTGACATCAACACAAATTTTATCTTGAAGACGATACATTATTATTATCTTGTGATTAATGTCATTCATATTGTTTGTATTGTTGAATGTATTAAACTTCCCTATTAGATGATCACTTCTATTTTTGACACAAATAATTGATAATTTCTAAAAGTGAAACTAGTTCAAATCGGTTTAGAGCCGCTTTTTTTTGGCATGGCCCATGAGGGCATGGTCGCAAAATTACGAGCCATGTCAGGGGCTTTAGGCTACAACCCATGGACTAATCCAACCTAATATATAAAAAATAATTAATATTTGATTAAAAAATATAATATAGAAGGTCAACTCACAAAAACACATGGGCAGACTTACAAAAGGCCTCACAAAGACACTATTCAAGTTACTCCCTATCAATTTGTCAAAGTCAGTAGTTAGTTTTATAGTCAAAGATTATTTATATCAATTTATCTAAATATTATAATATAGTGTAATTAAATTTCATTTTGTCACCAAAGGTTTAAAATGTTACTATTATATCCATATTTGACTGAATTGTAAACAATATTTTGAAGGTGTACATGCATTTTTTAAAACTTTCTAGGGGCTTATGGATATTTTTCCTATCTTACCTCAAAATTATCATATTCACCCCTATATATATTTTGAAAATATAAGTATAACCCTAATAGTTGTGTTATGACATTTACACCTCTAATAAGTTAGGTTTTGTGAAGTTCTTTGTGGGTATAATTGTCATTTGAAACTACTAAAGATATATTGATATTTTAAAACTTTTAAAAGCACCCCTAAAATTTTTGAATTTTCAAAATCCCCTACAAATTATTTAACACCCTTAATATTGTTAAAATTATATTCGAACCCCCAAACATATGATTTTACATTGTTAATACCCCCATCTATACTTGTGATTTTTTCATTTCAATTGAAATTAAAATAAATTAGGATGCCAAAGTTATTAAATAAAATTTTGGGGTAAAACATTACTCAACTTGAGAGCTTTTTTGTTTTTTCAACAATTTTAGAAAAAATTATTGATTCTTTAACAAATTCAACAAATGGGTAAAATATTGGTTTTTTCAAATTTTAAAATTGGAAATATATCAGTTCATCGAATCTTGGGTGGGAAATAGTCATTTAGCCATATGAAAATAATCAACAATATGATATTTCATGTACGTTGGGATGTGATTTTAGTGACATTGGCTCCTCGTTAGTTATTAATCTAATTGGAATAAGTTGTTAAAAACCCTTACAAATTTCATTAAAACCCTAAATATTTCAAATATTATGATTTTTGAAATTAGAGGGGCAAGAGTAAATTTCTCTATATTATTTGCATCTTAAACATCAACTTTAAACTATAGAAGAACAAAAAAGTAAGTATCTTCTACTTGACTCCGACAATTGACATGAGAAGCCTGAGCTTTTCAGTAACTTCAACAAGATCAGAAGGGTTCTTAAACGAGGCTGGAGGCTCAACTCCACACAACAAATACAGTCTCTTCAACTCCTCAATGCATGTGCCCTGCGACGCTACTTTGTATCCAACTATCAGCCGCATCGCCTCCATAAGTTCCCAGATTTTCTCCTCACTGTACACCTCCTGAAACATACAACAATTACATAGCTTTATTTCATTCCACTAAGTTTCAAAGTTTCCAAGGTGTGGAAAACAAATACAAGTATACAAATTGCAATTTTCTAACCTTACTGGAAGCCATACCATTGTCTTTCTGTGAGCAAATTGCAGCATCGTTGCACTTGCGTTCTCCTGAACAAACAGGAAGCGCCATATAATCAACTGTCTCAGGATTTCCACAGGTACTTGAAGAGTGTTCATTTTCTGCGGATGCGTCAATGGAGTATACACACATGAACTCAGATTACTGGAAAGGAAACTTATAAAAAAGAACTAGAGCAATGCTAATTATACAAACTTTACACACTTTTAAGTTCATAAGATAGGTATACATATGATAATGTTTTATGGCGTGATTGAGTATTACTTTATTTTTAAATTTAAAATTATCTAATCATATGATGACATATCATCACTATACCCACTTTGTGTCTTCAAAGTGAATACTTTGAATGAACTAATAGCTGCTGGTCAGATTCTATAGCTTTACCTCCAATGGTGTTGTCATCTGCATTTGAATGGGCAGCTGCATTTCTATTATCAAACCCACTTTCATCAGCAATTTCTCTTACATCTGGATTTGAAGAGGTCACATTTTCCTTCTCCCCATTCAATTGAACATTTTGTACTACATCCTTACCAACATTATCATCTCCTCCTCCCTGCAACATAAAAGGCTTGTTTAAAACTGGTTTTTCCCCCTCTTCTTCGACACTACAGACATCTGTAGTTCCAACCATTTTGCCCCCTTTGGGAATCACATCCGCCTTTGGCACATCCTCCCCGTCGTTCTTTTCTACCTTTGTAACAGGGTTATTGCTAATTCTACCTTCCATTGGCATTTCCATTTCTTCAACATTCTTATTAACTTGCCGGTTTTCCTCCACTGCCTTTCCGGATAATTTCTCTACACTCTGGTTGTTCTCTCCATTATCAGCGATACTCTCCTCCCTGATTTTTTGAGGTAATCCACTTGTTTCTTTCACCAATTCTTCATCTTCCTTAACTTCATTACTCTTACATAGTTCCACAACAATGTCTGTCACTTTAAATTGTGCTGCCATATCTTCAATGGCTCCGCCGCTTTTCTCATCTCCTTCAATATCAACAACAACAGCAGCCACATCATCAACTGGCATATGATCTGGGCTTTCCACAATCGCAGGCTCTTCCTCTTCCTTTTCTCCATCTCCTTCAATTCTCACCTCAACTTCTAATTTCTTAGGTTCTTCCTCATTTTCATCTTCAAACTCTTCAACTGCTTCTTCATACCCATTTTCCTCCACTATCTCAATTTCATCTTTTCTAATAACTCCATGATTTGCCACATCAATACAACGATCATTGCCATTCTCCTCTAATTCAATCCTCATCTCAACTGTTTCCCGTGTATTCTCCAACATCTCTTCTTCTTCCTTCTCCATATCAACAGCTCCTCTACGCCACCCATCTTCTTCTGCACCATGATCATTATCCTCAACAACTTCATCTGTATACGACACTTGTCCATAATCCAAAAGAAATGGAGGGGGTTTAGACCCCGGAAGCAGCATACTCATAAGCTTATTAGTGCAAGCATAGCCCGCCAACAACAGCCCATACGGAACCGAACAAGCGAACCCAAGAAAGGAGATAACCACAAGAGGAGGAACTATCACAGGAGCGGAAGACATCACAAATCCTGTCACCAAAATATTCCTTCCCACTGTTAAGCCCTTCCACAAGATCCAGCGAACTTTTCCTCTGTTTTCCTCTGATGAGTATTCTTCAGTACTCCCCTCCATGGCCGAGTTTGGATCTTCCATCTATATACATTTACAAAAAATACTTGTTGCGAGATACAAGCACAAAGGATTATTATCTTAACATTTGTCTTAAAAAAGATTCTTCGCACAAGAGTTTAGAAAGAAATTTTAGGATCAATGATGTGGAAGATTACTGTGATTATTGTGTACCATATTTTCTTCGAGACACTCGAAATAAAGATCAACACTAGGGAAAATTTTAAATTTCTACAAGCTAACAATGACACACAAAAAGTTGAGGAAATGAATAAGAAATTAGAATTCATTAAGCAAATTTACAGATAATCAAAAAATATTTTTGTACTGTGATTAGAGATACTGATCAAGGGGGTTTCTAAATGGTTAGGAACTTTCTCTGCAAATTCAAGTATGTTACAGAGGAAAGAACTGAGACAAAATAAAATTAAGAGGAAGAAATTAAATTTCCAAATAGCATATTAATGTTCCCATAAAAACAAAGAAAAAACATTTAAAGTTTACCTGAATATACAGTAGAATGAACAATCTAATTAGTTTATAAATAGGCCTGGTGTTATGACGAACAAAATATTAGGAATTTAGTTTGAGCAAGAAAGAGAGAGTTTTTTAGGCTGTGCAGGTTCAAATTAGCTCGGGTTTATGGAGAAGAGTTTGCATGAAGAGGACACGCGTCGGAAAGGGGGAAGTGGCATTTGGAAAGGTAAGATGAGATGAGGACCATAAGGTTAGACAAATGCATGCAAGCTGCAGCGCATGCAGAAGAAGCTTAGTGATGATCCCAAGGCACCGCACTTCAACGTGGTTGCTGATGACTTCATTTGTCACCTTCTCATATATATATATATATATATATACACACGCGCGCGCGCATATTTAATTTACCCAGAATCTTTTATCCAGATTTAGTGAGTTATGTCAAACCCATAGTTTATACTGATCATATGAAAGGCCTTGAGATAAAGTTTGCGGGTTGATTTAATATAGTTTGTAAAAAATTATTAAAAAATAATAAATATTAAAATATTTGAAAATATTATATAAATTATAAAATTCAGTGAACCGATTCATAAAAGCATATAGATTACCCCACAAAACCACAACCTGTGAGGTCTTGAGCTATGTAACAGATCTTAAGATTTTTGTGGGTCACCTCAACTGTAAGAATCACATTGTGGCCTGACACAGTCTTTAAAAACGATAAAACGCATCGAAAACTAGCTCAATTCGGCTTGCCCTGACACAACCCAGTGCCACCTCTAGTTAGAGCAAAATCAAACTTTGGGTTTAATTGGGGAAAATTAACCCAAAAAAAATATTTATACAAAAATATGAAAAATTTTATTATAAAGGAAATTTTTTTTAATTTTAAATAGATGAAAATTTTAGTCAGAATAGAAAAAAATAAAATTCCAAAATGCAGTATTTATTTTAATTATGTGTTCTATATTTTGAAAATTAAAAAATAAAAATAATTCAAGTAATCATATTACTAAGAAAACAATCAACTCTTTAATTATTATATTTCTTAGAGCCAAACAATTTAATTAAATATAATTTGAACTTCCCCTTTAACTTTAAAATAAAGATCCTAATAAAATCCCCCAGTTGTAAGAACCATTTTCTTTTAATTGAGAAACTCATATCCAAAATCTCACGTAAAAAACATAAATTCAAACAAGAAGAATCGTATTTACTTATTTTTTCATTGATTTCATCAATACAAATCTCAAAAACAAGATCACAAAACATCCCTTAGGATCAAAGGATCATTATACATACAATTAAATTAGTTTAGAACTTAACGCTTGCATTTGGAGGCTCCATCACATAGGATTTCATTAGACAATGAAGCCACTACTCATCCACAAGGAGGTGTTAGGAATGTTTGCGCTAGCCTATGTATTCAGTTGAGTCGTTTTCTACCTTTCTAAGGGGCTTATTGCAAATTCTACCTTCCATTGACATTTCCATTTCTGCAACATTCTTGTTAGTTTGCTGGTGTTCCTTCCTTGCCTCTCCGAATAATTTCTCTACACTCTGCCTGTTCTTCTCTCTATTATCACTCATACCCTTCTCCCTGATTTTTCCAGGTAGTCCCCTTGTCTCTTTCACCAATTCCTCATCTTTATTGACTTCATTACTCTTACATAGTTCCGCAACAGTGTCTGTCATTTCAAATGGTGCTGCCATTTTTCTCATCTCTCTCAATATCAACAACAACAGCAACCACATCTTCAACTGGCATATGATCCGAGCTTTCTACAATCGCAAGCTTTTCTTTTTCTCCAACTCCTTCAATTCTCACCTTAACTTCTAATTTCGTTGGTTCTTCCTCAATTTCATCTTGATGCTTTGCCTCATCAATATAATGATCATTGTCATTCTCAACTAACTCAATCCTCATTTCAACTGTTTCCCTTGTATCCTCCAGTATCTCTTCTTCTTCCTTCTTTATATCAACACCTCCTTTACGCCACTTATCTTCCTCTTCACCATACTCATCATCCTCAACAACTTCATCTATGAACGACACTCGTTCATAACCCAAAGGAAAAGGAGGGGGTTTAGCCCCCGAAAGTAACATAGTTATGAGCTTATTAGTGCAAGCATAGCTCGCTGTTATAGATTTATAGATTTGAACCCCAAGATATTCTGATCCAAACAATATAATAGTGGAAAAAAATCAGGGAAATTAACAACACAATATACTTGGTTCGGATTTCGTAAAAGAAATCCTACATCCAAGGCATAGGTGTTCCTCTAATCAAATCCACTAATATCAAGTTCGATTATAGAATATAAACACACGGATCTTAATCTTTGTATACCCAAAACAATATACAAAGCATATACACGACAAAACAAAGTAAAAGAGAACCTGACTTCATCGATGAGACACCGCTAATTGAACTCAAGAAGTCAAAACTCCTTCATAGCAGCCACAAGATGCAAGAAACCAGAGAAGAAATAAAACCCAACAGCCTCACGCCTTTCCTCTCTCAATATGCAGTTGTCGGCCACACAAAGCTTATATACTTAGGTTAAAATAAGTGAAAGCCTAGCAAAATGACAAAACTGCCCTTACTTAATAAAAGTAATGACTTATGCATCCTTAACTATAATTACAGCACTGCCCTTATAGTTTTTAAACAAAACATTACAAACTCCACCTTGTTTGAAAACTATATAAAAAAAACCATGAATTTAACTAGTAAAAACCCCTCTGCAAGACAGACTCACACACTTCCAATATGTAACAAGTCTAAGGCACTCTTAAACTTGTTTATTGGAACAACCTTTGTCAAAATATCAGTAAGATTAACTTATGAAGCAATTTTCTCCAGAATTACCTGACCTTTAGACAAAAGTTCCCTTATAAAATGCAACCTAACATCTATATGCTTTTTTCTCTCATGAAAAACACTATTTTTAGACAAATGTATTGCACTTTATGAGTCACAATATATCACAAGAGTGCCACAACTCAACCCCAACTCTTCTATTATACCTTTCAGCCATAAAGCTTTTTTAGTAGCCTCTGTTAATGCAACATACTCAGCTTCTGTTGTAGACAAAACAACAATATGTTGAAGGCAACTCTTCCAACTTATCACATTATCACCATATGTGAAAATATAGCCAGTTAGAGACCTCCTTTTGTCCAAATCTGTAACATAATCTGAATCATAGTATCCTTTAACAAGTAAACTGTTAATATCAGATGTAGTATATACAAGACCAAAATCACATGAACCTTTCAAATATCTCAACACCCATTTCACAACATTCCAATGTGTTTTACAAGCTTTTCCCATAAACCTACTCACCAAACTAATTGCATAAGCAATATCAAGCCTATATCCTATCATAACATATATTAGACTACCTACCACATTTGTATAAGGAATCTTTTTCATATTTTCAGATTCATCAGTAGGGAAATCATGTAAAATAGATATCAATTTGAAATGAGCTCCTAGAGGAGTATTAACAGATTTAGCATCGTGCATACCATATACTTCAAGAACCTTTTTAACATACATAGATTGAGACAGAGTTAAAATACCTTTAATTCTATCTTTATTAATATCCATGCCTAAGATTCTTTTTGCATGTCCTAAATCTTTCATTTCAAATTCATCTTTTAACAATTTTTTCAACTTATTTAGATCACTTATTTTCTTTGAAACAATAAGCATATTATCCACATATATCAACAAGTAAACATAACTGTCTGTTTCAGTTTTACAAAAGTAAACACAATTATCAAAGTTAATACTAGAAAAGCCAATGGAGAGCATATAGTCATCAAACCTTTTATACCATTATCTTGGTGTCTGTTTTAGGCCATACAATGACCTTTTTAGTAAGCAAACCATATCTTTAGGTCCAGGTTTCTCAAAACCCTCTGGTTGCTCTATATAAATCTGCTCTTCTAGATTATCATGAAGGAAGGCAATAGTAACATCTAGCTATTCAAGTTCTAAATCAAATAATACCATAACAAATAAAATAAGCCTTATTGATGTATGCTTAACTACAGGTGAAAAAATCTCATGATAGTCAATTCCTTCTACTTGGGAAAAACCTTTTGCAACAACTCTAGCCTGAAACCTTCCATTTTCAAAGCCTGGAGCAGCAGGTTTTCTTTTAAAAAGCTATTTACAACCTATAATTTTTTTATTTACAGGTCTTTTAACAAGAATCCATGTGTTATTTTTATGCAGGGAATCTATCTCAGCTTGCATGACATTTAACCATTCATTTTTGTGTTTACTCATATAGGTTTGTTTGAAATTTAAAGGTTCATTCAATTCAATACAATCACTTATATCATATTAAATGCATATGATATAAGATTTGCATGAGCATATTTAGATGGCAGTTTAATAGCTCTTCTAGACCTATCTCTAGCCAATTGATAATCAGAAAGATCAGAATATACATCACTATCTAAACTACTTTGACCCTGACTCTGTGATGGTTGTTGATTCAAACCCCAATCTTCATACTTTGGAGCATGAATTGGATCTGAGCCCAAATTAGGTCCATCACTTGACTCAAAACTGTCAGAATTACTCAAGTTAGAATTCTTCACCTCAATATAAACCTATTTAGACTGAGATTGGTTAGAGATAGACAAATCTTTATGAAAAATAGATTCATTAAACACAACATCCCTGCTAATCACATATTTTAATTCATCAATTAACTAGACTTTATAACCCTTAGTCCCTGTAGGGTATCCTAAGAAAACAACTTTTAAAGCTCTAGGGTTCAACTCACCCTGATTCACATGGATATAGGCAAGGCATCCAAAAGGTCTCAAGTGATTTAATTTTGGTGGTCTACCAGACCACAATTCAATAAGAGTTTTAAAATTAATAGCAGAAGAGGGTGATTTATTGATCAAATAACAAGCAATAGTAATTGCTTCAACCTAGAATTTCTTACTCAATTTTGAGTCAGCTAACATGCATCTTACCTTGTTCAGAATGGTTTTATTCATTCTTTCTGCAAGACCAATCTACTAAGGAGTGTCTGTACAGGTTCTATGTATCAAGATTCCAAATTGTTTATAAAAATCAGTAAACTATTTATTATATAATTCAAGACCATTGTCTGTTCTTAAAACTTTCAATTTCTTATTAGTTTGATTTTCATCAAGAGTTTTCCATTCTTTAAAAAATTCAAAGGCTTGATCTTTATTCTTTAAGAAATAAACCCATACTCTTCTTGAAAAATCATCCATAAAGGTTATAAAATAATGAGCATTAGACAGAGAACTAGATACCTGAGGAGAACCCCACAGATCTGAATGCACATAATCAAGAATATTCTTTGATCTATGAGTAGCAGCTACAAACTTCAACCATTGTGACTTCCTTAAGACACAATTCTCACAAAACTCTAATATAGAAATTCTTTTAGAATTAATCAAGTTTTGTTTACAAAGTTCTTGCAAGCCCAAGAAACTAATGTGTTCTAGCCTTTTATGCCACAAAATAGTTTCATCCACCTTATCAGGTTTAGAAGACATTGAGTCACTTACAACTGTTTCCTCTAAAATGTATAACCCATTTATTAGTTTAGCTCTCATTACTACTAAAGCTCCTCTTATTATTTTAAGCACACATTTTTCAGATTTATAAGAATAGCTATTGGAATCTAACAAACCTAAATATATTAGGTTTTTTCTCAATTTAGGAACAAATCTAACATCATTGAGAATTTTAATAAAACTATTAGCAAGTTTCAGTTTTATTACACCTATATCTGTTACCTCACATGCATCATCATTACTGTAATATCCCTCCCTAGAAGTACTACCTACCAAAGGAGAAATGTTACGAATTAATATCCAGAGCGTCTATTTATTTTTTTCTTTGAAATACTTTAAAATGAACGTATCACTAAAAGTGTTTAGAAATTATTCTAAGAAAACTAAAAATCTGGAAACGAACAAAATATGTATATACTCATATGAAAACTTATCTGAAAGCATCTAAAAATATGGAGTAATCATATACAACTATACAATCATCTCAAAAAGGTCAAAAGTCAACAAAAAATACGACTGTATGCATATAATATAAACTAGAGATAATCTGCTCTAGCCGAATCTATCTTCGCTGACCTGACTCTGCCTCACAGCTACCTCGAACACTAGTACCTGCAATCATGAAAGAAAAGGAAGTGAGAGATCATAACACTCAGTAAGGGGAAAAAATTAAGTAAACTATCTCCTTTCCTGTTCTAACTTACTTTCGGGACTCAACCTCATTCATAACCTCCATAAGAAATCGAGGGGATAATCTAGTTCATTCTTTTCTATTTGGGTCATACTTTATCCCATCTAGTGTCTATTTGATACTTTTTGGAAGCTGACTATAGGGATTTGACACTTTTCAAAGCTCAAGCTCTCTTCATTTCTCTCACTACACCATTTTTGAATCTGAATTGAGCTCTACTACAAGCATGCTCTGTTGTGAGTGGACTTTACTGGGGGTCTATGTCCTACTATGGACGTGTCTTACTGTGGGTGGTGTAGTGTAAAGTGCTCCCTCATAGTTTATAGCATGCATGTGTGTCTTATATTTTACTAATCTTGCTTCCATCTAAATCTATTCATAACTCACCAGACCATACTCTTGGGACGACTCCTGAATCTTGAGCCCCAAATTCTTTTTCTTGCTTTTTTTTTCTTCTTTTCTTTTTCTCTAATTTCTTTCCTTTCCTTTCTTTCTTTCTTCCTTTCCTTTTTCTCTTTCTTTTCTTTCTTTCTTTCTTTCTTTCTAAAAACTGTGAAATACTATTCACAGAACTGTCATTTGGCCGGGTAGCATTCTTTTTCATACAATTTAATAGTCCAAATGATTTCTAATTCATACAAGCTATATATCATTGAAAAGCGGATTCAAAGAGCTTTCCAACAACTATAATAGTAATTATAATTCATTAGATAAGATAGTCAAAACATGAGATGAAGTCAGTGGCAAAAAACCGTCTTTACTGTTTATTTGGTAAAATAGACCTTTTGGTTCATACAATCTTTAACAGTCCAAATGATCTCTAATTCATATAAATTGTATATCATTGGAAAGAGGATTCAAAGAGATTTCCAGCAAGCTATAATAACACTCATGATTCATTAGATAAGATAGCCAAAACATGGGACGAAGTCAATGGCAAAACTATAACTATTATCCAATTTCTGCCATCAACAAAATCACACATATAGACACCCCAAATGGCAAAACAACATTTCTCAACTTCAAAATCATCATTTATAACATAGATCCAAGGAACCAAAAGCTTAAAACATGTAACATATCAATGATGATACCCCTTACCTTGTTTCAAGCCAATCTTTACAAGTTGGCTTCCTCTTCTTTGTCTTGCTTCCTTTATCACCAAAATCACTTTAAATCAATACCAAAAAACACTAACATATTCATATAACATGTATCAAATATATATAATTATAGGTAAAGGGAAAGGAAGGAGATCTTTTAGTTACCAAAACTTCCAAAATGCTTATTTTTTTTCTCTTCTTATTTTATCTTCCAAAATCCTTTCAATTCCTTCCTTTAGCTTCACAAAACAAAAGAAAACAACATGAAGGAGGCTGGTTGCTAGAGTTTTATGGGAGAAGATGATAGAAAACACTTGAAGCTTCCTTTATTGTTTTTTCTTTTCTCTTTTTATTTACATCTTTATCTCTTTCTCTTTATCTCATTTTCTTTTTCTTTTTGTATTTATATATCTATATAGTTATTTATACACACACACACACACACACACATATATATATATACACTTAAAAATGGGAAATATCTTAAAATAAGGTCAAAAGACATAATTGCCCCTGAAATATACCTGAGGGTATTACAATTACCCATTAAGACTTTTCCCCCATTTATTTGTTTTAAATCTAAAAACCAGTCTTTTTTAGGTGTCATGTGAAAGGTGCATCTTGAATCTAAAACCCATTCTTCTCTAGACAACCTCTCAGATAATACCAATACTTCAGCATTGTCATTAGGGCTGGATTCGAGCCGAACCGAGCTCGGCTCGCAGCCAGCTCGGGCTCGGCTCGGTTTTTTTATGACCGGCTCGAGTTCGGCTCGAGCTCGACTCGAGCTGACTTGGCTCGGCTCGAGTTCGGCTCGTTTTCTGCTCGGCTCGTTTTTCATATCAAAACGACATCGTTTTGTGTATATATATAAATCAAAACGACGCCGTTTTGAATAAAAAATTAAAAAAAAAATTAACCGAGCCAACCCGCGCCAGCTCGGGCTCGGCTCGAGCTCGATCGAGCCGAGCAGAGCCCGACTTGTTTCGGGCTCGAACCGAGCCGAGCCGAGCTCGAGCCCGAGCTGGCTCGGCTCGAATCCAGCCCTAATTGTCATAGCCATTAAGTAGATTTACAGACTCATATTTCTCATTATTGGAAGGAAAATTCATTTTCTTTTTTTTAGAGCAATTTCATTTCATATGACTTTCTTTATGACAATTCCAACAAACTCTTTTATGCCTAGATTTAGATATATTATTTCTTTTATCTTTTTGTTGAATTTTCTTTTTTGTTCTGCCTGTAACTTGCAAACCTTCACCTATGATTTTCTTTTCTATCTTCATTTCTAAATCTTTTGACTTAAGAGCCCTTAAGACATCTTCTAAAGAAAGAGACTCTCTACCATATTTGATAACAACTTTTACATCTTTAAAGGTTTCAGGCAATGAGTTCAAAATAATAATGACTTGATTTTCATTGAAATCTTTTCTTCTATAGTAGCCAGATTAATAGTAATTTTATTGAACTCATCTAAATTTTCTTCCAAAGACTTTCCTGGATCCATTTTAAAACCAAAAAATTGCTCTTTCAAATAAATTTTAGGCCAAACGACTATTTCCCACCCAAGGTTTGATGTTTTCTCAAAAGTCTCCCCTTTAACTATGGAAACACCAAATACCCACCCATGGCCGGTTAGATTTAACCAAACCCTAACGGTGGTAGGGGTAAAATCGTCATTTTTGCTATAATATTAAAAATAAACTAAAATAGAATCTATTTTGCCCTCCTAAACTTTAAAAACTAAAATTTTCCCCCAGCCTAAGTTTTAAAAAATGGCAGTTTCACCCTAAGGTTTGATTTTGAAATCTCTGGCGACCGTTCTGGCTCTATTGCCGACGGCCTCTCCCTCTCGAAGCAGCCTCTCCTTTCGGCAAATGTTTTCCTCCCATTTGGAGGCTCGATCGGCATCAACTTTGCCTTGGGAGACGAAGAACTTTGTCGGGGAAGACGAAGTTCTTCGTCTCCCCAGACGAAGCTGACATCGTCGTCTTCGTCTCCCCAGAAGAAGCTGACGTCGTCGTCTTTGTCTAGGAAGACGATCGTCTTCCCAGAAGAAGACCTCTGGAAAGACGACCGTCTTCCCAGATGAAGACGATGGCATTGACTTCGTCTGGGGAGACGAAGAACTTTGTCTTCCCCGACGAAGTTCTTCGTCTCCCAAGATGAAGTCGATGCCGTCGTCTTCGTCTGGGAAGACGGTCGTCTTCCCAGAGGTCTTCTTCTGGGAAGACGATCGTCTTCCTAGACGAAGACGACGACGTTGGCTTCGTCTGGGGAGACGAAGAACTTCGTCTTCCCTGACGAAGTTCTTTGTCTCCCAAGGCAAAGCTGACACCGATCGAGCCTCCAAATGGGAGGAAAACGTTTGTCGGAAGGAGAGGCTGTTTCAGGAGGGAGAGGCCATCGGCAATGGAGCCGAAACGGTCGCTGGAGATTTCAAAACCAAACCCTAGGGTGAAACTGCCATTTTTTAAAACTTAAGCTAGGGGAAAATTTTAGTTTTTAAAGATTAGGGGGGCAAAAAGAGATAAAATTTTTAGGCGTTAGGGTTTGGTTAAATCTAACCGGCCATGGGTAGGTATTTGGTGTTTCTATAGTTAAAGGGGGGACTTTTGAGAAAACATCAAACCTTGGGTGGGAAATAGTCGTTTGGCCTAAATTTTATTAGTCAAAGATTTAGTCATATAAAGAGATTCAAACTTCAACCAAAGTTTTGCAGTAATATTAACATCATCAACTTGTCTTAAAACATAATAAAAAAGATGTAAAATAAGCAAACTATAGGCAGTTTCAAGTACCTCAACCTTTTGAGATTCTGTCATATCAGAAGGTAAAACATCTACACCCTCCAAGGCCTTTGCATATTTTTGATGTACCAAAACAACCCTTATCTTTTTTCTCTAAATATTAAAATCATTTTTTCTACTAAATTGTTCTATTTCTAGTCTTGTTGAACCCATTATGTTCTTTTGCTTTTTCTTTTAGTTTCTTTAATCCTACAGATACCAAAAGAATGCACAACAGTACCAAGAACGCAAAGTACTTACAACAAGAACACAACCCTTCCGAAATATATTCAAATATATCGAGAGACACAACACATATATTTCACCAGAATATACTGAAAAGCACGAAAGCCAAACACATCTCAAGATATACACAAACAACTGAATATAATCGAAAAAAAGAAAAAAAATAGGTCAAAATTCATAGATCGAAAAAATCTTTAGTGGCTCTGATACCACTTGTTATAAATTTATAGATTTGAACCCTAAGATATTCCAATCCAAACAATATAATAACTAAAAAAATTAGGAAAAATAACAACACAATATACTTGGTTTAGATTTCGTAAAAGAAATCCTACATCCAAGGTAGAGGTGTTCCTCTAGTCAAATCTACTAATATCAAGTTCGATTACAGAATACAAACACGCAGATCTTAATCTTTGTACACTCAAAATAATATACAAAGCATATACACGATAAAACAAAGTCAAAGAGAACCTGACTTTATCGATGAGACACCGCCAATCGAACTCAAGAAGCCGAAACTCCTTCACAATAGCCACAAGATGCAAGAAACCAGAGAAGAAATAAAACCCAGTAGCCTCATGCCTTTCCTCTCTCAATATGCAATTGTCGGCCACACAAAGCTTATATACTTAGGTTAAAATAAGTGAAAGCCCAACAAAATGATAGAACTACCCTTACTTAATAAATGTAATGACTCATGCATCCTTAATTATAATTACAACACTGCCTTATAATATTTAAACAAAACATTACACTCACTAATAACAACCCATACGGGACCGAACAAGCAAACCCTGGAAAGGAGATAACCACAAGAGCAGGAACTACCACAGGAGTAGAAGACATCATAAAACCTATAACTAAAATTTTCTTTCCCACTGTTTGTAGCCTTTACATATATATATATATATATAGTTTACTCAGTGTCAAACAAGACCAGTCTCTTTCAATAAAACAGTCTACCACCCAGTTTACCTCATTTGAATTTAACTTTTGAGTTTATATCATGTGTTTAAATTTTGAATTCATAATTGTGTCATTGTATATATTTATACATGGGCAATCTTCTATAAATGGCTGTGGGAAGTCAAAAGAAAACACAGAAAGTTTTTGTCACTCTCTATTACTCTATTTTCCTTCTCTAATTCATTTTCAAAAGGTGTTATGTCGTCTTTTATTTGATCACCACTCTTTCTAACTATAAGCTATTGACACAAGCAACTGTCGGTCTTTTTTTTTTGGTTCTGATCATTTGTTTATGGTCTATTGTTCTTCCACGATCCAACCTACTTCAAATGGCCTCCCCAATTTCTTTTACACAAACAAATTTCGTTTCTCCCTCAACACCATTAAACTTACTGCCACCAAAATGATTGTCAGCTGCTGCTTTCACACATTGTCTTCTCACCAGTTCAAAACACCAGCTAATAGGATGATTTAAAATTTTAATACAAACTAAATCTTTCACACAAATAATTAATCAAAAGTAATCACGCATTTAATTTTAACAATGTTCTCAAATATAAGCAATAAATATAAAATTAAGAGTAAGAGGTAAAAAGGCTCAAGATTTAAAGTGGTTTGAAACTTTCTCTTCTAAGCTTCCTATAATGACTTTTTTAAGCAATCGATTTAAAGTTTTACTTTTAAAGATAACGTTTCTTTGAAATTGTTCTCTAGGATTTCGCCCATATACTCTAGTTGATCTAAGATTATGTCCAATATAATAGTTTATTTGAGATTTCGTCCAATAAAGATCAAATACAAAAAAATATTGAGCAATAATGCCTTACAAAGGTTGATACGAAATTAAGCATAAGTCTTCCTTTCGAATAAGTGAGTTATAAGCTTTGGAGAAAATTTTGGAGGAGAAGAAGAATATATAATTTTACATATATGATCTCTAACATATTTCAATTCAAAGAGGTTTCAATTTATAATCTTGGATAGATGAAATAGTTGATATTACCATTGGATTTGGAGAAGCATCCATTGATATGTGAAAATGACATGTTTCTAATGATATATAGGTGTACCTACCATTTTTAAATCTCAAATAGACCTCAGAATAGTCAAAATTTCCTTCTTTTTTTTCATGACTGAAAGAGTGTGCAATTTCATGTGAACGGGGGTTCAGAGTTGCATCTGGTTAATTCTTGAAAATGACAAACATGTGAACGAACATTGGGAACAAAGACATGCAACCTATGAATGGTCGTACATTGCACTCTGGTAGGCATTCATTTGATGCTTAGGCCTGAGTGTACATTGATGCATACAGGTGTGCACTTGCTTAAAGGTGTCGAAGTCTGGGTGCTAGACATTATAGGATTCATATGAGGGGACACTGTGAGTATACATTCCCTACATTACTCATAGTAGGACACTAGACTTGCTCGCAGTGGAGTTCATGAATTAAATGCATGGTTGCATCTTGAGCCTTAACTAAACCTGACTTGTCTTACCTTTCACCCAACTACATATGTCATGCCCTACTAAACTTATTTCTTTGGTACGTGGGATACTACTGCATATTTGGGATCTCTGTACTGTTAATCAGGGTGGCCTATAAATTCTAAACCTAATTCCGTTTCCTTTTTCTTTATTCTACTTTACATGCATAGGTATATGTATATAGACATATAAGGGAATATCCTTTTACTTACACACGGCTGACCTCCCTGTGGCCTTTTCTTGTGTATTATTTTTCTATATACACTAGCGTGTGCTCTTATTGACATGGGCATGTGTGTATCCATATATTTAATGCAATTTGTTTTCTAAAATGTATCTCAATTGCATAACTTTATAGGGGTATTATGGTCTTTTCTCTCTCACATAGTCGTGCTAAGACTACCACGAGCAATCCACATGTCTTAGTTGATTGCTAACTAGTCAATGATATCCAATGATCATCAAAATATCAAAAAACGTAAGCTAAATTCTAGGCTTAGCACACATGGTCGTGTGTCCCATACTGCACAACCATGTGACAATTCCAGAATGTAGAAAATGTCTGATCTGTGACCTAATTTGGTCTCTACAAACACTTCCTATTTTTCCAACACTCTAACATCTTACTAGTTTGATCTTTATGCCTAATAGTTCAACTGTAAAATGTGTTTTCTCTTCTATAACTCAGATATACTAATTATCGTAAAAAGCACTAGCAAGTCCCACTTGTCTCTAATTCACAAGAGATGGAGTGCACAAGTAGGCTCTCTTCTTTGTAGATTTCCTCTCACCATGCCATTGAAAATTGATCATCAAAACTATTGCACAAAAGCCAGATGATTAATCTCAAAACCCCTCACTCTCTCTAGAAAGTTCATAAGTTTAGGGAAAAGAATAAAAATCCCTAAAACACAATGAACGTGCTTTTTAAAATTTAAAACCACATTCAACATACACGAAAGTATACCTAGGGCATATAATCATGTGTCACTAAATTTGAAAATTATGTGAAATCATCTTGTTCGACGGATGTGGCAACGACACATGGGGTATGACCTTACTATACTAGGTTGTATGTCACTAAAAACTTATACTTTGATTTCCAAATCACATTAAATCATTCATGCATTAATCAAACTCATACATAAAGACTATCTTGCCCTCAAGACTTACTTGTGGTTGTTATGATTCTTGCCCCTCATCGGAATTACATCCTTAAAATTCACTTAGAACAACTTGGGATGCTTCTCTCTCATAATTTACTCTATCTCCTAAGTAGTCTCCTCGACCTTATGATTTCTCCAAACATCTTGACCAAGGAAATTTATCAGTTTCTCAGCTATTTAATCCTCTTATCAAGGATCTAAACAACTCTCTCCTCATAACTCAAACCCTTAGACAACTAGATCTCCTCAATCCTTAACATATGAGAAGGATTATTAATATTCTTATATAGAAATGAAACATGTAATACATTATAAATGCGATTCATGCTTACTGGTAACATAAGTCTATAAGTTACCTTGTTGACCTACTCCACAATCTCATATGGGCTGATATGCCTAGGACCCAACTTACCCTTTCTCCTAAACCTTATCATATGCTTAAAAGGGGCTACTCTAATAAACATTCTATCCCCTATATTGAACTTTAAGTCTCGGTGTCTTTGATCAGTATAATTTTTCAGTCGATCTTAGGTCTACTTCATCCTTTGTCTAATTAGCTCCTCAATGATTTTCTGAGTCAACTTTGGTCCAAGAGACTAAACCAAGACATCTCTCTCACCTAATTCATCCCAGCGCCCATAATGTACCAAACTACCAACACTCAAGAAAAAACTAAAAATTGATGCACTCTCTAAGGTAGTTTGCCCAATATATCTTATCTTTAGGAGTTGGGTAAGGGGAGGGGATAAGTAGAAAATTATTCCTTATCGGATAAGGAGTAGGGATGCTTCGTTATCCTCATAACAAAAATGAAGACATGTCCCACCTTAGAGAGATGGGGACGAGGATAGTCATCGTTACCCCTTCCCTTTCCATTGTTGTCTCTACATTTGACATCATATTTTCCTAATCCTCATATCATTGAGTAAGGCAAGTCTGCAAGAATATTACTTTATAAATAATACATCATTAAGACTATGATCTATGTGCCTGATTTTTACTACCCACTTAAAATTTGCATTAAATTCATTTCCATAGTACCTTAAAACTTATTTTTTTAAAATTTAGATAGTGTAGTATCTATTAATTTACCATTTAAATAAAAAATTACTAATAAATTGTTTGGATTTCAATAGGAAAATAAATGATAAATAATGTGAAAGTTTTAAACAAATTGTTCCTTACAAACTTACATGTGACCTTACATTTAGAAAAATCATTTTTTAATAAGTTAATGTTATCCCTAATTATAAATCTTCAAATCAAATTGAAACACATAAGTTTGCTTGAAATTTTTAAAGTTTAATATTATTCTTTTAATTTATACCCTTAAAAACATTTTATAGCACTTTATTTATGATTTTGTGTCCTTATTTTTTTAGGCATTATGATCAATGTTTTTAGATTCAGATTATGTCTTGACCCAATGAAAAAGCCTATATCTATGTTGATCAGTTTGATAAATGATGTTATTATTACATAATTAAAATTATATATATATATTAGAAATATATTTATTGGACATGCAAAATAGTTTGATCGAGTTTTAATGTGATCAATTGAATTTGAACTAAAAATAAATTTGACCGTTGTGATAGATGATATGTCAATTATAACAAATTGTTACATCAATTTATCAGAAGTTCTTTTTATATAACAAATAATAATATTAATAATTTAAATAGAAGAATAAGAACCATATTTTATGAAGTTGAACTTCTAGGCAAACATAGATTTTTTCTGAAAATTCATGAATAAATTGTATTCAATGACAAAAAAAAAATGTTACCTTAAAATGCACATTTCACATCATATTTTCCTAATCCTTATATAGTCAAGCAAGGTAAGTGTACAAGAATGTTACCTTATAAATAATACGTCATTAAGACTATAATTTGTGTCCTAGATTTTTCTTACCTACTTAAAATTTGCATTAAATTCATTTCCATATTATCTTAAAACGTATTTTTTTAAATTTAAATAGCAGAGTATTTATTAATTTACCATTTCAACAAAAAATTACTAATAAATCATTTGGATTTCAATACGAAAATACATGATAAATAATGTGAAAATTTTAAACAAACTATTCTTTAAAAACTTACATGTAACCTTATATATTTGACAATCATTTTTTGATTAGTTAATTTTTATCCAAAATTTTAAATCATCAAATCTATTGTAAACATATAAGTTTCTTTGATAATTTTTAAATACAATATTATTCTTTTAATTTATACCCTTAAAAACATGGTGTAGCACATGATTTATGGTTAGACATTATAATCAATATTTTCAAATTCATATTAGGTCTTGATCCGATAAAAAAGCTTATCTGTAGGTTTTTTTGTCTGATCGATGACGTTATAATTACATATTTAAAATTATATATATATATTAGAAATATATTTATTGAAAATGCAAGATAGTTTGATTAGGTTTTAATGTGATTGATTGAATTTGAGTAAAAAACAAACTTAACCGTTATGATATATGATATGTCAATTATAACGAATCGTTGCCTTAATTTATAAGGAATTCTTTTTATATACCTGATAACAAATAATAATATTAATCATAATTTTCACATAAGAATGAGAGCCATATTTATTAATTTGAACTTTAGGATAATTTTTCAGGGTTGAAAGATTCCTTGTAAACACATGTTTTTCTGAAAATTCATTAATAAATTGTCTAAAAAAGATAATGTTTTATTCAAATTAAAAATTGAGAATTCAATACAACATTCAACATTATTCAACTAACTTTTTGGTGTCCCTATAATTGGAATGAAGGTCAACTCGATTAAGAAGCCAAGTTCACTGTCACGTCATTCCATTGATCTTCTCCTCCTCTAGAAGTTACTTAATGCTTTTTGACCACCCGATTTGCTTTGCTCGCCAATCCTAAAAAGGTAAAATATTGACGCCATATGATTTTGATGGTCGATGGCTTCTGGTGAGTTACTAATCTGACTATAGTGAAACTTTTGGTAAGTTTCTTCATAACTCTCACTGGAATTGACTTGAGAATGGTCTTCTTGCAGAAGATGGAGACTAAAGTTCCATAGAGCTTGAAGAAAAAAGAAATTGTAATTGTTTGGATGTTAATAGGCAGCATAGGGCTTCAATTTATAGGAGAGTTAGTGATATGGTTATGGTAAGTAATCCAAGATGCATTTTTGGGAAATGATTTGCTAGTGATAATCCGCCATAAAATGTGGTAGAACTCCATAGCAGAGTAGTTGATTTGATCCAACTTTATATTATGATTCTATTTTGGTTCTAAACTAATTGTTAAAATAACCATTTGGAAGCTAGTCTAACACCTAACGTAACATTAAAACGATGTTGGTCAAAATTGATTGGAGTATTTATTAATTAATATTGTCTAACATTGATGATAATATTATTGTTGAATAATAAAAAATTATATCTTAAACCATAAGCCCTAACACCTAGAACATTGTCGGAACAATGCTCACCTAAATTGGTCGAACAAATTAGTATCCAACGATATGGACATCTATTAAAAAATAATATTTGCCATAAATACAAATTTTATCTTGAAGACGATACATTATTATTATCTTGTGATTAATGCCATTTATATTGTCTGTATTGTTGAATGTATTAAACTTCCATATTCGATGATCACTTCTATTTTTGACACAAATAATTGATAATTACTAAAATTGAAACTAGATCAGGTCGGTTTAGAGCCTATTTTTTTTGGCATGGCCCATAAGGGCATGGTCACAAAATTACGAGCCATGTCAAGGCTTTAGGCTACAACCCACGGACTGATCCAACCCAATATATAAAAAATAATTAACATTTTATTAAAAAATATAATATGGAGGGTCAACTCACAAAAGCACACAGACAAACCTACTAAAGGCCTCACAAAGGCACTACTCAAGTTACTTTCTATCAATTTGTCAAAATCAGCCGTTAGTTTTATAGTCAAAGATTATTTATATCAATTTATCTTAATATTATAATATGGTGTAATTAACTTTCATTTTGTGACCAAAGGTTTAAAATGTTATGATTATATCCATATTAGAATGAATTGTGGACAATATTTTGAAGGTGTACATGCATCTTTAAAACTTTCTAGGGGCATATGGATATTTTTCCTATCTTACTTCGAAATTATCATATTTACCCCTATATATTTTGAAAATATACCCCTAAAAGTTGTGTTGTGACATTTACACCTCTAATAATTTATGTTTTGTGAAGTTTTTTATGGGTATAATTGTCATTTGAAACTACTAAAGGCATATTGATATTTTAACAAATTTCAAAAGCACCCCTAAACTTTTTGAATTTTCAAAAATCCCCTAAAAATTATTTAACACCCCTAATATTATTAAAATTATAGCGGACCCCCAAACATATGATTTTACACTCTTAATACCCCCATCTATACTTGCAATTTATTTCATTTAAATTGAAATTAAAATAAATTACAATGCAAAAATTATTAAATAAAATTTTGGGGTAGAACGTTACTCAACTTGAGGGCTTTTTTGTTTTTTTATCAATTTTAGAAATAATTTTTTAATTCTTTAACAAATTCAACAAATGGGTAAAAAATTGATTTTTTCAAACTAAAAAAGTGGAAATATACCATTTCATCAAATCTTGGGTAGGAAATAGTCATTTAGCCATATGAAAATAATCAACACTATAATATTTCATGTACGGTGGGATGTGATTTTAGTGATATTGGCTCCTCGTTAGTTATTAATCTAATTGGAATAAGTTGCTAAAAACCCTTACAAATTTCATTAAAACCATAAAAATTTCAAATATTATAGTTTTTTTTCTAAACGTACAATTATGCATCATTGACACTTTTATCTATACTTTTAATATAATTACCATTATCATTTGTCATCATACCCGACTTGAAATTGAGAAGAAAGGAAATAGGAGATAAAGATAAAAAAAAAAAAAGAAAATGTGGTTTCTTATGTAATTACATAATAATATATCATTTTTATACTCAAAATTATGCATATATAAGTACTCTTAATAAAAACATATAAAAGTCAAATGGATCAGATTTATGATGCTCTCTAAAACAACAAATCCACTGATATTAAAATCATAATTCTGAAATTAGAGGGGCAAGCGGCAAATTTCGCTATATTATTTGCATCTTAAACATCAACTTAAAACTATAAAAAAAAAAAAAAAAGTAAATATCTTCTACTTGACTCCAACAATAGACATGAGAAGCCTGAGCTTTTCAGTAACTTCAACAAGATCAGAAGAGTCCTTAAACGAGGCTGGAGGCTCAACTCCAGTGAACAAATACAGCCTCTTCAACTCCTCACTGCATGTGCCCTGTGGCGCTACTTTGTATCCAACTATCAGCCACATCGCCTCCATAAGTTCCCAGATTTTCTCCTCACTGCACACCTCCTGAAACGTACAACAATTGCATAGCTTTATTTCATTCCACTGAAGTTTCAAAGTTTCCAAGGTGTGGAAAAACAAATACAAGTATACAAATTGCAATTTTCTAACCTTACTGGAAGCCATACCACTGTCTTCCTGTGAGCAAATTGCAGCATCGTTGCACTTGCGTTCTCCCGAACAAACAGGAACCGCCATATAATCAACTGTCTCGGGATTTCCACAGGTACGTGAAGTGTGTTCATTTTCTGCAGATGCGTCAATGGAGTATACACACATGAACTCAGATTACTGGAAAGGAAACATATAAAAAAAGAACTAAAGCAATGTTAATTATGCAAACCTTACAATAAAATAGGTATACAGATGATGTGTCATAGCGTAATTAGATATTACTTTTTCTTTTAATTTAAAATCATCTAATCATAGAATGACCTATCATCACTATACTCACTTTGTGCCTTCAAAGTGAATACTTTGAATGAACAAATAGCTGCTGGTCAGATTCTATAGCTTTACCTCCAATGGTGTTGTAATCTGCATTTGAATGGGCAGCTGCATTCTATTATCAAACAAATCAAACCCACTTTCATCAGCAATTTCTCTTACATCTGGATTTGAAGAGGTCACATTTTCCTTCTCCCCATTCAATTGAACATTTTGTACTACATCCTTACCAACATTATCATCTCCTCCTCCCCGCAACATAAAAGGCTTGTTTAAAACTGGTTTTTCCTCCTCTTCTTTGACACTACAGACATCAGTAGTTCCAACCATTTTGCCCTCTTTGGGAATCACATCCGCCTTTGGCACATCCTCGTCGTTGTTCTTTTCAACGTTTGTAAGAGGGTTATTGCTAATTCTACCTTCCATGGGCATTTCCATTTCTTCAACATTCTTATTCACTTGCCGGTTTTCCTCCACTGCCTTTCCGGATAATTTCTCTACACTCTGGTTGTTCTTCTCTCCTTCTATGTAGCACGGAAACGGAAACGGAGAAACATGGAAACGCAGAAACGGAAACATGGAAACACATTTTTTTAAAAATATAGGAAACGGAAACGTGGAGAAACTTATAAATATGAAAAATATAAAAGTTTTTTTTATAAATACTAAATTTTTTATAACAAAAATACATAAACTTATATAATATAAAAATAAATAATAAAAAAAAGAATGAAGAGAAAGAATAGTATAAAATAGAATCATAGAACCTATTATAAATTGTTCTTGAGCAAGCACACATAGACATTTAAGAAAAAATAACAATACACACCAATCTATATGATATGTTGGGGAAGAGATAAGTAACACATTAAAAAGTAGAGAGGAGATGAATTCAATATGAGATTTAAAGACATTTTCGATTTGAAAATACAAAAAATATGTGTTTAATCGATTTCACTATTTTTCTTCTAAAAAAAACGTGTTTCAAAATTTTTTAAAAATTTTGAAATGACCCGAGACGTTTCCTACAAGTTTCAGAGAGTTTTGGAAACGGAAACATTTCTGAAACGTGGAAACGCACCCCATTGTAAGTTTCCGTGCTACTTTGCTCTCCTTTATCAGCCATACCCTCCTCCCTGATTTTTTCAAGTAATCCACTTGTTTCTTTCACCAATTCTTCATCTTCCTTAACTTCGTTACTCTTACATAGTTCCACAACAATGTCTGTCACTTTAAATGGTGCTGCCATATCTTCAATGGCTTCGCCGCTTTTCTCATCTCCCTCAATATCAACAACAACAGCAGCCACATCATCAACTGGCATATGATCTAGGCTTTCCACAATCGGAGGCCTTTCCTCTTCCTCTTCTCCATCTCGCTCAATTCTCACCTCAACTTCTAATTTCATAGGTTCTTCCTCATTTTCATCTTCATACTCTTCAACAGCTTCTTCATACCCATTTTCCTCCACTATCTCAATTTCATCTTTTCTAATAACTCCATGATTTGCCACATCAATACAACGATCATTGTCATTCTCCTCTAATTCAATCCTCATCTCAACTGTTTCCCGTGGATACTCCAACATCTCTTCTTCTTCCTTCTTCATATCAGTAGCTCCTCTACGCCACCCATCTTCTTCTTCACCATGCTCATCATCCCCAACAACTTCATCTGTATACGACACTTGTCCATAATCCAAAAGAAATGGAGGGGGTTTAGACCCCGGAAGCAGCATACTCATAAGCTTATTATTGCAAGCATAGCCCGCCAACAACAGCCCATACGGAACCGAACAAGCGAACCCAAGAAAGGAGATAACCACAAGAGGAGGAACTATCACAGGAGCCGAAGACATCACAAATCCTGTCACCAAAATTTTCCTTCCCACTGTTAAGCCCTTGCACAAGATCCAGCGAACTTTTCCTCTGTTTTCCAAGGATGAGTATTCTTCAGTACTCCCCTCCATGGCCGAGTATGGATCTTCCATCTATATACATTTACAAAAAATACTTGTGGTGAGATACAAACACAAAGGATTATTATCTCAACATTTGTCTTCAAAAGGATTCTTCGCACAAGAGTTTAGAAAGAAATTTTAGGATCAATGATGTGGAAGATTACTGTGATTATTCTGTACCATATTTTCTTCAAGACACTCGAAATAAAGATCAACACCAGGGAAAATTTTAAATTTCTACAAGCTAACAATGACACACAAAAAGTTGAGGAAATGAATAAGAAAATTAGAATTCATTAAGCAAATTCACAGATAATCAACAAATATTTTTGTATTGTGATTAGAGATAGAAATGAAGATTAATTGTTCATACTAATCAAAGGGGTTTCTAAATGATTAGGAACTTTGTCTGCAAATTCAAGTATGTTACAGGGGAAAGAATAGAGAAAAAATAAGAGTAGGAGGAAGAATTAAATTTCCAAATAGCGTAAAACATATAAAGTTTACCTGAATATACAGTAGAATGAACAAATCTAATTAGCTTATAAATAGGCCTGGTCTCATGACGAACAAAATATTAGGCATTTAGTTTGAGAAAGAAAGAGAAAGCTTATTAGGCTATGCAGGTTCAAATTAGCTAGGGTTCTTGGAGAAGAGTTTTCATGAAGAAGACACGCGTTCGAAAGACGGGAGTGGCAATTGGAAAGGTCATAAGGTTAAACAAATGCATGCAAGCTGCAGCGCATGCAGAAGAAGCTCAGTGATGATCCCAAGGCTCCGCGCTTCAACGTGGTTGCTGATGACTTCATTTGTCACCTTCTCATATATATAATTTACTCAGAATCTTTTTTCCAGATTTTCATCTCCTACCACCACCATTCAAACTTACAGATTGACGTCAGTGTCAAGCATCTTTTTTGATAGAATTCAAGAAAAAACTTGAAAATTATATGTGAAAAATATAGATTATATAGGAAAATCTTAGCATCTCACCGGTTAATGTGGGTGGTAGCTAGACATGTATAATCTGGGTGGTAGGCCTGTCAAGGGAGCTCTGGGTGACCCCCTCTTTCGATTAGGTCTAGGGAGGTATAGCTGTTACTATAGTGAGTTATATCATGCCCATAGGTCGTATTAAAGGCCTTGAGATAAAGTTTGCAGTTGAGTATAGTCTGCAAAAAATTATTAAAAAAATAAAAAATATATGAAAAATTACATAATTCAGTGAACTGGTTCATAACAACACACGGATCGCCCCACAAAGGCACAATCTTTGAGACCTTGGGTTGTGTTGCAAATCTTAAGATTTTTGTGGGTCATCTCAGCCGCAAAACCCACATTGTAACGGCCTTTGACCCGATGCAGTTTGCAAAAATGATAGATTGTACCAAAACTAGGTCGGTTCGGCTTGACTTGACACAACCCAGTGCCACTTTAAGTTATAGTAAAATCAGACTTTGGGTTTAATTGGGGAAAATTAACCCAAAAAAATATTTATAAAAATATGAACAATTTTATTATAAAGGAATTTTTTTAAGG
The DNA here is from genome assembly GCF_011075055.1 of Mangifera indica. NCBI lineage: Eukaryota > Viridiplantae > Streptophyta > Magnoliopsida > Sapindales > Anacardiaceae > Mangifera > Mangifera indica. Next base: position 12,118,678 of record NC_058143.1, on the reverse strand, counting down.
GAAATTAAAATAATTGCCCCAAAGATGAGGGGGCAAAACGAAATTATCCCTGAATTTTACTGTTAACGAAACTGCCCCAAAATTGTGAAGAGACAAAAATGCCCCCCATGTCAAATTCGGCCATAACCACGCGCATCACAAACCAACACACGAAAACAGAAATTTCGAATTCGCGTTTTCGCGCACTCAACAACTTTGATTTTCTTCGATGATTTTTGTGACGTTTTCGGCCACGAAAATGGATAAAAAGGTTAGTAAAACAACCCTTGTCATCTCTTTATACATTTTGGTTCGAGATTTGAGCGATTTGATGTGAATTTTGGGTGTTTAGCGTTAGGGTTTCGATTTGAAATTCTTGACGAAAATGCTTGATTTTTTGGTGATTTTGATAAATTATCTTGGGGCTTTTGTGTTAGATTAGGTGTAGAGTTGATTGTTGTTGAAATGAAGTCTGAAAAACGAAGTTTGGGAGGTGAAATGTGGCCACACGAATGGCGCAGTGACCACACGAATTCGTGTGGTGAGAATTGTTGAAGAAGGGGTGGTTTTTTTCACTTTTCAAATTTCGTGGACTACACGATATCATGTGGTTGGGGGTAAAAATGCACTTTTTCATCGTGTGGTGGGGGCAGAGTTTAAATTTGAAAAATTCGTTGACACACGAAATTACAGTCAACCCCCTGAATTCGTGCCGTTGACGCGCGAATTAGCGTGGTGGGGCAAAATGCGGTTTTCCATAGTTATCTGCCATGCGATTTCGTGTGGTTGGAATTAGGGGGCAGAATACAATTTTATATAATTTTAGGGTTTTTTATATTTTCCAAATTAGGGGCAAAATGAAATTTATCCATCTTAAGGTTTTTTGATGTGTAGAATTCGAATTTGACATCTGTTTTTTCGAATAAGGCCGCTATGTATAGAATTGAATAATTTATAATATAAATATAATATAATTGTGATTTAATTTTCATACAGGGAGCTGGACAAAAGAGAAAAAAAGACGAAGGCAGGGATGAAATGCAATTTCCTCCCAAAAAACACTTCAAGACTCAAGTTACTACACGTGGATATAAAGATATGGGAGCCGTGATAAAAAAATTATTAACAGAGGGGCAATTACAAATTTTTCGACGTACATATTTCGGACACTTCTTGGACTTGAAGGATAGTCGATTTAGTAGGGTTCTAATACATTCCTTCATCCTTCGAGTGGTAAATAAGGTGACCTCGCGAGAAGAGTTATAGTTTCGAGTTAATGATGTGGATGTCAGATTCAGTGCGTATGAGTTTGCTATTATTATAGGCCTTCGATTCAATCATATGGTAGATATCGACCTCTATATTCTATCGAAGGCCACAGATCGGATCCTTCAGACATATTTTCATAGGTGTAAATTAGTTACATATGCTGATCTGAGCCGTGTTTTGCAGCAGAGACCGTGGGGGGAGGATGACACTAATACAGTGAAGTTAGCACTGTTGTTTTATCTTCACATGAGGCTATTAGGGAGTGATTTGAGGAAAACAATTCCCTAGAAGATATTGCAATTAACTGATCATCTTGATGAGTTTAATGCATACCCATGGGAGTACAAGTGTGGCATATGACATATCGCTCTATATGCGATAATATTTCCTGAATTTCTATAGATTTCAGCCTGAAAAAGAAAAAGAAAAACCAGCTTAAGCAGTATGACATCAGGGGATTTCCACTAGCGTTTCAGGTAGTTATGGTATTTATTAATTTAAACAAAAAATTTGTGTTTAAAATAAAATTAGTTTAATATGATTGTAAATATATACAATAACCGATTTATGTTAATATTGCAGTTTTGGATACATGAGACACTGGACTTATTAAATCGATGGGCGGATATTTCACCGGTTGTAGGAGACACCCGGATGTTGAGATGGCACACGAAGGACATTCTGGGATGGGATTCTATCTCAACTATCTTCACTGGAGATATAGTAAGTAGTAATTTAATCAACATTAATATATATTATAGATATAACAATAATGAATACTGAAAATAAATATTTTACAGGATGATGTTAATTTTCTGATAGATTTATCTCCGATTGAAAGAGATACTGATTGGTATGAGGATATCGTTCGATATACAAGGGTGTCAGATAGTCGATCTTTTTCAGCGTCAGGAGATACATCATCAAGTCCTCCTAATGTTAATTCTCCGATCATTGCTCCTCCTCCTATTGATGCTCATGTTCAGCCTTTTCTCATCGACTCTTGCCCGATTAGCGACCTTATCAAAGAGCATATATCACCGGATCTGCCTATACGCCCTACCACTAAGCATATATCATCAGATCCCGTGCCTATGCCCCATACCACTGAGCACATATCAGATGATCCTCTTGTCACTAGACCAAATTTCTCTATTCATCACTTCGATACTGCATTAGCTCGATGGGGAAATCTTATCTTAGATCGACTTACTAGGTTAAAGGCTAAGATGGAGGATAGGTTTAGTCGCATTAAGGGTAGGATGACTCTTATGGAGGATAGACTGAGTTGTATAGTAGGTACGATGACTCGTACGGAGGTTGGACGATCTCATCACCATACAGATATTGTCGAACAGGTAAAAAAGTTAATACTTTACAAGATATTTAATCTATTTATATACGCAATAATATAAACCTTATAATAATTGTACATCTTATTACAGTTTTCTCGAGATGATGGTGACAGACTATTGACAGGGGCTCTGACATTCTTATCTCCACCTGTTGTCG